>NC_059150.1:704583-1394166 GCF_020740605.2 Lemur catta | reverse complement strand
TGTTACTTAATCAATAAGCCACTTCAATCCATGTCAAAAGAAGGCAAGATACCTAAAGTGAATTTTAAAGTAGTAATTGCTTGCAAAATAACTGTATATAGCTCCTCATTTTTAGAACAGGTTTTTTTGCTTTAGGAATAGATCCAGCCAACTATTAAGCACCACAATATCTGTTAGTGATTGATAGAAATAATAAGAATACAACTTTACTCAAGAATAAATTATTATCATATGTTTAGGTAATGAGGGCCATTCTCTGAAGAAAAAAAAATTTGTCTCCAAAATAACCAAGAAATATTCCAAAATGTGTGTATGTTTTAGGAAAATGGCAACGATGACCGTACTACCTAAATAAAGTTTGGACATCAGCTGGAGAACATTCAAGTTATTCTTAGTGTCATATCTGAAACCAGTTTGGCCTCAAAGTCACCGTAAATAGTATATGACTATCTTTTAGGAGTAGGGACACAGGGACATTCTCTCCTGAAAAATCAGCATCATTCCAATGTCCCTCAAACATCCTGGAGATCAATCAACGAGGCAGATGAAGGTTCAATGTTCAGCTTTACCTTTCAAGAGCCTTTGTTTACCTTCTCCGGCCCAAATTCCTTATTGGTAAAGTGGGAACGATAATAGTGTCTACTTCATAGGATTTTCATGAAGAGTTAATAAATACATAGTCTTTTAAACAGTGTCAATATGGTAGCTACTAATTATTATCATTATCACTCTTTATTGAGCATCAACTATGTAGTAGATACTGAAGTTCAATAGCCATAACAATATAAACCATGGTTCTTGACTTGAAAAAAAGATAACAACAAAAAAATCCCATTTATCTAAGATGAGACTTCTGATTTTTAAAAACAAATACTAATAAATTTAATGTAATGCCATTTGTCTTATGAAACTAGAGCTTTAGAAATATAGATTTAGAGAAGTTGATGCCTCACACAGGACTAGAGCAGTCACAGAAGTTTCCAAAGGGAAATGGAACCTAATCTGGATGTGATAGATAATATCAAGCTATTGTTTCACGACACGTTATTTGCTGGCTGCTAGTGTATTTTACATTTTCAAGAAGACAATATATTCAAATTGAAGTTCTATTAGTACTAAGGTAAACAAGTCTTATTTTCTTTTATTCAGAAAAATAAAGATATTTGACACCCCTAAACAAGTTGAAATGTTTCAAGTTTCATAATTAAAGATAAGATACTATTCTACATTTCTAACTTTTAATTCTAATGATACGTTTGTTTAAATAGCCAACACTTCTGAGAGTAAATGTTTTGTCATTAAAAAGCATCACATTTTGTAATTGTTATGCTTCCCGTGATCATGTTCAGACAATCTGTGGCACTGGGGCAGGACAGGGAACCCGACTTACCCACGGAACTGTGTCCAGCCAGCAGGTCAGACACAGTGTCCCCGATATGCTGCTAAAATCTCAGTCACAATTACTTAATATAACAAATGACTATTGAACAGCGAATGTTCCAGGACACTGCTGTGAATAAAACAAGCCCTGATCTCATGAGGTTACATTCCAGTAAGGAACAACGTAAAATAAACATACACGTTTTTATTATATGTATGTGTCTGTATATATATACACACACACATATATAAATGTATACGTGTGTGTGTGTCTATACATATATACACACGTGTGTGTGTGTGTGTGTGTGTGTGTGTGTGTGTGTGTGTGTGTGTATCACACTGAGTGGAGATAACGTCCATAAAGAACAGATGGGGTGTTCAGGGAAGACTCTATGACGGGGTGACATCTGAAGAGAGACCTGGGGGAAATGAGGAGTAAAGCACGTGAGTCCCGGGCGAGGGGCGTCCCGGGCACAGCAGGTGCCAAGGCCCTGAGGCGGGACGGCCCGCGTGCGTATGAGGAGCGGGAGGTCGGGGGGCAGAAGCAGAGCGGTCAGCTGGAGATGGGGTAGAAAATCACACCCAACAGGGCTCTACAAACCATGGAAAAGACGTGGTGTTTCACTCTGGATAAGACGGGAGCCGCCGAGGGCTCTGAAGAAGAGGATGGCTCACCTGACTCTGTTCTAGAAGGAACCGTGCTGGCTGGGCGTGGGAGCAGGCTGTGCGGGGCAAGGGCAGAAGTGGGGGGACCAGCTGTGAGGCCAGCGCAGGGCGACTACGGCGTCCAGGTGAGTCACGGCGGTGGCTTGCGTTTGGGTCGTAGTGCTGAGAGCAGTGAGGTTGGATTTGGCTGTATATTAAAAGTAAAACAGAGGATTTGCCAGCAAATCATAGGTGGAAAATGAAGCTGCCCTTTCCTGAAGACAGGAAAGACTGGGAGAGAAGCCAATCTGGGGAAGGGACCCAGACTTCAAGACTTCAGGGCTTCCCGGGGTCATTTCGAGGTGGCTCAGACAGGCGGGTGCAGAGCAGTCGTTTAGACAGGTGAGTCTGGAGTTGAGGGCAGCAGCTGGGGCTGATGTGTAAACGTGGGAGTCATCAGCATATAGGTGGCATTTAAAGCACTCAGGACCCAGGATGATCACCCAGGGAGAGAATGCAGACAGGGAAGAGATGAGAGCCAAGCACAGCCCCAAGGTTCTCTGTCATTCAGGACTCAGAAGGATGAGGAGGAAAAAGCAGAGTAGACTGAGAATGGCCAATATGGGTAACAAAGAGCCCTTCCTGGGCTCAGCTATGTCACACGCTGCTGACTGGCTGAACAAGATGAGGACGGAGAAATGACCTCTGGATTGGCAATGTCACTGGTGACATTGGCTGGAGTGATTTCAGCATTAGTAGTAGGAATAAGGACAACAAATTCTATGCCAGTTGACACGGTTTGCATATTTGTCCCCTCCAGATCCCCAGTGTTGGGCATGCACCTGGTGGCAGGCGTTTGGGTCATGGGCGAAGATCCGTCACGAAGGGCTAGACGCCCTCCCTGCAGTGACAAGCGAGTTCTCAGTCTCAGGCCAGGCGAGAGCTGGTTGTTTATGAGAGCCGGTCCCTCCTCCTTTCTCTGTCTTGCCCCTTCTCTCACCACGTGACACGCCTGCCCCCCCTCGCCTTCCACCTCGAGTAAAGGCTTCCTAAGACCCTCACCGGAAGCAGGTGCCAGCCCCATGCTTTTTGTACAGCCTGTAGAATGGCAAGCCAAGTAAACCTCTTTTGTTTTTAAATTCCCGAGTCTCTGTACTTCCTTCACTGCCACCCACGTGGACCCACACACCAGTCTTGCCTGCGTTGCTCTCAGCCGCATTCTCACTCTGCTGTGCTCCGCCCGGCGATGTTTGCACTGGGATTCCACAAATAGCATTTCCCAGATTCCTTTGCCGGCTGGCTCTGTCAGATCCTGCCAGTAGGACAGCACTGCTGGGACATCAGGAGGCTGGAGGCGAGATGAGACCTCTGCTTCTGACCCACATCGCTGCTGCAATTGCTGACAGTTGCGGGGGGTTCTCTAGGGCACTGAGGGGGCAGTGAAAAGGCAAAACCTTGCTAGGGGGGCTCAGCCCACACAGAGGCTGCATCTTTCAGAGGATGCAGAACTGGCAGGGACGGCACCACCAGTGGCAAAGCAACAGGTATGAACACCTGGGCTCCAGCCTTGGAGAGTTACTGACGTCTGATCTCTTTCTTTCTTTGTATTAAAACTTCAGAACCCCCTTCTCCTTTTTGTTCTTTCAGCCCTTGTAGCACCATATTAACCAATTCCCTACATAAAATTCCCTCTGCTTGACACATCTGCAAGTTCCTGATTTTCTGTCTGGATCCTGACATCTTTTCTGAGTTCTTCCAATATGACAGACAGTGTAACTAAGCACTTGCTAAAACATTTCATTAAATTCTTGCAACAACCCTATGAAATAGGAACATTATTATTCCCATATTATAGACAAAGAAACCGAATATTAGGTGAATTAACTTGCTCAAAGTCACTAGCAGGAGAAGGAATCAGAGCTTGTACCAAAGTTTGCCTGACACCAGAGTCCCTGTTCCTTGAGGAACATTCCATATTTTGCCTCAAGGGAACTTCAGTTGATTTATTGCTCTGAGTTGATTGAAACTTTCAGTACTTTAGAGGAAAGGGGTTATTAAACATTAAATCATTAGCACTAATCAATTCGGAATTGTAGCATGCTACCTGCCCTCCTGCCTTCAAGAATCTTCTGTATAACCTTAGGTGGTCATTTTTCTTCAGATTGAATATTTACAAAATTAGGGAGTTAATTGTCTCATCTTAAAGCCCAGTTCACTTCTGAACAGTTCAAATTGTTAGGAAATTTCATATGTCATCATCGGCTTTGGTATAACATTGTAGTCATTGGTCCTATGTGCACTGCTTGAATGTACTGGACTGACGTGTCCTATTTGCCTCCCACATCTATTTTCCCTGCTGAGAAAAAAAAAAAGGTGCTGATTTTAGGTTAGAATGGCACCTTGTACTTTGTGATTTTGAAACCCTCACCATAGCTGACTGAACCAAAGATTGTTGCCTCAGCCAAATGGCAGCTACAAATGGAATGGCCACAGAACTAAATGATTTGATAAGAGAACTCCATTCAATAAAGATATCTTTACTGGATATTAATTGAACCAATAAAATCCTCTCCTTTCCCAATTTTAAATATGTGATAGAGACATACAGAGAGTGTGATGGGCACAAGCCTAGGATAAATTAAGAATATGCAAGAGCTCTGAGACGGTGGGTGCAATGACTGAACAAAAATATGGAGGAGAGGAAAGATTCAGCGGGTAACAGCAGGAGGAGAGGTAGAGATTGAGATTCGCTAAATCACCATAATAGTTAGGATCAATTAGCCCTTGATTCTTAGATATTCTCAGATTAGGTCATAATATTATTGTGTACTCAGAACAAATCTACAATCTTTCATGAAATTTGTCTATGCAACTGTGATTGTAACTAGAATACAATTCTACTATTTATGAAGCTTAAATCTGTGGTTATTGAAACTGTTTCCTAGTCTTTTGTTCTTTCTAATGAATCATCAAGCATGCCCATATTCTGAGTATACCTTTGTTTCTTGAAATTTGAAGAACCTTAAAAAAAACTGAACTTCAAATAAGGGTAAAATTGTGTTACATTAGGGCCCCACAAATAATTGAATGCAGCTAGGATGTCTAGTATGCCCTTCCTAATTCTTCCCTCTTTTACACTAAACATCCATATACCCTTAATTTGCTCTTCGTACAATCAGTTTCCAGAATCTTTACCATTTGATTGAACTCTGTTAGTAAATGTCATTTTTAAAATATTAAATATGATGAGAACATATTTTAAAATAATTATTGAGTGCGTCCTTCTTATAATTCTTTTCCTTAGCTTGTGTGATAACCAGCTGTCAATATGAGTCCCATCCTACATTGGACCAGGGTTAGTTTGTGTGATACATAGCATGTGGCACAAGTAATGATAAATCACTGCAGAGTTATGGTTTTAAGAGACTACAGTTTCAAGCTTGGGTGGTGTATGCTTGCTCTCTCTCTCTTCCCCCCCTCTCTCTTTATATCTATCATGTCTTTCTTTATTTCTCTCTTATCGCTCACTTTTGGGGAATCCAGCTGCTAGACTGTGAAGATATTCAGATCACTCATGGAAAGGAACAAAGGCATTCAGCCAACAGCCAGTGAGGAACTGAAGCTGCCCCTTGAGATGATTTTGGCCCTGGTCAACATCTTGACTGCTACCTTATGAGAAACCCTGAGCCAGAAACACCCATACAAGCAGCACCTACATTCCTGATTCCCAGAAATTCTGTTAGATAATGTTTATTGTTTCAAGCTGCTAAATTCTGGGGTGATTCTCATGCATCAATAGATAACTACTAACATATTATTTTCTTATTCTCAACTTAACCTCTCAAAATTCCATCTCAGTTCTTCCTCTGGCTATTATTTAAATGTTGATATTCAGTAGAGTTTAAATGTTGACATTCAATAGAAATCTTATTTCTCACAAATGGAAAGATATTCTGTGTTCATGGATTGGAAGAATTAATATTGTTAAAATTTCCATACTACCCAATGTGATCTATAGATTCAATGCAATTCCTCTCAAAATACCAATGACACTTTTTAACAGAAATAGAAAAAACAATCCTAAAATTCATATGAAACTACAAAAGACCCCAAATAGCCAAAGCAATCATAAGCAAAAAAGACCAAAATCAAAGGCATTACACTACCTGACTTCAAAGTCTACTATGAAATTATAGGAACCAAAACAGCATAAAAACAGACACATAGGCTAATAGAACAGAATATAGGGCCTAGAAATGAATCTATACATTTACAGCTAACTGATTTTAAACACAGGTGCCAAGAACACACAATGAGGAAAGGATGCTCTCTTCAATAAATAATATTAGAAAAACTAAATATCCACAGGCAGACAAATGCAATTAGACCATTACCTCACACTGTATATAAAAATAAACTAAAAGTAGATTAAAAACTTAAATGTAAGCACTGAACTTACAAAACTAGAAGAAACCATAGGGGAAAAGCTCTATGACATTGGCCAGGGTAATGGTTTTTTGGCTATGACCCCAAAAGCACAGGCAACAAAAGCAAAAATAGACAAATGGGATTACATCAAGCTAAAATGCTTCTGCACAGCAAAAGATCAAGAGAATGAAGAGACAACCTACAGAATGGAATAAAATAGTTGCAAACCATACATCTGATAGGGTGTGAGTATGCAAAATATATAACGAACTCAAACACTTCAATAGCAAGAAAACAAATAACCTAATTAAAAAATGGGCAAAGGATCCAAATAGACATGTCTTAAAAGAATGCATACAAATGGTCAATATCACTAATCATCAGGAAAATACAAATTAAAAACCACAATGAGACATCATCTTACATCTGTTAGAATGGCTGATATAAAAAAGACAAAAGGTAAGTATTGGCAAGGATGTAGATAAAAGGAAACCCAGGCACACTGTTGGTAGGAATGTAAATTAGCATAGCGGTTATGGAAAACATGTTCCTCAAAAAATTAAAAATAGAAATTATTATGATCTATCAATCCCAGTACTAGGTATATCATTGACCCTTGAACAACATGGGTTTGAACCATGCAAGTCCACACACAGATTTTTTTCTACTACCCCTGAGACAGCACAACCAACTCTTCTTCCCTTCTTATTCCTCCTCCTCCTCAGTCTACTCAACATGAAGACAATGAGGATGAAGACCTTTATAATGATCAATTTCCACTTAATGAATAGTGAGTATATTTTATCTTCCTTATGATCTTAATAATATTTTCTTTTCCTTAGCTTACTTTATTGTAAGAATATAGCATATACATATAACATACAAAATATGTATTAATTGACTGTTTATATTATCCATAAGGCTTCCAGTCAATAATAGAGTATTAATATTTAACTTTGGGAGGAGTCCAAAGTTATACAAAATTTTTTGACTATGGAAGGGGGGCTGGTGCCCCCAACCCCCATGTTGTTTGAGAGTCGACTGTAAATCCAAAGAAAATGAAAGCGGTATGTCAAAGTGATATCTAGACTCCTGTGTTTATTGCAGCATTATTCACAATAGCCAAAATATGGAATCAATTTAAGTGCTAACAGATGAATGAAGAAAATATGGTATAAATACATAATAGACTATTATTCAACTATAAAAAACAAAGAAATTCTGTCATTTCTGATAACACAAATGAATCTGTAGGACATTATATTAAGTGAAGTAAGTCAGGCACAGAAAGACAAATTCCACACGATCTCACTCATATCTGGAATCTAAGAATGTTATCTCACCGAAGTAGAGAGTAGAATGGTGGTGACCCGGGGCTGGGGCAGTGGTCGGGGAGGAGGCTGGGGAATGCTGGTCAGAGCTTACAAAACTGCAGTTGGACAGGAGGAGTAAGTTCAGGAGATCCACTGTACAACATGATGACTATAGTTACTAACTATATTCTTGAAAAGTGCTAAGAGAGTAGATTTTAAGTATTCTCACTACAAAAAAATGACAGCTATGTGAGATAATGCACATATTGGTTGGCTTGTTTTGGCCATTCCTCAATATTGTATCTATTTTATATATACATATATATGTGTTTCAGAACACTATGTTGCACATGATAAATATATATAATTTTATGTCAATTTTAAGAAATAAAAAAGAAAGAAGGGAGGGAAGAAGAAAGGAGTATTGTCTCATACTTGTTTTTAACTATTTCTGAAAGCCCCAGACTTTGAGTGACTGACTCATTGATGATTCCCAAACTTATCTCTCTAGTGCTAATTTTCTGCCAACTATCAACTGCGTGTCCCCTCTTACATGTCCCAAACACTATAAACCCCAAAACTAAACTCATCATTCTGTTCACCAACTCTATTTTCTTCTTATATTGGATCTTACACAATTTACGCATTGACCCAATGCAGACAACTTTCTCTTGCTCGGCATCCACAGTCCATCACTGCCTAAGTCACAGAAGTTTTATCCCCATCATTTCTCAACTCTGTCTCTTCCTTTCCATCCTTTCTATCTCGGTTCAACATTCTCTCTTTCACCTCCCTAACTCGTGGCTTCACTCCCGCGGTTTGAAAAATCTACAAAACACAAGCTGTTGAGATCTCCTGTAGAATAAGCAATTTGTCTTGCAGTGAAAAATAACGTGTTGCCTGGAAACCACCCCTCCAGATGACCCGATTCTTGCCTTTCATTCTCTCTGAGTTACTTTCAAACACCCTAAGTTGCGATCTCTGGCCCGTCTGGTAGTGGTTCCGCTGATTTCCTTTCCGCAGCTGCTGAAAAGCCAGTTCTGTTTCCACCGCGTGTTCGTGTCAACGTTGCTTTGCTCCATATAAATTCGTACTTCCTGACTTCTTTTATGAATCAGTTTTAACATCTGCCTGGGTCCCTCACGGGTTAAATAAATCCTTAACATGTGTTCATTTTTATACCTGGGTCAGAGTCATGATTTTACCCTTTTCTGAAAATTATCTTTTAACTTCTCTGCTTTAAGTCATTTAAAGTCTCCCCAGTGGGTATGGGATCAATTCCAAGCTCCGTACCGTGACAACCGTGGCCTCTGGCAAGCTGCTTTCCATCTAAACCCCGTTTTCTCTGCGCCCCCTGTTGCACGTGGCCCGTGTTCCAGCTCAACTACCTGCTGAGACTCCCACGTATCATGTTGTGCTGTTTCCACGCTGTGACTTTTCCACAGTGTCTCTCTGCTTCCAGGTCTGGAGAACGCTACTGCCGTGTCCAGCCCCCCGCCCTGGCCCCCGTTAGGGATTTAATAGTTGAATGCTTCCTATCCCATGGCCCTCACATTCATTCTTCTTTCTCACATGATACCGCATTGCTGTTTACAAATCTCTCTGTCTGAATAAAATGCTTTTACTCAGAAGGATCGTGCTGGGTTTACCACGATGACCTCAGCGTCTGTCACCGTTTCAGTCTATCAGAGACTACTTATTGAACACCTGCAGTATGCCAAGCCTATACAAGACCTAATCACGCTACAATAATTGAGACATAGCCCTTGCCCTCAAAAAGCTCACAGTTTGTTGAACGCGAGACCCAAATCTCATGTTTTTTGTTAAATGATTATCAAGTGAGTGACTACCAGACATCAAAATATGCCTTACATTGTTTTTCCCCCCCTTTTACAATTCCCAGTGTCACCAACTTTCTTCTCTGACCTGTACTAAGTAGCCATTTTACATTATTTCCCCTGACAAAAAGGACGTCCTTTTGGCCTGAAGCAGAACACAGATGCTTCAAGCCAATTATTTCCAAATTGGGTTTAACTGCACGTACGTTCTGGTGCACAACGGAATGGGACGGCTTGTCTGAAGGCTCAAGGGGCCTGAACTAGCTCAGCTTCTCATCCAGTTCCAGAGAACTATAAGTCACCAGGAAATACAGTTTGCCCAAATAATCCATCAATTTAATCAATAATTAGATGGATACATAGGTGAATTACTATATGCCAGACTCAGTATCGGGTTCGGGGCTACTATTTTACACACTCTATATAATGTATCATTAGCCCAACCCAAGATGAATTAGCAACCACACATTACTGACTTCCTAAGTTATAGTCAACTGAAGCACCAAGACTTTTAGCTGAGTTTTCCCTTCCCCAACCCCAAGAAATTAATTGACATTAAACCAGATCACCTTCATCCCATCCCAGCATAGCTTACTTAAGTTTGCATTTGAATAGTTAAATTTCACCTTACAGCTTTCATTCAAGCCTTGGCATGCTTTGGTATTGTGTTTGTTTGTTTTTTATTAACATATTTTCATTCCCTCATTTACTATATCATGGGAAGTTGAGCTGGAGAATCAAAACCATGTACACAGCTCCTTGTTGATATCAGCGTGATTTTACTATTTCACTGTCTACACCAACATAACTTTAAACTCCAGGAATCTCTTGCTCAGGAAGATAAATTGCAAGTAACTTCATTCCACAAACTTCTGAAAGATCCATCAACATTTCAACAGAAGGCTTCAAATGACAGTTTATATCCCAAAACTCTCTGGATCCGTGCCTCAAAATCCCTAACTTGCTGTGTTCACCAATCATAGGCTACCACGATCCGTACAGAGGTCCTGACCAAGCCCCTTCATGGAAAAACCTGCCTCAAACCCAACTTCAACATCTCAATAAAAGTCCCAGTTTTATGTCTCCCTCTCTGAGACACCACTAATGGTTCGAGGTGTCCAGGTAGTGCTCTGTTTTCCTGAGGTCAGAATAAACTCAGCTGTGGATTATCACAGACTGTGTCGGTACTATTGTGTGCAGCCAGCATCCGACACCTCAATCATGCATATAGTTTCCGGAGACACACGTGGGACAAGGAGACAGAAAACGTTCACGTGCTTAGACAGTCGGGTGAGCTGAATTACATCTAATTATCAGGGAAGAAAGAACCGTCTCTGCCAAGTCTCCTTCTCACCCACAAACCAGCAGCACTTACTCATGATTTCTAAAGGATGCTCCAGTAAGGAATTAAAAGCAGCTATAAACAGATAGAAGGATAACATCTCACTCTCAGGACTGAATGAGAACTAAATGATTTCATAAATAGCAAGCACTTAGGACAATCCCAACACACAATGCTTAAGGCAGTATAAAAAGTATTATTCTATCTTCATCCAAATCATTAATAAAAAATGTCGGCTAAAACTAAAGAGAGTACAGAATTTTAGTCATGTTAGGAATAACTTGTCCGATTTGATATAAACCTATTAATTAACAAGCTTTCTGGTACAGTGTTCAACAAATTCTGAATTTAAATCACCGCACTATCATTGAGTCTGTGTCTCCCCCCCTCACCTACGTAACTACTATGAGAAACATCATGTTTAAAGCACTTCCTATTCATAAGTGTAAGAAGAAGGAGACATGGATTGTGTGGCAGGATTTGTTCTTTTTTTTTTTTTCCTTTTTACAGATGTAGGGGCTACAAGTGCAATTTTGTTACATTGATATAGTATTGACCTGTTTTAACATTAGCCTTCATGTTGGGAAAATTCCAAGAAGATAGTGTGTACTACAAACATGCAAGAAGATGTTCATAAAGGGAGAGATGTAGGCAATGGGTGTAGGGGTAGAACAGGGAGCTAGGGACACCTGGCACAAGGATGGAGAAGAGTCCATCTGGTACTGGGGCGGGAGGGTGAATCTTCACGCAGAAGTGAAGCATCACAAAGCAAAATTTAACTTCTTGGGTAACACTGGAAATAGCAGTTAGTGTGTTTTTGTTTTCCTTTTTCAACCTGGGGTGCTGGGAGAGACACCAGGGTCAGCGCTCCTCACACTGCCATGTCTCTAAATTTGTCTGAAGGCCCAAAGGCAAGAGATCACCCAGCCCGACCTACGGATTTTTGAGACGCACCTTGTGGCTGGGATTTCGGAACGGTCTCGCTTTACTCCGGCTCCAGCGACTTTCACACAATCTCTGAAGTTTTCTCCCTTCAGGCTGAGTTTCCAAAAAGAATGCTGAAAGAAAAAATGTAGGGGAAAAAAAAATGCAAAAAGTCCAGGGAAGTTCACAGCGCCCGCAGCAGGCAGGTGAATTACACATGCAAACCGCAGTCTTTGTTGAGCATCTCAACAAAACGTGGTGACATTTCCAGTGCAGTGTCACTGCAGTGGTGACCTGCTTATTTCCACTTCATTATTCGGGCCTCAGCTGAAGCTTAATCCAAGTTTAATGCCGTTTCTAGGCCTTAAGGCAAAGAAACGATTTTCTTTGTACAGAGAAGCTCTCTCTAGAGTAGCCATATGAATGTTGTGTTTTCATAATGGTTTTAAAAAATACTCTAAATGTGAGCACAACACACTCAAACCACAAGAATCCTCCAACTCCCCAGTATGGAAAAGTTTATTAAAAATATTGTGGGTGCTAGAAATACTTGTTTTTGTCCAATTCTATAATCCTTCAAAATTAGGGAAACGAATCCTGTAGTACGAAAACTATCCACAGCTTTAAATTTAAAACACAGTATGAAGCTTTGTGAGTCATTTCTTATTTACTCAAGGCAGAAGGAAATTCTCCTGTCTGAAACTTGAAGAAAACTTCTTTTCTCTGTGTTTGGAGGTCGCTTAATGAACAGAGTAACTTTTCCCCCTTGTGAACCGTTTCCTACTATCACGGTGGGAAGTATAAGATAAAAAAGGAAGAGCAAGAAGAGAAAATGAAATAGAGAAAAAAGAAAGCTATCCAAAACACAACTACCATATAATAAAAAGAGTTTGAAGACAGCAATGATATAGAACTCACATCACAATGCAGAACAAATAACGTCTCCTGCTTATGCCACGGTAGGTTCAGCATGGTGAGAATTCTCATTGCCATGCTACAGAGCAGAGTCAACATTTCTCACTGCAATTTGGGAAAGAAATGCAGCATACCTTTCTGCTAGATGCAGTGGCATCATCAGAGCTCACTGCAACCTCAAACTCCCAGGCTCAAGCAGTCCTCCCTCCTTGGCCTCCCAAGTAGCTGGGACTACAGCCACACACTACCACACCCAGCTAATTTTTCTACTTTTTGTAGAGATGGGGGTCTCACTATTTTTCTCAGGCTGGTTTTGAACTCCTGGCCTCAAGTGATCCTCCCACCTTGGCCTCTCGAAGTGCTGGGATTACAGGCGTGAGCCAACACACCCAGCCATGCCTCCTTTTACTACATAAAATATATGTTCCATATAGTCCCTTTTGTTTCTAAGTGTAAATAAACGGCTTCCAGCAAAGAAAAGATAAGCAGCTCTCTCTCCAGAGGTCACTATCTTTACCTTCACCTTTGGTTGCTATTCCATCATCTTTTAACCCAGGTTTGCTAGTACCTTTTGCTCAGAAAACCCTGACCATGCGGAAACATGAAAATATTCATGCAATATTATTTCCTAATAGTTAACATTTAACATATTATATATATATATATATATATATATATATATATAATTTTTTTTTTTTTACTGCTCTTGTTTATGGTCTAACTAGAATATAAGCTACGTGAGGGCAAGAGTTTTTGTCTGGCTTTTTTCACTGCTGTGTCTCCAGATTCTAGAACTATACTTGGCACACAGGAGATGCTTAATAATTTTTTTAAATGAATGAATACAATCTTGCAAAGGGCCACTTACCAATGCTCTGGAGATTAGCCTGGGACGGGGTGACATGTCAGCAGGCCCAGTGGGGCCGCCCCTGTCCACACTGAGCCTGCAGGAGACGCCTCACCCCCACCAGGCGACGTGTATTCACTTAAAGCAGCAGCGTGGACAGGGTGGTGCTCACCGTGGCTGTCGTATTAGATCTTTCCTTCTTCCTTTCCTAACCTGGTATTAAAGAATGATTAATAGCTTTAATACTTCCTAAATCCCTAAACGTCTTTTGGGATTACGCCTACTGAACCCAAAATAAAGAAGAGAGTTGAGATTACCTAAGTAAGTCAGGTCCACTAAACCCCTATTTTGTCATAATTTAGGATTATTTTTAATCTTTATAATTCATGTCTATTCTTTGTCACTGATTACATTTACCAGATCATTGTTACCTTCCCAATTATGTCTTAGAAAGGTATAATTTCAAGGGATGAGCTAAAAAAAAAAATTCATTCAAAAAAGGTTGAGATTAGAGATGGAACATGTGGCCAAAAGCAAGTCCAAGTTCAGGACAGCCACTGACGACGCTTGTGGCAGGTCTTATTCCTCCGTGGGTTTTATCAACAAACCCGTACGTCTCCTCTACTCAGTCCCACTCCTAGGCATGACTGAGAGGTTCTAAAAACCTGGGACATCTACAGAAAGGTCCTCATGGCAGTTCTCAGAGGCCACATCTGGGTCAACTTCCCTAATTTATTAGATACTTGCATAGCACCAAGTTCTCCTTCTTCGTATCACTAACCACAGTAATTGTTACATGTTTATTTGCAACTGTTTTCTTAAATGTGTCTCCCTGACTAAAATGCAAGCTTCATGAGGGCAAGGACTGTCTCTACTCTGCTACTGCAGGGCAGGTACATAGTACTGTGCCTCATGCCCCTGTTGTGTTCTTGCCAGAGACAGCAAGAGCTGGTTGCCCTCAAGTTTCAGAGACAATCTCCACTGGACTCTTGTCCTGAGTAACAGTCCCTTCACCGTGGGGTGCAGAATCTGAGTTAGAAAGTTGAACGTCTGCCTAAAACTTTAGCAGACTCTCATAATCCTCCTCCCGATCCTCTTGTATTGAACATCCTTTAAATGCAGGTATCCCAGTCTACAGGGCAAAGGAGAAAAAGACCATCTGCTCTGTAAATTAAAGGTTCACAGCTTTTAACACTCATGATTGATACAAATGCTGCCGCGAGCAGACTGAGCAATGTGGAAAACACAGTTCGATTTCCTTTGCTGCTCATCATCCAGGTCTTGCTGTATCGTTCTTCCAGAAGGTTCCGTGACAAATGGCACCCCAGCGATACCAGGAAGGCATGGTAGCTCGTGCCGTGGAGGCAGCAGCCTGCCCTGCCAACTGGGTGATGGATCTACAAAGCCCGAGCGAGAGGGACCCAGGGTGGAAACCGCAGCCATCTTTCTCTTTTATGATTTCTCTTTCTTTTCATTAGGTTTGACATTTCTGAGATTGAGCTTTACAACTAACTATTAGCCCGAGGCAAGGACTGGGAAAATGAGGATTTGCTGAAAAAGTGACCCTGTGCCCAAACACAGAGTGTGAACAACTGCACCCATAGCCTGCCAGGAAAGGAACTCAGGCTCGGATTTATGTTCAGATACCGCAGTTGATTTGATAAAGTAAAATGAAACCAGCACCCTCTGCACCTGCAGGCAGGCCCCAGAACTTTCCAAAAGAAATGTATCCATTATTTTTATCTTTCTGTGGTATGGTGTTTGAAATGAAAATCTGTGTCCACTCAGCACCCACAAAAGAGGATCTTCTGCCGTCACTGATAAGCTTGCAAAGTTGAATGGTGATAAACCCGGCAAGTAGAGGACACACTGCAAACCGCAGGTGCTTTGTGCTGAGGCGGCTGCCTAGCACACGGTGTGTCCAGGGCACCTGTCAGCCCTGCAGCAAGGTGAGCATCCGCCGAGCAGCCCCCTGTCAGGGGCGTGGGTCAGGAAAGCAACCCCATTTCCCACTTGAGCGTTTGTTCAGGTGGAATCCGCGTGTATAGCAATAACACTTCGAGATTTGGGGGGACAGAATGACCCTGCTTCAGACTTTGGTCTTCAACTCCAAGGTTTTCCTTTCCAAACGCCAGCAACTGCTGTGCCCAGGGCTAACTTCGAGATGTGAAGGGCACCACCTTCCTCCAAGAAAATCCCTAGTAGAAATACTTACTAAAACATGTTTAGCCAAGATGTTCCTCCCTCTGCCAGCCCAGCCACTCTCAGAGCAACAGCTGAAAACGAGAATTCCCAGCCAGCAGGGCGTAGGGCCCCCGACTGAAAGAGGATGCAGTTTTCCTTACTGAAATAAATTAATTAAAAAGCCTCATAAATGAAGGAAGAGGACAGAATGGGGAAGAGAATTATCCCTGTTAAATGTGTCTGTTCGGGCCCTGTGGGGACAGAGAGTCTATGAAAATTCTTAAGGGAATTAAACATATGTGCACCAACAATGTGTTGTGTTGTTTTCTTCCTTCACCGAAGGACCAGAAGCCTCCAGAATTTCATACAAAACATTAACCTATGAAGAAGCTATTTGAATAAATCAGTGATTTTTCCATTGTAGTATATCATTTGTTGTTTATAAAAAAAGCAGTAAAACACCCTTGTCAAGAATTCTCCCTTATCCCTTAACTTGTCCCTTCTCTCTCTAGGGTACACAGTTTTGTCCTTTTTGTTGTGCTTGTTTGGTATACTAAAACAGCAAGCAGGAAAAAAACTCTCAGATCAAATCTTTGAAAATTGTTAAGGACGAGTGGGTACTGAATTTAAAATTTGAGTATACTCAAAAAATGTTTTGAATTGAATGTATTACTATTCTGGAAGCTTGAGATACTGGGGAGCAAATGAGGTGGTCAAAATGCTTGTTCTCAATATCTTATCAGTAATTGTAATAAATGGTTAATGAGATCATTGTTAGATAAAAAATATAAAAGCCTTCCATTAATCAACATTCAATAATAATATTTACTGAGTACCTGCAATATACGAACTCCTAGTTAGGAGTTTCCTAGTTAGGTTTTAAAAAGTACACACAGAGGAAAAACAAATAGGCCTTGCCTTTAACGAGCGTATAACCTAGCTAGTGGTTTAAAACTTGAACACGTGGAAAGGCAACTAGGCTTTGTGGAAACTACTGTCAGCTAAGGCACGTCAACAGCAAGTGTGAGCATTTCAAGTGCATTCCAAGAGAGCAAGATATTCCTCCATCTGGACTGATCAAGGGAATACTGCGTGTAGCAGACAGAATTACAGTTGGGTCTTAAAGACAGAGCCGGCATAAGTTAGGCAGTACTTTGGTTATCTCTTTTCTTTTAAAAACCACCCCGTAATTTAGTAGATTAAAGTGATGATGATGATTAACTCTGCGGGTTCACTGGGCTCACTTTGTAAGCTCCTCTCCAGCTCATATCAGGTGACATCGCTGCCTCAGTTGCGTTGGGCTGGTCAGTGGGCTGGGAAGTCCAGGAAGGCTTCCCTCACCTGGCTGGGGCCTCGGTGCTTCCTCAGGTGATTTTTCCACGTGGCCGGCTTGCGTCCCTCATGGAAGGTGGACTCAGAGGCTTTGGTCCTTACACGAATGGCTTCTAAAGAAAGAAATCACCGCTGCCAGTCTGCTTCAAGGCTAGTCCCAGAAATGGCACAATCTTACTTTTGCCATGTTCTGTGGCCAAAACAGGTCACAAGGCCATCCCAGATTCAAGGAGAGATAAAACAGATTCACTCCTTCACCTGCCGGAATCAGCAGGAGCAAAGAAATTGATAGTGGCCATTTTTTTTTTTTAAACTGCCATGAGCAAAGAGAAGAAGAGGAGATGGGATATAGATGCTCTCTTGTATATTGACTTATGAAAATAAAATCGATTTTTATTTTTAAGAGGTTTTCTATGCATCTAGCAGTATGCTAACAGAGAAAAAAGCAATATATTGCTTCACACTTGAATTCAAAGAGCTTTCCATCATTGAGTTGTTGTTGTGGCCCTGGGGTGTTTTTCGCATTGGTTCTTGTTACCAAATAAAACACAGTATAAAAGTAATCAGAAAATAAGCTTTCACTACACAAGTAGATTCAAGAATATAATGGAAACTCTTTCTGATTTCATGAGGTTTATAGACAAGTAAAAAAACAACGGCATTCAGAATGCTATACAGAGGACTAGAGACAGATTTTAGTCTTAGAGTTTCTATTTTCCTTATGGTGAGAATTTTTCCTTGATGTTCAGTTGCTTTCCTGGTGAGTTCCAGTTGCCCTAATTTAAATCTGAGGGCATTTGTCTACCACCTTTCAAGAAGACGATTCTATAGTGGCAACTTTAGATTATCAACTAAATAGGAAGAAGTATGTCCCATATATATTCTGCCCTATACCTCACCACTTCTCTTCTAAGTTGTCATTATTTAAAAAGATGCTCTCACCACTCACTAAAATTAATTCAAGGTGAATAACAGACTTAAATCTAAGACATGAACCATAAGAATTCTAGAAGAAAATGTTGGAAAAACTCTTCTAAATATCAGCCTAAGCAAAGAATTTATGAAAAGACCCCGATGGCAATCACAGCAGCAACAACAAAAATGGGACTTGATAAATTAAAAAGCTTCTGCACAGCCAAGGAAATAGTCAACAGAGCAAACAGACAACCTACAGAATGGGAGAAAATATTCACATGCTATACATCTGATAAGGGGCTAATAACCAGAACCTACAAAGAACTCCAGCAAATAAGCAAGAAAAAAATCAAACAACTCCATTAAAAAGTGGGCAAAAGACCTGAACAGAAGCTTTTCTAAAGAAGATAGATTAATAGGCAATAAACATATGAAAAAATGCTCAACATTATTAATCATCAGGGAAACACAAATCAAAACCACAATGAGATATCACCTAACCCCAGTGAGAATGGCTTTTATCAAAAAGTCCCAAAACAATAGATGCTGGAGTGGATGCAGAGAGACAGGAACACTTACACACTGTTGGTAGGACTGCAAACTATTACAACCTCTATGGAAAATAGTATGGAGATTCCTCAAAGAACTAAAAGTAAGACTACCATTTGATCCATCAATCCCATTACTGGGTATTTACCCCAAAAGAAAAAAAGACACTTCACAAAAAAGACACTTGCACTCGAATGTCTATAGCAGCACAATTCACAATCACAAAGATGTGGAATCAACCCAAGTTCCCATCAACTCATGAGTAGATTAATAAAATGTGGTATATGTATATCATAGAATACTACTCAACCATAAAAAATGAATACCTTTTGCAACAATCTGGATGGAACTGGAGACCATTCTCCTAAGTGAAGTATAGCAAGAATAGAAAAACAAACACCACATGTACTCACTATTAAATTAAAACTAACTGATCAACACTCATGTGCACAGATGGAAGTAAAACTCAATGGAAATTGTGCAGGTGGGTGGGGGAGGGGAGGATGGGTGAAATCCTACCTACTGGGAACAATGTACACTATCTGGGTGATGGGGACACTTATAACTTTGACTCAACCAGGACAAAAGCAATCCATGTAACCAAAACATCTGTACCCCCATCATATTTTGAAATTAAAAAAAAAAAAGATGTTCACTTTTTAAGGAGAATCACGAAATAATACTACTGTTTTCCCCACTTAAATTCTAAATCAGCTCAATGGTGCACAAAAAGTAATGAACAAAGAACAACAAAGATATAAGCTTTATTATAGAGAGCCACTAAGTTGGACCGCGTAACCTAGTTCTGTGGCAATCGTGGGCTTTCCAATGCAGAATTTACCTGCCCAGCTGCAGGTCTCCCTCAGGTGCATGGCCTGTAAAACTTTCTGCGTGGAAGTCCAGGCCAGAGAGCAGCTTTCTGAGAAAGGCAGGCTCCTAGAAGGAGAGAAGAAGGCAGAGCTGAGTAATATATGTGCACTGCCTCCTCCCAAATACATCAGTAAATTCACTCTTTCTTCTCGAGGGAGAAGTGAGTGAAAAGGTAGGGCAAGCAGCCAGGAATGTTGAGAGAAACTCCCATCTTACGGAAATCTGATGAATGACATTCACATATGTGTGCATCACACACATATTAATATTAATATACATATAGGGAGAGCACAGCCACCCAGAACTGAATAGATGCTTCCTGGGGCCACAGGTTTCCATGGTTTACTGTCTTCCATCACTTTTCTTAGTCTAGAAAAATCTACGGAAGTTTTAACATTCAGAGAGAGCGCCAAACAAGCACACACAATGTGAAAATCCGAAGAAAAATCTGTGGATTCGGAACATCTTCACGGCGGTCAGCACCCTGCACACAAAAAGCCAGGGCAGGATGCTAACAACTGCACCTGCAGCTGATGGAGTCTGTAGCACTGACAGAGAGAAAGCAGGTCTGGTGTGAACAAAAGAAGACAGCTCTCCCTTCACGGCCTATGATAGCAAAGATGGCTTCAAAAACTAACAAAACATTCCAAGTTTTTACCCTTTATGAAGATTGCAGTTTTCTTGCAAATCCAATCATTGATTTTTATAAAGCAATTTACAGATCCTAAAAAAAAAAAAATCACGATTATTCAGCCCTCTGGGTGCCAAGAGTAGAGTTTGCAGAACTGAGGCCCTTCTCCGTGGAGCCATCGGCACAATCCCAAATTTACACCTATTCCGTGGTGGGCTCTGAGCTGGTGTTTTTCCTTCTTTTCTTCTCAGGCTGATGCTTCTGTCTGGGCTCTCGGAGTTAACCTGTTCACGCCCAGGCCCGGGCCGCACTGGGCCGGCTGCCGCACGCGGCAGTGTGACAGACACGCAGCCTGCAGGTGGGAGCCTCAGCCGAGCATCTCCGTGTCAGGAAATCAGCAGCTGCTCGTATATCACACTGGTCATTAGTGGAGGATCATTCTGGACCTTTGCCCACAGCTCCTTGCTATGGCAGGAGAAGGGCTATAAAACCCTAGGCCCTGTCAGCCGTTGTCACTTAGGTGAGAATTTATCAGGTCTCCGAGTGCCCTCTGACTGGATTATTATGAATAATGAATGAAGCTTTATGCTACTCCGCAGCACTAATAAGATGGGATGACTGGGAGGAATTCCGTGCACCGCAGCCACGCGGCTCTGGGTTGCAGATCTGCAGGCGGGGCTGCAGCGGGTCCTCCTGTCATTACCGAGCCCTCGCCCAGTCTGTGCCTCAGCCTGCGGGGGGTAATAAAGAACCAGCAACGAGCCTGCGTGTGCCCATGCCAGGGAAAGGGGACGAAACAAATTTTAGATTCCCTTTATTTAAAAAAAAAAAATTCAAATGTTTAATGTCAGTCATGTATTTTACTGTCACCCTAGAACAAGAGTCTGGGGTCAACATATGAGCCATGCAAGAAACTTCTGCTATAATAAACGCAAGTGTCTTTCGTGACTAAGATATTTCGGATTTGCAGGGATGAGTTCTGCCGCTTTTCTAAGCGTGGCTGCCCCTGTGTGAGTCTGAGAAACACGGGGGCTGAAGCGGAGGGGGGTGGTTTGGAGACGACAGAGGAGCAAAGGTGCCCTGACCTGCTGGGGGAACAGCTGTCTCAGAAACACCCCAACAGAAATCGCTTTCTAAACCGCGCTCGCGTTGCCCCAGCCCTTCCAGCCCAGCCAGCCTCAGAGCTGGTACCTCCTCCACATTGTCATCTTGGCCATCGTTTCAGGACACTGTGGTTCCTTCCTGCCAGGATTCCCGAGTTCTACTGAAAACACAAGGTTAACCGACTCTCCAGCAAACACTGTTTAACTGAATGAAGTAAAGACAGTCTACGCCGCTTTCATTTTACATGTAAATCTTTTCTCAGGCTTCAAGGGCCAAGGACCAGATGTGCTTGTTAGTGTCTTCTGCCCCCGACTCACTTCCCAGCTCCCATTCCCTTCAATCCTAGTCTTCAAACATTTCTGAGACCCTAAAAATTTTCAGGACTGTGGGCAATTAACAAAAAAGACGTTGTCTCTCCCTACCCTACCTAAGTTAGCTGACACGCCACAGTAACACACGGAAGAGTATTTCTCTCCTGCTGCACCAGGGGCCACCCGGACATCAGTACAACTGTGGGGACTGCGTCAAAGCCGCTCGTATTCCAGCTGTGAAGGTCACGGGTCCCAAAGACACGGGTCCACCTCAGGCTCTGCAGGTACCGAGGGACCTGGAACATCTACAGAACTTCCTCACTCCCAGTTGCCCACCCTTAAAATGAGGGTGTGGAAATGACCTCTTAAATTCTATCAGGATTAGAAATTCTCACAACCGTAAGTGACTTAACAAGGCTCAGAACACGTGTACCCCCACTGCGGCTGTGACCCTGAGAAGGAGGCAGTCAGAGTCCAAACTACGTTCATGTAAGTGGGTTCTGAGGGAATCTTCTCCTGCTCTGGGTAACGAGAAAGAAACCTCTTCCCTGGTCCTTCAGTAACGAACGTCACCGAGCACTGGACAATCACCCAGCGTGCGGTCCCTGACAACTTGTGCCTCCTCTCCACGCACTTTCTCCCATTCTCTGTCCATCTAGATGGGAGAACTTTCTTCCCCTTTCACTTCTGGACATTTATTGGGTCTAGAATGATAGAATTTGTAGAACTGCAAGGGAATGTCAAGTTAGTGAAGCTTAATCTCCTCAACTTCCCTTCCTCCAAAAGCCTGCCTGACACTCCAGTCACCCCAGGTGGTCTCTCTGTCTCTTTCTCTCTCTCTCTCCATTAACTATATTGCCTATTCCACTTATTTAAGACTTAAATAATAGCTTGGATAATTCAATATTCATGCATAAGATTTATCTTCCTAATAATCCTCAAGACAGACATTGTGTCTTATATTTATTTGAATTCTTCACGGACTCTAGCAGTGTCTTTATCATAATCTTTACCGAGTAACAATTTATTTAATATTAAGCATCCACTGAGTGTCAGACCATATATTGGTATCTGTGGCTACAAAGATGATGAACAGATATTCCTGGTCCTCAAGAACTTCATAATCTCACAATCTGATAGTTAATATTTGAGCAGTGCATTTGCTATGGTTTAGATCACATTCTTCGTGGAAAGATGGAGTAATACGGACCAGATGCAAGAAGCCTTAGTTATGAAACTAACAGGTTAATCCAAAGGGCGCTGAGCAGGGACTGGGCTGATGCCAGTCCTAGGCGGGTTTCCAGTGCCACAGGCTTGGTGCTTGGCCTGTTCAACATCATATTTAATAATTTGGATGAAGATCTGGAGGGCATACCTGTCAAATTTGTGGCTTACAGAAATAGTTAGTTCCTTGAATTAGTAAGTTAAGTTTCAAAAGAAACTTCTTAGGTTGAAATGATAACCCGCATATAGGAAAGTAAAATTTTGTAGAATGAAATGTAAGATCCTGGGTTTGAATATTTCAAACCAATTCTATTTTTGAGGGTAGTATAGGAGAACGTGTTACATGTGTCTTCAGAGATAGCATGTTTGGGGCGTGTGTGTGTGTGTGTGTGTGTGTGCCTGCCCGGTATCTAGAATGGAAGATGTGTTGCAATAGGCAACACTTGTAGTGTTGAACCGAGGTGTTCACACTTTATGAGGAGGGACATAGAAAAAGAATGACGCAGAGAACAGATACACAAAATGACTCAAAACTTTATCATGAGAGGAAGGATGAAAGGAACTGAGATCATTTTGCCTGAAGAAGAAAAGAGGCCGGGAACACAGGCAGTGTCTCCAATCGTCCCGAGGGCTGTGGACGAGGGATTAAGGTGTGAGAGACGTTAGGAAACCCAGGAAGGTACATTTCAGCTCCGTCTAAGAATGACGTTTCCACCTGCCACCTGAACAGGCAGTCCTGAGAGGGAGCAAGTGCGGAGGAGGGCACTGAGGGGCACTCCCGTCTTGCCTGTGTCTCCTCTCTGCGAACCTCTTCCTCGTTACACATTGGAACGACTCCACCTCCATTTCCAGAATGCAGCGGAGACTTCCTCCGTGAGTATGGGTTTTGTATAACCATTATATATTAAGAAGTTGTTTGTATTATTCATAATACACAATATCATGCATTCATTCACCTCTATAAACATCTCTTTATATATATATGTATATGTATACATGTAAACCTCTCTGTATATATTCACCTCTATTTCACCTGTATAACCCCCCTTTGGAAGAGGACATTATAAGGGCCATTAGCTAAATATATTCTGAACATAAGTTTGAGTTAAGAGCTGAGCTAGTGCTGAAGGAGAGTTTTCTGTAATTCTCCACAGAGAACAGGGAGCTAGAAAGGCAGGACAACGGCCCCAGACAGACAGAGGGAAAATCAGCCTCACGCCAGGACACCCTGTGGCCGCCCCCAACCCCACCCGAGGGACCCCTGCCTCCGCGGCTCACGGACCTGACAGGGGCACCGACGCCACAAACCCCAAGGTTAATTGGGAACAAGACAGTCACTGGGAACAAGACGCGACCTTCTCCCAGGCGTTCTTCATGCTCAGGAGCCGTCTGAAGACAAAATCGACTTCAATTTTGGCGGACAAAACTGTTCTTTGGACTCTCAAAGGTAAAGAACATCAAGGGCAATTTTACCAAGATCTTAAGAAAATTGTACAGAAGTCTTTTATTTTTAAAATACTGAGAACAGAGAGATGGCACATCCGCTACTTTTGTAAGTAAGATTCACAAACATGAGGCAAACCCCTAGGCACGGAGCCACACGCAGGCATTTGAGACCACCCTGAAATAGTTTTACGTCCGGACATTTATAGGGTCCCCTTGCTCTGGAGGCTTGTTACACCCTTAATATTCAAATATACACAACTTTTATGGAGGCAGGATTGACATCTTCAGCTAAACTGGAGAGACAATCCACAAGCCAAGGTCGAGAAATAAAGAATAAAGTTTTTATGTTTAAGATCTCTTCAATTCAAACTATGTCATGTTATCTTAAAAAGAAAATGTTAAAATAGGAATTTTAAAAGGAGAGGAAAGAGGTGGATAAGGAATGGAAACTGTAGGTGGCACGAGAAAAACATTAAACCCAAGGAACATTTTGTGGCCAAACAAATGTGAAGGAGGATGATAACTAAGGAACTATCGAATACCCTGGTAAACAGAATGAAAATTAACTCAGGACCAAGGGGGAAATGTTGGAACAGGAGAAAATGAACAATAACAGAGATAGAAAAGGGGAAATTAAGAGCAATAGAGCCACCAAAAGATAAAGGATAGATAATTCATGAAAGGAAAGAAGTTGCAAAGAAGTAGACAGGGAAGAACAAAATTATTTTCAAAGTAAAAAGAAATGTAAAATCTATTATAATCAGTGGTGCTGTATTAGCCCCTAAGATCTCAAAGAGAGAAAGAAGAGATGCCCATGATAATTATTTATTCATGCCCCCTGCTTCAGTGGGGTTCTCCTGGCAATGTTCCAGCAGCTTTGCCATTTTAAAGAATAGGGACTTTAGAATGTAGCTGCTCTGAGGATTTGGTCCTATAATCTCCTTTAATGTTTCTATTGCATCAAAAGGTCACTCTCAATTCAGATGTTTATGAAACTGAAATTAGTCCCAGGTCCTTGGAGATCTGAAGTCCTGGCCGACAAGGGGATGCTCGTGATGCAGTTCATACCTGGGACGTAAAGAGTGGCTTCAAGGTGCCATTTTGTCATCTCTGAGGGTTTAATGACCACCCCGCCACGCCAGGCCTCCTCCTTCCCTCTGTGTATTTCCTGCCACAAAACAAAGTTTCAGCAGCAAATCATAATGACTGATTTAAATAAAGTGACACTCTACGAGACGTGGTAATGGAGGATGGACAAGTGTTGGGCCCTGTGCTAGGAACTTAAGGGATATTATTTGTAATTTCATGATAACTCGTGATGTCTCTCCACCCCACAACTCACTGCCCCGTGACAATTTACATTCATTGAGCCTCTACCAGGTCCTGGGTCCTTTACACACATAATCTCTGAGAGTAATCTCAACTGTGTGAGATGGAATTAATGTCCCGACCTTGGATCTGAGAACACTGAATCTTGGAGGGTTTCATTTGGCCAGGGATGTGCAACTAGCACTCAGCAGGATGGGCTCTCTCTCTCTCTGCGTCTGAGCTACAGCAAAGCGTGCACGCTATCAACTTCACCACACTGGACAGATCATTAAAGTTATTTTAACCATATTTTCAGTCTGCACTAGGCTAAATTAGAGTGGATTATTTCAACTAGTTCCAGGTATTTCATTCTCACTGCGTGCTGTCCTGTGTCCAGCACAGGGCTAGAGACAGAAAGGCGAGCAAGGCAGTTCTGGCCTTCCGGCAGGTCGCCGAGCGGTGAGGACGGCAGACAGACCAGCAAAAGGAAGGTTCGCGGCCCGCAGGGCCTCCGGAAAAGACTTCCTGGTCCTCCTGAAACCAGTTCCCACTGGCCCACTTAAAGTCAATGCAAATCATATTTGTTTGTTTTAATAGGAAATTCTTCTTTTCCAGGAAAATATTAAGGATGTCTAGAACTAGCCTCATCCCAAATAAGCAAGTTGACTCTGTAAACCTTTCCCAGGGACACTGGCCGAGTTCCTCAGCACAGTTCACTACGCCGATGGGCCTAAAACCCTGTCAGTCTCCCTTTCAGCCACGAGCACCAGGGAAGCCTGGTGCCACCTCTCACGTGTGAGGCCAGGGCGAGGCCACGAGACAGGGTCTTTGTTTGTTCAGGAAGCCACAACTCTAACACTGCCAGTGAAAGTCTTGCTGCCGTTTCACGCGAGTCCACTCCCTGCTCCTGCGTAGCATGTCACTGGCCAGGGCCAGCCTTACACAAGGGGACGTGGGTGGCCACCTCTGAAGGTAAAACTAGCGGTGCCAGCCAGGGCCCTCACTCCAAATACTCCTCTCCCACTGGCCTATCTCAGTGCCCAAACGCTGCCACACTGGGGAGACAAGGCAGTATTTTATTGACCTTTATTATAAAAATACTGTATGCTCACTGGAAGAGTCAAATTCATACAGGAATCTATGGAATAAAAGATAAAAGACCCCCTTTGCCACCCTTCACCCTAAGCCCACAGGCCTTTTCAGAGGTAACCATTATTAACAGATTAGCATGTATCCTCTAAAATTTTTTTTTCTATGAATTTAGATAGGTAGATAACCTCTTTTAAAATGTACCTAGTCCTCTATCGATGGACATTTCATTTGTTTGTGATGTTTACTATTACCAAAAAATGCTGCAGTGAATATTCCAGCACATGTATCTCTGGGCACACGTAGAAGCATTTCTGAAAGACGACTTCTTGAAAACAGAATTGCTGGGCAGAAGGGTACATGCATTCGAGACTTTTAATTCTGCAAAGCCGGGGTAGAGGCCGGGGACTGAGTTACAGTGAGTGCACGACAACACGAGGCTCACCCCACTCATGCGCAGCCCTGAAAGAAAAACATCCCAGTAGATACCCAGGAGTGTGTATCATTCGTTCAACCACCACCCATTACCCGAGCATTTCAGAGCAGGAATCGCTGTAGCGGCTCACAGCGAGGAGGTGTTAAGGGGGAGAACGAGGAGGTCTCGGGCTGGGCAGCCTGAGCTCTGGGCACTGCAGAGCAGGACCTGCCGGGGCGCCGCGAGGGCAGAGAGGGGCTGAGCGGCGAATGTGAAGGCAACAGAGACCACCTCAGCCCACGCCCAGGCATTCCTAGAGCAAACTGCTCAGAGCCGTCTTCTCTGTGGTCCCTCTCTAACTGGAACATTCTCGCAGGACAGTGGGTGTGTGGGTGTGGGGGAGAATTATACTGGAGGGGCTGAAGTTCCCTTGCTACAGAAGGATCAAGTAAAAGTTCCAAAACAGTTGTTTTAGCTCCTATGAAAGCTTGGCCCCATTTTGTCCCCTTTCCTCCCCTCCGAACCCTCTGAAATAGCTGCTGCAAGAAATACAACAAACTGGCTCTCAGAGTCACCGTCATTCCCTGTCCCCACGGTAGGTGGTGGAAGAACCAGGCCACTGTCAAGCCTCTTGGGTTCATCTCCAGCCACCCTCCCCCTTCCTACATTTTCTGTACAGCAAATGCCAGTCCCCTTTCCATGTCTGGACCTCGGTACGTACTATTCCCTCCGCCAGGAATGCTCTTCTGCCAATCCGTTATCCTTCTCTGGCCAACTCCTAGCATCCTTCAAGTCTAAACTTCAATACCTGTATTCTAGAATGCTCTCCTGACCCCATCTCTACATTTCTCCTAGGTTAGTCAGCTCCTCCCATTAAATATTTTAAGAGTACTCTGTCCCATCTATCCCAATTGTTATTAAATAACTATTTGTATAATTACTTAATGTCTTTGTTTTGATGAAAGAACCATGAGAGAGGAAATATGTCTGTGTTGGGTGCACATGTATCTGCAGCACAATATAGTATGTGGCACACAGTAGTGATACTGTAAATATTGTAGAATGAATGATCAAATGGATGGATGGATGGATGGATAGATAGGTAGCTGAAAAGCAGTCTTTAAAAAAGATGAAGAATTAGGCTAAAGGATCTGAATAATTCATAACCTGAAAAATCAATTTCTGAATAATTAGGAGTGAGCTATAGTCTCAGTAGGTGAAAATTTATGCGTAAGAACAATCAGAACTCACCATAAGATAAAATGAATGACTGGAAATAACAAAACCCTGCTTGTATAGCCACATAAAACGTTCTAAAAACTAAGTATTTCATAATTCACACATGTTGGTTGAAAGGTATAAATAGATTTAAATGTAAACATATTTAATAAAATATATTAAAACTATGGCAAAAACAACCTTGCCCTTAAATAGAATACACAACTAAAAACTAAATAAATAGTTTTATGACAATGAAGAGTTCAAAATATTTTTGTATCTTTTATTCATCAAAGGAAGAGAACTATTTCAAACAGATAAAATCATAGCCTTCTATTTACAAGAGAACTAACCTTAACATTCCTGGAATGACATAGCCTTGCTTTGATACTTGTCATTCAAGTTAAGATTTATCTTTATTTTCAACTCTTGAAGCTTATTTAACAAAAAATATTTTATCTAAGGTGCACAAATATATTAATTGTAAATAAAATATTACCTCTCTGATAAAGATATAATTAGCCCCTCCACCCTTATGAAACATGTATACTATATGTTATTTACCTGAAAAGTTGGAATTATTCCAACACTCTCCATGTAATTACATAATTAGATGGTTTCTTTAAATGAGGATCATGTACTCAAACAGAAAATGCTTGTTTTATCATGCCAATATATAACCAAACTGTAGACATTCCAATAAAATTCTGGCCAAAACATATTAAATTTACTGAAAACACACAAGAGATGTCATTTAGGTTTTTGGCTAATGGGAATTTGTTAAACATTACATCAACTAACTTTACTAGCAAAAAGACTCACCTAATCTTGGATAAATCAAAAGCATTATACAGTCAGTGATGAAGTAAAAATAAATCTCTTTTCAAAAGCCTAAAAACATCAGATCAACCTAAAACATTTATTTTAGAGTTGGGTCTAACTTTGGAAGTATTTTTTAATCAAAATGGAAGTAGTCGGAGCATTCTCTTTATCTCAAGCTGAAATTATGTAATCTTTTCAAACATCAAGAATTAGATTATCCATAATACTTTCATAAAAATCTATTTTATAAATATCTCTGGCCAAAGATTTCTTTGTGGGTAAATATTCACTTATCTTACCAAATATGGTCCCTTAAGAAAACATTCACCTTTTGAATTAGCATTATTGGTGGATGCCAATTTAGTTTGTTTTTCAAGAGTTAAATAAAAAAGCAATTCAGAGACTTTACACTAACCTTTTTTTAAATAGATCAAAATTATTTTTATAAGCCACAAAAAAAGTGACTGAGTCTCACAGATTTAAAATCTATCAGATATGTCCTACTGAGAAATCCATGTTTTCATAAAGAGTGAAAACAAAGCAGGAGGCTAACAATAGATACCTCTCACACTAAACGACAGTCCATATGCTGTTGTCTTCTCCAGTTTAAATACATTCCATGTTCTTTTCACCCTGAACTCATTTGGCTGGAGTTGTTGATCAAAGAAAGTTATGCATGAGAGACCATTCTGCTCAGGAATGAGGGTCTGTCATGCCCTGAAACATCCCTGTGATTTATAATACATGAAGTCAGTGTGAAAAGACGTAAATAAATTACAGCAATTTGAAAACAGAGGGGAAACATGCTGTGTATACAATTTATTGGTCATACGGCCAAGGATATTATATTCTAATCCCATTTTAATTTCTAAAACTATTTAGATGACAGGGGAAGAAAATTGTACTAAATATATGTAACAGTACACACACACACACACACACACACACATCAAACACAATCACACTATAGAAATAATTTTTCTGCTCATTTGCCTTTGAAAATGAATTTGATGCTTCCACATTCTCATTGGTGTAATTAAGTAGACTTGTTCTTTGTTGATATTTTTCATTTTTAACTTTGATTACTGCAAGCAGATTTGCAGTTCAGCAAGAACTTTAAGCCCAAATAGTCTCTCTGCTAAACCCCGTTAAGTTTAAACCACACCAATAGCAAGCAGAGCCGGGCGGTGGGGTGGAAGAGATAGTAGTTCAGTTCAGGCTACTCTTTCTACAGCAGAGTAAAAACTGGGCCTCTCCCTTCCTTTGTAGGAAAGAAGCAGATGAAGAACTAAGCAGAGAGCAATAGAAGTTACTGGGATAATTTTGCAGGTCCTTCTAAATCAGGGTGGCATGCTAACTTCAAGGTTGTTTTCTCAAAAATTTTAAATGAGAACTCAAACGAACTCACAGTCATAAGTAAATGTCAAGTTTTATGTCAAGCCAAATACAAATAAATTATATTTGGACTGCTTGTAATCTGGGTAACTTTGTACATTCTTCCCTCGCATTACTATGGAAAATCATGTCATTCTGGAGAGTAAAACTAAAACTCATTAAGAATGCTTGCAATAAACTTGAGGCATTGCAAGTTTTGCACATATCATTAAATTAGGATGTTGTCTCCAAAATTTAAATGTTCCATCATTCTCATGAGTTGGTTCACATTTTTCCAAAGAAGATCTGGAATAGTTTATTTGAAAATGCAATCAGGCTTTAAAAATAAATAACTTTGAAAAGTTAGATGAAGAGAAAAATGAAGGTAGAAAAATAAGCTGAAACTAGTATCAAGAGTAATTACATGGAAGATCTTATATAGTTGCTAGAACTATATCATGAATTTGATTCTCTGAGCTTCCAAGCACCCAAAACAAATTGCATCAGCTAAAGTTTACCCAGCTATTCGGGAGGATAGATTTTCCAAATTTTGAGAAAAATTCTTTCCCTGGATCCTTATAAAGGGACACTGTGGGACAGATAACATCTCCACAGTGTCACAAAAGTCCTTTTTTGGCAACATTTTCAACAATAGCCAATGTTACAAAGCCACAGTGCCATTCAGTGAAAGAATTCTTCCTAAGGGAAAATGTATGTCATCCCACTAGAAACTTTCTAATTCATTGGATTGGTTTAAGGATGAATTGTCAACTATCAAGAATGAATAGATTGCATATCCTTTTGCAAGCCTCACAACCAAACATCTTAAGAACAGGAAAGAACTAGCTTAAGGTTACATTCTCCACGTGAAACCTGGAGTGTAGACATTCCCCACCTCCATGAAAAGGAAATCCATGTGCTTTAATAATCATACAAAGAACAGGTAAATTTTTCGTCATTTTCTCTAAAAGAGGAAGGCTTCTGACTCAAATGTGTGGAAAATGGCCGCCCAACTTCTCCCCTACTGGATCAATTCCTAAGGATTTGCATTCTGCATTCTAACTGACATCTGACCCAACACACCCATCATACTAAAGAAACCATACCAGATAACTGAGATTTGCAGATGTGCAAAACACAAACATGATATTTTTCAATAGTGTTTTCTGGCCTCCCAACACTTGGGAATTCCTCTCTGTTTCCTGGGCATTTGAGGCTTGCCTATCACAGCATTGATCACACGGTATCATAAACGTCCGTCCACTGCCCTGTGTGCACCCACGCAGGAACTGTGCCTGCCTTGTTTGCTCTGATATCCTCAGAGCTTGCCACAGTGCCTGGCGTGTCGTAGGCACTCAGTAAATAGCTGTCAAATACATGAATGAATATCTCCAGGGCTAATTATAAGGACTGGAGTGAAATAATGTAACGATGCATAATAGGTGTTCAATAAATGTTTCTTTTCAAGTTCTCAACCATGGAAATGCAGACAAGTTTTAGACAAAAAGCTTTCCGGACATCCCAGAAGGAAGAGGAGCAGAATTACAACCAAATATCTCATCTCTTTCATCAGTGTTTTGCCTGAAAGTTTGTCATTCCAGTATTGTGTAGAGCTTTGGATTCAGACCTTGGTCTGAACCAAACCTGGCTTAGTCACTAATTAACAAAGAACTGAATTTCTCTAAGTTTGCATTTTCTCTTCTGTAAAATGTGAATAATATTGGTATCTATTTACTTGGGTTATTTTAAGAGAAATAAATAAAATAGTGCATGAAACACAAAACATCCTAAATGAAAGTTTATTATTGTTGTTTGGTTCCCTGGCAACACAGCAACTGCAACTCCTATAGCTTCTCAGATTGTCTTTTTCTCTCCAGAAATCTCTGAACCAAGGATTTATCATGGCAATTCAATCAGGAGCCATGAGTGCAGAGATGGTCCAAACATATAAATCTATTGTTCTTAGAAGTGGGAGCTTGTGTGTTTGGATTAGGGAGGGCAAAATCCTAAGGAGATAAAAATGACTGAGATTCCCACTCATAAAGATTGAGTAAGAGTAAGCGAAAGGCACAGGAATTATGAAAAGAATAGCCGTCACAAATTTCCTCCCCACATCTGGGTCTTCCACGAACTCATTCTGTCTGTTGTTCTTTGTGCCTCTCCTTTAAAAATACACAGAGAACACAACTCTGTTTTTCTTAAAAACCATGCACTCACACATAAGTGGTATTTCTGTACAAACTGTATTGCATAGATATATTCACTCTTTTTTTAAAAAAAAGGAAAAAGCACAGAGCAAAGCATTTTCAGTATTAATAAAGTTCTACTTTGAATAACTTATTTTGTCTATTCAATGTCATCAGAAATATATTTATTCCAGAAAGCATGATACATCTGAATTATTTCACTCCTGTTGTATTTATCTATTATCAGTTACAAAATCTGTCTCATACTGCTGGAACTAAGCATTTCTGAATAAATCAGAATCTTCTAGAACATATGTGAGATCAAGAGCTTGTACTCAACTTTAGGTTTAAAACGTGGAGCCAGTGTCCCAGTTTGCCGAGGAGGGGCACCGTGTTAAGTGACCGTGGTACTCGAGAGCAAGAGTGATGACTGTCCGCACGGGATCCAGAACAGTGCCTACTATGTAGTCAGTCCTCAGCATATAATTGTTATTTTACTGAATTGGTAATAAGAAAAATGGACCCAGAAAATTGGAAATAAATTTAGGAATCATCTAGTCCAGACTCGTTTTATATATGGGAAGCTAAAATTTTTGTGTGAGGTGACCTGCCTAAACTTATATAACTGATCGGTTTGCAGCATTAGGCATTATAGGCAGCTCCCTACCCCTTCACCTCCTCGTGTTCATGTCCTTACGTAACTTCCTCCCCGTGAGTATAAGCTGGACCTAGTAACTTGCTTCTAGAATAAAATACTACAAAAGTGATGGGTTGTCACAACTGAGATTAGGTTACAAAAGGCTCTGTCTCACTCGTTCTCTCTTGCTCACCTGTCTTGTTCTCTCACCTGACTCTGACAGAAGCCAGCCGCCATGCTGTGAGTTCCCTACAGAGGGGCTGTTGGAGAGCAGCCGAGAGAGGTCTCTGACCAACAGCCAGTGAGAAACCGAGGTCTTCAATTGAACAGCTTGAAAGAAATACAACCTGGCTAACAGCCACGTGAGTGATTTTGGAAGCAGACCCTCCTTCAGTCAAGCCTTCAGATCAGACCACCACCCTGAGCAACACTTCGATTACAATTCGGTGGAAGACCATGAGACCGAGAACCCAGCTAGGCTATCTGCGGATTCCTGACCAGGAGAAACTGTGAGATCGCAAAGATTTGAACTCACTAAATTTTAAGGTAATTTGTTAAGTAGCCATAATGACTAAAGCATCCAGATTAGGACCCGAATGTTTTTCTGCCTCACCACGGACAACTTTGCTGATGGCATTTTTAAAACTGTCCTTTGAGAACTCTGTTCCTCATTACTTCCGTTTTTCTGCATATTTCCTATTTATTTTAAAACCTCCTTTTTGTGACGTCAATCTGTGTTTTACTACTAAGGAAGTTTTTTATTTCTTTTACTTCTGTTGGCAAAGTTCAGGATAGGTTCTGTACTCTCAATTACAGACAGTGCAAGCAAGGCATGGTATACAAAATGTGTATCCAGGGACTATTTTACTGGATACATATCGGATATACCTATTTTCAGAGCTCCATAAAGACTCAAATAAGCTGAAAAACAAGAAATCGGAAAGACCTAGCAGTTCACCCATGGGGTCTACACCTCCTTTCCCACATTCCCTAGAAGTTGTATCGCTCCCTTATGTTTTATCCAGACCTTGCACTTAGTCTGGTGGTTTGAGGCTTTCAGGTAGAGATTCTAGGTTTTCTTTCATTGATTTGGTATCTAACTTTGGGCAAGTCTTGCTATAACCCTTTTCTTCTTGTCGTAAGTAAAAATATGTCTTAAGAATTTAGAAATTCATGCAGAAAATTGTTCCTTAAAAATAGTATTTCTTGTGTTCACATAAAAAATTAAAAGAATTTTATCAGTTACCCTTATTGATTATCTCATATTTGTACAGAAAATTTATGTATTCATGAAATTGTGGTTTTTATTTTTTACTTTTAGTTCTACGAAATTTTACTACTATGGTTATAGTCACATCAATTACGAAATCAACAGACAGTCCCTACTAAATTTTTTGTAAAGATAATAAGCTTCTCTTGTCCGCTACCACTTTATGACATAAAATGCATAAAAGCAGATTTCATCACTGACTATAATGTACCAAGAAATCACATCAATTAAGAAGTCAGGATATGAGATCATGTTAGATTTTGACCAAGGTTATCCTAGAAAAAAATCTTAGCATATTATTTAATATTAATAAACAGTGGTTTTTTAAAAAATATTAATTGTTCAAGTAATTCCAAAGTCCCCTAGTTCCTACATTCATCATATTTTTTTGAAAAGTAAAGATGTAGCGAGTAAACGAAGTATTGCTGTGAAACGATGTAAGAATAGATTTTAATTAAATTATAAATACTTTAAACTAGCCATTCTTAAAGAGAACCCCTCGGATCAGATACCCAGTGTATTGAGTTACAATGTATCTGACTACATGAACTGTAATCACAACGCAGTTTTACTTTGTCTCCCTCTGCCCCTTTAAAGTGTATTTAGTGGAAACAGTCTTTCCTCTGCTCCAACTCTGGCGACTTTTCTGGCTCGTCTTGGGGAACAGAACATACTACAGTCTGTGTCAGTCAAAAGCACAGTCTCAAATCAGGCAGAAGTGTCCAGGCTCTAGTAATAAGGAATACTTCATACTTGACTTAAATAAAAACTTTTCTCTTTCCAGATGGGGCCTGCTGTGTGCTAGTCATAACAACAGGGAAGGAGATAGGACTCTTCCCTCCTTCTTCTCACTTTATCCTCACTGGCAGCTGTTTCTGTCCCAGCCAGAGGCAGAGAAAATAAAAGGAAGAAAAATAAGGAAAGTTCTAACCTGGCTGGGCCTGTTAGAACCTGCCTTTGTGCTCTCCGGGTTACAGTTGTCAAAGTTGACTTTCTCTCCCAGGTTCTTCCAAGTCCCCTGGCTTCCCTGCGGCCCAAGGCCCTGGTGTAGGCAGGACACAGAGAGACTCTTTTAACTGTCTTGCTCCTGACATTTACTCTGCTTCACGCCCTACTGAGACACCCCCACATCTCTTATTTCTGGAGACCCCACCTGGAAATCTTCCTTACTGGGAAGAATCCCCCATCAAAAGGGACTAACAATGAGGTCGAGGTCTCCACCTAGCCCTGATAATCTCTCGCTTCTAACTTCGTATTGGAAGGCTGTGCTGCGCATTCTCTTAGGCAGCCCTCACTCTGTGGTCACGAGCCCTCAACGCGAGTCGGGGTCCACTGTGCCCCGTAACTGCAGGGGATACATCCCACACTCTTCCAGTACCCCTTGCAGCTCCCTCACCATGCTGGCTATGCAGGTAGAAAGATCCCCTGCCCTTCACCTTCCCTTGCCAGAAGGCCTCAAAAGCACAGTCTCCTCTGAACAAATTTTCTACATGAAATCTTCTCTTTCTTCACCAACTTAAAACCTCTTTATTCCCTGCAATGGATGTGGGCCAAGAGTTGTGAAGCTATTTTTAAGCGAGTTCTTTAAAAGACATTGCACACTCACTTTAGAAAATCGTATCAATTGCAATGGCTTCGTCATCGAAGTGTCCAGTTTAACAGACCTGATGGAACGAGCTGGATTATGGGGGGAAGTTGAGTGGCAGGCAAACATGCACGATTCTGTAAAGCTCAGACATTGTCACATGGCCTCAGATACTGAGAGCCGTTCTACCGAGAAAGCAGGCATTGAAAAAGACTTAAGGTTAGTACATACTTCTTTGAGGCCATTACAAGATAAACATAAAAATGCCCCCTTCTGACACTTTAGATACCAAGGTGCAACCTAGGTCAAAGTCTTATGGCTAAGTTATAAACTCCAGAAAAACATTATTCTTGAAGCACTGACACAAGCTTAAAAGAGTGCTGCTGAGCAGAGCAGTGGGAAAATAGAGAACACACCTGAAGGCACGTAAGAGCAAACTATAAAATGTGTCTGACAATAAGGATTACTTATTTATAATAAATGTTTTACACGCATTAGGTGTTGGCAGACTCATTGCTGAGGAATACATCATTTGGTACGTCATTTTAAGGCTAGTTTAAATAACCACAAATGGGCTCTTGAATGTTCCAGTTGTCTGCTGCTGTGTAATGAACCACCTCGAAATTCAGTGGGTTAGAACCACCGCCATTTATTCTGCTATCTAGGCCGGGCTCAGCTGGGTGGTTCTTCTTCTGGTCTCACTTGGGGCTGCAGACATCTGGGGCCATTGATTGTGGCTGAAAATGCAAGATGGCTTCATTCACACGTCTGTCACTTGAGTAGAACGGCTGGAACAGCTAGGAGTGTACTGAGCACTTCTTTCTGTCCACACAGCCTCTCAAGCAGTGTAGCCAGAACTCCTAACACAGTAGCCCAGTGTTCCAAGAGAATGCATCTGGAAGCCGCCAGGTTCTGCAGACCCACACACAGAACCGGCACATCCTGCCTTTCCCTGCCTTCTGTTGGTTAATCCAAGTCACAAATCCAGCTCAGATTCAAGAGTGTGGGGAACAGACTTTACCTCTAAATGAGAAGCGCTGAGAAGAATCTGTGGCACCTTTAACTCACCCCCTGGGATTTTAAAGACAATAGTACACTTTGTCATCTCTAGTGAACGTAAGGTCAGCATTGATGAACACTCTCTCTCAAATGCTGATCAACTGATGATCCCCAAAATCAATTTAGCAATATTTATGAATAAAGAGGAGAGGCTTCTTACAGAGAGATGGGGACAATGTGTGAGGCCTAAGAAAAAAAGTGAAATACACACAGGGAATACGCTGGAGAAGACAAAACTGCACATTCTTAGACATCTCTAACTTTGCTTGTTTTATACACTTATCATCACACTTATCTCACCCTAGTAAACATTCCACTGGATCCTTAATCATTCATTAATTCATCCTTCCTTCTATGCATTTATTCAGCACACATTTTAAAGTAGCTTTTATGTGACAGGGAGTGTGCTAGACCCCAGTGACATAAAAATAAGAAACACCAAGTCATTTCCTTCAAGATACTCACAAATCTGTAATTACAACGAAAGTCTCAGGACTGACGTAAGAGAGATAAAGACGGCTGTTAACTCAGCCTCTGCAGGAGCATGATGTTAAACTAGATTCCTGGAGAGAGCATGAGCCAGTCTTGAGAGGTGAGCAGGAGTTTACTGTGTACGTAGAATTTATATAAAATCACAGAAGCAAGAAACAATTTTAGTGCTCAGAAAAATGAGAGTAATCCAGTATGAACAGAGAAGATAGCACGTGCAGGAAATAAATTGGTGAAAAAGCTAGAGACAGAGCCGGACTTTGTGTGCCATTCCAAGGGTTCTGCATTTGACCAGTATACATAAGGCAGACACTGAAGCAAAAGAAAGATTCCAAATATCTTCATTTCTTAAGGTCATGGTTCCTTTCTTTCTTCCAAGCACTATCAGTTCAAGTGCCTCCCCGACAGTGAATAATAAGACTCTAAGACAGCTGATGTATTAAATACTTAATAATAATATCATTTAATTACTGCTCTTGAAAATCTTTTCCTAAATCTGGTTTTTACATGACAGGGATGCTATGGATACTTATGCACAGTGGTCTAGCGTGTGGGTTTTCCTGGAGGCAGTTATTAGGATTATTAATACCCCACATAGAACCACAATTGGTTCAATGGAGGTAAACAAAGCGGAAAAGGCAAACAAAATAGGAGGAGATGGAAATGTAACATGCCTTAACGTCAAAAGCATAAAAACCTAATTCCTTTGTTCTGCTTAATGAAATACAGGAGAGCTGTTTAACACCCCTGCAGAACAAACATAATATGTGCAATAAAAGCAGTCAACTGGTAATCAGGAGGGCAATTCATAAAGACCACACTTCTATGTATGTCAGTTAACAGAAGCCATATCCATTGTCTGTCCCCCATGTCCTGGTACATCAGTAGGTGCTATGCATATAGTGATAAATGAGACAGACTTCTCTCTGCTCTTTCAGTGCTCATCATTCTTATTCCGACTGGTGTTTGATGAAAACTTCGCAATTCATTGCCAAGACCCTATTTTCTTATTAATAAAGTGAGAGTAGGAATGAGACTTTCTCTGGAGAACATAAGAATTAATCCAAAGCTCATTGCTACCAGGCTTGGCCAAACTGTTTTTAGGACTTTGACACTGTCACCAAAGGGAGTTTCTTCCTTCTCTAGAATGGAAGGCAAGAACTTGATACAACACAGAGCCAAGAAAAGTATTGTTGAGACAGGCATGGAATAAGCTAGGAGCGAGAGCTTCTCTTCTGTCCTCTACAGAAGACATTTCTGAGTATTATTATGGACTTGCACCTAAAGTGTACAATGGCGAGATGAGTAGGTTCATTAGGGATGTACCACTCTCTAGCACACCTTCAATGGAAATTAAATACTATAAATGTTTTCAATCTAAGAAGTCTACAGTTCTTCCCACTGTAAATAGGATTTAGAGCCTAGTTTCAATTTATACTCTGGAACTTTAGGTTCACTAAATTGCCTGCACCTGTTTGTTCAGTGATTAAATGCTGTCTTTAGGGTAATTGTTATAGATAAACTCTTCCATTCCTAACTGTCCAAATTGCAGAACTTCAGAGTAGGAGGGTTCACTTTGATGCTATTTTAGATACAGATCTTGGGGCTATGCAACTTCATTGGCTGAAAGCTTGAAGTTGACAGCATCAATGAATATAATGCATTGAAGGACAGAGATGACCCTTAGAAGTACCCCCTGGTCTTTCACATCCAAATGAAGATTTGAGGATTACATTTCCCCCTCAAAATTCTTCATAATTCTCACATCTAAGTTTCTCATCTGCTTCAGTTTAGCCCACTCTGTCTAGGCAGTGGGATATTGGCTACTTTTCCACCAAGCATTAAATATTAATAATGCATTCACTTTGGAGAATTGGGAAATACAATGAGAATTTAATTACTTTGCAAAGATCAATTAAAATAAGACTACCAAAAAACATTTTATACGATTTTCATTTCTGGTCCCAAACTCTTTAATCTGGCTAATTTAGTACAAGACTCCATGCTGGAAGCCAAACTTGTAATTTGGGAGTGAGATGGGCTTTTCCATTTAAGTCTCCCTCCTTCCTCCTTTTTTTTATTACAGCCCAATGCAACATGCTGTTTTAAGATTCTGTGGATTATAAACATTTATGTCCGATCCTCTTTTAAAATTACTATTTTCCAGACTTTAAGAGGCTAGACCTATTAAAAAGTTTAAAATTTCCTAAGTCTTAGTTTAGGAGGAAGAGCAAAAATGGTTTCCACTATTCAACCTTCTGTATGTACAAATTCAAGGTTCTGTTTTTACAGAAGAACCTTTTTCCAAATTTATTTCCAGCTACTTTTGTTTTCCTTGAGGGACCTTTGAAACACTATATTGCTACTTTTCATGTTTTTTATTTGCCCTCTGAAACAATAAAAGCTCAAAGGTTCATAAATATGCATTCTGTAAATGTATTATGCTGACAAAGTGTTGCTCAGATAGCTGTTTTTGCCTTTGGGGAATGAATAAGTTTACAGCATGCTTAAACAACATTGTAAGGTGGAAAGAGAGAAAAGAAAAGAAGGAGAGCAGAGGAAGTAGTAAAAAGGAGAAAGAGAGAAAACTGGAGATAAACAAAAAGGAGCAGAAAGAAATGGGGGAATTTAAAGAACCACATCTACAAACGAAGGGGAAAAGGAACCCACCATGAATGAAGGATGGTAAAGGAAATTAAAGACAAAAGTGTAGCCACATTTTATAAATGTTTATAATGCCAAGAAAGAGAAAAAGATCTATGGGTTTTTTTTTTTTTTTAACCAAAGATCCAAAGTTATCTTTGAACGTGGTTTGAACTAAGCAACGTGAAATACCTATATTCTAATTTATGTCATGTTTTTATTTAAATAAAATTTGAGCACAAGGTTTTCATCCCTTATTAATTCTAATTCCCTCTGGACTTAATCTAGTTCTGCTTCATTCAACTCAAATTACATAAGCCAAAGTTCTGATCATTATCAATATGCGAGGAATGGAAATAACACATTCCAACTCAGAGGGAAAACAAAGAAACACATCAGTCCCCAGTGAACTGTGTTAATGAGCATAAATGCAGATATCAGTGAACCAGAGTTCTGATTTGGGTAAGTTCCTCAGATGTAGGGATGGTTATTGGTTAACCCTGTGTTAACAGTTTCCTTTCTTGTGAGAGATTAACTGTGAAATTCAGAAAATTCTTAACATTTTTTAATAAAAATGAATGCGGCATACCAAAAATAATAAGAAATGGAAAGAAAAGCAAACAAAATGCATTTTTAACTTGAAGAGAAGTATCTAAGAAATAGTAAAATCACCGAGGAAGAAATTGACAAAATATTTGAGATTATCACGATTCATTGGGTAGTCTCTGTAGTGAATCAGTAATTATTATTTTTGTAACTGCTCAATGCAAATATTGAAAAGTAATGAAGTATTCTCAACTTGGATTTTTTTTAACAGATAAGTAGTTCATGTAAAAGTTTTTCTCCCTCAGAGCTAACAGTCTATAATTTATCTACTTCATACCTTACTCCTTGTTGGAATTCTCAGCCCCTATTAGCTGGGTGGAAGCTTTCCCCCCCAAATCTAATGCCTTAATCATGTTGCTTCCTTCAAGATTTCCTCAAAATCCCATAATTATGAAGTAAAAATATTTCTTTTATACTTTACAAATGTTACTATTTCATTTGTGTTTCTGTTTTATCTATCTTATGGACATTGAGAGCTTGGCATTACATGAGGCTGTTTTCCGAGGAGTTTTTAATCGTAGAGCAATAACGGCACTAAATAAACAGGATGTGAGGAGAGTTCTGAGGGAGGTACATCCACACAAGTGCTAATGCTGCCTGGGAGGAGCAGAATAATTAAGGAGCACAGGGGAGATGATATATGAATTGGGCCTTGAAGGCAAAGAAGTAGGGGAGAGGCCAGTAGAGAGGCACCAAGATGGGAAAATACGTTCAGGGGCCTGTGTGGGCCTGAGGCAGAGCGAGAACATGTTTGCAGGAACAAGGGGCAGGGAAGACAAGGCTGGGGAGGCAGAGAGAAGGACGATTGTGAAGGGAGACTGCAAGAAATCTGCCCCTCAGTGCTTCCACACTGTAGGTGGAATGAGGACTTGATCACTGAAAGAGAAAGACGCCACTGTGTATCCATTTAACTGTTACTCTATCACCTTTTAAAAAATGCATACATTGTGTTAAAACAACACAAAGAAAAGATTAGTCATTGTCTCCACCATATCAATTATTTCCTTCTTCTGAGTTGTAGTCTCAGTATACGTACAATTTGAGTTCCTTTTTCCATTACCTTAAACATTTCCATATTGCTGTATGATCTTTGTGAGAACAAAGCCAGAGGCTGTTTCCAACTTCCATTTACAAAGTGTTTATAAATTTTCCCCTATTTTTCTCAAAGTTGGTTTTAAATTCATGCATCAGGACAAGTGATTCCAACTAAGGTCTCTCAGAAAGTCAGTTCTAGCATTTGAATTCGATACCATGTTCACATCAGGTCTTCCAAACTGTAGTTTAAGGTTGAGACTTTCCCACAGGGCAGGTGGATAGACTTGAAGCCGATGTGAAAATCCACATGCACGAAAGTGAATTCTGCATTTTACCATCTCATCTGGTCTAAGTGAGCATGTGGATGGAAGGCAAAGTCTCCTCGTTGAGCAAACAGCTGTGCACTCAACAGGATTCCAGTCCCTTCCGCAAAGGCCTGTGGTGTGGTCCTCAATATTTCTCCATTTCATTCACATTCCCTCCCCTAAGCCCAAATGACATTCCTGAACACATGAGCCTTTTATTGCAATGTTTTCCTTCTCTCTTACTTTGAGTTCATCTCCTCTAACCTTTCTCAGGCTTTCTGAAGAGAGCCGTCCTCTTCCAAAGCAATTGCGTCCCATCGCTGCAGTTCTTTAAGGAAAACTTTAAAAGCCAAATTTCACGTGCCCACCGTGCTCCGTCCCCTGAGAACCCAATAAAACTAGCTGCTGTCGTAGCTAAAAACAAATCAAAATAGGCCCCCGAGCATATCTTATTATTTATTTATTTATTGTGCTTTGCCTTTAGAAAATAATTCCAAGAATTTTTTTTTCTTTATTCTAAGGCAGTCTTAGATATGGATATTAAAAAGAATGTTATTAGGTGGAAGAAATAAAAAACAAAACGGTCAACCGTCACCCAAGATTCCATGAGCCAGACTCTCCGGAGGGTAGCAGGCAGGTTTCTCAGCCCACTGATGATCTGTTATCACAATGACTGGCCCGGGCTGCTGTGAGTTCGCAGAAACCCGTGCGTGCCGAGAACGTGGTGCACGGTAAGCACGGGGAATGGGATCGTGACGAGAACTGCTGTCTGCTGTCTGTGCAGTAGCAGCATCTCCCACCTCACCCACGGTGCTCGGCTCAAGCCTCGGCACATGTGCGATCCCTGCGTGAACACAGGTGAACCGCAAACCGCAACCGCTTCCAGTCTAGGGCGGAACCTCCAAGCAGACGTGTTAGTAACGTGCCGCTCGGGAGGTCGTCCCTGAATAAGGTGGGAGCCCCAGGGAGGGCTGCTCGCCCCCAGGGGCCCGACGTGAGGATGGATAGAATCCCTCTTTAGCATCACGGCTGCCAGACTTCACCCTCGATTGTCTCCTGAAACCATAATCCTAAACCCCAAGTCTACACAAATCCCCAACATTTGGGTCCCATCCATCAGAGGGATGTTTTCTTTCAGCACCTGTCCAATCCCGCAGGCCCCTGAGACAGAGCCAGCGCAAAGGAAAAACAGACAAAAAAATGACAAACGATTTTCAGGGTGACTTCATCTTAGATATTTTACGAGATTAATATCAAATATTCGTGCATGGAGACACTGCCACACTCATTACGTTTCCCCGTGACAGTGCCTGCCCCTGTGCCGATCCAGAGAACACCATCCTCATCCTAGCGTCAGCCGAGTGCCAGGAAACGCCCCGTGGACACATGCACCCTCTGCAGGGGCAGCACACAGAGCCGGACTGTGCCTTCCCACCCAGCCGGTGAAAAAGAGACTTCAAAAGAGTTGGGATTTCTTTGGGATTAGAACTCAATTTTTTCCCAAGCTCGATGGTTTTACATGCTTATTCATCAACCGTACCTTTGCCTACACGCAGAACAATCCAATATATATATGCTCTTTGTTACGTGGCAACCTCGTCACCAAAGCCCCGCGGTTAAATTGACAAGCAGCAGTATCTACTGAGTATTTAGAGCCTAACAGTATCCTAGGTGCCAAAGGGATAAAAAGAAGTGTAAAGATTTGTCCCCTTCCTTCAAAATGTTCGTGGTAGACTGGGTAACGGCCCCTGAAGATATCCGGGTCCTAACCCCTGGAACCTGCAGATGTCACTATATACGGCAAGAAGCACTTTGCAGATGCTGTTAAGGGTCTTGAGATGAGAGTATTACCCCGGGTCATCCGGGAGGGCAGTGAATGTCATCATCAGCATCATCAGTGTCCTTAGAGACCACAGAGGAGAAGGGCCACGACAAAGGCAACAGGGATTAGAGCAACAAGGCCACAGCCAAGGAGTGACAGCAGCCACCAGAAGCCAGGAGCAGCAAGAAATTAGTACCGGAGTTCCCCGGGAGCCTCCCCAGGGAACGCAGTCCTGCCAACACCTTGAGTTAGCCCCACGGGACTCAGTTCCGATTTCTGGCCTCCAGAAGTCTAATTCTGTTGTTAAAAGCTACTGTGTTTGTGGCGATTCATTAGAGCAGCAATAAGGAAACTAATACACTGCTACACACATTTAAGACATCAAGACAACAATCTACTAGGGGAGCCAACAAATATTCCCAAGAGAAGAAATTAAATAGTCTCATCCTAATAAAAGCAAATAAAGAGATGGTTATAAGCAGAGAGTCCAGGAAAGCCTCATAGAGGGAAGAGTATTTAGCTTGAATTTGTTAAGCAGAGAGCAAGAGGGTGACGCTGGCAGGCATTTCAAACTCGGGAGCAACTAGCGAGGACTAGTTGGAAGGAGAAAGGAGTTTGAACAGCGACAGCTCACACAACGCTCTCCACTCAGCTGCTGCGGATTCGCGATTGCAGATGATTCGGGCCGTCAAAGACAGCACAGGACAGAAGAAGTTGATGGTAGCAGCTCAGACAGGCATCATCGTTACCATCACTGATTATTACTACAGTAAATAAGACCAGCCTTTTTTAGAGCAATGTCTTAAGAGCTAGAAAGACCTAGTTTTTGAATAGCTTCACTACTCACTAGCCTTGTGATTAACCTGAATCCCAGTTTTCCAGATCTGACTAATAATACTTGTGTCCCAGTGCTCTAATGAAGAGTAAATGACACACCAGGTGGAAGGTACGTATGCGGTGGTTACCTAGTAGCTTCTGAATATTACCAATACCCATAACGAGCTTGAGAGGTAGGCCCAGTGCACCTCTCCTCAGTGAGCTGAGCCCCCCTAACTGCCTCATTGGCCTGACCACAGACATCCATCCTCCTGGCACAAACAAGGGCAAAAGCCCAGGGACATTGGTCACTTGTGAATAATAGGTTAATGTCTAGGGCTGTGGTCTCCAATACCCGAGACTCTAGCCACATGTGACTGTTAAACACGTGCCATGTGCCAGTCTGAAGTAAGTACGCTGCAAATGTGCAACACACACAAGATTTTGAAGACTGCGGGACAAAAAAGAATGTAAAGATCTCAATCATTTTGATTTTGATCACCTGTTGATAGGACATGCTGTACTGAGTCTAACATATAATTAAAATGAGTTTCACCTTTCTGTCTTTCCCTTTTTAATTTGGCTTCCAGAAAGTGTAGAATTACATTCGTGGCTGGCATGTTCAGCAGACGGCCCCACCGTCCTAGAGACGGTCCCTGCTGCTCCCAGCAGTGCTGCCGAGCACTTAGCAAGAACCAGCCGCTGCTTCCCACACACGTGTTTATTGCCCACTGTGTTTTTATTGTCATTATGCAACCTGGTCAGATATGAAAATACGAGGACACAAAGAAGCTTGTTACTTTTAGGAAAGACTTGAAAAAGTCTAGTTGCTAACATAAATTGCTAGTGAATTAGACGTAGATGTGACAAATGTAAAAAATAGAGACAAATTATCAACTGTTGTGAAGGCCACTGTGTTGAGTTTCTTTTGTAAGAGTCTGGATTATCCCCACTTCACGTGAATGAACGTGAGAGGTGTGTAGGTACATTAGGGGTACGACTTAGGTAAGAAATTTCATACTAACCCCTATCCAGAGAGTTGGCATTGGCCTCGCACCAAAAGACTGTTGAATGAGGGTGCTTTTAGACGTTTTATGTAAAATTAAAATTTTGTGTTGTATAGATGTCATATTTTTAATTCCCCACTTAAACTGGTTTTTTTTTCCCTAAATCAAAAACCAGTACTAACTGCATTGGATTAGAGGGCTTCCGCTATATTATTGTTAATTAAGTAAATGAGAACCAAACAGCGTAAGGCACATGTCCAGGGATGTCATCTGGCATAAAAGGAGACCACGCTTGGTCACAGATCTCTGTGAATCCGAAGCCAAAGGCTCTTGCCGTGGTGCCATGCTATCTCTTGGTTTATGAAAACAACTTAGGCCAAGACTTATAATTGTATGAAAATAATTCTTTTGTCTTAATTCCTCTAAAACACATTGATCTCTACAGGATCAACTCATGAGATCAAAATAAACCTAAGACCAAATTTTCAAAAGAAAGCCTCCATTTACCATATAAAATTGAATTACACTTTTAAAAAACCTTTCTCCAAGTGCAATTGAATTTTCCCATTTGGCCATTTCCTTCTTACTTAGAAAATGTAAGCAGTCAATACAGGGCATAACTAAGCCCAACTATTGACCTCAACAGGTCGATACGGATGTTCGATATTAGTCAGACATAGCTCAGTTGTCAAATTTGCACTTGAGGAAAAGATTACTGTTTCAGTTCTTATTACTTATTCCAGGAACCAACCGACTCCCTGTGGTCTTCTGTGTAACCTATCTGTCATATTCAAAGCGGAGCTGCTTTCAAATGCAATATTGACCTTAGAGAGCAATCCTGTAGGACAGAGAAATTGTTCCTGGTCTGAGTATTTGTGCTTCGGCCACACACACGCCCCAACCCTTGCCAATCACCTTGCTTTGGAAGAACCAGGTACATGCAATGCACTAACCAAGCTATGCAGGGATGGGTCTGAGCAGTAATAGTGTAAGCCTACATTCCCTGTATTTATTAACACTTTTTAATGAAATCTAACTATGCCTTGCATTCTAAAAGGCAGCAAACAATTGTAATTTTCAAATGCCCCGTGAAAGACTACAGCAACTATCCAGATAAATCAATAAAAATGCATCATCAATTGGGTGGCTAATCCTTGGGAAGCAGGAGGATGAAATACCCTCTTCCACAGGCAGTGAGTCTCTGCTGTGTGGCTCCCTTTTGCCAGTTCTCACACACACGCACACACACAGGTGCAAACACACACACCCGTATCATGAAAACAACATCAAGGCAGCACAGCTGTAAGTGCCAAACAATATTGTGCAAATTAAATATCTTAATTGGCAGAAAACTGCACAAAAAGGTCACTTAATCTGTAAGCTTATTATGCCAAGTTTTGAAGGAAAAAACAGAGAAGTTTGGGAAGGCATTCAGGATGGGAGGAAAATATGGATTTCAAGTTCTGTATACTCAGAGACCATCTCCTCCTCACTTACCCCTGCAAATAAAACTACTGCCAAACCTGCGTCTGTCTTCATCCTTTATCTTCCAGGTACATCACATATTTACTGGCCGCTTCATACCTTCCAACTAGAATACGAAAAGACAGAGAGTATCTATCTCCCCAGATAAACCTCCATAACCTAAAGGTTTATGTGCAACACTGGCTCTGTATCTCCACTTTCATAGGATAGTTACTTTTGAATCAATAATAAAATAACCTCTTTTACTAGTTAAACTGTCGTCATGTCAAAGAACAGTTGACAACTGATTGTTTGATGAATGAAAACAAACTAAAGGGCAGTTCATTCAGTCACTGAACCATTAGGTGTGAATATACCCATACTGTCCCCCCCCCCCACCTGCCTGACACCTGATGAATGTTGAGAAGCAGAAAAGACTCTAATAAGCTCCATCAGGAATGAAAAAGGAGAAATTACAACTGATATCACAGAAATACAAAATACCATCTGTGAATACTATAAAAACCTATATGCACATAAACTTGAAAATGTGGAGGAAATGGACAAATTCTTAGAAACACACAGCCTTCCCAGGCTCAATCAGGAAGACATAGAATTCCTGAACAGACCAATATCAAGTATTGAAATTATGTCTTTAATGTGCCTACACTTTAGGTTTTGAATTCCATGGGTGCCATATTTATTGCTTTATATAAGCCCATAACATCATCTTTGGTACAAAGTAAGTGCTCAGTTTTTATGAGAAAGAAGGAAAGAAGGAAGGAAGGAAGGAAAAGAAAAAAAGAGTAAGAGAGAAAGAGAAGGAAGGAGGAACAGAAGGAAAGAAAGTAGAAAGGGAATGATGAAAAGGAGGGAAGGAGGGAAACAGGAAGAAAACTGTGAGATAGTAGCAAATCCAGAGTTCTGGAGAGAAGTGCACATTTCTGTAAATAGAATCATTAAGCATAAAATCCAAATCTGATTTGAAAATTATTAAATCAGGGATGTTGTATAAACACTGCTTTAACTCTTCCATTTCAATATAGATTTTTTTAAATGGACAAATTGCTTCCTGGTTGAAGGGCATTCTTTTTTACATAAGCTTATATCTATTTCTAGTCAATTTGTACCAACATTATGAATATTTAAGGTAGTATCTGTAATTGGAATATTATCCTATGTTAATTTTAAAGCATCCTGAAAGCATAGTAGCAAGCTAATGGCTCTGAACCTGGATTCCCACAGGGAGCACTAGAATGTCTACAATGAACACATTTCCACTGTCCCCCCTCCAGTGGTGAGGTGCAAGTGTTCAGAAAACTGCGGGCAGTCTGAGAGGAATCCCTGGAACCCGTTTTCAGGACTTACAACACCACCATACATACTGTATCCAAGCAACAGCTATCAATTTGCCAATGTGATGTTGAAATATTGAGTTCACCTCTCATTATTTTGACGGTGTCTTCACCAGCTGTTTAGAGTAAGGACTGAAATGATTAGCAGACCACGGGAAGAAACAGAGGAAGGAAAAATTATACAGAGTGAGTAAAAATCACTCCGCATGTTTTCATATGTAGCATCAAATATTCTTTCACACATAACTCAATTTGGTCTTGAACATGGGCCTGACTTAATGCAAGAAGATTGGCATCCTCTCCCTGGTTCATCTATTATAACGTTCTTCAATTGCCTGAGCGTTTCTTAATCAAAAGAAGAGTCCCACACCACCCTTGGATATCAAAGGAGGAGGTTTCTATAGCTATTACTGAATCAAAAAATTATTCTTTGAAGAACCTAAGGTGAAACACTGAAACATCCTTCCTGGATACAGATGAAAAATGCCACATGCCTGTCTCCCCCACATATCAGGTGCAATCCATCAAAAGACTAATAACAACACAGGCCCACACTCACTTGATACGCATATTCATTTCTCTTATTCTTTTCTTGCATTTTCTGTGTGGCTTCTGATCTCCTAATCTCACTCACGCGGAGGATAGCTGGACTGAGTAAAAATGCCAGCCCTGATTAACGAGTCAGGTGAGAAAATGACCCCTGAATGCTTTCATTTCAATAAACCTTTTATGCTAAGGAGCCAGGCCAGGGTGGGGGAGACACCCTCGTGGAAGAGCAAAGACACATAACACACGAATAATGGCGAGACTTCCTGCATTAAGGCAGGTGCCGTCTGCGGCCATAATGTCACTGGGTGAAAGTTATTTAATTACTTTGTTCTGGAAACCCAGGGCTTTTTGGTTCAAAAGAAGGCATTTATAAAGCCTACTGGGAATTAAGGTAATTAGCACATATCCCATTATTCAAAAGCTCAATCCTGCAAGACTAAATAATTATAAAATGCAACTCAGAAATGACTCAACTTTTTTTTTTTTTTTTTTAATGCTGTGGCTGGTGAACAGTCTTTCTAAAAAATTTCTTTTTAAGATGGAAACCTACCCATTTGAAAACAGAAGTTGTTAACTTGCTCCTTGAATTTAACATCTGGTAACATTTTCATCTTTTGCAAACTAGTAAAATGTTATAGTATTTTTGACAGTGGGAGTTCAGTGCCAGAAGAAATTTTATCAGTACAAAGAGACTACAAAATAGGTTTCTTACTGGGCCACAGGGTTTCTTAATCCTTATCTTACAGCATAAAAAAAGCGCTGCAGGGAAGGTGCTATTTGCCTATAATTTCTCTAGGAATTATTTCAGGGAGAAGTTAACAGCAGAGAATGGGATACAACTATTCCCCTATACTGTGCTAATGCATACAGTGAAATCTGCTGCTGTTTTAATGTTTGTAGTTATTGAAAGACTGTAAGTACTGCTACCTCATTGGAACCACTATTCCCTCTTAATCAATTACATCTATCTTTTATTAGACTGCATTTATCACCCACTGATTTAATTTTTCAAACAAACTTAACTTTTATTACCATGTGATTTTCAAAGACAAGCATATTAAATATTACCCGCCAACTTTTAATATCGAAAAATGAAAACACCCTGGGACCACTGAGCAGAGCCATCCCAGGGTGTTCAGCACGTACACCCTGCATGAGCAGAGATGTTTTCACAGAAACAGCGATTCACACAGATGTAACGAAGAGAGCTCATGCTATGGATATAAGAATCAGGATGTACATTCTGGTTCTGGCCCTTATGTATTAGGAGGACTTGCTCGAGTTTTCTAAACTCTCTGAATCTCCATTTTCTCATCTGTAAAACTAGGGAAATAAAATGTGAGAATTAAGATAACTTACGAAATCCACTAGCACACTGCCCGGCACATAATAGGGCTCGATACACAGTCATTGTTATTCTGGTTATTCCTGCAGGGGGCACTGTATGAAGCTTAAATTGATCAAAATTATTTTAGAATTTTAGCCTCCTTATACATTTTGAGCAGAAAGAAGCTAGAAGCGAGTACACACACACACACACACACACACACACACACACACATGCATGCATGATAGGCTTATTCACATTTGACCGCATCTATATAACATAAAAGTGAAACATTTATCTACTCAGTTTTCAGAAGCTTCTGTACACAAATAAATTATTCAGCAAGGACTTAGAAGCACAGATTACTTTTCTAAGGACAAGGCAGGTCATGCCCAGTAAATGTTCTGATTAAAAACTGTGGCTGGATCTATTCGTCTGTGCTAATATAGAAACAGTTTACAGAGCAGAAAGAGAACACCTTTGCAAAAGCAAAACTAAATAAAAATCATTAACAATCTTGGTTAAGGAAAAAATAATGTTACTATCATCAAAGTGTTCTATCGTCAAGTGCAGGACTCACTGGAAAGGGAAGCAAGGAAATTATCCGCATGGTCTCATGCACAAAGGAAAACACTTTTTTGTTTTCTTGTTATTAAAATAACATAATTGCCCATGTGTTTTGAATACATACTTACTATGTGTCTGGCGCATGCTAAGTGCTTTTCATGTGTTGTCTTATTGAATCCTCATAGCTCCCGAGAAAAAAGTGGAGGCTTAGAAAGGTTAATTATTTGCCCCAAATTTCACAGCTACAAAGAGAAATAAAGAGCCTAGACCTCACCCTGTCTATCTGATTACAAAGCAGACACCTCTGTAGTCTAAGATGTGCCTCTGAAATCAAACTTTTTTTAAGGCTCTGTAAAATTAGAGCAACTCAGACATCTACCAAAAAACAAATGGTTTTCTTTGGAGAGAAAGTATCTGGAATTTTCTCACCAAGTAGAGGACAATGTGTGTGTACATCCCCACAATTATGGACCACAATCAAAGATAATGTTAAATACATGAAAAACGAAAAACTCAAAAATGTACAGTCAAGTTTGTGAATACAATAGACAATGATCAGGGGAATGAAATACTCCAAGAATACGTGCCGCTAACGAGAACGAGACAGACAAAGCTAAACCTACCTTCAGAATGTCCGAACAGAACAATATGCTTGAAACTAAAGCTTTATAGAAAGCATAGATCTGTAATGACAAAATCTCTTACTTGTTATTAATACACAGTAAGAGCGAAACTTCACTCGCTGATCTCAAAACCCAAGATAGAAAAATATTTGTATTTCAAGCCTCGAACCAGAGGGAAAGGGAGGAAAAAAGTCATCTTACACTGGAAAACTGAGGAGTCACCGCAGCTCGCTGTGTTTTGTCAGTAACCTCGTCTTACACAAGGAGCTGAGCACGGTGGTCCCATCTCTGTCCTCAGTAGGGTGTGTCACTTTGGACAAGTTACTCAGCCTCAATAAAAATTAAATGATTTGTGAAGCACTTAGAATAATACTCAGCCCAGAGTGTAGTTTTCTGTTAAGTATTTTTAGCTGCAGATCTAAATAGAAATATTTATATTACAGATAAGAATAGCTAAATTGCATTGGCTGCTGACCATGTGCCAAGTGCTAAAATAGACTCTTTACACGGATTAATTTATTTAATCCGTCCAATGAATTTTAGAAGTAGGTACTGGATGAGAAAACTGAGGTTGGAGAAATTAAATAACTTGCCCAAGGGAATGTAGCTGATAAACTGCAGAACTGAAAATCAACTCAGGCCATCTGGCTTCAGAGGCCACACTTTTAATGAGAAAACCGATAAATATTCTCCTAAATACAGGAAGTAAATCTCATCATTAAAGAACTGAGGGGCATTAATTAATGATAAACAGCAAATGAATTCTCAAACAAGTTTATTTTAAAATTAATCAACACGGAGAGAACATCTTATACTGTCTTTAATTCAAGAAGAATGTGTGTGCCTTTAATTCAAAAAGAATGTGTGTGCCTATGTGTTTAATTTGTCAAAGACCATTAATGTGAGTCCAAAAATACATATTCAGACTCTTGTACTTCCAGTATTGATTCACTGCACTATAAACAGATAAAAAGAAAATAGCCAGATAGATTAACTATGGCCTGATTATGTTAGCCTTGTTGCATATAGGAACTTTCCACCTTCATTATTAGCTTTATACTGGACTAAATAAAGACAGCCCCTTCTATCTTAGTTATCCTCCAGCTACCATCTAAATGAAGATATTTAGAAAAACTTTTGAAATAAAAGGAGAATAACTTAATAAGGGGCTACTTGCTAAAGGCAGCTCAGAAAGGGCTGGATCAAGGGGCTGCTCAGTGGACCACGGGTCGGGAAAGGGCCGTTTCAAAGCTATTTGTCCAGATGGGACAGCTATTTTTGCTGCTTGGAATGAATGTACTGCACCAGATGACATTTAAAGTTCCCTTTTTATCAGGAAGCCCCTTGGAATGCAATATGACCTAACTTAAAGGAGGGGACATAAGGCAGGAGAGGGGGGAAGAGAAGGAGAGCAGCGGGGAGGAGGGGACAGGGGGAGATCCACAGCTTGGACTGGAGTGGAACAGATTACGGAGCTGAGTGAAGAAACTGATGCACACACACACACATACACACACACACGCACACGCACAAACATACATATGTATATATATGTATATACAGTCCCATAATCTGCCATCTACAAGCTGGAGAATCAATAAAGCCAATCTGAGTCTGAAGGCCTGAGAACCAGGAGTGCTGATATCCAAGGGCAGGAAAAGAGGGATGCTCAGCTCAAACAGAAAGCAAATCTGCCAGTTCCTTTACTTTCTGCTCTGTGCAGCTCCTCAGTGGCTTGGACGATGCCTCCTTTCAGTGGTGAAGGCGGATTTTGACTCAGTTTACCAATTCAAATGCTACTCTGTTCCACAAACACTCGCACACACACCCAGAAATAACATTTTGAGTCTCCCTTAACCCAGTCAAACTGACGTATTTAAATTAACCATCACACTAGCCTTGCTCAGCTACAATAACGATGATTTATTTTATCAAAATACAGCAGAGTCACTGTTGATATCAATTAGAAATCTGAAGTCAATAGCATCTGAAATCCTAAATGCTTGAGCAAATAAGAATTAGGTGTGCTTAATTAACATCAAACAATTCCAATTGCACCGAACCTTATTTGCGGTTGGTTTTCTGACGCCCTGCCATCATGCAACTGGCCCTGGTAGCTTGCAGTCCCAGGTTATTAACGATAGGGCTATAGCCAGCATGAAATGGACTAAAAAGCTGGATTTCTAAAAAAAATAAGGGATTACTTGCTTTCCAAAATTATAGTCCACTTCATTAAAGAAACCCATTTTTTGCCTGTTGGTCAAGGCCACATGAAGACAGTCTCTGCAAAAACTGTCAGAATGAGAGCTGTTAATTATATATCATAGACTAGTTCCTGCATTTTTCCTTGAAAGACAATCGTTCTTTATTTTATTAAAGTCAGACAGAAGGCTCTTTCCCTAAGTTTTCCATTCATAAAGACCCTTGTCTCCTTTCTAATTTACTTTCACATAAATCAGGATGCATTTCTACAAGGAGATGCGGTATGGTTAAAAACGCGAATCCTCCCCAAACTAGCAAACCGATTACTAAAAACAGTAAGTTATCTCAAGATTTTGCTTTCAGCCAGGCCAACTGGATTCCATTAGCGACAACCAAAACAGAAGGTACTTTATTTCTTAGGAAGGGCACCGACTTTAATATTTTGCATTAAATTCAAATACAAAACATAATTTTGAAGTCAAACAATAAAAGACATGCTTCATTGCTTAAGACGTTTGTGACCTGAAATCAGCCCACATACTATCAGAGGTATATATGCAGCTACATTACTATGTAGTGGTTCATAAATAATCAATTTTACCAAACTAGACACAAACGTTGGTAGACTTTGTGTTTAATTCCTTGTGTCACTTATTTTTATTACCTCTGCCAAGTTCGCTGTTAGCTATTCATTCCCCTTAGCCCTTCTGGCAGTTTTTCATAAACAATGTTGTAGAGTTGTTTACCCATTTTTAAATTAGTTTTTGACCACTTTACCTCAATAGTGAGAGATTCTGAAATCACTTACATAAATGCAGTCTGTTTTTGTGAAGAGCACATTTTGTAGGTAGAAAAGTGGAGTCAGAAATTGTCTATTTTTACGATTTGGAGAATGGTTTGAAGACAACCTAGTAGAGGCAAGTGCCTCACCACGAAGCTCCCTCCCTGCCTGGTGCTTGTTGGTACCGTGGTTTTCACCTGGCTTAGAAATCTGCAATCACTAGACTGTCAGCCTCACTGGGGCAGGAGCTGGGTCCCACCTCGTACACTGCTGTAGCTCCGGCATTTAGCCCAAGAGCTGGCCCGGGAGGGCACTCTATAAATACTGTGTTCACTTTCTATTGCTGCCACAGTCAATTAAAGGATAAACACGTGTTACCTTACAGCTGGGCAGGTCAGAAGCCCACGGGAGTCTCACAGGGTGTCAGGGCTGCTTCCTCCTGGAGGTCCTAGGTGACAACGTGCTCCTTTGCCTTTTCCTGCTTCCAGGCTCTTCACTGTCCTCGGTTCAGTCCCTCCTTCCACGTCCAAACACCAAACACGTTCCACAACAGCAGCCACAAACCCCCTCAAGCCGCCATCTTGCCAGAGCTCTGCAGCTGGGAAGGTTCTCTGCTTTTAAGGGCTCGTGATTACATTGCGTCCACCTGGGGAATCCACGCTCCTCTCCACCTCAAGGTCTTTAATTTTAATCACGTGTGCAAAGACTCTTTTGGCAGGAAAGGTAACGTGTTCACAGGGTCCAAGGATTAGAGCAGGGGCATCTTTGGGGGGACCTATTACAATATTTATTACATAAGAAAGACTCCTACGACTGTCTCGTTCATTTTTATCACCAAAGCTAGTCACCTGCTTCTCACCATCTGGTGAGCTCCACGTCCGTCTCCAGTGGTCACGGCTACAACCCCCCCAGAATCCTTTGCGTTGATGGGCCTGGCTCCTTCCTCAGTGTTCCTCTGCCCCTGCTCATTGGCCCTCCACCATGCCACTGCTCTGCCACTGGGGATCACTGTCAGTATGAGTGGCAGTGAGGCTTCTGAATGCCAGAGCCTCAAGACGAGCCTGGCAAAATGGGGGAGAAGTGAAGGAGGGAGAGAACGCCCCTCCCTCTCAAGTTTGGGCTCTGCTTGGTGAGAGGCATTGCAGAGTCCTGTTGGTGGCATCCCACTGCGGTGGCAGTCTTCTCGCCAGTTCAGTGGCCATTGTTTTTCCCCTGGTTTTCCCGGGGTCCCACTTCTGGGATTAAATATTTGCCCTCTGGGATCTAATGATTGCCCACCAGGAGAACAGCTAAGACGGTTCTGAGAGATCGAGTTGCCCCGGCGTAACTTCAGGTTAACAATCATTCCATGTGCGGGGTATCATTGCCACACTGGATACTGAGAATCATGGTTTCACCATCCAAAGCTTTGAGGCGACGTCAGGACTCAGTAAGGAACCATGGAATGAGCATCCGGCAAAACAGGACAGTGTGATCATCTTACCTTGCTGAGCTCTCAGCTTCTCTTGACAACGCCTGGCCTCGTCTCACCTTCACTGGCGAGAACCACATGGGTGGAGTGACGGCCCTCATGTCGTCCCTGGGACAGATTGTGGAGACCCCTCACGTCGTCCCTGGGACGGAGTGTGGAGACGTGTAGGAACTTATCCAGACACATCCCCAATGTGTCACGTAGTGAAGAATCCGAGAGAGAGGCAAGTTGACTCTGATCTGCACGACCTATTTTGAAAGTAAACAAGACTCTAGCTTTGCCAGTTATCTAACAGGTACCGTGAAATAAGTGTTTTTATTCCTACCTTAGAGATGGAGAAACTGAGGCTTGGAGAGACGACCCCAGCCCAATAGCTTCCAGACAGGATAAGAAGTAAGAACAGAGCTCGTACGATCACCAGGCCCAGGCCCTGCTCTTTCCCTTCTCTTGTCAGAAATGTTTGCTGATGATAAAAAAGGGAGCAATCATGTGGCAGTAAGACTTTAAGAGTACGATTAAACATTTGAAGTAGCTGCTTATTTTTTCTAATTACTCTAGTCCTACAGTGACATCTGACTATAAAAGTTTTCCTCTAACTTTCCCATTGAACCTATTTATAAAACCCGAAGCACTTTGATAGCCCCGTCAGCGTAGCACAATCATTATAGAACGTACGTAAATTACTTTAAAGGCATAATATATCTCCAAGGACACCCTCATAGATTAAGTGTCAGAAATGAAATATTGCATTTCAGCTTCATAGGCCTTTTGGAGAAGATCCGAAGACAATAATTGAGAGTTCTGTAAAGTGCAATTTATGAGACTGCAATTCTAGCAGCCAGTCATTTTTAGCAACAATTTAATAAAATGCATGATTTGATCCCCCCCCCCCCGGAGTGGACCCTGCTTTGGGTTCTGTCACCTCATGGTGGGGTTTCCAGCAGTCAGGTCCCATTCGTGGATTTAAACGATTTACATCAGTGAGCTTCACCATCATAAAATTCTCTGTGCTTCAGAAAAGAATGTAATCTGCAGAGGAGTTTTTGGCAAACCATTTGCTCTCATCTCTAAATGAAAGGATTCTTTAGAGACACTGATGCTAAAAAAAAAAAAAAAAATCTGATTAGCAATAAGAAGATGTTGACTTTGGCTCATGGGCAGTTCTTTAGAACGCTAGTAGCCAGCGTGGCACTTCAGATATAAATGGGCGAAAGAATCAAAGAAGAAAGAAGGTCCATTCCGGCCTCCCACCTAGCAATGCAAAAGATGAATACCTGTTTGCTGAACTTTTCTGTATTCAGAAACACACACACAAAGCCAGGTGGTCTCGGGGCAGCAGGCGATCCGTAAATTCCCTCGTCGGTTTGGTTCTGCTCCAGGAGCAGCCTCGCTGAGCTCTGTGATATTGCTGTTTCGCAATTTCCTATACTGCTTCTCGGCCCTTCAAAGACTACGGAAATCAATAAAGTTTCTTGTTTGTTTATTGCGATTTGGTGTACAGTCACTGCAAACCCTCCTTTCCACGCTGGCTGCAGCAGCGGAGGGTGGGGAGGGGGTAGAAAAGCATTTCTGTCTTCGGGAGCTTCGTTATTTCTTCCCGCACCCCCGGGGCTGAGCGTGGGGTGACTCAGCAGCACAGGCAGGGAGGGGATGTCCTCCGGGCGCTGACAGTGGCCGCCTGGGACACGTGACGGCCGGGCTCACGATGCTCACTGACCACCCAGGAGGGGCGGGAGGCAGGTGTCTCCGCAACAGGACTTGTTTGCCAGCACATCTCTGGCTCTCTTTTGAATTTGGAAAGATGGCATTTCTAGCAGTAATTTTTACTTTTATATGTTGTCAAGTTATTCAACCAAATAAACAATCACTCTTGACTGTTGCTGAAGACTCTCCCAGCCTGTGGCCATCAGAAACTTCCAGATGAAGCCAACCACCAAAGCCAACGACCACCGCTCACACAACTGACGGTTTTTTCTGACAGATTATGCTTGAAGTTGAAGTCCCACCTCCCATTTTAATAAGAAAATGTTTCATCTGGACCTTTGAAAAATTCTTTCTTTGAAAATAAATAGATTCACTTGAGTAAATCATTTTTTTTTTTTTTTAGCTAAAAATGAGGGAAGCAATTGCTCTGCACCAGTAAACCTGTACGATGAGACAGATGTCCTTGGGTGCAGACATGGCACTTCCTGCAAACACATCTGCTCCTGTCTTCGGTTTGGCAGCTGGATGCATCGTCATTCTCCTTCTATGTCATTCTTCACCGCAAGAGGATTTGGTAAAGCTTTAGTTATCAGTGTTGCCCCTTGTTAAGCCGGAAAAGATTGTTCTAGAACACACAGCTCCTTTGGGGAAATTGTAGCTGCTCTTGCTCTTGGTTGGAAAGCTACCATCTAACTAGGCGTGAATGAGCAGTTTAACGCAGGCAAGAGGCAATGAGAGAGACATGGGTTCCGTACGGCTCCTTGTGGGGGCTAGTGATGATTACAACCTCATCAAGCCTTAGGGCAAATGATGGAAAAGGGAGCTTCCTCCTTCCACCTGCAAAATGGAATAAGTCTAAGGAAAGGGTGAAATAGTTGAAGGGGAAAATAATTCTCATAACTCTATGTTAAACACAGAGTCAGAAGCAGACATCATAAAACTCTTAGTGATGAATCAGAGCAATAATATAAAGATAGGATGAAATGTAATAATCACATAATTATGACAATATAATTATTGCAATATTATAATTATACTAATTGTGTGATTGGTGCAATGAAATTGCATCACTGTAAGGTAGAAACTAAGATTTGGGGGGAAAAAAAGACTGGAAATACACGGGACCAGAGTCCACAGATGCAAGTATTAAATTAATATACATCAATCATTATCAAATTAAGGACATTCCTAAAGATGTATAAAATATAGCTCCTTGTCAGGATTCTTGCTACATTCCACAGTGTGGGCCATTTTTACCTTCATGGCAAAGCTTGTGAAATGCCCAAGCAGGACTGCGAAGGAAGCCACGGCGATGCTCAAAGGGGTAAATTGGTCAAAGGGGTGACGACTCTCTGATTGGGAATTTGATGAGAAGAAATGAGGGGAAAATAAAGACGACATCCATTTCCCAGTATTTTAAGGAGTTTGCAGGATGTAATGACTGGATTTTCTCTGCCATTTCTGAGAAAACATGAGCAACTGAATTTAAATCAGCTTGGCCATTTACTACATTTGGGGAGAGGGTTTATGTGGCTGTTTATTGGCTCATTCTCTCCGTTAGATCCGACAACCACATGCTCATGGAAACAACACCTCCCCGATGCCCGGCCCGTGTCGCACACGCCAGGCTGCCCCAGGCACACGCGTGTTCTGCTGCTCTTGCCCCTTCGCCACGGCCCCCTCCACGGGGACCCCCACGAGGCGTAACGGTGGCATCATCATATCCTGCATGTCATACAGGTTTCTTTCCTTCCCAGTTGCATGTTCTGAAGATGGAGGAAGAGATGTAATAAAAATACTTAATTAAATGTTAAGGTAGTTTGCTCTTAAAAATATGAAATTTGTTCATTATGGTTTTGTACCGTTTGGTAGAATCATCACCGTTTCGCCACCTCTGAGCGAATATTTTCAGCTGGCCGAGACCAACGGCCAGGGAGGATCGGCTGCCCAGACCTAGGGAGAGAGAGGACACGCCAAACACAGCTCGGTGCTGACGAGGGCTCACGGAGGAACCAGACAAGCGTGCTCATTTAGACCAGAATTTTTTATGAGCAGAAAATGCCATGCTTCTGTGGCCTAGCTGCCCCGGTGGGGGACCAGCGGCCCTCGCTCTGACCGGTGGGTTTGTGCAAAGTTGCCCCGGTTCCGTGTGGGTCTGCGTTCGCCAGTGGAGCGAGGGCAGGGTGTCCACTGGCCACAGACGAAGCCTAAGGATGTGCGTTCAAAGCCTAACTCTACTGTTCCCCACTGAGACGGCTTGACCAAAAGCCAACTTCCTCCTGGAGTCCGCTTCTCCGCCGTTTTATAAGGAAGATAATGAAGCCTCCCCGCAGGGCCAGCAGAAGAATCGGTCGAATGGGACAGTGTATTTGTACAGGGTTGTAAACTACCAATAACATAAATGTTAGACATGATTATCACGAAACATGGCAAGTATGCCCTAAAACAGTGTCTCCAAAGTTTCAGTCTTCACATGCAAAAAGAGGCATTTCCCCCCTCACGCGAGTCCCTAGCTCCCTTAGCCCTGGCCCTCTTTCCTTTTCCCTAACCTCTTCTTTCTCCTGGCTCCCGGGACCCACAGCAGAAATTTACATATCTTATAAATTCACAGTGTAATTTAGACCTAAACAGGGTGTTAAGAGTTCTCTTTTCCTTCTCCTTCCTCATCACCTCCACCACGGTCGGGGCTTCCCAGGGTGTTGGGTGCCCACAGGAGCGAGCTGGACACGCAGGTGCCTGAAACTCAGGAACCTGCTGCTCACGGATGTTGCGTGTCTGCCAGGAGGAAGAAGGCCCCAAACTGCAGGGAGTTGATCGTGGGGACAGCCCTTCTCAGTGGGACAAGGTGGGGGTGCCCGTCTCAGTTCACTGTCAGGCCACCAGGAACGGCTCCGGCATCACTGCTGAACTGCCCTGTCCATGGCCCGACAGTGGCCAAGGCTAGAGAGCGATTCGGTGAGAAATTCGGTGAGCAAGCCAGCAAACCACTCCATGCAGGTCTCTCTCCAAAGCCAACGACCTTCCCTCTACGTCAGATTTGTCAGCACGGGCCCACTCACTTCCCGAAATCCTGTGCTCTGTCCACACCTCCCAAGTTTTTACAAACCACTGCCAATCCCATCAAAATTCATATTTCTTGAGAGCTTGATACAGGTTTGCTGCCCAGTCAGTTATGCACACTAAGATGCAAAATCAGTCTAAACTTTCAAGAGGGAGTTTATTTATCAAACAAAGCATCATGCTTTGCTGCTTTTTAATATAATTCTCATTGAAAAATTCCCAGAGATTTTACTCTGATGAAAGCCAAAATGCAAGACCCGTTCTGAATTCTGTAAATGAGCCATAGCTAGTCTGGCGTCCACTCACAGACTACAGAGAGCAACTCACGGCTAGGAAGGTGGAACCTGGGAGATTCAGGATTTCTGAAGCCAGGCCCATCAAAGCAAAGGATTCTGGGGGGATTGTGGCCATGACCACTGGAAGTGTCATGTCCACTGGAGACGGACGTGGAGCTCACCAGATGGGGAGAAGCAGGTGACTAGGTTTGGTGATAAAAATGAACGAGACAGTCCCAGGAGTCTTTCTCATGTAATAAATATTGTAATAGGTCCCTCCAAAGATGCCCCTGCTCTAATCCTTGGACCCTGTGAACACGTTACCTTCCCTGCCAAAAGAGTCTTTGCACACGTGATTAAAATTAAAGACCTTGAGGTGGAGAGGAGCGTGGATTCCCCAGGTGGATGCAATGTAATCACGAGCCCTTAAAAGCAGAGAACCTTCCCAGCTGCAGAGCTCTGGCAAGATGGCGGCTTGAGGGGGTTTGTGGCTGCTGTTGTGGAACGTGTTTGGTGTTTGGACGTGGAAGGAGGGACTGAACCGAGGACAGTGAAGAGCCTGGAAGCAGGAAAAGGCAAAGGAGCACGTTGTCACTGAGGACCTCCAGGAGGAAGCAGCCCTGACACCCTGTGAGACTCCCATGGGCTTCTGACCTGCACAGCTGTAAGGTAACACGTGTTTATCCTTTAATTGACTGTGGCAGCAATAGAAAGTGAACACAGTATTTATAGAGTGCCCTCCTGGGCCAGCTCTTGGGCTAAACGCGGAAGCTACAGCAGCGTACGAGGTGGGACCCAGCTCCTGCCCCAGTGAGGCTGACAGTCTAGTGATTGCAGATTTCTAAGCCAGGTGAAAACCACGGTACCAACAAGCACCAGGCAGGGAGGGAGCTTCGTGGTGAGGCACTTGCCTCTACTAGGTTGTCTTCAAACCATTCCCCAAATCGTAAAAATAGACAATTTCTGACTCCACTTTTCTACCTACAGAATGTGCTCTTCACAAAAACAGATTGCATTTATGTAAGTGACTTCAGAATCTCTTACTATTGAGGTAACGTAGTCAAAAGCTAATTTAAAAATGGGTAAACAACTCTACAATATTGTTTATGAAAAACTGCCAGAAGGGCTAAGGGGAATGAATAGCTAACAGCGAACTTGGCAGAGGTAATAAAAATAAGTGACACAAGGAATTAAACACAAAGTCTACCAACGTTTGTGTCTAGTTTGGTAAAATTGATTATTTATGAACCACTACATAGTAATGTAGCTGCGTATATACCTCTGATAGTATGTGGGCTGATTTCAGGTCACAAACATCTTAAGCAATGAAGCATGTCTTTTATTGTTTGACTTCAAAATTATGTTTTGTATTTGAATTTAATGCAAAATATTAAAGTGGGTGCCCCTTCCTAAGACATAAAGTACCTTCTGTTTTGGTCGTCGCTAATGGAATCCAGTTGGCCTGGCTGGAAAGCAAAACCTTGAGATAACTTAGTGTTTTTAGTAATCGGTTTGGTAGTTTGGGGAAGATTCGCGTTTTTAACCATACCGCATCTCCTTGTAGAAATGCATCCTGATTTATGTGAAGGTAAATTAGGAGACAAGGGTCCTTATGAATGGAAAACTTAGGGAAAGAGCCTTCTATCTGACTTTAATAAAATAAAGAACGATTGTCGTTCAAGGAAAAATGCAGGAACTAGTCTGTAATGTGTAGTTAACAGCTCTCATTCTGACAATCTCTGCAGAGACTGTCTTCACGTGGAAAGTCATCTTAGTTTCTCATTTCTGCTATTCTCTTAATGCCTCTCTGGCGTCCAGGCGGATTTCTTAACCTTCTCATTGTTGACATTTGGGGACTGAATAATTCTGTAGTGTTGGGGCTGCCCTGTGCATTGCAGTATGTGACAACATCTCTGGCTTCTACCTGCTCAACACCAGTGGCACCTTCTCCCGACCCCCAGTCACAACCGTCTCCGTGTGTTCCCTGTGTCCTCGGGAGGCCAGATCTTACCAGTTGAGCCTAAGTGATGACCAGCGATTAACATAAAGTAACATAACAGAGAAATATCTTTGCAGGCATGAAGTCAGCTGGTAATTCATGGTTGTCCTTCCTGTTGTTGACTTGGTGAGAGAAAATAGCTTCCGTTAGCAAGGCGTGGGGGAATTTTCCCAGAGTTAACTTTCTAATCTATTGAACATCAGACACAGACGGATCTTTCATTGCAATACCAACTTCTTTCATCTTCATAGCCAGAATTAAGATAAAACTTTAAAAATACTAGTAATTTCTAGATAAAACGTAATCTGCCAGCCACTCTCTCAAATGGTTTTATAGATCCCATTTTAGCTAAATCAAAGGACATTTATGTATAATGACTTAAAAAAGACCAAGTCTTAATAGAAACCTAGGAATTATGTATTGTATGCATCATTGAGTAAGGGTTTTCTTAAACATCACAGAGCAGTAGGTGCAGAGAGACTTAGATAGCAAAGTTTAATCTCTTGTCATGAAATAAGTTGATGACTAAGTTACCTGGGACGTTAAGATGTATCATATCACATAAAATATTAAAGATACATAAATTTTAGTTTCTGTTTTTATTAAGTTTACTTACAAAATCCTTAGTGCCCGGAGAGGAAACAGTATGAAGAGGTGGGGGAGAGGAAAAAGGAATTTTTAAGGCAACTGCTGAATTATATATCAGTTCTCTTTCCATAATCAGAGTAACTTTGGGGTTTATTTACAACACATAATGATAAGGGTTTTGGACAATGATTTTTGCTTGATGTTTTCAAAGAAATATTGTTTAAAAATCTCTGAATTCTTTAACAGTGGAATAACACACCCAGAAAATAAAAAGTGTCATCAGGTAAAATTCTAAGCTAGTTCAAGTCTCCAAAGATACATTGTTCCAGAGAGTCACTTAGGTGAGAAGCGGAGCTGACAGATTTCTGTAAACGCTGTTATGCGTGTAAGGAGGACGCTAAGGAGAAACATTGGCTTTTTGGCTTATTTGAGCAGATGATATATTTTAGAGAATGGATTAAGTGTATAAAGCCCAGGGTAAGCTGGTTCTACCATTTTCATACCCACGTGTCCTGGGTGTATTGCACTGAGATTAGCATCTAGATCTGTTATTTCTAGAGTCTCAAAGTTAGTTAAGGTTGGGGAAAATGGCTTTTATCTGAAATTTTATTGAAAGAAGTCAGCATCCTAGATGGATGACTTAGCAGAGAGACGAGTTTAAACAAAATCATCCTTCTCTACACCTTGCCACCAAATGCAGGAAAAGGGGAGCATGGTTTCTGTAATGACCTGGCTCAAATTCCAGTCTGCTCGTTTTACATAGCTGGCATTAGATGTGTAATCCTGGATTTCAGGGGAATAATGGTATGTTTAAAGAATACAAATCTCACTTCTAAAGAGTGAATACTTTTGAATTCCTCATTTTAAGTTACCAGGTGAATTCCTGTGGTTTAATCTATGGAAAGAAAGAGCAGATCTTAGGGTACAATGCACGCACACACACATACACACATATACATAAGCAGCCTACATGTTCTTTTGCCCTTAGGAGATGGAAATTTGATTTACAGGCTAGTGGACAGGTTGGCAATTGAAATCAAACTGCTCTCTGCTTCTCAGAACACCAGGCGTGTGAGGGTCGTTTCCTCTGATTGGTTGTCCCTGGAGAGAAGTAAAGAGCAGAGAGGGAAAATACTGTGGCCAAACGCACCTGAGTGGCTGCTGGATCAATGGTCAGTATCAGCGGGGCTCTATTTAATGAAGCTTACCCCGGTGTCGCTGCCTTGCTGACAACAGTGGGTAGCACTGGTGCCAGTGCCGAGGAGGCAGAATCTATTGGAAGACAAAATAATTGCTTCATTTTGCAGCACAAAGATATAAATCTGATTTTTGTGTACATGAGAGCGAGCTTTAAACCCTTAACTGGAAGAGAGCCCCTCGCAGAACACAGAGTGCGACATGACAGGGACCGTGCAAGGCGGTCGGGCTCACAGAGCTCGGGAGGATCGGCGAAGGGGGCTTTATAGTCCAGGAATTGCGGGCAGCGTGGGCAGACGCCCACCCAACGGCATGCTGTTTGGGTTACAGAGAGAAAATAGTTGTTTTCATTTGTGCTTTTTTATAATACAGTGTTTTCACAAATCAATAGTATCAGGGAAAAAAAAATCCCGCTGATGTGATTGACACCTAATTTATCTCCTTACTGCCTCGTTATGATGGGGGGGCCTCCGCGGGGCTCCCCTCCCAGACGCTGTATCTGGCGCACACACGAGAATTAAAAAGCACATGGAAGTGACAGACCCCACTCAGAATCTCCATGTCATGTTCACATTTTCTTGGCTTTTCTTGAACTGCCTTTGTGCCGGCAAGTGAAATTATGAGGCAGAGAAACCCTTTTCAAGACATGTTTCTAAATGTCATTGAGATTAAAATTACGGCATGATGTGGCCTAAAATTAAGGAATTCACATTTATAGCATTCGAGCACATTTTCAGATTTCTACATCATAGTCCGCCTTAAATCTGGAACAAATAAACGTATTACGCTTGTTTTTAAGCATTAAGGTAAATCAGCCCCTCGTTAGACACCTGGAAAATCACTCAAACAGACCCAGCTACCTTCGAAGCAGCCTGTTGCAAAAGCAGAAAGGCAGAGAGATGCACTTGTCTTTCTTGGCGGAAGAGACTGTGAAATCAAATTGACGGTCGTCCCAACTGCAAGTCATAATTTTAAGGCACCACCAACACTTTAGAGACATTTTTCTTTTAAATTAACCACCACCTTTGAACTTTTATCAACACGTCAATGTTGTTTCCAAAATCTCCTTTTTTCTTGTCTTTCTAACATTTTTTCATCCACTGACTGTTTTTTTGTTTTACACCAATATTCATTTTGGTCAGATAACGGGCGGGAGATCATTTTCTCGATTTCCAGGCTGTGTGACCGTGGGCAGGTCGGTATGCTGAGCTTCTCTTGCCTAATCTTTTTAAAAAGGGGGCTAATAGTCACAGCTACTTAATGATGTAATTGTGACAATTAGAAAAAATACAGGGGATTTATCTAAGCATCAGGTCTGGCAGTTAGAAAGTCCTCAATGAATATGAATTAAATGTAAACACATCTCATTTTTTTTTTTGTCTCTTTGAACACATTAACAGAAATCTCCGTAGGATACCAAGAAGCGGCTTGTTGGGCTTTCTTCTCTCTTCCCTGATTTGTTATTAGAGCCACCGTTTCTCCACCTCAGGGTCATTCATTACTCAAGTCCTTCACCCACTACACCTGCTGAGCTGACAGTCCCTGCCTTTGTTTTCGAATGCTGAGTATCCCTACCAGAAAACCACAAATGAGAAAGGAACAATAAGGAATAAAGCGAATGTCTTAGCTTATCTATACTTGAGCTCTTTAAGGCAATACTGGATTTTCTTTGAAGATTCTTCTGCAGTCAACAAATGACAGTGTGTGAGCCTCAAAGCAAAAGAACTAGAACATCTGACTTTATTTCAGTGACCTTGGAAAAGACCTGTATCCTTCCGGGCCTCAGTTTTCTCAACTGTTAACCGTGGGGCCCGGGGAACAAGGCCGTCAGTCTCATGGAGATGTTGAGAAAATGCATGTACATGAGCAAAGGGATGTAAACATCTGTTCAACAAGTATTTGTTGGGTACATCCTGCGTTCTAGGTGCTCTGCTAAGCTCTGAGGATACAGCAGTCATCGTGACAGACATGCTCTCTGCCTTCGGAGAGCTTATAACCTTGCCTGGAAAGCAGACATTAAATGATGACAATATTTAGTTACAGGAGAAATACGTGTTATAAATGAGACATACGGTGTATCAGGAGCATATTTCAATGGTTACGAATGTCAGGAAAGAGCAGGTAAAACAAGGAGCACAGGATAAGTCTTAAGTACTTGATAAATGTAAGGTATACAGAAATGAACTTTATCTTTCTGGGTCTAGGATTCATATCACCATTACAATGGAGCAGTGTCTCCTGATTACTCAGTTAACTCCATTTTTATTTGAAAAAGTCTTGTTTCAAAGACACAGATATTATTGGATATGATGAAAAGATTGTATTCCTTCTGTGTGAGGTATTCAGACATACATTTGAGGCTGCTGAGGATTTATATGTAAATGATAAAGATGTAAATGTTAATATATATTCCTTAGGCATTGCTAATCAAAGTTGATTATTAGAAGCTTTCAGCATTTCATTTATTCATCCATACATTTATATTAAAAAAAAGTATTTAAGTGCCTCTATGCCAAGTACTTACGTTCTCTCCAACCCAACGTTAGGCAAAACTGCAAAGAGATTTATTCTAGGTATTTCCTGGCCCTTCCCCGTCCTGTCCCCCTGTTGTCTCACACTCCCTCTGGACACGGCACAGTCCTCCTGAGCCCCGTTTTTGATTGAAAAACTCCATTTAGCCAAATTCCCTGTCAAACCAAAGCGACTGATCCCTTGGTAGCCTACTCTTCAGATTCTCGCCGGCCAGTGGGCCACAGCAAGGGGGAAAGTGCCCTGAGAGCCGCCTGCATTGGACGCTCTCATGTCCCGCCTCATGTCTTCCTGGACTGCCTGCTACTCCAGCCACTGCTGAGATGCCCACCCTCACCCGGGTGCAATCTGCCGTACCTGGCCTCAGCTGCTACGCTTGACTCCCCTGTCTGTCCCAGGCTGCTCTGCCCCCGGGGCCAGGGACACCTGTGGGAAATGGCCTGGTACTGAGTACACATGGCCCCGCGGTGAGGAGCTCGCGTGCCCCTATCTGAACAGTGCGGGACAGGGACAGGTGCATAAGTGCCTTTCTCTTTCTATTCTTCAGGTGGACAAGTCCAGGCGTGATGTCTCTGGCCTGGAATGTCCAAGTGGGGTTGAGCTGATTCGCTCAGTGGTGACGAACTGCAGATACACTCCCGTATTGCCTCTTCCTGCTTCCTGATCCCGTTCTTCCAAAGTCTCCCCCCCATTCCAAAGGATCCCTTCCCAAAATAAATCACCTGCGTGCAGCTCCTTGTTGGAAACCGCTTTTGGACTGGGGCGGGGGTGGGGGGGTCTATCCAGGCTCAGGCATTTGCAGCTGTCATTCACGTGTGTGCTCGAATCACAAGGAGGAGGACAGAGTGAGAGATGGTTCCAGAGTGTGATGCACGCCTTACGGAAATAAAAGAGGACAGTATGTTGGAGAGTGACCAAATCAATGGGGTCAGGAGTGCCAGTGGGGGATGGTGAGGTATCAGGTAGGGTCGTCTGGAAAGGCCCCCTAGTCAGGAACCCCTGACCTGACGCCTACACGAGAGGAAGAAATTGGCTAAAGGTAAACACGGGGGCCGGCGGGGGAGGTGTGGGGGGGTAAAGTTTCCCTTCAGTCAAAACAGAAAGTGACTGAGGCCTCAGTGTGTCCTAGAAACAGAACATCGGGGCAGTGGGGGCAGGGGTGCGAGATGACCAGGTGCCAGGTTGTCTGGATTTTAAGCGCAGCAAGATGATTTGAAGGATTTTAAGCAGAGAAAGAAACATGATGTGATTTACATCATGAATAATTCGTGCTGACTGTCGCGTGGAAAGGTGAGGGTGCGGCCGGCAGAGGGGCTGGGAGGGCCGGGGTGGGTGACAGCGGGTTGGACTTGGATGGTGGCGGAAGGAGGGAGGAAGGCTGCGGGGCAAGGGCCCCAGGGGCTGCACTTCCCAGCCCATACTTGGATTCAATATCAAATCTAGTCAGATGCCCTGCTGGTTGGGTGGGCGGCGTGTGTGTTCGAGGGTGTGGAGAACACCTGGTGTCCCCCCGACTCTGGGCTTGCCAGCTCTGCATAAAGTAATGACTTGCCATTCCACTTTTGAAAGACTGCAGTTTCTTAGTTTAGGATATTATGGTTCGTGAACTTATTCTCTAACAGCAGAACAACTTCCAGAAAAGTCCATTTGCATCACCCAGCAGTCCTGTGACCGTGCGGGTGAGAGTGGGCACAGGGGTCGTGCTCTGCCCGCAGTGCCCGGGGGAAGCTCCGCACTCGGACTGTAGGGGAAGGAGGTTTTGTTTAGAAAATAACAATGAGAGTTTCATGATGTAGCTCACACGCAATGTTAGAGTAATAAACGTTAGCCTAGAGGTGAAATTCTAACTCTGCAGGAAATTCGGAGCAGTAGAAATCAAGAGGGACAGTACAACAGGCTGGAGCAACTTTTTGGATGTTTGCTGCATGTCAGCAGACCACTGAATGAACACTTGCTTAGGGAAGTTAAGGGAAAATATTTAGTGGCAGCAACATCTAGCTACATGTTAAGTTATTGAAAGAGACACTGTTTGTGGAACCCGTTCTGGGAGGTTGGCCCGTCTGAGTTTCAGATGTTTGAGTTACAGGTGTGCGTCTGGATCATTGGTTAATGATTTCACTATTGTTATATTTGACTCTTTTATTTTAAAATGTCTTCTCTTTCCCTTTCCTCTTCCGTCTCTTAAACTATTTATTGCTTCATTTCTCTCCGTTTGAGACGGACGGGACTACGGTGGTCAGGGGAGGTGGGGATGAGGAGGCAGCGGGGTTGCCTGGAATTTCCTCGTGACGATTCCACGCTGGGCAGAGGAGGTGCAGGGAGTCGGCGAGCCTGGGACCCAGGAGCAGGGGGCAGGCTCAGAAGACGGGTCACACACGGTGGGACTGAGCATCTGTTGATACCAAGAACCAGGCTCCTTTCTGATAAGAGAATTAAAATTTGGAAAAATGAAAACAAAAACCTGTGATGTTGGATTTGAACTGGAAGCATTGGTGTAACTTCATGATTTTTGTAGCATAAACAGACACAGAAATAGATACAGGGGGGTGTGCGAGTGTGTGTGCGTGTGTGTGCACGCGTTTCTCGGCTGTCTGAGAAGGCCTGGGAGCAGTGCCACCCGGTAGGAAGGAACACCCAGCACCCAGTCCCGGTGTCTAACTGCCATTTGTCCAGTGCAAGGAACCAGGATCCTTGAAGGAAACCATGACCAATTCTAGGGCTGGGGAAGGGGAGATGGAAGATGAACCTATAATATCTTTTTGTGCTAAAAAGTAAGAAAATACACAAAAATTGATGGGGATTTGTCAAAAATACATAGGAGCCAGCTTGTAGAGGCCCCAATAACTAAATACTAGACAATTTATGTATCAAAATAAGTAATGATACTAACAGATTATAGCCCATTGACTAACATAGGACTCTGCGTCCATACTGATGTACGTGATGAAGGAATAAAATACAAATCGGAGGAAAAGGGAAAGTTATTCATTAGAGCAGAATGCCAACCAATCAATGCAGATAAATGGTGAAATTGGAGTCACCTGTGGCAACCGGCATAGTAAAATTAGAACAGGCAAGAATGATCAGTGGATGCTAAAACTAGTGGGCAAAAGTTTATTGAGAAACACGATATTTATATTTTCTTAAAGTTTCTACCCATTACATACCATTAATTAAAAACTAAAAATAAGTTTATAAAGTCACCGACTTACTGATCAGAGTAAGTTGTAACAACTGACATCCTTCCTTGCCAGTGGGCTGCACAGAGAGACACTCGGCTTCACGTCTGTGAAGCTCCTGCCAGAACCTAACCGTGAGGAAATATCAGACCTAAACTGAAGGACGTTCCACAAAATAACTGGTTTGTACTTTTCAAAAACGTCAAGGTTATGAAAAACAAAGAATAGTCTAAGGAGCTGATTTAGATTGAAGGTGGCTGGAGAGACGGGACAGCTAAATGCAGGACAGGATCCTTGGTGAAATTCTGATGAAAAATATAAAATAATTTTTGCTGTAAAGGGCAGTTGGTGAAAGGTGAACGTGATTTGTAGGTTAGATAATATTAAACCCATGTTAATTTTCTTATTGTGGTTGTATTGTGGTTTTGCGGGAGAGCATTTTGTCTTTTAGAAAAGAGAAACTGAAATACTTGGTGGTAACAGGCATCACGTTTGCAACTTGCTGTCAGCTGGCTCAGAAAGAACGTGTGTATAAAGTGGCAACGATAAAGCAAATGTGTGGCAAGATAGTAACACTTGGGGAGCCTAGGTGAAAAATTCATAAGAGTTCTTTGTCATAGTCTTGCAATTTTTCTGTAAGATTGGAATTTTCCAAATGGAAAAAAAAATTTTAAGGGCGAAGTTTCAACTAAAGGTAAAAATACCAAGCTATTTTAATTGGAAGAAGAATTCATGTTTTTTTGTACTGAACAAAAAAAATTACAAAGATGTATAAGGAAGAACTATATTGGCCACCCTTTTTGTCATTTATCCTCCCAAGGCCATAAACGGTAGCAGCTTAGTTGTATCTGTCCTTACCTTCCTCCGTGTTAATACGAACGTATCCAAACATACACATACTTAGTTTTGCTTATTTTTTTATTATTTATTTATTTCAGGAAATTATGGGGATATAAACATTTTGATTACATGTTATGACTTTGCCACATCCAAACCATGATTTTAGACATGGCTTTTCCTCCCTACAACACTCACCACATCCATTAGTTGTGAATTTACCCACCCCCAACTCCCAAAGGGTATTACTACCGTGTGAGCAGCTGAGTGTTGATCAGTTAGTGCCAGTTTGATGGCGAGTACATGTGGGGCCTGTTCTTCCATTCTTGTGATACCTCACTGCGGAGGACGGGCTCAAGCTCTAACCAGGAAAATATAAGAGGTGTTAGATCACCATCGTTTCTAATAATTGAGTAATATTCTATTGTATATATGTATACCTAATTTTATTAATCCACTCATGAATTGATGGGCACTCAGGTTGTTTCCACATCCTTGCAATTGTGAATTGTGCTGCCATAAACATTCGGGTGCAGATGTCTTTATTAGAGAATGTCTTTTATTCTTGTGGGTAGATGCCTAATAGTGGGATTGCTGGATCACATGGTAGTTCTATTTTTAGCTCTTTGAGATATCCCCAAATGCTTTTCCACAGAAGTTGCACTAATTTGCAGTCCCACCAGCAGTGTAAGAGTGTTCCCATCTCCCCACATCCTCGCCAGCATTTGTTGTTGGATTTTTTTGATTAAAGGCTATTCTCACTGGGGTTAGGGGACATCTCATTGTGGTTTTGATTTGCATTTCTCTAATGATTAGAGATGTTGAGCGTTTTTTTATATGTTTGTTGGCCATTATTCTGTCTTCTTTTGAAAACTTTCTGTTCATGTCCTTTGCCCATTTCTTGATGGGGTTGTTTGATTTTTTTTCTTGTTTTTTTTAAGTTCTATATAGATTCTTGTTATCAGCCCTTTATCAGATACGTAGAAAGCAAATATTTTTTCCCATTCTGTAGGCTGTCTGTTTGCTCTAACCATAGTTTCCTTGGCTGTGCAAAAGCTTTTTAATTTGATCAGGTCCTATCTACTTATTTTTGTAGCTGCTGTGATTGCTTTTGGGGGTTGTCTTTAAAAATTCTTTGCCTAGGCCGATGTCTGAAAGGATCTTCCCTACGAAAATGAAATCACCTTACTTTTGGTTTGGAACTCATATTATTAGGGAACAAAAGCATCATGGACTTAAGGATATAAAACCAAACCCAGCCTTTTATTAATAATAGCATGAGTGTAAAATAATTTATTCTATCAATGTCCTATTCAAAGACAGTTCTTTTTTCACTATATACTATGCTGCAATAAACATCCTCATAGATAGAGAGAGCTTTATAAACTGCTCCTTTTGTTTCTGTAGAACAGATTCCCCAAACAGATTGCTTTTTTAAAATGAATATGTGTATTTAACAAGTAACGCCAGGTTACTTTTTAAAAATACCTACGGGGAACAATGCCCACTACTCAGGTGACAGATACACCAAAAGGCCAGACTCCATCACTATAAAATTATATACATAATAGAATTCAACTTGTACTCCCTAAATCTATTTATGAAAGATGACAATTCACACAGCCAGTGACAATCAGAAGAGTAGATTTTCCAACATCAGATGCCATCATTTTTCATGTATGTGTATTGACCAGTTTCTTCTGCTATTATTTATTGAATTTCTTCTGCGAATTGTCCATTTACATTCTTTGTTCCGTTCTCTACTTGCTTGACATTTTTACTTACCTATTTTACTTATCAATTTGAGAATATTAATTGCATGTTGTTCTCGGTTTATCATTTGTATTTTGGGCTTTTGTTTTTGATTTTGAGACAGGGTCTCGTTCTGTCACACAGGCTGGGTTGTAGTGGCCTCCTGATAGCTCACAGCAACCTCAAACTCCTGGGCTCAAGCGATCCTCCTGCCTCAGTCTCCCCAGTATCTGGGACGACAGGCCCAGCCACCAAGCCCAGCTAATTTTTCTATTTTTTATAGAGATGGTGTCTCACCATGTTGCTCAGGCTGGTCTCAGACTCCTGGCCTCAAATGATTCTCCTGCCTCGGCCTAGCAAAATGTATCATTTGTATTTTGATTTTGTTTATGCCCTATGTTAACATACAATATCCACTGCCAGCTATTTATGTGGTCAAATATGCCTATTTTTTTCCCTCTGAGTTTCCCGTTTAGCTTATACACGTCACTCACATCCAAGGCTGCGCGTTCATCTACTTTTTTTCCTAGTATTTAAAAAAAAAAAAAACTTACACTGTTAATTCATCTGGTATTTACCTTTTAATGTAGTGTGAGTTAGAAATCTAACTTTGTTTTCCTCTAGTGGATTGTTAGTTGTACCAGGATGTTTTGATATAACATAGTTTTTCCCGTAACTAGAAGTCACCTCTTTCGTGTTTCCATAATGCTTAGGTTCACGTTTGACCATTTCTCCCACCCACCGTTCTGTTTATCTGTTCCTTGCCAACACCATACTGCTTTAATTAAAATATCTTTATGGTAAGTTTTCATATTTGATAAGTTCACTGTTTTTGTTTCTATAATAAAAATGTTTTTGGTTATTCTTGTTTATTTTTCCATATGAACTTTGACATTTTATCTGGTTCCCAAAAATAGTGAGACTCAGATTGATACTGCATTACAAATATTAAATAGTGCTTAATATTTATATTAATCTTCCTATCAAGAACACGGCCTCTTTATTTGTTCAGGATTTGCTTTGGGTCCTTCAAGATTTTATAATTTGCTTCATGAGTCTTACACCTTTCTCGATCAGTTATTTCTATGAATTTTATAATTTTAACTATTGTGATTTTTTTTTTCATTTAAATTACTAACTAGTTATTGCAAGTATAGAGAAAACGTCCATCTCCAAACTTACTTGCCTGACGCCAGCCCTGGTCACCCCCTCTCACCTTCCGCGTCTCAGACGGCCAAGCTACCTCTCACCCCTACATCTTCACATCGGCCTGGCATCATGTCCCTTGTTTGAACTTCAGCTGACCTTTTCATCCTCTAGGTCTTGACTTAAGTGTCTCAGTCTCTCCCTTCTTCCATAGCTCGCATCAGAATTTGCATTTATATATTCATATTTCTGTTAAATATGTTTCTTCCTGACTTGATTTTAAGTCCATGGAAACAGATCTTTTTTTTTGCTCACCTCTGTATGTGTGGGCTTAGCACACAGGACACTTGGTAAACATTTTGGAGCTAGTGGATAAATTCTTTCTGTGGACCTCATTCCTTCTTACCGACGTCTGTACTCTTGCTCTAAAATCTTTAGTTTCTTCTCCACTTGCTATTCTCTTCACCTTCAAACCATCCTAAATTCACTTTATCTTAAAAAAAATTAGCTGCTACTACTTCTAGTTATCTAACGTTTCTCCATATACTTCCATTACTATTTTTACCTCAATTTGTTTTGGCCCCTTTGAAGATGTAGGATGTTTCTCATTAAGTGCAGAGGCCTGATCTCAGTCCTCACCTTCAATGTCTTTGTAACCCATGGCAACGGATAATGTAACAGTTTCTTCTGGATTAGCTTCTTTGTTTTTCAATCTCGCATCTTCTTCCTTGCCCTCACCTCTCCTGCCTCCTGCTTTTTTTGTATCTGTGTACAACCCTTCATTTGTTGTCAAAAAATAAACTTTATCAACTTGTATATCTTTCTATGAAAGATAATTTATTTCCATGAAATAAAATTATTTCTATCAAATAAAATAAACTTTATAAATTTGCACCTTTCCATGAAAGATAGTGAGTTTTTAAAATCATCATTATTTATACCACTTGCAACATTAGAACACTATTTTATTAATTCAGCAAAAATAAACTGCGTGATTACCACGGATGAGGCATTAAGTGTTGAACACCACAGGTGAGCAACACAGGTAGTACTTGTTCTCCTGGCATTTAGGACCTAGCAGGGAGACTGAAATTAAAGAATCACACAAGTAATCATTTGGCTGTGGCTGGGGTAAGCGCTAAATGGATATAGTCTAGGTGGCTCCCGAAAAAATGTATTTAATTAAAGTCAGCTTTGGAAGATTAGTTGGATTTTTTTCTAGCAAAAAGGGAAGAGCAATTTAAGCTACAGTGTTGCTAAGGTAAGAAAGAGCTTGGGAGGTTTGAAAAACTAGGCAAGTGGGACAAAAGTGGACGGAAGTGTAGCCAAAGGAGATGCACACATACTCTCTTCTACATTCGTATGATAATAGCTGCATTTATCAAGCACTCATTTGGTATGTAGTGCTGCATTCAGTTGTTATAAAATGTATTCCAATTTAATTCTTCTGTAGAGGTAGGATATTATATCCCTATTTTATACATGAGAAAGTGAGGGTTAGAGAAATGATTTATTTACAGGATTACACTTCCAGAAAGGAGTGAAAAAAATTATTTCCTATGCATTGTAACACAGAATAATTTCATCAAACCCCATGTTTGCAAATCCTAACTTGAAAGTTTCCTTTGACTTATTTTGATTTTTTTTTAAGGTTTAATACTAGATTTAGACACTCAATCAAACAATGAAATCAGTACATAAGATCAGAAGGAAAATTCCTTCAAATAAATCTATCAAATAAAAATAAAATAAACTTTTATAAACTTGCACATCTTTCTGTGAAAGATACTGAGTTTTTAAAAAATCATCAGTACTTATACCCGAAATTCACATGTAATTAAAAATAGTGCAACTTAATGGAAATCTTTTTATAACTCATTACAATGATCTTTGTCAATATCATCATCATTTTGATTTTAAAAAGTAATTGCACCAATTTGGTGGTACCTATAGCTGTACCAGTTAATACACTTAAACACATATTTCTGGTACTGACTTTTCCAATAAATATACTTTTGAAATAATAACTAGTTTTGTGGCTAAAATTTACTAGCACTTTACAATGATTTATATACAAACAGACACACACATATCCACACAATCGCAGCAAAGGATCTTTAACACAAAGTCATGGTTTATAAAATTGGTCATTCTTCACTGTGGCCTGTCTGGAATGTAATCCTGATGTGTAAGGTCCACCTACTCCTTCTCCCACCAGTCCGGTAGGTTCTATCCTGCTAAGATCCTTTATACTCAGCATTTGCAGGCAATGTGGCAATAGTCATTTATTGACTATTGAAAAGGACGTTCAGTATATAAACCATCAGTAACATTGTGAGCAGCCGTTACAGTGACAGAAATTGAATCTACTGCCTAAATTTTGGGCTCTTAAAGATTCAAAGCAGGAAGATAAATATTACTTTTTTAAGAAACTTTTTAGGAAACTTTTCTTACTTAAAAACAGAAAATGATGCTCTGAAAAGAACAGAACATGTGAAGATGTGTCTTAGTTTAATGCACATTCAAAAAATGACTTCTTAGGATCTGTCAAAGCTGTTCTCACCTTTGACTGTTTCAATGCTTGTGCGTCTCGAAATGACAAAATTACGGAAATGTCTAAGAACCATTTCTGCAGGGGAAATGTGAAGTGAAATAAACAATGGTAGATTTTTAGGGAGAAAAAAATCAGATACACAGAAATTTTACTATACTCATTTTTTATTTTTATATTTTTATTTATATTAGGATTTGTACAATTTTCAAAGCTAATAACAGAATATTTTTTGTATGTGTATTGAAAGCATAACAAAATAAAAGTATTTCACAAAAGATGTCCATATTACAGTACTATTGAAATATGAGGCACAGGGCAATTATGCATTTGTGGGTTATAAACATAATACATTCATTTTAAAGAATTAACATTTAATGTGAATAACATTTTGGTTAAAATAAATATCATGGTAAATGCTAACAGCAACACCTGAAGTATGCGGATAGGAGAGAGGTGTGTTGTAACAGACACTATGTAGAATGGTAAAGCATTCATGAAATGGCTGTCGTATCTTGCTAAATTTACAATCATTGCACACTGTCGAGCACTTTATACAGAGACACCTTCATCCACCGTCTCTAAACCTCACCACACAAAACAGTTATCCCACGTTTTCCCTGGGTAACAGGTACCAAATGTCTAAATAAGGTTTAGAATCAGATATGTCTTTTTAGCCTACTGCTTCTCCAATCAGTTCAAATGTTTAACTTAATATAAAGTTTCCTTATAAACAGAAATAAAGAGAACATCTTGTAGGTGATTATAAAAACTAGAACTTCTAATCATCTTCATAATTTTTTTGAAATGATCCCATTCAGAGTTAAAATTTGTTTTCTACACAGTGGTTTTCTTCAGGAAAAATATGAGCACTTAGATTAAGAAAGATGCAATATCCCAAACAAAAAGGTTTCCACCGGTAAAAAATAATGATTTCCCTGATCATTAAATTCCTCCGAGCGATTTCCTTCTAGCGGATATTCTCTGAAAAGAAAAGCTTAAATCTTTACTTAAAAGTCGGTGTGAGGGGTCAAGCTAATGAACGTTAGATCCATGTATTCTTTAAGATTGCAGGAAAAAGAGTGTCTGTTCCGACCAGAGAACATTTCACCTAATCAATTATATTCCGTCAAAAAGAACATGACATTAATGGTCAACAGAAATAATTCTCATATTTCTGGAGACAAATCTATGGATGATTAGTATAAATGTTAAAAATCACTGGAATCTGGGAGAAACGATGCATTCATCCCTCGTAACAAACAAACAACCAGATTTCCTTTGTCTATTCCAAAATAAAATTACCCTTCAGATACCATATGTAACTGAGTAAATCTTGAAAAACAGGAGTTGATACTTTTTGTCCTTTATACATTTTTAAAATTTACAAATGAAAGTATTCGAATGAGTGTATGAAGAACAAAACGGGCAGTTCCGTGGGCTAAGGGGGGGTGTGCTGTCAACACGAGGTTTCCACGTTGGCAGGACGATCCCCCTCCCAAGGTCTCGTAGTGGCACCGTGTCCTTTCACGGTGACAGCCTTTGGCTTTCTGACGTCACCAGTCTGTGCGGACCGGGCCACCACCGATAGGAAGGCGTTCGGGAACCTCGTCTGCACGACAGCACTTGCCAGACTCTGCCCACGGCCCTAAACGAAATGAAGCGTGACCATCTCGGTCATCTTCGTGCACAAAAACAGGACTTTGCTCAAAAGCTTCTCAGAAATGTTAATCTCGTAACAATCCTGGCTGCAGTAAGGGCCAGTTTGCATTTCATAACACATGTCCTAGAAGTACAACCTCGCCAGAGAGCTGACACTGTATCAACATTCGCAGGTGCAGCACAACACACATCCTTTCCTCCTCGTGAACAAGACCAGACACATGCGGACAGGGAGGCCCATGTTTTAAAAAGTTTAAAAAAATGTTTTCAATCCAGGAAAAGTGTTGGTATACCAAGTATCTTTTAAAAGAGGATTATGCTCTCATAAATATGAAACATTAATGGATAAAATGCACATACAATATAAATAAGAAAGTAATTTGAATATAAAAAAATTTCTGAAGGGGACCAATCAGAACTTCCATAAAATCTATGAATAAAAATACATGCTTACAGTATAGTGTACAACTATGAGTTAAAATGCACTTAAATTTATAAAGAAATTGAAATATAGTACTGCAAGGTTATTCAAAGAATGTTTTTCAAATGTACAAACAATAATAAAAACACACAGAGAAGCCTTGGGCAATGTGCAACTTTAAAAATTACTATCACACCAGCCAAAAAAATCCTTAACCACTTTTTAAATGGATTCATTTATACCATTTCAATGCAAAGACAATACCAAAGATACTAAAACAAAAAACTCTTCAGTGTCTGACTCACATTTTGTCCCCAAATCTTTTCACATTTAATAGTTGCAAACTAAGAATTTTAAATGTTCCTCAAATAGCTGATGTCTACATTTATTATAAGAATTATATTTGAAACTATAAAGCTAAAAGCTAAAACACATACTTCAAACTTTTTAAAAATAAAATAATCATAAAAGTTCACAATTGTGTTCATCTCAATGTCCATAAATTACTAAAAAACAAACAAGTGACATGTTCAGATACCTTTCCCCAGGTTTTGAGTCTGTCCTGGTGTGTGTGCCACGCTGCACCTTCAGTATTTGGCACTAACAGTCCACCGGAACACAATCTATCAGCACAAAATGCTAAATAATTCTAAACACCTTTAGCCATTAAAAACCATCGTGTTGCATTTATTCTCCTAACATGCAATTTGATTATTCCAGAGTCATTTGGGCTTTGCAAGAAGGTGGTTTGGACTGGTACAAAATGAAGCTTATGTGAAAACTGGTTAAGGATTCAAAGCACATGAGCTCTGAAATATTCATCCTAACACCCAGACACAAACGGGGAGGTATGATCTGCACAGAAATACTTTAAACTGTTTTTATCATGTTCTTCATGATCTTGCACACATTTAGCTGCCGGCTGTGCACGCGTGCATCCTCTTGGCCACGTCGTAGACGTAGGTGACGTCTGGTCGCTTCTCCGGATCTGGGTTGATGCACATGTTAACTAGCTGTCGTAGCTGCAGAGAAAGAAAAACAATACAAGCGCCTGAGACAACTTTTTTCAGTTATTTATAAAAGAAATTCTGAATAGCCATAGATTTACAAGGAAAGTACATTTCTAAGTATTCACTTTACTAGAAATATATATAAGACTGCTGTCAATGATTTTGCAAACAGGTAAATGTTCTAAGAAGTATCTTCATTAACAGTATTAATGTCAGCCAAGCAGTATTTTCCAAGAGGCATTATAACAGACGATTATGTTTTAGAGTTTAATCAAAAGATAGCAGTCCCTAAAGACTGCAGGTTTTTAACTATGTCTCCAAGTTAGTTGTATGTATACACATGTATATTTGATATGGAACTTACTACATTAGCCTTAATGATAAGCTTACATTTTCATAAAAGGCAATTACGGCAGATGGCTATCATAGACATTTATCGTGAGCCATTTCATATACATATATTTTCTATTCAGTTCTACATTAGAGAAACAGCACTCCTCGACGAGTAAAAATTAAAAGCAAGGGAAGTTGTAAGTATTATTCTAATCCTCAACTGTGTGAAGTAGCATTTAAATGTCCTCACTTTATAGATGAGAGAGTTGAGGTTTACTTATTTATATCACAAAACAGTAAAAGCACATCTCAATAAATTAAGAAAATACCCTCCTACATGGTCCCAGACCTACCGGGTGGAAGAATATAGACGTTATTCTCAATTCTAATTGCTCTCAGTTTATGAAACTGTGTCCTCACAACACTGTATGTGTTCTTTAATAGACAATAAACCAGATCAAGAGGAAAAACCAGATTCTTTTGCTTTGTAAGTCTGTCTTTAGGAGTAATTTAGACATTTTGAAAACTTGCATTAACTCTTCCTTGGCACTGCATTACCACTCAGTAAATTATCAAATTACCACAATTTTTTCATAGTCCTCAGCTTCTACCATAAACGCATTTTCAACTAGAAGCAGCAGAAGTGGCAATAAAATGCACGGGCTGAGTATGTGACTAGTGCTAGGAGAAGGCTAAGGCCAGCGAGGATGTCACTCTGAGAGAAGAGGCGTGTGAAGAAGCCAGATGACGGGTCGGGGTTCGGTAGGGACACACACGGTGAAGTGGAAACCAGTCTTGCTGAAGGCACTCGGTCACCCTGTGTCCTTACGTCAGTCACTGTTTCTGGAGGTTTGTTTGTTCATCTGTTAAGCAGGAAGACTGGAGTAGATGACTTATAAGGGTTCTTTTAGTTCTAATCCCTTCAATTGTATGATTCTAGCAGAATAAAATTTGGAAATGAGTATTGGACAGTAACGTTACCCTCACTGAGAGGTTCTGAAGGTTTTAGTTTATGTTCCTTGCAAAAGAGCATAGTATTAAAAACCCTTAAGCAGTATAGCAATACACAAGGCATTTTTTTATGGTGATTTAAAAGACATTTAAGTTGGAAAGAGGATGGCATTTTACCAGTAAAAATAAAAACAAACACCTCTAGTTATATACAATGTAGAAAAAAGCAGGAAAATTTGCACTTAATAATGACGTATTTTAAAAGACAATGTGTTCTAACAGGTCACTTAGCTGTGCTGTCGGATATTTTGTTTAGAGATAAAAATGACAAAGCAGAAAAGAAGGCAGGAACAGATAATTATGGCACAAAAACTTATTATATTTAACCAAAATACAAGCAGATGCAATAGCAATTTTTTGACTTCATAATACTGCCACATCCTTCAAGCTGGTTCAGAAAACTTACTTTTTCTGCATCATATTTCAGAATAAGGTGGAATCTGTACCCACCGATAAGAAATGTCCGGCCCTGAAGTTCTCCTGGCACGGGGAGAAACTGCCCAAATTAGAGACACATTGATGCGAGTTTATTTGGAGACGACTGATTCCCTCGCTCTCCACAGTAAAAGATGAGAATGAGAAATCATGATAAAAGATAATGGCAAACAGAAGGATAAAGGGTACGAGTAGCCAGCGCGGTGGGGGGGGCACCAGCGAGCACCGTCTCCCGCCCCTCCTTGCAGGCGGCCCTGGTGAGAGCCGTGGTCCCTCGTCGACCCCGCAGGAGACGGAGCCAAAGCTGCGCCCCGTTTGCTTTTCCTCCCGTTACTGGTTCGATCTCCATCCAATATGCAGTTTGTTTCATAAAGGTTTTTCTTTCCCAGAGGAATTACTATAGAGCTAACGCCATATAAAATCAGATATGTGAAATACAGAATCTACATACCTCACTAGATTTGTGAATCAATCTGTTGATAACATTTTTCATAAATTATATGACAAATTAATATTGAAAGAAAACTATAAAAGTAAGATAGGCTGTGGCAGTGACTCTCATTCCCCTCACCGAGGATCTGCTCTGCAGGAGATGCTACGTTGGTGGCATCTGGTGACAACCTGTCCACGAAGGAAGGCTTCCTGTCCAGATGAGAAATGACAGAACAACTCACTTTCCCCTTTGATGGCCTCGCCTTTTCTTCCTTTCTTCCCCTCTCTTCCTACCTTTTCATTCATTTATTCATTCATTCATTTATTTCTTAAGTGGTATGTATTATGCACAAGACACTTTATTAGGGGGTAAGAATAAAGCAATAATGAAACACACATGGCAATGCCCTCTAACAGCTTGTAATTCGGTGAGGGACAAAGATGGAACAAAGAAATAAACGAGAGAGTGAGGAAACCGTGTATCTAACTGTGCCACAAGCTATCAAGCGATGAGCATCTCGAGAGAGAGACTGTGAGGTGCAGGCAGAAGACGCAGAGCAGCTGGGGGGGCCTCGGCACCGTCCCCTCTGTCCCTACAGCCTGTCTGACTCTGAGCTGTGGCCTCGTTCGCGAGCATGCCCGGCTGACGGTGTGGTCCCGTCCACGCGGTGCAGCCATCGCCCCGATCACTGTGCCCTTTGCTTGAATGTCGTCCAACGTAGTTTCCCGCCTACCCGGCCATAATCCTCCCCTTCAGTTCATCTCGGCCTCTGCTTCCCGGGGACGGTCTGTTTCTGACAATCCTGCATCGGATCAGAAACGCAAGCACGGGCTCCCGTCCTTCCGGGCCTCTCACTCCCTGGCTCGGGTGCGGCTGTGCTTGGACTTGAGTGAGACTGTTCCCATCCCTTTCCGTCCTCGACAGTCCTGCCCGTTGGGACTCATGTGGTTCGGTTCCAGCCGAGACTTCAGTTTCTGATGTGCCCTTCCTAGTTTCCTTTGTAGGTTTATCTTCCTCTGACAACCTTTCCAGTGCTGGTGGCCCCGAAGTTTGTCCTTCCCTTGCCTCCTTTCCCTGTCACTCTGCCCTCTCACCCTGAACACCATGCACGCCAAGGCTGGGATGACAAGCATGTGCAGGAACACAGGTCTGTTTTCAGCCCGGACCTCCTCGCAGCCTCTGCTCGGGCATCTCCAGCTGCCCCCGAGCCCATCTGCCCCCAAATACTCGTAGGAAACATGCTTAAACTGAAATCTTAATTTTTTTTCTCAGTTTCTCAAGCCAGAAATCTGACGTTTGTGCAAGGCACCTCCCCGTGCTTCCTCCCCGCTTGCCTAACAATCCCCAGCCAAGTCCTGCTGGCGGACTGCTGAAGTCTGTTCTTGCTTCACCATCTCTGCCACCAGGGACAGTCTGCCGGCTGGTGGCCTCGCTGCCCGTCCCCTCCTGCCCGACGGCCAGGTCAGCTGTACCTGGACTTCAGCATCTCAGCGGCTCCCTGTCGCCCTCGGGGCTCACCCTGGGCCTCTAACCCTGGGCTCCTGCTCCTCTGTCCGGCCTGGCATTTAGCCCCAAACGCCTCATCCCTGCCCTGCCCTTCCCTGCAGTGACCGCAACACAGCACCTGTGGCTCCGTGTTTGTGACACTTTCCTGTCCCCGCACCTGCTCGCACTGCCTCCCTGCAAACCCCGCACCCTCCCGCCGCCCCCCCTGCTCCTCCCCAGTCGCCCCGGGTGGAAATCGGCCTCCCCTGTGCCCTTCACACACTATTAAGGCCCTTGAAACACTTCATTGTATTTCCTGTAACATGTTTTCCTCTCACACCGCACGGTCTCAAGGGCGGATACTGCATGAGCAGCAAGTGCTCACTGGCTTGTCCTTTTTGTTTTTTAATTTTTATTTCAGGAAATTATGGGGGTATAAACGTTTTGGTTACATGTGATGACTTTGCCACATCCCAACCATGATTTGAGACATGCTGTCCCCCCCCACAACACTCCCCGCATCCATTAGTTGTGAGTTCACCCACCCCCAGCCCCCCGGCCCCCACAGAGTATCACTACCCTGTGAGCATCCAGTGTTGGTCAGTCAGAGCCAGTTTGGTGGCGAGTACACATGGGGCCTGTTCTTCCATTCTTGTGATACCTCACTGCGGAGGACGGGCTCCAGCTCTATCCAGGAGAATATAAGAGGTGCTAGGTCACCGTCGTTTCTTATAATTGTGTAATATTCCATTGTATACATGCACCAAATTTTATTAATCCACTCATGAACTGATGGGCGCTTGGGTTGTTTCCACATCCTTGCAATAGTGAATTGTCCTGCCATAAACATTTGGGTGCAGACGTCTTTATTAGAGAATGTCTTCTGTTCCTTTGGGTAGATGCCTAATAGCGCTATTGCTGGATCAAATGGTAGTTCTAACGTAGCTCTCTGCAGTGTCTCCAAATGCTTTTCCCCAGAGGTTGCACTGATTTGCACACTGGCTTGTTCTGAACGAAGGAAAGAGTAAATGGGGGACTTCTGGCTTTGTGGAGGTGACCCCTGAGCTGAGGTCTGAAGCTTGAGCACAATCTTAATACGTAACAGGGTGGAGAGAATTGCAAGCAGAGCTAACAGAATGAGCACAGGTGCTTGGCCAAAGAAAACAAGGACAGGTGCTGCGAAGGCAACGCCAAGCACGTCTGAATGGGTGGGGAGCAACAGGATGAAATGACGAGCTGAGGCCAAATAAAGACTTACGGGGTTTAGAGTCTGCTCCCATGGGCAACAGGAAACCAGTAGTTGTGGCAAGAGGGAGAGGCCATTGGAGCTGTGCTCCAGTCCGTGTTTTCTTGGTACCGTCAAAGATGGGCAAAATTAGAGCAATGTCAGCAGAATGCTCAGTTCAGTCTCTCCGGGATTTCAGGCAAGAGAGCATCGATCAGATGCTTTTCCCAGGGTATCTGAGAGGGGAATGTTGCCATCAACAGGAGTGGGGGACGCAGGAGGAGGAGTGATCTGAGAGGGGAATGTTGCCATCAACAGGAGTGGGGGACCAGAAGGAGGAGTGACCTTAGGAGGGCAAGAGGGACACTGAGTTTTGAAGATGCCACATTTGAGACACCGACATATTGAGATCTGGGTAGAAATATGAATTCCTGAATTTTGGGTTTACTTCTATATCCATACCCCAAATGACTGAATTGTATATATTAAATAATTTTTGTGACCATACTTTATCTAGACTATGAAGATAAAGGACACAGCACAAATGCAAAGTTATTAACCTATATTGAACATACTTTTGAGAGTATGGTTCTCTTAAATACGTGTCAATTCCGTCTTGCTTAAGGGCAGGTATTCTGGATTATAAAAATATTCCATATTTATATAGAACTTAACATTTTACAAAAACCTTTCGTATCATTTTATTTGCAGTATTTATTTTTAAAGCACGGTAACCCCCAAGACAATATCATTTTACAGATAAAGAAATTAAGAATTTAAAAATTGATGATGGAACTTCCATTGGAATCCAAATCTTTTGGGGTTTTTTTTTTTGTTTTTTTTTTGAGCTGGAGTCTTGGTATATTGTAAGGCTGGTCTCGCACTCCTGGGCTCAAGTGATCCTCCCACCTCAGCCTCCCTGGCACTACAGGCATGTACCACCATACCCAGCTAATTAAAAAGACTATTTTATAGACAGGGTCTAAGCAGTCCTCCTTAATGCAGGTCTTTTACCATTTACCATTGTTTTGACAGCTTGTTTACTTTTACCTACTTGGTCTTTGGGTTTGACTTTCTCATGATGCCTAATACAGCTTTGCATGCATAATGATCATCAGTAACACTAATTTCAAATCATTACCAGTATGAAGGGATGTCATTTGGTTTAAGGTATCACCTGAGTTTTAATCAGGAGACATTCGCTACTAGCTATTAACAGGAAATACCAGTTTTTAGGTGGAAAATGTAGGATGGAAAAAATAATATCTCAGGTAGTTTATTCCACTCAGGATTGGTCTGAGTGAACACAGTAGTAACGAGACGCCTCAGGCTTCGTCAAGAGCGTCTGCCCCGATGGGCTGCTCGTTTCCCTTGAGCAAATCAGCAGAATAGAATCCAGGTCCTTGTCAAAGAGTATAACCTACACAGTGTGCTACGTGGGGGGGTCCCATCACGGACTCTTGCTAAGACTCTGTAATGGATATAATTCATCTTTATAACTCTGGATAATCTAAGTTCTATGCTTTAATCAAATTAGATCACCAGGAGGCTGGATCCTGGAGCGTATCAGTTTACCCTGCTTCCAAATCTCCTTTCCAATACTGCGCCTTAATGCTTGCTTTGGATGTTACCAAACGTCAGTCTGGTATTTGCTATGAAATTGCTACTGAAGATACTTCTTGGTATATCACTCATGGATCCTTAGGTGAGATATTTCTACCATAATTTAGTAGGAGAAAACTTTATTTTCTCTTAGAAACTGGTATATCTGCTCCTTTACAAACAGAAACTAATTTGCTTACTATCCTTCCCTTTGTGCCATGACATGAAGGAGTAACTGTTGGCTGTTGGGATCAGTATACTTACATTTCCTGTATCCCTGGCTCAAATTTGTACTTATATCTCTATTTTTATGACTGGTAAGTCGCGTCTTTTGCTGTAAGTTACCTCAAATCTGTTCTTGAAAAAAAGTGATTGTAAATTATATAATGGGAGATTTATATAGGCTGAATTCTTAATTTGATGTAGTTTTCCCTGATACAGATAACTATTAGTTCTAAAGATACATTGAAATAGTTCTGTTACTCCAGGGAGTATAAGATCAGTTCCAACAGACTTTTGGCACAGTGAGGAGGGAAAAAAAAAAAATCACACCAAATAATTCACTTTAATGCTATGAACAACCATGGACTGAGTTTTATGCCTTTAACTTTAATAATTTGGTTAAAAAATGCAAATTCATATGGACCCATATATGTCAGACTAACAATCTAAATTATATAAACAAGGTCACATCTCATCCCTTCTTTTAATGTATACAAAATTATAATATCACTCTTAGATGGCAGAGTTATTTGTGTCCCTGCCATAATGAATAGGAGGATGAAAGTCACCTATGTATTAAAAGGAATAGAGACAAGGTTTAAAATTCATTAATTACAGGAAGAGAAAAATCCTTGGCTTTTTTTGTCTCCAATTTTTAAGTTGTTAAATTACCCACAAAAGGCTGACTGATGTGGTTACTAAGGCTACACTTCTTGCAGTTGGTGGACATCTCTAGATGTCATGTTACTCAGACTTTGATGTTCTGCGGAATCTTCAGTTTTTCGACTCCAGTGGCCAACTGGAAGTACAGTTTCCTGAACGTTCCAGATCAAAGGACATCTCTTTATGCTCTATGAGATGACTCTGGGGATTCAAGGAAATGCTAGTTCCAGTGTTGGAGGAGAGAGAAGACTATTTCCTAAAAGCTAATATTTATGAGCCCTTGCATGCATTTTTACATGATTTAACTTAATCTTCATAACAGCGCTGTGTGGTGGGCACTACTATTACATGCAATTTCATAGAGCAGTAACATTCCTAAGGGCACAATGGCAGAGGGGCAGGGCCTGGACTTGAGCCGAAGCCATCCAGCTTCATTACATGCGGTGCTGCCACGCTGCTGGAGGAAAATCCGCATTTGGTCTGCAGGCTCCCCCGTGGACACCCCTGCACAAAGGTGGGGTGACCCACTACATAGTCCAGGATAGACTGTCGGGTTATTTGATTTTCAAAAGAACGTCAGCTCTAACACCAGTTCCTCTGGTTTCTAAAATCAGTGGATATTTCATAGGCCAATTCTGATTTAAGAAACAAATCAAAAATTTTTCTCCAGGGCTCTGAAAAACTCATGATGAGATGTAGGCCAACCCTATCTGTGAGAAATACATTGAAATTGTGACACAGAAATATTCAGATGATTATTATGACTAGAGTGAAAATTTAAATGTTATTTCTAATCTAACTCATTCATCAAAGTGGTAGTAATTCCCTCCAAGCAAATGAAATGTACTTGAATTTTAACATGGAACAATTTCTTTATTCCAGATAATAAACTTCCATAGTGACCTGAGAAACATAAAAAAAAATGCCTCTAAGTTTTCTAAGACAGTAAATAATCAAAATGAAATAATTATCATAGAGAATTCCCTCTATGTTAGGCTTAAGTGTTTTAAAAAAGTTCCTGTAGACCTCTGGAAAAAAGGAAGTTACTTTAAAACTCTAACATTTATCTGATACTTTGCAATGATTCTGAGTACTACGTTACTAACCATGTTTCAGGAAAACAAGTGTTCAGATAATAACATTAAAAATTTTATATAACTTCCTTCAAGTCAGATTTCAATTTCTAATAATATTATTAGTTAATTGCTTGCTCAAAAAAAATTCTGTGCTTAACTTCAGGGAGGTAGCTTTCCATTTATTACTTTAAATTGTGGAAATAGTTCTATTTCAGTAATCAGTAGATATCACAACATTAATAAAGCATTTTATGGCTTATGTTATCTCAGAAAATTTATTCAGTTTGCATTACTTTGTACTCATTTGTAAAAAAAAGTGTACTTTGTTGCTTTTTAAAAAATTATTTTATATAACACATTAATAAGGGAAAAATAAAGACCTGAATATGCAAACGCCTTTACAAAATCAAAGAGAAAACTATTTAATTCAGATGCTTCAAAAAAATTTAAAAAGCAACACAGGAACTTGAATGAGACAAAACATACGAAGCAAGAAATCGAAGGGATTCTCTATAATACTTCTAAAGGATTACGAAGTCAAAAGCCATATGGAAATTAATCACTGTTCTCAATAAAGTAGAAAAATACTAATAAATTTTGATCTATATATTTCTAAAGAGATATCAGAGCAAAGAGGTTGATTCCAGGAATACTAGAAGGAAGACAGTGTGAATAGTCATTGTTGTCAGGGTGATAACCCAATTACGGATCAAGTTCAGTCACGTACAGGTGATAACAATAGGGCTCTTTGTGCATTATAGCTTTAGGTCACTCGCACAATTCTCCACAGAATAATAAAGACTCGTGCTATTGGTACTGTTGCTTTTTCACCCCCATCTTAATCCCTCTGAGACCAATTATGTTATGTCAGCCTCCCGGATATACCCAATTTCCATCTACCCAAGGACACATTTTAGCACCCCAAAGTGGGTCTAATACATTAAAGTACACGTATTTCGGAGCTTTAGATATTTATACAAAATGATTAGGCGTAGCCAACGTGTACACCAAAGTGTCGCTAGTGACTGACGTGGGGGGAGGGAAAGAGGAAAGAGCGTAATCGCACACAGATGGAAGGCAGTGTTTTCTGAAAACCGTGAGAGTCTTACAGAAAGTTACATGATTTTATAGGATCCCACAGGACATGGGAAATATAGGGCACCACTGTGCATTCGTGTCTCCAAGGAGCAAGTCCCCGGTGTCACTTCAGAAGCATAGGTGAACAAAGGGCCTGCTTAAATATATTTTTTAAACAAAAATGGAACATTCAAAGCTTAAAGATCTCATCTTAAATGGCAACTTTTATTAAGGTGGCTAGTTGACACTGTGAATGATGAAAACGTTAAATTTACTGAAACAATTTTTAGGAATGAAAATCAAATGTTAGTAAGAGTGTTTGAAATAACAATGCAAATTTTAATGAATAAGGGCAAAATTACATATTATATATCTCTACATTTTAAAGAAAGATATTCTTATCTCAATACTTGATTACATTATTATAGGGACCACAGAAATATTTGTACAGATTTACTGTCATGTATTATTTATGCCATCTGATGTCCTTCATGTAAATGTTCTTGGGACAATGAAAAACCTTCCAATACCAATTTGAGTAACATTGGTTAATTTCCAGAAAACTTATATAGTTCTATTAAAATATGTGAATCTAGCAAGTATAAACTAAAAATATTTAGACTGCTCAAATGAATAAGAAAGTGTTATAAACTTAGTTTAACTTCAAAAATGCAAAATACTCTTTAACTGGCACTTTCATCTTGTTTTTTTTTCTTATTTATATAAAGCAGTTCTTTTATGAGCCAAAACAAAGATCCTGTTCTTTTGTTACCAACTTAACTTTCTTAAAAATCTTCTTTAAACATATTTCAATTTAAAAATAATTTACAAATGTTATGTAGAAAAATCAGTTATAATTTTTAAAGCTTTCATTTAGTATTTTCCTTTCCTTAATGGTGGTCATTTGGGAAATAAAGTATTAGTAAAATTATGACAAACTATAACTTTCTTTTGTTTACTGTATTATGGATCAGTACCATCTGATATCTTCTTTGAGATATATGCAGTAATTTTTACATACTCTAACACGTAAAAACAATTCCTACCCTTCTGCAAACAGGTTCTTCATTCTTATCTTTCACTGTCACGTGGTCCCTGAGTTATCACAAGCCGAAGAGAGTTGTGAGCGAATGCCTGATTGTGCCTCTGCCTTCCAGCATAGTTCGCCTTTAGGGAAGGAGGTTCCAGATGAATATGGTAGTGCAAGGGTCAGAATAGAGAACAGAAAAATGAAGAATAGACTCTAAGGTTAGAAATCGTTAAATGCCCTCTCATAAAACACCCGAGAGTTTACTCTGGGATGTGAGCTCCCACGGCCCACGCAGGGGCTTCCGTGAGGAGGCACCTTGAATTCTAGTACTTGCTCTAAACAGTGTCTGGGTCTCCACTTGCTCATGTGTGAAATGGGAATAATCCCCTGGCCCTTCTTTCTTTAACAGGAAAGCTGATTAAAGAAAATGGTGCTTTCAAAAGTTGAAAAAAAATTCAGCATTACAATTTTATTCAAAGCCGTATAAATATACTCTCCAATAACCCATAAATTTCAGAAATTTATAGTTTAGTTCAATTAAAAATTTATTATTGTCATTCATATATTATCAACCATAGAAAAGAACACTGTACTTTTTAATCCTTGTATTAGCTTTTACAGCAGGGAAAACATTGCTATTCCAGAAGAGGCTAGAAAGGAAAGAACCCTCTCTTCCTGCCTTCCATTTCTCTAACTTAAATAAAAGAAAAGAAAAAGGAGGAGGGAATATTGTCTAACTAAGAAAGGAAGAGGAAAATAATAGGAAGGAGATTAAACCAAAATATAATTATTACCATTTATGATGTGAAAGTTTATGAGATTTCATCCATTCTCTATTAGTTCTTTGATTGGATGTGATCTTTCAGGTTGATTTTTTTTTTTTCTGTTGTCCAGGCCAAGGTGCCGTGGCATCAGCCCAGCTCACAGCAACCTCAAACTCCTGGGCTCAAGCCATCCTCCTGCCTCAGCCTCCCGAGTAGCTGCAACTACAGGTATGTGCCACCATGCCTGGCTAATTTTTCTATTTTTACTAGAGACAGGGTCTCACTCTTCCTCAGGTTGGTCTCGAACTCCTGAGCTCAAGAGATCCTCCCACCTTAGCCTCCCATAGTGCTAGGATTACAGGCATGAGCCACCGTGCCGAGCCACCATGCTCGGCTCAGGTTGCTATTTTAAGGGATACTTTTTATAAGTGAGAAGTAGTCCCATTAATTGATTTTTAATAAGGACAAATACTTTTTTATTTGAGAGCTGGAAGTATAAAGTCACAAAATGAAGAGAAATTTAATGTAAAACAAAAGAGACATTAAATAATGTAAAAAGTGATCACTGGGTTAATAATTCTGATTCCAAAATCACATTTTGATTTCACCTATAAAAAGCAATAATGAGACTTACTAAACTAGCAAGTTTTTAAAAATATAATCAGAAGATAATCACAAGTATTGTTCATTTCAGTCTTCCTATTTATAATAAATTTATTACTAAACCTGCCATAGCAATCAATTCAAAGCAACAAGCACTATTATAGTAATACAGTCCACTTTACTAAAAAGATTTTAACCATCTTTCTGATGTTTTGTAGGTGCTTAAATTTTTCTCATAAAAGCATTGTTTTTTTAGCCTTCCATTTAATTTCTTCCTACTGTACCTTCTCAAACCAAGATCACCCTATCTTTCCTTCTCATTTCCACTTCTCATACTTTCATCTGCAAACCTTGTACTTTTCAGAACTTTTCACCAAACCTATCTGCTCAAACCTAAAATGACAAGAAATCTGTTAAAAGCAACTACTGAGGCAAAATTCTATTCAACCTTTCTCACATATTCTCTATTTCAACTGATTTTTAATAAACTATTTAAGGAGACAATGTCTCTATTTTGTATGATATTAAAGCTCATTTTTTAAAGAAAATGTATCAGTTAAAAAGAACTAGTATAGAGTCACATTTTATAATTTTCTAAATAGTTATTACCATTTTTTTACTTATAGTCTCATGAAATAACTTGCATTGATGGAGTTAAGAAAAGACAGAGAGCATCTCATGATCAATAAATCCTTGAGAGATGAGCCCAGCTCAGATTACGAGGGGCTTTTTGAATCCTAGTTCCTTGTACATAGTAAATGTTCAATAAATGTTTGCTTCATTGTCACCAACCACCAAGTTTAATTTGATTCTTGAGAGACATCTAATGGAAGATATCTATCTTTTCAACCCACGATTTTTGTTAAGTATAGTAATTCCCCATTGATACATGAATGATTACTAGAAAAGGATACAAAAATACCAAAACAAAAATTATTTCAATAAGCCCTAAAATAAACATTTCCTAACATCATTCATGTGTAGCTGAAATATTTCAGTCTGGAACCCTGATCATTTGTACATACTATAAACAGTATAATTCAAAAGGAAAGATATAGGCTTTTTTTCCCAAAGGATACTACTCATTTTTAATTTTAATGCTTAACTCTACCCATGTTTTAGAATGTAACACAGGAAATCAAAGTAATTCCACACTTTTAAACTGAGTTCTTATAAATGGAATGACTCTATCTAGAAACTAATCCTGCAGGGTTCCCTCAGCATCCCCACCAGTTGGGGCTGGTTGGTGGGTGCAGCTGGTATTCTCACAAGTTCCCTTCAAATCTTTGGACAGTGGATTTAAAGATTTAGCAGTAGGTAAGTAAATTTGGTAAACTCTCAAATACATACTTGGTAAGTTAATTTGCTTAAAATTCTTATTTTTCAAACAGCCTGTTACCAGTTTGGCTATAAAACTGACACCTAATGAACTGTTGTTTATTTAAAAGTTCACTGTTGGAAAACTTTGTACTTTTCATTGGTTCCTATATTTTGCCATACTAATAAATTAAATGGCAATTTGAATTTTTAAAAGATCTAAAGAGCCTACTTTATACAGAAATGTTTGGGATATTATGGCAGCACCAAATCTGTTCCGGGTTTTTGCCACCACGAGTCCTGAATAATTATTTTACAAACAAATTGAGTTTCTACTTATGGAGAGAAAATATTTATTAGCACATCTGCATTTCACAGCTCTTGTTTTGAGAACTCTTCTACACCCCAGATTAAAGTGACACTGTTATACAGTCTGTGTGTTTTTATGTTCATTTCTTTAATAAGAATTATTTTGCATGTCTACCTAGCCTAGTATAGCTTTCTTTCTCATCAGGGCATGACAACAGATCCACCAGCATGAGGGAACTGTACTCTCTTTTTTGGAAAGTACACCATATAAATGTGTTTTGCTTCATAGCTCTTTTCGAAACTGGTAACTATATAGAGTGAAGTAAAAAGTGGAATCTATTTTCCTTTCCCAACTCGAAGACCTTCTATCTGGGCCAGACTTTGATTCCTGCCCCTTGGCTGAGAACCCACATCCCAACTTCACACTCAGCTGCAGCGAAGTAGCCCTGCAGGCAGGCCGACTTCAACCCGCCACTCGTGGTATCATCATTAAAATCCTGCTGAAGGTCACCATGGTAACCGCCTGCTGAGGCTTCACTGCTGCACCCGGCATCTCCTCATCAGCTACCATGTGAAATGCAAATTCAGACAGTCTGAAAATTAGTCAAGAAGAATAGCGGATGAGGATGCAGATACGTGAAATATTCATGCGCTTCGTGGAAAAGAGAAGACAGCATGAATGACACAACAAAGAAAGGCCCCTGACATTCCTGCTATCGTTCTGCATTATTGTTCCCACCCTGCTGTATTTCCAGGCCTGTACTTCTGAAGTTGGTTTTGTGAAATGCCATATTTATAGTCTATACCCAAAATAGTAATTAAAAATGGCTAACATAATAGCATTAACGTCAAATAAAGATAATACTTCTAAATTACCATCACTACCTTGTAAGAGAGTTTATCCTAATTACCTGAATACAAATGCTATAAAGCAAAAAACCAGGCATAATTGATTATCAGTACTTACTACACCCTACGAACACAAATGCTTTACATATGGTAAAAATTCTTTAGAGCTACTTATTATTCAAGTTACATGGGCTCAAATTTCCTTACATAATACTAAGAATGAAGGCTGTCCAATTCATGATAAAAAGACTGACAAAATTATCTAATAAGTGAACATTATCATTGTTTTATATTTTTCCTTTGCTCCTTTCCATTTTCCAGGGGCAAAAAATCTGTAGCTCCTGAGAAGGTGAGATGTCCTAACTCAAAACAGTGCTTCCTCTGCGTAGGTCCCCAACGAACATTCCAGAAAGAGGTTATGTGATCTGAGACCCTGATATCATCCACGCCTCCCCCTGAAACACTCGCGAAATCACTACGTGTCAGGCTAACATGGGAGCTGTTGTGTTCAATGAAAAACTGGACAGGGGGCAGTGCCAAAACAGCTCATTTCAATGGGTCACCGAAGCAAGGATTCAGATCTTAATAAGGTAACGTCTTCTAAAATTTTCAGTCATTTCAACATGTCTACAACGATAACCTCAAAACATTTCCCCAAAGGAATCTGACTCCAGCAGAGAGGTGGTGACAGGACAGGGTTGTCCAAGGAGGGAGGGTAAAGCTTGAAGAATAAGATTCAGAGATGGGTAGCTAAGAGATGGATGTATGTTTCAATGTTGGGAACATGGACTAGAGGGAACTTCTGCCGAAACAGAAAGTCACAACTGTCTGCTGGTCTGAGACCATGAGGACACGGAGTGAGCCCCACTCGGGGAGGCCACCAGACCTGCGGACTAACTGGCGTCCAGGCGCGAGCGCGGACTCTGCCCTCTGTGGTGCTCAGTGTGCTGTAAGCTCAGCTGCTACTCTTAACACACCCAGGAGGTGCCAGTTTTACACCACATGCTGCGCTGTGTTCCCTTCCACATTATGAATTCCAGAGTCAACTCCTGAAACAGCATGTCTCCAAGAAAATGAAAACAGAATGAAAAGCGCTATTGCTGCCACCTATACTGTTCATTTGTACTTCCGGATAAAGCAAAACTTCTTAATAAAATACAAAGGTCGGCAAAACAAACAACAGACAAACGTGGGGACTGAAAATGACTTACTTCCTCCGAGTAGTGATCTGAAGGAAGAGGAGGGTAGTCACACTGTTCTATCTTCTTGCACAGCGAGTAGAGATTCATTTTGTCACCGTAGAAAGGGCTCTGCAACGCGGCCATCTGTAAAATGCTCCCAATGAAACTGAGATAGCTACAGGGCAACTTTAAGGGTGATTTCATCAAGTACATTACACTGGGGTAGAAAATAATCACAAATACTTTAAATGAAGTTATCTGGGCAGTTTGATTTTTATGAATATCCGTTTCTGAGAATTATTAAGTGCTAAAAATCTTACTTTAACTTTTGATTATTGTTTCAATATTTACAATTCCCTAAAATAGAGAAATGGTTAGCATTTATATATACATGTATATATACATACAACATAAAACAATATTAAGAACATATGATTTAAAAACTCTTTGTATATACAATGCCATAAAAACAACTGGCATATCTCATGACAAAACAGACATTACGAGGTACATCTCAACCCTGTTATTGGTCAAAATATAACAAATAGGAAACAAGTTAAAACTGAAATATAATGTAGAGAACATAACTTAGGGGCTAGAATGCATAGCATTTTATCTTGCACAATAGTTCTGCAGGGAAAGGCTATTCTGAGGGAAAAAAAGTCTTCTCAATTTGAATATTCTAACTGATCCCCAAATAGTTTAGAATGAACTAGAACTTCTTGTCTCAAAACACTAAATATTTTCCAAAGCTCCACGAGTCATAGCTGCAATGTGAGGCTTCTAAATGAGATTTTTATGCAGAAAAACACGACTCAAGGGATGAACAACCTTAAAAAAGACATTATTGAATTTAAATTTATTTTAAGACAAGGTTCTAACTTGACATTTAAAGAGCAAGCAAGTACTGTGGTAAGCAGGGTTACAAACTAAAAATTCAATTTAAAATGTTCGCATCCTGTTCGAAACCTTCTAAATCTTTGAACCGCGGCAGCAGGAATACAGCACGGAGTGCCAGGCTGCCCCAGAGTCAGTCACCCTTTTCTACATGTGCTAATAAGTTTGATTTTGGAAGGACAATGTGTACATTCCCCAGACAGGCGGAGCGTGTGTGAAACACGCCAGTCCATGCTGTGCTACTCAGCGAGCGTCAGTGGGGACAGGACTCGCTGAAAATGGCTCTCATCTGTCTTCCGTGCTCCAGACAGAGCTTAACTCCTTCCGAGCCCGGGCCAAGAGGGATGCAACTGGAAATCAAACCTGGAAGTCGCTTTTTATCTAGCCTCCGTTTTATATAAAACTACATGCACCTATACAGAACAGCCTTAGGAACAGCTGGTCCACATGAAGAGAAAAAGGTAAAAGACAATTCAAATGTCCCTAATTATATAAAGCACTCTACCCAAGAGAAAATTTCTAAAAGAGGAACTGTAATAATAGTGTTTTTATAAATGCAAGGATACTTTAAGATAAAATAAGATTAAAAATGCTACTTTATTAAAAATACACTATATATATATATATATAAAAACTATAGTCTCCCTGTGTTTGTGAACCTTAAGTAAATGTACATATATTCATTATCATATGCTAGGAGTTCATTACAGTCCTTTTTCTCCATACTGCAGAGTGTTAAAAAGAAATCTGAATGTCCCCTAAGGAGTTAAACAGGAATAGTATATTTTCATGCATCTCCTGCTTTGACAGATGAAAAATGTCAACTGTCCTGTTTTTATTTTCAAGCTTTTGCACTATTCATCTGGTTCATTAGTGCATCTCGATGCTGCCCCTGACAGCTGCTCGCCCTCTCCTCCCAGCAGCTGAATTTTTCAGGCTAATTTGATCCTCCACACTGAGACGATCGCTAGAATGATTGACTTGCTCCCTGACCTCCAGGGTCTGACTTTCCTGATTAGTATTCTGGGGGTGTCCAAGGGACGAAAGCCCACTGTCTGTCTTCGGGGCTGGTGGCAGCTCTCTTTTTTTTTGAACTGTAAGCCACCAACCTACAACCCTGTAAGGATGCAATTGCTGCGCTGAACAATAAAGGAAATGTGTAAAACCTACTTTTCCATGTAAAGGTCCGTGTAGCAAAAGCACAGCATCTTGATTTTAATTAGTAAAGTCTACTTTGTTGCATATCAATTAAAACTGTACTGCTAGTTTTTTTTTTTTTTGAAGGTTTCAGGAATATTTGAAAGTCTAATTTTCTGAGTTTAAAATATATTTTCAAAAAAGGCTTCCTACTTCTTCATTGTTAATAATAATTTCTTAGTGGGATACAATATAAAATATCCATGGGATGTTATGGCCAATTTTTTAAAGCTAAATTGCTAAGTATTTCTCTTAACATTACATTGAAAGGAGATAGAACATAAAGGGTAAATTAAATCTTTACAAAAATTCTAGTTCTCCCAAAAGACTTGCATGCAGAAATAGAGAAAATGCATTATTAGCATGATAAATACTTAAGTGGAAATTATCCACAACACATATAACTCATGCATGCAGGAGTGTCCAAAGAAATAATTTTCATTTTGGTGATCATCTTAAGTACACATAAAGATGGGACACTGCCTCTCAAAGGCAAATTCAAAATGTGATGAATTATTTCAGTTTCGACATGAGAGTCTGTGCTAGCCTTAAAAGAATTATGCAAACTTCCCCCCCAAAAACCCACTCATTATCTCAACTGAACCTTTTCTTTTTCATCACTACATTTAATCTTGTTATTGGAAACCAATTTGCTGTTTACTTTTAGGTGTTTAAAGAGAAAATGTTGCTTTGATAATTTTGGACTATGGCCTCAAGGAATCTCAGATTACCTAAACAGATAAAAAATATCTTAAATGTACAAAGTGACTAACTTTGAAACATTATAGAAACTGAATATAATTAAACTAGTTCTTTTAAGTGTTGTACCAAATTATTAACTGGATATAACATAATGAGCATAAATCTCTTATCTCATGTGCATATATAAAAACCTTTTGTTACATTACTAATTCATAATTTTTCATAATGAAAATCATCCTAGGGGTGAGCTTACTTAAGAACATTTAAACATTCTTTCATTTTAAGTAGTCAGTCACATTAGAAGGAAGAACAAAATAAATAATTTCAGGTTCCTTAAATTACGGAAATTTGAATCTGCAATCAGTAAAATAATAAAAGATCATAACACACATTTAAAAATAAAAAACACTACCTCCTGATGTTCCACTTCCAAATAAGAGTGGCACAATTAAAAGAGATGACCTCATCAAATATTTCATCATTTGTCAGGAGGACAAGAGATACAAAATATGTAGTAAGAAATGCATTGGTTTCTATCTACTTTAGGTTTCTCTTATATAATAGATACATGAAAATAATTCCATATAGCATGTTTCTTCACTTTACTGAAACTTACTTAGATGTATACTAATTTTTAATTAACAGCTTTGATGCAAAGCCTATATTCCTAGAAAAATTACCATTCAATTAAAAACAAAATTACAGAAGTCACTAGCTTGAGATACTCTGATTCCATTGCTCTATATGTAAAATGTGTTAACAATATGCTTTCTTTTATCTATTCAAATTATTACATTGCAAAATTTTTAAAGGATCTACCTACATGATTCCATTTTCCTTTGATAAATTACCACCAGAATAGGAGAAAGTATTTCACTGAGCTTTACCAATACAAATTATTTGTTTCCATGAAATTAATAACCTAGAAAAATTATCTATTTGCATACTACCCTTGATACTGAATTACATCTGTGTTAAAGTGAACTGAAATATTGATAAAGCTATTTACTATATGTTCATATTTTAAATCCATTCCATTACACCTCTCCTACAATGCACAGATAAAGATTCAGATTTCAAATGTACATTTTTATAAATGCAAAGTATGCAGAAAAGCATTATATTAATATAAAATTAACTTTCAAAAAATAAAATTCTCATCAAAAGGACACAATTGAAAAATACATTAGAGGGAGTAAATGTTTAGGAATGTATAGTTATTGAATCCCATTATAAATTAGTTATTAATTTAATGGAATAATTCTTCATAATTAAAAAGCTGATTTTTAAACATCATCCAGAAAAAAATAAGTATATACTCTAAGGACAGGGGAAATATATCATAGCAAGTAAAACTGTATCGATATATGGAATTTATCAACATTGCCTACCTCATACAGCAGACAGCCAAGAGACCAGATGTCAGATTTGAAGTTGTATCCATTTTCATGTATTCTCTCTGGAGACATGTAATAAGGTGTGCCCACTGTAAAAAAACACACCAAATAAAATAAGAGGAGCATAAAAATGAAGATACAGTTTTAGTAAGAAATAACACACAAAATTTTGGATTAAAAAATGTCACCAAAATGATTCATTAGGATCAGAAAATTGGTTTTGAGAATACCCAAAACTTTAAAATTTCTTCTTTACTCCCCAACCCTTAAACAGCACATTAACATTTATATAATATTATAAAGAGTATGGTGGGTTAAACTTTATTTCCTTTTGACCAACCCAGGGAAACTCAAGAGAACATAACTAAAGGGGAAGAAAAAAAGTAATTCTAACAAGAAAACCTATTTCTGTGATTGACATTGGCTTTATTTTTAAAAAATATGGATATCCTAAATAATTAAGCATAATAATTTTAAAACAAATAGTATTATATAACAATTTAGCAGAGTATGTATAAATAAATCACACTTATTAACTTTTACAGAAACATCCCCTAGAACATACTCGTGGCTCTTAATAAATGATACCACTGTTAACAACTGGTGCCTCAGCCACGCCCACTTTAGAAAGAATGTAACACTTCCGTACATCAAAGGGTTACATAATAACACATGTGAAAGGGCCCTGACATCTGGGGAAAAATGTTTGAGTTATTGCTACTAGTGAGCCCTTTTTATAGACAAGACACTAGATAATTTTTGTTTTTGTTTGTTTTGATGTCCTAATACTTCTTAGTCTTTTTAATGACCATTTTAGAAAATGCTAATATTTAGTAAACATTTAAAAATAAACAAAAGCACATACATATTTTGAAGGGTAAAACATGTAAGTAAGTGACTTTCAAAGTGAACATCCTTAAGTTTAGACTTAGGTGCCTAGTATTTCACCATCATTAGCCTAAGGCTTTTTGCCAAATAGAAAATCAAAGTTTGAGAACACCTAGAGATCTTATTTACCTGAGGCAAGAGCTACTGAAAATACTCAGCTGCTCATGGAGAAAAGGGATTCTCCTTTTTCTACTAATTTTCAGGAACTCCCCAGGTATTTACTGTAAATCTTGATGAGACTAAATCAATACCGAACAAGGGTCTTTCGTAAGAGGCAACAAAAAAGGTCTCACCAATAATGAAAGCGCTATTCTTAAAGGCGGAGTCAGTTTTCCAAAAGAAGAAAATTACAACCTACTGGTTGTATGTGGAAACAACTATCCTGTGCTACAGGTGAAAACACCATGAACCACGTATCCAAGAAATCCTACCCATACTGGAATCCATTTTTACTACTAACGGACAGTCCTAGTCAGAATGGATAAAAGACAAGTATTTATCAAAGTGAAGTAGTGAAAAAAGAGTAGGCAAACAGGAGGATAAAAAATTTAAATAAAATATGAACTATTCAGATATAAAATTAATGAGACAAACTTAAAGAAATAAGTTATTTAACCACAGCATTGACTTTGTAGACAAAGAGGTAAACCTGCCAATTTCTATAGTGTCAGGAAAGCCAAGAAACTTTTAAAAATAGATGGGTTTAAAGAATTTGTATTATTGCTGTACAGAATAAACACAAGCTATCTAGCTTTGGCAGTTCTGACCACTTTTACTCATCGTTTGCATAAGCGACATGGATTACTGGAAATATTTACACACGCCCCCAGTCGAGGCAGGTGCGGCTGGAATAATGAGCGGCCGCACAGGCTCGGGGTCTCCGACATAAAGCAGCAGTGAGGAATGCACAGAAAGAGGCTTCCCAGAATCCACAGGGGGCAGCTGAAAACACTGCGGCTGGAAGGTTCAGAGTTTACCAAAAGCAAAGGTAATTTTAACCAGTGGCTCCGGGAAACCTGCTGATACATGAGGGGTTTGCTAGGAGTGTGAAAGATTGATGATGGGGAAAAAGGAGAACAAACGCTAGCGTTTTACAGAGATTAGCCCGAGCACCACACCTTAACTGCAACACAAACTGAACTCGCCCACGGCCGAAGTCGAGGGAGCAGAGAAAGGGAATGATGAGGAATTCTGCTAAACTAAACTTAAAATGTAAAAGATTTTAACGTACAGAAAGCCTTTTCCAGTGAGCTGCTGGAGGTCATTACAAAAAGTTACAGACTCAGTTAACACTGGTACTTCAAACTGAGATTCCGATTCTTCTCCACATTGTAAATAACAAACTTCTTTATACTAAGTAGGCATGTTTTATTTCAATATCGAAATTACATATATTCTTGAATATGTATTAAAATGTAAAGCCAAGTATGCTACTCACCTCTTTGATGGACACATTTCCAAAAGAGTCATTACGTGAGATGAGTAAGTTTGCATTCTGCACTACAATTATTAGTTGGATGAATTCATAACTCACTGAACACAGGCCTGAGAGGGAGGTTCTGCTGTCTCCTCCGGACCTGCTCCCCAGTGTGCCCCCCTGTTCCGGACAGGGGCTCTGCCTCCAACTGGCACTGAGCACAGAGGCTCAGCCCCACCACGGAAACTGATTCCTCCTTACCTCTCTCTCTAGCACAAAGGCCTAAAAGTTTCAGCGCTCAGGGAAATTCCCCATACATTGACATGCAGTGATATGTTTTCAACATTTCAAACTTAATGAAGATACAATTATTTCCTAAAAGCCCTCGATAAAAATCCATGACAGCTGAGTCTACCATTACTGTTGGCTCAAGAATGTTGTGATTTCTTTTAACAGTTGTACAAGAACAGAGTTGTGGACTGTTATGATTAGACCTTGAAATAATCCTGCAAATTACTGTCCTATGTATTGAGGAGCTTGAAGACTGCAGATCGCATAATTCCACTTATCCTTCAAGAATTTATGGTTATAGGTAAAATGAGAGTACATTTTGCAATAGCCAATACTTATGTCATTTTAACCTCCTGCCATGAGTAAAAGCAAGAAATAGACGATAACATTATAAAAAGCAGAGAACGCTGACACTAGAGGAAAGTTGCTAAGAACTGAAACTCTATCTGACCTTTCTGTAATCTATACTAATATTGCATTCAAATATACCACGGCAGTCATTCCAATGTAGAAAACATTTCCATTATATTAATTGACTTATTATAGCTATGTAAGAGAAGTTTTACATGATGTATAATCCCTAAACAATAAATACACTTTAAAATTTATCCTGAATAAAACGAAGACCGATTTTTGGAAGTTTAACAATGTTTAAGAGAACCAACAAATTCTGCGCAGGTGTTTTAATTATGGAACATATACTAAATGAATGACTTTCATCAAAACAGGTTAGATACAGAACTTTTTCAACACTTTGACTAAAATTTTAGCACTGTAATCTCTGCAAAGATTTGAATGAGAAAAAATAATGGAATGACTGAAGCATCTTTATATATGGTTACATTTTGATTGCTATTTTTTTGTTTTTTAAACAAAGGAGGTAGTACAAAACCAGTGAAAGGTTGAGAACTCTCTCTCACATCTTAAATTTGCCACTAACTAGCTAAGAGTGTTTATCTTCTCTTTTTTGTCACTTTCCTCATCAGAAGTGATGAGAAAGATGAGATAATCTCTGAGATCCCTTTTGCTCTAAAGTTCTACATCACTCATACAAATCCACAAAAGTCCATATGGAAATAATTATATACTCCTTTTAAAACTATCACTTAGGACAGCTGGGTGAGAGTGTTTTAAGTCAGAGAGTACAAACAAGCAAATTCAGTTTAGAAATATTGTTTTCTTTCTCTTACAATGGGAGCAAACTGCAGGAAAGAAAGCTTTGAACACTCCTTGTTGGGAAAATTATAAGGAGACAAGTCATCTTATACCTCAGCTTGATTTAAAAACACACACAACTTCAGGGAGTATGACTTAAGTTCCAATCTTTCCTTCACACTCATGAGTCAGCCCAGAAACGGAGAGAGGCCAGATTTATTTCACTGTATAAGGAGTATTATCTGAGGTCAATTTAGAAATGGTTGAGTAGTAGATCAGTATTTCTTCTGCAAAAGGCATTTATAAAACAAAATTTGTCACCTTTTAAGTGTAACTGATAACATTTAAGAGCTTTAATAATGCTTAGGAAAAATACCTCGTCACATTTCACTGGTACTGTCCCCCTGCTCTGGGCAGCGTATTAAGTGCATACGTGTATTATGCTGCTGAATTTTAACCAGTTTCCCACGCCCACCGCATGCACACGCCATCCTGGGTCCTGTGGTGACAGAAGGAGACGGGACAAATGCCTGACCTCACAGGGCGGGGCCCACAGTCCAGTGACGGTGACTGTTATGAGGTGGTTTTATGCGATGTCCCTGCTGTCACCCTGCTGTAGGGAGAAGGCACAGGGAGCTCAGGGAACTTACCACCGATCCTGAAACCAGCCCGGTGTGGACTTGGAATTCAAACACAGGTAGTGTGTTAAGAAGCTGAGAAACCTGAAAGTCACAGCATGTCCACAGGATAAGCCAGGAATGCGGGTCCAGGCTCACCGGGCCATGTGTGGAAACTGTGCTGTTCTACAGCTACTCTGACTGCTTTAAATAAATAACTTGTTATGGTGGCCGAGAGGTTAAATATGCCCAGTTTAAAATTAGATAATAGCTTCTTCCAAGAGCAATTACTTAAGTCAAGAAAGGACTGAATGTTAAAAATAAATCAGCGACGGCGGCCTATGGTGCTGACCGAACATATGCTGCGTCTGTGGCTCCAACCTCCTGGACGAAGGGTCTGAGCCAGAGAAAGACCCATCAGGAGGCGCGAGGCAAGGTGTGGGCGAAACAAATGCGTGACTGCAGGTGGCATCTGGCACCAGAGAGAAACTGTTTTAATACTGGTTCAAGAAGACTAATTTTCCAAGTTGAAGTCAGAGAATATATCACACTTGGAAATGGTGTGGAGAACACGAATTGTACACTCAAGAGACTCGAGTGTGAAGATTCTGATACCTAGGCTTGGATAACGGCCATGCATCTAGCCCGCCGCAGTATCACAAAATCAGAGAACCATTTGTCTCCCTGTGAAAGGTAAATAGGAGTTCAAGCAATCCTGTAACAAAAACAACAGTATAATTTCTTCCCAAGGGGTTTCGAATATTTGTCTAGCACAAGGATCAATACCAGAGAGTTTTTAGTTAGATTTTTAAAAAAGAATCTATTCCATTTTCAGGATGTACTACAAGCACATATAACAACCAAACTTACACATGTTCGTTTAAAAAGAAAATTCTCCATCTTTCCTTTTCTGGGGGACATTATGAAAGTGAGTAAAATACTGTATCAAAACAATATTAATCTAACTGTTCTCATTTGTTTTTCTCCTTTCACTAGAACAAGCAGTCAGACAGGAAACATTTCACTGTATTTATTAATAACTATAATTTTGGTGCAAATAGATTCCCCTGATAATTACTTTCAGGCACCTTTGGGCTACATAATGTAGTTAGATTTTGTAACAGATTAATTTTCCTAATTAAGTTTTGTTAAAACTACTTTTTATCCCCTCCTATATTCCAGGCCATGATGAAGTAAGCCACTGAGAAGCATGATGATTGCTGGCAAGGTGAGCAGCTCCTTGAGGAATCAAAAAGTTGTGCAAATAATTAAAACATAAAACAGAATTGCCTACAAACTCACAATGATAGAAAAGGATTTGTTTACACAACTTATATAAGGCCAAGTGTGGTATTTTCTCCCTTAAAATGTAAGTATAAATCACAATGCAATAAAATACTTATAAAGGTCTATAATAAAAATGTGAACATTTAATGTCAAAACATCAGCTCAAAAAAGAAAGTATTTATTTTCAGTAATGTAAACTGACTTTAAAAGAATTTTACCTCATCAGGCTTCAGAGCAGAATCCAAATGACTCCCCATCTATCAACTCTATCAAAATGGTGTGATAAGCAGAATTCGCGCCCCCTCCTCTTTGCCCCGGGTGTTACACCTGCTTCTGTTATGGCAGGTGACGAAAGAGACTTTGTAGACAGAAAGGTCATGGACCGTAAAATCGGGAGGTTACCCTAGGTCATCCGCTAGAGAGTCAACAGAAGGGGCAAGAGAGACTCACAGCATGAGAGGAGCTCTACCCACCACTGCTGACTTTCAGAATAGAGGAAGGAAGCCAAGGGCCCAGGAGTGAGAGCAGCTTCTAGAAGCTGGGAAAGGTCTACCGCTGACAGCCAGCAAGGAAACAAGGACTCAGTCCCACAGCAAAGAAATGAATTCTGCCAACAACCTGAACAGGCAGGAAATGGACTGAGCCTTCAGAAGTCCTGCAGTCACCTTTGATTTTAGCTTGGTGAGAACGATGTTGTACTTCTGGCCTACAGAACTGAAAATAAAAAAAAAAAATTGTTGTTTTAAGCCACTCCCTTTGTGGTCATTTGTTAGGGCAGCAACAGAAACTGAGTACAAACGTGTTAATGATCTTTCGTGCGTTGCCCGGCAGAGTGGAACACGCGACTCAGTGTGCTGAGGACCCAGCACACAGCAAGAACCACACTGAGCACTGAGAGGGTGAAGAGAAGAAGTTATAGGGGTCAAAAAAAGTTTGACCTCTGAGAGCTCACTGGATCATTTTGGGATGAACTGTGTGTTTTTAGTTTTCTCTTTTTGGGGGGATGAGAGGAGCAGGAGAAGCCAACAGATGCACTGTAAGAAGAACAATATGGTGAATAATACAGTGCACCAGGGCTAAGGCTATGGTCTTCCCTAATCTAAATGAACTCTGGGTTGGTCACTAACTGATACAAGTCTGAGCACCTCCCTCAAAGAGTTGCTGAATTAGAGGTGCAGAATAGAAAACAGTTAACATGCTGCATGGCACTCAGTCCATAGTTGGTATTTGAAGTTTGATAACTAACTATTTTTTATCATAAATGTTCTAAGTTGACCAAAATAAGGTCCTTCTCACAAGAAAGTCCAGTGGGGATAACTGCAGATTTAATGATCCAGAGAATAGTCACCAGGGATCGATTCTCTAGTGAACCTCATGAATCATTCTGGATTTAAAGATAATCTCTCTTCTCAGAATTTCCCAATTTAGAAAGATAGAAATTTCCTAAGGCTAAAGCTACATATGTCTCCCTCTTCATTCACCATTATCCCCCATTCCCATAGAGTAAATTACCCTTTGGTTACAACAGCTATTAATACAAATATGGCACAAAAATAAATAAGAAAGGGATATAAACAATATTTTAAAAAGAAAACTAAATGAAGTATTTTTCCTTTATCTTAGGGCCATGGACAATGCTGACAGTCATTATTTCTGATCCTCCTTTTCATGGACACACGGGAGAATCACATGCCCTGTCCCCTTGAGACAGTCACTGCCCTGAGACCTGCTTTGGCCAATGAAATGTGAATGGGAGTAATTTGTGTTACATTCAAGCAGAAGGGTTTAATTAAGAGTCGGTAAGTGATTCTCCATGCTCTCCTCCCCTCATGGGATCACAAAAACATATGTTGATATGAAGATAACACAAGACTGAAGCTGCCTAAAATACCAAGTCACCACATGAAGGGCAGACAGCTCCCCTAGAGACCAACACAGGCACACAGCTGATTTTGGGTTACACATCATAATACACTTCACTGCTAAGCAATTGAGATGTTTTTTTGTATTGCTTCTCACTGTAGCAGAATCTAACCTATACTTACTGATATATTTAGTAAAATTCATCCTGTGTGTATAGCCCATCTCCAAGCCCCATTTATATAATCAATATTTATTGACTATCTATTATGAGCAATGCCCTCTTCTAGGCATGCTGTGATAAATCCAACCTCTGTGGAAAGCAATATGGAGATACCTCAAAGAGATACAAGTAGATCTACCATTTGAGCCAGCAATTCCATTACTGGGTATCTACCCAAAAGAACAAAAGACATTCTATAAAAAAGACATCTGCACTCCAGTGTTTATAGCAGCACAATTCACAATTGCAAAGATGTGGAAACAACCCAAGTGCCCATCAATACATGAGTGGATTAATAAAATGTGGTATATGTACACCATGGAGTTCTACTTAGCCACAAAAAACAATGGTGATCTAGCACCTCTTGTATTATCCTGGATAGAGCTCGGGCCCATTCTACTAAGTGAAGTATCCCAAGAATGGAAAAACAAGCACCACATGTACTCACCATCAAATTGGTATTAACTGATCAACACTTAAGTGCATATATAGTAATAACATCCATCAGGTGTCAGGCAGATGGGAGGGGGGAGGAGGAGATGGGTATATACACACCTAACAGGGGCAGTATGCATCATCTGGGGGATGGACACACTTGAAGCTCTGACCCAGTGATCAATGAACTTTGCTTAGTGAAAGTTAGTTTTAAACTATTAAGGTCTTCACTTCACAGAGAAGAAAAACAGGGATAAAACAAATGTTCTTATTTTAAGGATTTTTTTTCTCAAAATAGTATGTAACACAAAAATGCATGTGAAAGAAATTATTTTTCTATTGATTCATCCACCATTAAGGAAACAGTCTCATTTGCACTTCTTCACTGGCTATAACTCAGGTGTGTCTTTGAATGCAGAGCATTGTGGGCATCACCATGTATTTTTTATATATATATATATATAACTACATAACCCTAAGAGAGTTAATTGTGATGAAACTTGATATTAGAAATTTTCAATACATTATTAAATCTATTAAAATTAATTTTACTCTCTATATCACATAATTTGGTCTAGCATATCACCTAAATTTGGAGATGCATATATGTTTGTAAATTCTGTTTAGAACTTTTGCAATGCAGAGTCAGGCAAGCTAAAGACATCCACTTCCCAAACTGTTAAGTTCGGGGTTTCACATAATACGCTGTATCCTTTGGGCTGGATGACTTCAGCATGCTCAGAGTGAATGTCCGCAAAGCAGCGTGGAAATAACACACAAGTGTGTGCACGGGCATATGCTGTTGTGTGTCTACAACTGCAACCTCACATTTCCAAGTAAATTAGTGATCAACATTCCATTCAGGGAAGTAACACAAAGTGAAAACATGTTGCAGGTATCTTTACTAGGGATAAACGGCACTGGCTTAGAACAGTCTAAGGTTTTCTTCATAGAAATCCTTCACTATTTGTATTGCAAGAGTGATAATTTCCCAAATAAAACTCTATTACAGTACTGGACCAATGTATGCATTTATGGAATTTCATGTCAAATTTCAGAAAAAGTTGTAATGCTCTGTAGAAATAAAGTAAAAGAGAAAAAAAGCAATGTTAGTCAGCATCAGTGTGAAATTCTGTGTTCTCAAAGTACCTGACAAAATTGAAATCCATGGAAAGTACAAAGCACCATTTTCTCACCACTCTTTAAACTAGGAGACCCTATTTCGTGATTCCGTGACTACTGATCGGGTGTCTACTTGTGTACCAGGAACTGTTCCCGATGTAGAAAAATTAAATGACAGGTTCAAGGCCACACAGAACCTTAGTAACAAAGCCATAAAAACTTAAAAAATCTCTCGTCAACTAATTCAGATGCTCATTTCACTACTTTGTTATTTAGTGTAATTCATTTATTCCTGGTCAAGCCATTTAAAAGTTTTTTATTTCACATTTAAAAACAATTTTATCAAAAAATCAGTGGCTTTCAATGAAATCATAATACAAAAGATGAGCACCACGATATTAAAGCCAACTTATTTTTACTTCCTTCTGGTTGTCCCCATTTTATATATGCCTTCAATTTAAAGGAGAAAATATGATTTGAAGAGTTTTACGAGACTCTATCATTCTCTTTAAGTTATTCCATTTAAAAATTATTTCCTCCTACAAATTTCCATCGTTTCTAAACTGGACTTTTTTTCCATTGCCAATGCAATGTTGTTATAGCTACATTAATTCTATTTTAGGGACAAAGGAAACCGCTCTATTACTACTTCTACAATGAATAAACTACAGGCATTTATTCTACTTTATAATTTAAGGGAACGTTTTCCTCATTAGTTATAGATCATCTTTAGGTTTTCCCCTCTGCAATTCTTATAATCATATGTTATTTTATTAAAATAAATAAACATTTACAAACTATTATAGTATTTTTTAATGGCCAGGTGAAGTCCTCTTCCAAAATGCCTTTTAGTCATCACCTTATCTTACCACTGTTAAAGGCAGAATAAAAAGAATGCACCGTGGCAATCATTAAACCAGGTTTATCTGCATTTTTTTCACCCGGTGTCGGCGTGAGGTCAAGTTCAGGGAGCATCATCCAACTGCCACGTGAGAGGACACGTTATACCTAATAGAGCGCTGCAGGTAGCTGCTCCGGACCTGATTATTCTTTAAATAGTTTTATTAAGAATGTAAGACCTGGCATGCAATTGGTGCGTCCCTTATGCTTTTAACCACAACAAAAAGTAGCTGAAGAAACTCTGTTGTGTCTCTTACCTAAAGAATGCGCAGCTGTGGTTTTGGAGCTGAAGAACCGGCCAAGGCCGAGGTCTCCCAGTTTCACCACCCCAGTGGCCGTGATGAACACATTGGCTGGTTTTATGTCTGCGAATAAATGAAGGGAGCAGGTGAAAGAGGATGTCACTTTAGGAATCTTAAAGGGATTAAGAACCATTTTTCATGGCTGAATTTAAAATGTATTTTAACATGGGAGTTAGAATTATGAACCATTACTTTATTTTTAATAATTTTGATATACCCCAATATTTCAAAGTTCTCAATTCTCTGACAGATAATCAATGTAGTATGACAAAACTACCATTAATTTCCATTTAAAGTGCATTTCAAAAGTTTTCCATTTTGAAATAACCCTTTGTGAAATTCAAAGCACAAAATAAATGTGTCCTTTTTATAGCAATTTTAAATAAAATATCTTACTAAAGATTAATTTATTGGTATATTTACATAAAATATAAAATCATGACAACACTTTTAGGCATATAATTATTTACTTAGATGGGTTTAGAAATCTTAATTGCTTATATAAATTGTAATAAAAATTTTCACACCCCAAAATCAGTGGATCAATTACATAGTGATATAACCTTAACACACTCTGCCCACCCATTTGGCTAATAATCAAGAATATATTAAGAACTAATGCTGAAGATTAGAAATCTAAGTGGCCATATTATACATTGTTCATTTGTAAAAAAAAAAAATACTCTTCCTTATGTATATTCAACTGCTTTCCTTTTTTTCTTTACCAACATAACTGGTAATATGCTCAGAAGAGTCAAGCAGAAAAATAATTTTCACTCTCATTTAAAACCAAGTAGGGCTTTACTTAAAGGTTTATCATTCTAGGAAAACTATAATTTGGAAATAAATTACCTGAGAAAGCATGAGACCATATAATCAATGAAAGATATTTTAAATTGCTTAATTACTTCTACCCTTCAAAACAACACTAAAAGTTCTTAATCATTTTCTCTTACCTCTGTGCATGACTCTCCGAGAATGCATGTGTTCCAATGCACTGCAGAGCTGAACAAAGTACTTCCAAACAGTCCTTTCAGGAATTAGCCTCTTTTGCTTCTTAAAATGCTTTTTGAAAAATTAAAAATGAGAATTATGAAACTAAAATTTCTAAAGAATGGATTCTGATATGCAAAAATCTGTAAGTCAGAAAAACACCTAATTTTACCTACTTATAAACAACTAAAAAGTGTTTGATCTTTTATACTGAATTTTTTTTCCACGAATTTCATCTGACATGATAGCTTAAGTTTCTTCCTCTTATACCTAAGGTTAGCACAGGCCATGTAACGCTATGTGATGTCCAACTATTTCAAAAAATTAACATCCATATAAAATAATTTCTTGTCTTAAAAGGAAGATGTCAAATTTCATTTTAAGAAAAGCCAAAATAAAAAAGTCTAGAAACCTGTAGGTAATTATGTTCACTAAAAGACAATTCTTCTCCTGGCGGAAGATTTCACTATAGAATTCCTTTTAAATATTGAACCACCCTGGTGGTTTGAAATATCACAGTTTATTAAAAATTAAATAAATAAAAGAGATTTATGTAAAAGGTTTTCAGGAATATTTCTACCCAGTGTTGCAAGTCAAACTTGCACTTGGCTTTGAATGAATGAAACTAAACTTTATGGAAGAAGAACCTCACAGGAAGGCCAGGGCAAAGGCAGAGAGCACCAACGGGCTACTTGGGCAGCGTGGCCCATCACACCTAAGAGGGCAATTCCTACAGGAACAGCAAAGCCAGAGGTACATTTTCCTATACTAAATTTGCTGGAAGACTACACTAATAATATAGTCATGTAAGAACAAAGTTCTTGGCTTCATAAGACTGACAAAGATTCATTATATAAAAATTATTTTTCAAAAACAAAAATGCAATTGGTTTCCTTTTCAACAATATTTATAAATGAACAACATTAAAAAATTGCATTTAAACTGGTTTTCGTGAAATTTTCTGATAAGTTTGTTTTAAAACATACATATTTATTATACATATCAAAATTTAAATATATACTTTCATGCAATTTATCTGGAGATATTTTGAGAAGTTCAGTTTGATTTTTTTGTTATTGAATATGGAGAGCTATGCTAGAGAAAATTCCAAAACAACTACCTCTCAATTTTTACACCTGTGACCAGCTGAGGGCAGGCTGAAAGGAGAAACAGTACAGGGAAAACTGCTTATACCCCTCCTTTATACTTAGCAAAAGACTATGTCTACTATCTCATATGCACTCAACATATGTAGGATATATATAAGTCTTTCAGGAAAAGCTGATAATCTTAGGTTAATCTTTACTATACCACATACTATGGAAATAAACTTATTAGCAATTTCAATACTTATTATATTAGCAATAGTACATCCCAAAGAATAACAATTAGATGACCAGGTAATCAGGAAGCAAATCAGGGTCTTACTAAAATGTTGAAAACCTCCCAGATCATGTTTCAATATTAAGTCTTTTTAATTACAGACTGTGTCAAAATCAGTTTTCATTTGAAGGGGGTGATGCTGCGAAACCAGTTTTTTGTACGTAATTTTCTTGCAGACTTGGAATGAGTCCAGACAAAGTCTGTGTATGTGCTCTCCCCGATGCTGCATTAGCATATCAGAGGACTGTTTGATGTCAACAGGAGGATGGGGACCAGGTTTCTTCTCATTCAAAAATAAATATACCATATCACATAAGTATCAGACCATGAAAAAAATTATGCTTTAATATACATTCTGAAGTCATCATAATTATAATTTACCTGGCAGTTTCCTTTTTAAATCCCATTATAAAAAATAAATCAAATATAAAGGAAAGGGGATAACAAAAGAATTGCCCTTAAAAATGCACATTAGGGAAGATGTTCTCAGACCAAGATGATCTAATTATTTTCATGTTTTTATATTCTTTGAGACTGTCACTTATGACAAATGAAAGATGATGATGATAAACTGACATCAATTAATGTTACTTGGAATAATCTGGCAAGAGTGAAGTATCCAAATTACAGGCCTCTGAAGCACAGTATTATGAATTTGATTTTGTCAAAAAATAAAGGCAGTTTTATTATTCATTGGTATCTCCTATTAGTTTTTATAAGTGTCTCTTTAGACATGTGGTTATCAACCATTTCTTAAATATAGGGTTTTTTGTTTGTTTGTTTGAGAAAACCGACACTTGCACTCAGAAAAGCCTGTCTGTTCCGATGGTGGCACTGTTGGCTACCTCTTTAAAAAGGATGAAAAGCAAAAAGGCAATGAAAATTTGAATTCCTTTTACTGTTGGTAAAATTTATATTAGCACTACAAAGCAGGAACTTGATAATGCCAATGTATTAAAAAAAAAAAAAGAAAAAGAACCACAACCTTCTCCTAAAACTTGTATCTTTTAAAGTTAATTCTCTAGCCAAATAGCATTACTGTTCAAAATCCTATTCCCCCCACAAAAGATAGCCCTATATAAATATTTAGCTTTAGATTAGAAAAATATCTAATGCCATTATATAAAAATTAATACTCAGGTATGCTTAAATCACTTGGAAGTACTTTTGTTTAGTCTTTTTTTTTTTAATAAGTAGGCTAGCCTTTTCTCTATGCAAATCTTCAAATGTTATTTATTTTAAAAAGTGCACCTTCTACCTTTATCAACATTATTCAAATGAGAGGTAGACATTATTCAAATAGATAAACCGGATGTAACAAAATGCTAATCAATTCACATACAAAGTGTATATATAAACATCAGATTATATTCTCACTTACGTATAAAAAAGATTACCAGCATTTCACTAGGGTAAAATTCAACATACCTGGTAAAACACGTTTGTGTCACCACCTAAGTGATTTGTGTTAATATGAAAGAGGCTGATGCAAGCTGTTTCCATTCAAAAATTTTGGGAAAGGAGACACACCTTAATAAAAATACCTTTTGAAAAATTAATCTCCAAACATCCTTCTACAAGTTAAATGCCCCAAACCAAAGCAAATTATATAGCAGACATTGAATTTTTTTGGACAAATTTTTTGGACTCCACTGAGTAACTTAGTTCCTGCACTCTAGACACTACAATTCCAAGTAGACCAGGCACCGCCAATTTCTAGGTTTCGCAATTCTAGCATTCTTCCTCAAGAAATCTCAGGAAGAGCGTCTACAATATTACTAGGAGAAACTCAATACCACAGAAAGACTGAAAATCATCTTGTTTTATAAGAAAATGTTAGTCTCTTTGTATATGAAAATATTTAAAGCACACAGCTTGCATGTTAGTCTTTACAGAAGAAAATTTCAGGCAAAACACCTGGAACTGTCAAGGGGCACAACAACCTGTTTCAGGCAGGTGGTCCCACACTCGGTTCAATGCTGTTACTGCCATCTTGAAAATTCTTAATAATTTTTTAACAAAGGGACTCGCAATTGTGTAGTCAGTTCTAGGAATCATATACCAAGTATCCTTTGCTGTGGTTAAAAAAACAAAAACAAATGTGATCCTCTTGTGCAAGGCATTTTTAAAGAGGATTAGGAAAAATGATAATTAAATGATGAGAAATAATGAAGTTATAAGAGAAGGAGAATTACAGGCACCAGCTGTTCTCCATCTCCTCCAAGTATGTAATAAGAGGAAGTAAGTGATTTATGTTAAATATGAGGGAACACTTCCTGCTTGGGAGTGCTGTCAAATGTTTAAATGTGCCACTAACACAGTCCATATCCATCTTTTCGTAACAGGCCTGACGATGAGCTTTGACAGTAACTGGTCGTGTGACCTTGAACAAGCCACTTAATCTTGCCGGGCCTCGGCTTCCTCACTACACTAAACAAAGCGAGTGGAGATATCTATGAAGTCCCCAACACCCCTGAAATATAATCCGTGGGTCTACACTCTCAGCTCCAAGTATAAGATAATAAATGTCTGTTTGGCACATTTTCACACTTAAAAATAATAACAGCTGATTATTATGCCCTGTCCTTCATATTTCCAATTAACAAAAACAAAAATTGAAAAAATTCCCCGAAAACTCAGAGATCCCCATTGGTCCACTTAATACTATAAATGGTCTTTATATGAGTTGAACGAAGTTAAGAGTTCTTTGTTATAAACCTGCAATTAGGTCAGACACTTACCATCAGAAGGGATATTATGTTCCCAGACAATCTTTGTAATTATAATATAATTTTATAAGGCTACACTTCGCAGTTCTTATTTCAAAGAATTAAATGCACAGAGACTGGGCAATGAAAAACATAGGATGCTTCTGAAAGCACAACTGACAGTTCTAAGTGTGATGTTCATTATATATTAATCTTTCCATGGAAACATTTTTCTTCTGAAGGGATAATGAGGTATCAACTGACTACACAAATATTTGCTATACACAATTTTGAGAATTATGTAAAAGTGTAAACTATTTACATCTCAATTCGAATTTTGGTATGTAATACTAATTTGCACTATGTGCATACTGTCATTCTTGGCAGTCCGAACAAAATCCAGATACCTTAAATTGCTTTAAAAGGTCTGAAGTAGAATGGGCCTGGCAGTCATGAGATCACTGAAAATACTAGTCACCAACATCTCATCTTATCTATTGTCCAAGCTCTACTAGTCTTTGTCTTTTCCTGTAATATTAAGAGCGCTCAGCTGTTTCTAGATTATAATTTAATAGAATATAAATGTAATCAATTAATTCCCCAAAGTCAAAATTGTACAGGTTATGAACGCGAGCCAAAAATATATTTTATTTTAGGGTAGAAAATGTGACACAGGAAAGGTTTTTTCTGAGCAATTAAGCCTTGGGGAAAAAACACCATTACATTATTTAGCAAACAAGAAAAATAAGTGCCTATAAACTCACAATGTTCTTCCCCAAAAAGATCTGCCTTCTGAACACTGGCACATCAATATAAAAGAAATTTATTCAGGATATAGAAAAAATAAAAGATCAATAAAAATGCATGAATGCATCAGAATTACTGTAAGAAATGATCCCTGCACTGCTGCCATGTGGATAATTCTTAAGAGAAGCTTCCATGTGAGTAAAAGTGATGAGAAAATACTTGGAAATATTTAAAAGGTTTTCTTTACTGAATCAGAGTACCGAACAAAAAGAAAGATTAAAAAAGCAGAAAGTCTTCAGGAAGACATGGAAGGTCACAAAGATAAACGTATTTGCATCTTTAATACATTCTTTTTTGTTATATCATACTAGATAACAGTAAGATAGCTGGAAAGAGATTTCAATTTTCCTAATGGACAAAGAAAACACAGCAGAGCAATACTGAGACAGTGAAGTCTCTCAACAGAAATCGAAATGAAAGAAAGAAAGATGCCTAACACGATGGAGGCTGCACCCTTCTCCTTACTTCCTTGTCTACAGCGACCAGAGTCACTGCTCGTGGTAGGACGTGGTGAAACAGCATCACCTGTAATTGTCAGGTGCAATAAGCTCTTTGAAAATGATCTTCTAATTTTTGTCCAGGTAAACCCATGTCAAAATTCATGTATCACCTTTTATTTATACTCACACAACTACATAATGGTCATTATGGTATATAATTTTCAATTTCTTGAAATCTCTAAATTCTACACTGCTTGACTATCAAACTACTTAAGTATCAAAGAAATCCCAAGTGATATTTTATCCGTAATGTTGCTTCTATAAAAATGATTCTCTATAACACACCTACATATATATACACCATATACAGACAAAAATTTGCAGGGATACACACACATAGGTAAACATAAATATGGGTGCCTACGTGTATGTATCTATGTATTAATATATGTGTGTGTGTGTATGTGTGTATAAAATTCAATCCTACGTAGTTTTCTCAGTGCCACTGATTTGCAACCTTAAGAGTTCAGAATAAAGCGAAAGTGAAATACATGATAGATGACAATCTTACACAGAAAACTCGGTGGGAAGCAGACTGCATCCGGGATCCCTGGCAATCCTCGTGGTTGTCTGACCCGGCCGTACAGTTTGCCCGGACGCTGAACTGGAAAGCGCAGGCCACTGTTAGGCGACAGGTCAGAGCTACGGAAGACACACGGCACCACCAGGAGCCTTCACTGCTTGGAGGATCCAAAGGCCCAGAGTGGGAAAGACATTGCAAAGTGATTTCCTTTCCGGTACAACCTCTACATTTGGACAAGTAGGAATAAAAATCTGTCTGCAAATGTAAAGAAACAGCCAAACCAAATAGGTGAACAAGATTTATAAGTTATAAGATTTGATGATAACCATTATCTCCAAAACATGGCTGAGACTCTAGCTAAGTTACGAAAGTCTGTGGCAGGCAGAATTCCAACGTGTACCTCACCACCCCAGATTCCCAAGTCCTGACGTGTAATCTCTTCCCCTTGCGTGTGAGTGAGGCACGTGAATATTACGAAATATTCTTCCCATATTATATTATCTTATGTGGCAGAAGGAATTTCACAGATGTAATTGAAGCTCCTAATCAGCCGGCTTTGAGTCAATCAAGGACGAGTGTGGGTGGGCCCGATCTAACCAGGTGAGCCCTTCACAGCAGCCAGAAGGACGTGAAGCCAAAAAGATCCTCCCACGTGGCAGGGCACCGCTGGTGATGCCCAGAATCTGAGTCTGGGCGACAACCAGGAGAACACAGGGACTCTGTCACACAACTGCAAGGAACCGAATTCTCCCAGCAACCAGTGACCACAGAGCAAGACCATGAACGTGAGCTCACGGCACTAGCTGGCACCTTCATTTCCACCTTCTAAGACCTCGAGCAGAGAACCCACTACTTGGCACCGGGCCTCCTGGCCCACAGAAATGATGAGATAATAAATTTGTCCTTTGGAAGGCTGCTAAATTTGTGATAATTTGCAATGTAGCAATAAAAAACTAAAGTACATTCTCAACATACTAAAAATCAATATGTATGATTAATTTTCTGTATTATGTAAAGGAAACACTTTGAGGCTCTTACCAAACTTAAAGAGAATGATGCACAACTGGTAACAATACAGAAAATACAAAGTTAATCATCCAAGAAGATAGCCTGTATCTAAATATATTAGAAATAAGAAAAGATACCCTAAGTTATTTATTTGGAATAGTGTCAAACTTCTGGCAGAAAATACATACTGATTTAAATTATTTGTATTACATATTTTACTAAAAAACATTTATAAGAATAATATTCATTTCCTTCTTAGCCATTATGATGTGGTATAACATGCTTTTGGCAGATAACAAACCTCTGAGTTTCCCCTTAAGATATTTATTACATTAGGTTACGTTTTATTTTACTGATATTCTGGCAAAATAAGGTTTTTAAAAGAAATACGTGCACTTATATTTTCTATTGTCTCCAACTGACTTTTTAATAGGTAATTATGAATACAGGGACTTACAAATAGTTCAATAAATGACGTATATTTTGCAAAACGGGCTATGAAAATTTAAAATACATTTTAGCAACACTTCTATTAACAAGCTCAAATTAAAAAACTTTTGTTTATATATTTTTGACATTAGTCTCATTTCCTCCACACTGAGTATTCATTGCCAAATACGTTTCTTGACATTAGAACAGTGAAATAAACAGTATAAGAAGGCGAACTACAAAATGGTACATGTATTAGTCCCATTTAGACTACAATAAAGAAAATATACTGCACATATAGTGCAATTTAACTGAAATCTAATTATTTTGTAAGTGTCTGTTTTCCTTTAAAACTCTATTACTGATAATGAAGAAACATATGATGGAAAATTCTGGGTTTCCTTTTATCCTAAAACTCATCTGGGAAGTATTTCATCTGACCACAGCCTCAGGTATTCCTTTGTCACTAATTAGAGAAATACTGAATATTTCAACTATAAATTGCTTAATTATATTTGTCAGCCTGCTCTAAACCAATTAATTATTTACTTGTAAAAATCTTTGATGCGCTGCTGTCCAGAGGTTCCTTTCTGGAATACAGACCAGAAGCTATCTTTCCTCTTCTACCCCAATTAAGCTGAAGACTTGAGAGAGTGAAACACTGTTGTGATACGCAGTGATTTACAGTATTACTCACTATAAAGAAATGAATCATGTTCGTTACAATTCAAGCATTTACTGCTGTCCTTTCCAAAGCTTTAAATCGCTGTCATGTTCCTTCACAAAAGAAGTCCCTACGATTTTTTCCTAATATAATCCCTGGTCGCAGGAAACTGCTGTGACTGTTACACAACCACCCGCGTCACCTCCTGGCCCCGGGAACAGAGACGTGCCACAGAGGCAAGAGAACCGACTTCCATGCCCGTGTTCGCCTCGTACTTGCTGAGTTCCTACCACCAGCCAGGCACCGCCCTGGAAAACGAACACGGCCTGGCGGGCAAAGCCCACACGGTCCCTGTCCTCAACAGAGCTTTCGGTCTGATGGGAGATACAGACGTCTTATAAAACAATCACACAGGTAACTACACGATTACGTGACTAAGTGCTATGAAAGGAGGGTACTCCGAGAGCACTTGTACCAAACAACAGTCTGTGGGTCGAAGGGAAATGCTTGAGGAAGTGGTGTCTAAGGGAAGAACCGAAGGATGAACGGACATAAACGGCCAAGGACGGAGGAGAAGCGCGTCCCGGGCAGATGGGGCTGCAGACGCGAACGCCCTGCAGGAGAAAATGAAACACAGTCAACGAACTGAAAACTCAACGTGCCAGAGCACAAGCGGGAAAGCAGGGCCCAGATGCTACAGCAAGTATTTCCTGGGCACCTGCCCCGTCCCGGGGACCGTTCCAGGCACCTGGGACGCGTGAATACAGAAAACGGACTAAGATTCCTTCCTCGGGAGCTCATCTTCCCTATCACACCAGCTTTGCTAAGGCTCATCAGACATCGTAATCTTTCCCCTCAATGTGAAACCCTACAAGGATCTGACTGAAAGCAGAGGTTTTTTATTTTCCTTTTTTTCCTCTCCCCTCTCTCCTCTTAACACATTGACTGCCACACTAGAAAAAAAATTTTTTCCTTGGGGCCACAGTGTTTTATTATGAAAATAAAGACTTCCAAAACAAAACAGTCCTTTCTAATTTAATGAAAAATTTGTTATTTTTTATTGTTTTCTGTGTGTGAGTTATATGCAATTAAAGCATCAATATTAACTGCAACAATAAGAACATCAACAAGTAAGATTTTCATGAACCAACTGCAGTTACAGATGGTTCGCGAGGCCCCAGGCTCAAAACTAGCATGAGTTAAATACAACTCACAGGGCAGTTAATGTGTGAAGGACTGAGGGAGACAGATGCAATGGGGACATGGGGAGACAGCTGAAAAGCTCTCCCTGTCCAGGTGGGAGACTGTGCCACTTCATGCCACAGGGAGAGAAATGGAAAGGAGCTGGGTGGAGAAATTTGAAAGATTCAGAAGAAAAAATGAGCAGAACTTGCAGACAGACTGAAAATGGAAAGTAAGGGAGAGAGTCCTGGTTTCCAGGGTGCACAAACTAGACAGACTGGCCCCCGGCCTCGAGTTAGGCAACGTGGGAGGAGCCAGTCTACAAGGAAGATCACGGATTTGTTCACAGACATGTTAAGCTACATGGAGTCATAATTAAGAGAGAACTTCATGCGGAAGATTAAAAACACTGGGAGTCACAACAGTATAGAGAGAGATTGAGGCCACAGCCACGAATGAGATCAGCTACAAAGTAAGGACAAAGGGAAAAAAAGTTAAGACTGAAACTTAAAACTCCATCGTTAAATCATTAAAGACCAGAAGAAAAGAAGCACAGTCTCCAGAGAGGTGGAGAAAACCACGGCGCCCTGGGACTCAACAAGCATTTGCAGAAGGGTGTTAACAGCAGAGCTGAACGCTGCCAGCAGCGTGGGGCCTGGGGGCAAGTCCACCGGATTCCATGGAACGGGGTCAGGAAAGAAAGAACCAGGCAGTGACTGAAGGAAGAGGCGGGCAGAGGGGAGGGTATTAAGACTCAGGAGGCCCCCTCCGATCACCTCATTTAAAATAGCAACGCCCTTTCTCCAAACTCCTCGTTACCTTCCTTCCTTTACATTTCTGCATGGCACTGTCGGTACCTGGCATGCCACATGCTCTAGTTGCTTACCATTTCATTTGTCTTCCCCACTAGAAGGTAAGTTTCTTAAATGAACGAATGAATGGCGAGTGGTGTGTGTGTGTGTGTGTGTGTGTGTGTGTGTGTGTGTGTGTGTGTGTGTGTGTGCGCGCATGAGCATGTTTAAGATAAAAGCAACCTGGGCATCTGTAAATGATGATAGAAGGGGTCCAGAAGTGCATAGTGGTTATGAATTCAGGACTGGGAATAGATTACGACAAGGTTTAAGTTTTCTGAGAATATGGGCAGAGCAAGGACAGGGAACCCAGGTGGAGGGACATACTACAACCCCTCCTGTCCGACAAGAATAGGGTAACAGCAGAGACTGAGGAAAGAACAGTCACAGATGCAAGTTGGTCCCACAGGTTTGGCCTTGCAGAGATGCGGGCATTCCTGTCTGATGACCTCTATTTACTCTGTGACACTGGAGGTCTGATGTCATCCGCCAGGAGCAAAGGGTAGATTTGTACAATGCAAGGAAGAGAGAAGAGTGGTAATCAGAGGTTTAAATGGAATAAAGAAAATCCGAGTATCTATCAGACATCACATATTCAGATAAGCATGGACAGATCGGCGCATACAGATGGATGTGCATATATTTTACATGTCTAAAAATAATATATAAGCATATATATTTTATATTACTTAATCTTCATAATACTTTAAGTATCATCAATCCAATTTTATGGATGTGGAAACTATAGCTCAGTCATTAAGATTAAGTAATAAATCAAGGTCATATATAGCAGTACTGCTTAAAGTCCTACTGCCATCAGAAATTCTCAGTCTACTTTTAGTTGTCCTGTTATAAACACCCATTATAAACCACACCTCTGCTTTCTATAACTTATTACAACTGCAGACTTATAATTTCCTATGAGTATTAGTTAAATGCCTGTCTCTTACAATGAGTTCTAAGAAGCATAAACCATGTACCTGGTACACAGTAAATGTTCAATAAATGAATAAATGAAATGTAGAGCTTTTATGGGCAAAGCTATTTGAGAAAGTAATTTGGCAGTATGTGTTATGATTTAAACTGTGAATATTCTATTACTCAGCAATATTATTTATATGAATCTAAGTAACAGAAATAGATGAGAGTATGTATAGATATAGTTGCATTGATATATACAAGGCTTTGTTTTTGAAGTTTCTCTATAAGAATAAAAAATGAAAATAATCCAGTGGTCTATTAACAAAGCAATAATTAAATAAATTGTGATGTGGAGAAAGAATACATATATTAGAATATATTTTTGCATTTACATGTGTGTGTAAAGATAGTGAATAAAGTTAGGAAGGTTTTATGCACATAAAACTTAGTGGTTATCTCTGGGACGTGGGCATGAGCGAGCAAAGGGAAGGACCTTCAACACTTGAGAAAATTAATGCAAGAAAAGAGGGCCTTTTATTTTATATTTAAAAAATTACGTAAACACTAAGTTCAAATCAAATGGAGAGAAAAGCTGTAACAAGGTATACTATTAAAATACATCAATCCATAATAGAATTCTATTTGAGAAAGAATCCAGACAGATTGCATAGATCAGATCTTCCCAAGTTATTAAATTACTTTCTTTGAATACAATTTAGGTATTTGGTCAGATCTAAAATATCACACTGCAAAAGACATACAGAAACATAACCAGGATATGAAGATATTTTATTCATGTGAAACTGTTTGGTCAAACTTTCTGTTATGGCTCCTATGCCAAGATTGCTGTAAGATCCATAGGTTTGACAACATGACTTTCAACCTTTACAAGAGCTCCAAAAGAACCCAGGAAACCTGACCCAGAATGTCTTATACCCTGACTAGGCAAAAACTGATAGTACCTATAAAAAAGGATAGGATCATTAAAAGGTTACACTTTATCGAGCCTACTAGAAGCGAAGGAGGAATACTACTACTAATTCTCTAAGGAAGGACCACTTCAGTATTCTAAGTGCCTGACGTCTTATAACTTATTAGAACTCAGTTGATACCCTTTATTTAAAAAATTGTTTTCCCCCTAAGTAGTCCTTTACGTGACAGACACCTGCAAATTTCAGTCAGAAACCTCAAGGGTATTCCAAGGATGTAGTTACAAATGTATATATTTATATATATGTGTATTTTTTATATGGAGTATATGGAATTCTCTATATATATGGAATTACAAAGGTGTAATTCTATAATAGTAAGTTACTACTCATTACGAGATAGAATTCTGTTGTTCTGAATCTATTTTACTGATAGATAAGAATTTGCTCTCTTTCCCTTCCCACTATAAGTAATTAAATAACCCTCCCAGCTAAAGGTTCAGGCAAAGCATTTCATGTTATTTGTACTCTCTTATAAACACTATGTTTACTTTTACATGTCTCTCTGGTGGAAAGCTGTTTTATAAAATTTTGCATTTGGGTACTGTATTTGCATTTCTTTTGAATATTATGACTATAATTTCGTATTGTTCTTTGTTTTTTATTTTAGCATATTACGTACGGGGGTACAAATGTTTAGGTGACATATGTTGCCCGTGCCCCACCCGGGGCTACTGGTTGGGAAGTCCCTAAAACAGAAAATCAGGTAACTATTAGAAGTGATTCACTCTAACTATGGGAGTTCAAACAGAGTCAGCTTGTGGGATTCTGCCCTAACAACATTACCTTCCTTTTATGTAGTGTTTTTATAATTCAGAAACATTCTTATGAATTGTCTTCATCGTACAGATGAGGAAACTAAGACTAAGAGAATTTAAGTGACATGAGAGTTTGAGTGGCTGACACAGAACCCACACTCAAGAGCAGAGTTCTCAACCACTGCCAGAGAGTCCGCGAATGCCTTGATCAGAAAATCCAAGAACGCTTTGTAATGAAATGCAAACTGGGTGTGTATCAACTTTTCCCTGGGGAGAAGGTCAAGGACTTTCATCTGATTTTCAAAGGAGTTCTGTGAAATAAAATCTTTAAGGCCCACTAAAGGAAACACGGATTTTTGCATCCAACAAACCTAAAGTTCAAAAATACCAGTTCTGCCATTTAGTAATAATGGTACTTATCTTCTCTAGGTGTCAAATTTACCTCTCAGAATCCTTGTGAAGACTAAATAAGATAACGTATAGAAAGTGTCTTTAAAACACTGTCTTTAAAAACTCCTTACAATAAATCCACGTAGCAAAGATTACTAGTGATACTCCAGCATCTGCTGAGAGACTGAATGTACAAACTGACAACGCCCAGACCACGTACAAAAATAGAACTTTGATCTACAACTTGCAGTAACCTTCCCAGGACACCAACCCTTCATCTACAACACGCCAGCCTGTCAGTCAGACTCGCGGGCTGCTATGTCAGTCTGGGGTCAGCAGTGACCCGAGAGGTCATCGCTATTTCCAGTGACAATCCAGGAGGCTAAGAAGTAACTTCTGTAACAATCGGCCAGAATGGCCAAGACTTGATTAATAACTGACAGCTTTCCTAATTCGGTCCCTGCTTTCAACGAGGACCAACCGGAAAAAGCCAAATGTGTTCTCCTAACCCCTCACAGGGATGCCGCCCTGCTTCCAGCCAGCTGCCTACCTGGGCACACCTGAAGGCTGCCCTTTTTCTCTACAAAGCATTCACTCCTCTGCAGGCCTTTAATTCTCTGTCAAAACACAAGTGTCAGTGGCTAAATTCCTTGTTATAGCAAGCCCAGAATAAGTAGCCTTTTTTTCTCATCTGGTTGTTCTTGTTTGTTTCCGTACCATTCAACTCATCTTCCACAGTAACAGAAGTTTAGCTGTGCACCTGGCCAGCTGCATGAAGACTTCCTTGCAGACATTCATGAGACCACGCTCCAGCCAAGGGGACGCAGCTGGAAACATGTGGCAGGCAGCATGCAGGAATATGCTTTAAGATACGGCCAGCAAGGACCATTTGTGCCTTCAAGCCCACTGTGACTGGATAAGCTGAAAACAGGCTGGGTTCCTGAGATCAGAGTTGACAGCTCAGCGCTGCCATATCAGCCCCAGTCCTCGATGTGACAGAGAATAATGATAACAATATAGCAGCAGCAGCTACCTTTACATAGCTTTACCATGCATGAGGCGCTGTTCTAAGCTCTTAATAAACATTAATTAATTTAATCACAGCCACAACCCCGTGAAGTGCATTCTATTATTATTACGTTTTTGAGAAAAGGTGGCACAGAGAGGTTAAGTAACCTGCCCAAGGACAAGTGGTTTTAAGCTGCTGTTTGTTATTTTGGGGTTTCTATTTAGTGCAGCTAACCTCAAACCCAATCAACATGCCCTTAGTAAGAAAAGTAAGCAACTTCTAAGTGGCCGAGTCAGGAGCTGATATCCAAGGTCTGACTGCAAAGCCCACGTTCTTCTACGCGGGACCCCCCCCAGAAACAGGTCGCGCTGCTCTAGAACCTCCTCCCAGCCTCCTTCCTGGGATGCCCAGAGACTTGGATGGGTCTGCTCAGAGAAATCAGGCCGCACAGGTGTAGCTGTGCCTTACAGAAGACGAGTCTTCTGGCCGATCTCCAGGTTGATTTTGGAGTGTCCACATAGTTAAGTTGATCAGTGTGAATGTCACCAGGTAATCCAACTTCAGAATCGTTACTGATCACTACCACCTACCATTTATTACATATCTATCATATTATTACATATTATAGCTACCATTTATTACATAACATAGACCACATTGCATTAAGGCTTTTTTTTTTTAATTTCAGAATATTACAGGGGTACAAACATTTTGGTTACGTGGATTGCTTTTGTACTGCTTGAGTCAGAGTTATAAGTGTGCCCATCACCCAGACAGTGTACACTGTACCTGTCAGGTATGATTTCATCCATCCTCTTCTCCCCCCGCCCCCCGCAAACTGTATGATTTCCGTTGAGTTTTACTTCCATCTGTATACATGAGTGCTATTTGGTTAGTTCCAATTTAATAGTGAGTACATGTGGTGTTTGTTTTTCCACTCTTGAGATACTTCACTTAGGAGGATGGTTTCCAGTTCCATCCAGATTGTTGCAAAAGGTATTAATTCATTTTTTTATGGCTGAGTAGAACTCCATGGTATACACACACCACATTTTATTAATCCACTCATGTACTGATGGGCACTTGGGTTGATTCCACATCCTTGCAATTGTGAATTGTGCTGCTATAAACATTCAAGTGCAAGTGTCTTTTTGATACAATGATTTTTTTTCCTTTGGATAAATACCCAGTAATGGGATTGCTGGATCAAATGGTAGTTCTACTTTTAGTTCTTTGAGGACTCTCCATACTATTTTCCATAGAGGTTGCATAGGTTTGCAGTCCCACCAACAGTGTGTAAGTGTTCCTGTCTCTCTGCATCCATGCCAGCATCTACTGTTTTGGGACTTTTTGATAAAAGCCATTCTCACTGGGGTTAGGTGATATCTCATTGTGGTTTTGATTTGCATTTCCCTGATCATTAGTGATCTTGAGCATTTTTTTCTATGTACAGACATTGGCCATTAGTCTATCTTCTTTTGAAAAGTTTCTGTTCATGTCTTTTGCCCACTTTTTAACGGAGTTGTTTGGTCTTTTTCTTGCTGATTTGCTTGAGGTCTCTTTAAAGTACCTAACATGCCTATATGTTTAACAGACAACTCTATTAGAAAGAAATAAAACTTTACGACCATTAAAAAAAAAAAAACTTTACCTTTATCATTCTGGATAGATCACCAGCATCTGCTAATTCCAAAACTATGTTTAGTTCATTATCTTCGATGAATGATGCATAATATTTAATCACATTTGGATGGTTGAGTTGCTGAGAAAATAAAACACACACCAAGAAGTTTTCTTATTGTAAATTCCCCAAAGTCAGGTATAGTTTTGTAACTTAAAAATAAACTTACTGTATTTCATTTTTAAATCACATAAATCTTAACATGACAGTATATTTTTCTTCAATCTAGTGAATTCTGAAACAAATATGATTATTGAAAGTGAAACCAGGTACAAATCAATTTTAATATTCTTTATTAGAAATAATAAATTTTATATGTAAAACTTTTAAAAATAGCACTATGCCCAATAAGCATAAAAGATGCAATGAGTGAATGACAGATTTAAATCACCATGTGCTAAATATTATATCTTTTAAAATGAGAACTATCATTTGAGAGTACTCAAGGATAGATAAAGAATCCCTTTTACTCCTACTTTGAAGTTAGGGCTGGTCCTAGTATAACTCCAGCCAGTACAAAAAAACAACTGGTATCTAATATACTGTATCTAACTATTACTTTACATCAAATAACATAAATATACAGAACTTATTTATGTGAGCTGACTCATAAAATCATCCTTTAAGAAAAATTTTACCTTGTAGGAATATATGCCTCAGTTTATATACCTTTACTATCTTTTTGTTGAATCTTTAAATATGTTAACACAAGACAAATCGTTTCTCACAGAAATATTCAAGAAGTATAGGTGATTTTTCTTCTTTCTACTTACAGTTTTCTCCTCATATTTTCTACGATGACATGTTATTTCTATAGTAAAAGTTTATATTTAAACCAGTTACTTCATGTGCCAAGAAATAACTACAACTAACAGAATAGTCAGAAAGCAGTTTGTTTTGACCTTATTCTTATCTTTTTGTATAAATTTGACTCATTTATGGCATAAAAAATACCCAAGTCTTACCTAAAAGTTTAAAATATAACATAAGCCATCACATTTTTCAAAAGAAACTTAGAACTAGCAAAGAAGTAGTGCAGAGATAGCTGAAATCTCTGTCATGCTCTTAGTGGGTGAGAAATTGAAAAGCTAAATCCTGACATACTCTTTACATCCACCTTTTCTAAATTTGGATAAAACATTCAAGGATATTATAAAAAGCACGTGAACCGTTTGGATTGGTCTACATTCTCAATGTAACACATTTGAGATAACACGTGCATTTACATTACTGAACTTTGAGAATGTGTCTTGTTGAGACGGTGGAGAAAAAATTTCTTCAATGTTTTATGCCGATTTTATCAATTTCCTAGTTTGAAATTAGGAGGAAAAAAAAGCTGATCCTACCAAATGTTCCAATTAAATTATTTTACAGTAAATCTAAAAGGTAACTACATTCTTCAATGTACTGAGATTCAAACTTATTTAATGCTACCTGAAATCAGTGTGGCATAAATCTTAAAGAACATTTTGCCTGTAAGTGTGGTATCTTAATAAATCACTGTGATCAACACACTCAGTTATGTTCAAAACAGTCAATAGTTCATCACTTACCTTAAGGAGATCTATTTCCTTGATGCAATCAGCACGTGCTTTGGCATCCATTAAATCAAATATCTAAAAACAGAATCCAGAATTAGTTAATAAAATAATAATCTATGGTTCAAGCCACCATGAAAATTCATAACACTCTACACACAACTAACTAGTACTGAAGTATGTGTGTGCACGGTATAGCATCAGAAACATGAAGAGGGACTCCTCCGTATGGGGAAGGAGTAACATTAGAGCTGAATCTTAGAAAAATTATTCTGCCAGCCAGAAATAAGAGATATCTAATACACTGAAAGTAAATGCAGAATAAGGGTATATAATTGCAGCTTATAAGAGGCAACTTTTGCTGTATAGCGTGCTTAACAGCCAAAGATGCACAAGGTTCTAATTTTTTAATTAAAAAATCAATGTGAGGGTATTAAATAAAATTTTAAAACAGAAATAAAATCCATAAATTCACTGCCTTAAAAAATTTTAGCTTTTGCTTAGTCCCTTCCATTTTTTGTATAAATGCATGTTTTTCACAAAGTGAAAAAAAATAGCATTATAAAAATGCCCTATGCTTTTTCACCTAACATTATAGCAACATGGTTTCCATATTTCTAGTCTTGGACTTATTTCTATTGTTTTTCATGAAAACTTCAAGCATCAACTTTTACGTTTTGCAAGTTTTAATGTAAAATGGTCAATCACTGCATACTGTTAAGATTTGAAAAATATAGAATCTCAGTTAATGGTTTATAAAAACAGAGAAACTAGATGACATCTACGTTCCTCTCAAATAACAGAAAAGGAAATATGTATGCTTATACATGCATTATAAATAGTAACTTCTCTTTTCTCCATTAATAGTAATTCCAAGCACCTCAGCTACAGTGAACTTGTGTGAACCACCAGGATTACAGAATGGAACAGAATGAAACAAACAGATGAGAAAGGAAAGGAACAGAGGAAAAAGGAAAGGAGTGTATGAGTAGCAAATCACTATCACAAAGTTCACATAAAATACCCACTAAGATTATTTTTTGCGAAACATCAAGCTCTATCAAACTTGGGTAAAATGAGGTGATAATTTAGATATAAATGGACACCAGTAGCAGAGGTTTTAAAAAAAAAAAAAACACTATCACTTTAATACAAAAAGTATGGTACCACTTATTGAAGGAAGGAGAAACTCACATGGCATACCAAATTTCTCTCCAAAGCATCATAGTTTTACTCCACACATAGATAATTATTATGAATAGCCTGACCCTGGGTACAGACAAGCTTAAACTGTACGTGTTCATGTTTTCTACCATTTATAAAACCACACTTAAGGCCATCTTATTATTAGAAATCTAGTAAGAGGTGCATCTTTAAGGACTTGAAGAAATTAAGCCTGCAGTCCTTAAACATGCACGGGTAAGGTACAGAATGCAAACTGGAGCACAGAAAATTCACATGCAACTTGTAAGCGCTACTTGTACAAAGTGATATGAGAACTTCGACAGGGTGCAGTATGGCCAACAGGGTTCTCAACACTTGATTTATACAAGCAGGAAAGTGTAACCTTTCAGAAAAATTTTTATAAAAATTAAGTAAAATCAAAAGTTCTTCACTTATAGGAATAAGCTTTACATTTAGCAATTTCACAAAGACAAGCTATTCATTCCCTGAATTGCAAGATAACAGATGCCAGAAAAATTATGCTGTTACTACATAACACGTTAACGATAATAACAAACATTAATGTAAACAGAAAAATTTGAACTTGATGTTAGTTATAGGTAGGAAACATACCACTGAAGCCTGTGCTTAAAAACCAAATGGCAAAAGAAAGAACTGAATCCTCCCAGGGCACGAAGGCGGCTGCCACGCTAGGAACTGCTCCTCACAAGGGACTCAAGATAACTCAAAGATAAGCTGGGAGCTCAACATTGTAAGTGTTTTAGGTATTGAAGGAATTCCTGAAATTTTTTTTTTTAAGGGGACATAGAAAGAATAATGCCTGCACAGAGCTAGGGATTAAAATGAAGAAAATGAGAAACACGGAGACACATACAAATCCAATCTCTCAGTAATCAATGTCTCTATCATGGGAAAAAATATTTTAAAAAATCAAAAGGGAGTGAGTGAGATGAGAGTGAAATATGTGTAAGAGCTTTCAGAAACTGTAACTAGATAGAAAATACCAAGATAGAAACATGCTACACAGAAATCACAAATCTTTAATTAAACTTATAATTAAATTAATTTAGAATACAAATCACTTTCATTTTTTACAGAATTGTCAATAGTATCAAAAGTCGCTCCTCAAATACTGGGAGAAATAAGCGTTGAGGGCACATTTAAGGCACAACTAAATCCTAAGCCAAATACATTTACAAATACTGGAAATTCAAAAGTATCTTATCTTTCTTTTTCTCTTAGCCAACATGTCAAGATGAAAATAAATCATGAATCTTTAGATCAAATCATTCCCAAACATAGATTCAGAGCTGTCTGATGATTTCATGAGCAAGAAAAGGCATTATGTGTGGGGTAAAAAATACGGATTTTGTAAAAATATCTTACATATAACATGTATAAGCAAGTTTTCAGAATGCATCTTTTTCAGTGCTACCAAAATTTCTTCAGGTTTTTAAGATAATTTTGTACTTGGTCAGAGCAAAGTTATTTGCTGTGGTTAGGCAAGTACTAGCTGATAAATTCTTGGTATTCTCTGAATCATTTTAAAAGTTTTCTTCTGTCATCTTAAAATTTTGCCAAAATTACTCACAGCTAATGAAACTGAAAAGGCTAACACTTGAGATCTTAAAAAGGAAAGGGAGTCCTTCAAGTAACTTTTTAAAAATCTTTAAAGAGGCATATGTCAAATTATTAGAAGAAAAACCACTTAAATGCAGCAAAGAAAGTACTCAAAATTATATACTAAGAGAATCTGACAAACCTGGTATATCTCATTTTAAATAAACCTTATATACAGGGAAATCTTAACCAAATACATGCTGGGCCTCACCAGTTTTATAGAGGCTAAATAAACGAACGGAGCATCGTTTCCCTAAATTGAGAAGCCCCGTCTTCCTTACGAGGTGTCCTCCTCCCTCCTCATCTCACCCTGTATCCCGTCTCTGTTATTCCCACTGTTCTTGACCCTCTTGACCCTGATGCTATAATGACATTTCCGTCCCTCTCACTGCCTGGTGGCTGCACAGATCCTCCCCGAGCTTGGCCCCAAGTCCCTCCTCTGTCTAAGGACTATTTTTCCTATCAGCCTGCCAATTTCTGGTTCTCCTCCTGGATGACTGGTAGGCAAAGACTTTCTCTTCCAGAGCCTCTCTCTTTAACTTGACAGGGGAGAAGGTAGGCAAAGGGGTTAGAAAATACAAAGCGGAAGGGCTGTGGCCTCTCCAGACAGAAAGCTCAATTGCTGAACAAAATAATCTCCAAATAGTTAGTCTCCACCACCAGCCCTTCCCTACAAAAACACTCCAAAGGGTGGAGGGGCTGAAGTGAGGAGAGGACAGAACTTGAGCAGGGTGAATCCGAGCAGAGGTCCCTACTGCTACCAGGACTTGCTGCCTCTGACACCCAGCCCTGCAGCCTAGTTTGTCAGCCCTCCTCTCTCATCCCGATGCATCAACATGTCTGAACTAGAAATCAAAGGACAGCGCTCAATTCCTTCCTTGCAGATTCCTTAAAGGCCGTGGCAAATAATGGCATGGAACTGGATTCCCGTTTGTGTCACTAATTATTCTCTGACTACTGAAAAACCTTTGTTTCCAAGGGGATACGTTTTAACCCTCAGGCCAGTATATGGGACTCCAACTTCCAGTCCATCAGTAACTCTGTTCAACAGGTTTCCTTAAAATTAGAAAATCAGGAAAATTACTGTGACAGTCATCTTTTGTCCAGATTTTGTGGGAGACTGAGGCTCAGCAGAGCTGAGTCGGGGCTGGGCTACAGATGAAGAAGCCGCCACACGGAGGACACTGGCAGCTTTGAGGGAGAATGTGGGCACAGGAGAAGGAAAAAACCCAAAATCGTAACTGTGAGAGACACACCAAGAGGAGCCATTGAAGGAACAAAAAGAGGACGTCTAGAGAGGGGGGACCAAGACGGTGCAGTCACGGAAACCGGGACAGGCCAGTGTTAAGAACCTGAGCAAATGGAGGCCACACCTGCAGAGACCGGGGAGAGTGAACTGACGCTGTCTGCAGACGAGGAGGGAGGCTGACGTGGGGAAATGGGGCAACTGGTGCACAAGTCTCGAAAGAGGCAAGAGAGAAGGAATCTCCTGGCAAGAACAGGTGGAGTTGGGAGAAGATGGGCTGGGACAGCTATGCAGTCCTGAGAGCTTGGACAGCAGTGACCGTCCCTGTCAAACAGGCGATGACAAGAGCTGCTCAGCGTGAAGGGACGAGGGCTGTGCTGAGGCTCCGGGTAGCAGTCGCTGCCGGCAACAGCGTAACCACACACCCACGGATCTGGGTTCTTCTCACGCTGTGGTCAGAATATATTCAAGTGGGAGTGTAAGAGAGTGTATTTCCAAAGAAAAGTAAGCAAATCTCCAAGAAATAACCTGAGAACTCTACGATGCGGGACTTGGAAAATGATTACATGTGAGCAGAGGATGAGGAAATACACAGACGAGATAAACTATGACTGCAGATTGCAAGATAAGGGGGATTCCACAGTGGGAGCATCCACATCACTGAAGTAACTGACAAGGGTCCAAGAAAGTCAAGAAAACACAGAGATTGCATGTACCAGATCAAAACAATTCTTTGACAGAGAACTGATGAAGTTTTGAGACGCAGCTCATGTGCTCTGTGAAGACTTTCCCAGCGATCCCTCCCACCTGTTCTCAGGGCTGCTCCCGCCAGTGTAGACCTCGTGATTCTTCTAGAGGTGTCTCTGCTGCACCCCACTGGAATCCCCTGAGTCCAGCTGTGTTTATCTTAGTCTTATCAATGCCCTACGCTGACCAAGGAACACTAGGTGATCAATAAATACCAGTGTAATCAATTCAATGATCGACAGGGAGGGAAGCATGGAAGGAGGTGGCAGGGGGAGAGGGAAGCAAAGCCGGTACACAGAATCTCATGATTGTCACATCAGCTAAGGCACCATCTTACTTTTTGCAAATGAACCATGATGAGATGTAGGTAAGTTTTCAAAGAGACTGGTTAATGTTGCCACACACTGTGGGCTCCCAGATCCCTTTAGGATTCGAAGAAGTAACACGCGTTCAATTCGGTGCACATGCTCTTCTTTCCACACTGGCAACACGCAAACCTGTCGCAATGTCACCAGAGCTTGGCACGTTATTTTTTCAAGGCCCTGAATAAGGGAACTCGACGGTGTGGAACAAAGTCAGGGAGGGCCTTGAAAACTGAGCTGAGGAATCGGATGGTAGTTCTAAAGTATCTCATCAAAGATCTGCAAGCAGAGAAGTGAATTATAAAAGTAACACTTCAGCATATGAACTCAACCGAAGTATTTAAGAAGGATTCTACCAGAGCTGGGAACAGCAATGATATAGCCTTAAAATAACAAGTTGCAAGAGGAAATTCAATATTTGATTCTTTAGGAATTTTGTGAAGAGTTGGGTTAGTATTCCTCAGAAAGGAAAATTATCTGGTTAATAATATTTGAAAACAATTTTATTTGAAGCTGTAGAGGTGACTTTTTCTTGTGCAGCACAAATGTACTACAGAACGAGAATCAATACCACAACCGAGATGCAAACATATGTCTCCTCACAAAGTTTTAGGACGTTGTTCCTTAAGTAAATAAGCTAAAAATATCTTCACAACGTCATTTTTTGATTCTATAAAGAAGTTACGTTTAAACTAGAAGATGCCACAGTATCAACGCTTAACAAAGCGGAGAGGAATGACGTAATCCAGAAGAATAAACTAGCTTCCCTCAGTAACTTGAAATTTATCACCGTGCAGAACGGAGGCAGCTAGAGAGGACGTCTAGTTAGCACCGATGGAATACAGCTGTGCGATTAACTCACGACTGCTCAGACTCTCCGTCAACAGAAAGAAAAATGTAGGCAAGAGCTTTTTTTCTTCCTCCCTCCGTCCATTCCTCCCTTCTTCCTTTCTTCTCTTTTCTTTCTTTCTAAATATTTCTAATGACAAGGTTCTGCAACTTAAAAAATAATCACTGGAAACAGAATAGAGCCCCGTCTCTTCTACACTCAGAGTCAATGACAAGGTGTAGAAGGAGCAGCAAGGCTCCGGAGACCTCCCAGCGGATTTCTCAATCTGCCCACCCTCCCATCCTGACTATCTGCAGCAAACGGGCGCGGTCTTCTCTCCAGTCCATTCTGTATGTTGAATTTATAATGTTATTTTGAAAATAATGACTTTTGAACAGGATGACCCTACTTGAGAGCCTACAGTGAATCCTCACTTGCCTACAGTTCGGATTCCTCTGTCTGTTCCAACACTGCCCACAATCCGGTCTCGCATTTATGGCCTGGCTGAAGTTCCAATTCCACCAGTTCCAACAGCTCACATTGACATCTCCATTCTGCGAACTCCCACTTCAATCAGGAATCCACGCCACAGCCTTAACATTTAATTGTTCTAGATAGACTCTTGTTCCCCTGGAGGGCAGGAGTAATACCATCGGTTTCTTCTTTTTTATTTCCCTCAGTGCTCAGAGATCATAGTAAAAAATTAATACATTTAAAAAATGAATCAAAGAGTCCTTTTGTAAGGGACTAATCATTCCAAAAGTCATCTGTTTCATAATATCCACATTCTATACTGTGTTTCCTTAAGCTCTGAGTGGCAGAGTAAAAGAGAGAAGACTGCAATTCTTATACGCAGCTGGTGAAAAAGTAAACTGGTGCAACTTTGGAAGACAATTCGGCATTAATGTGCGGCGGCTCATCATTCCCATTCTTAAGCAAAAACAACAGAGAAATTCTTGCACTTATGTACCAGGAAAGACACACAAAAAATATCACACAAGTATTGTTTGTGATAGCAAACAACTGCAAACAACCTACACAGCAAGCAACAAGAATGACTGAATACTGCTACCCAGCAGTGGACAGGAAAAACTACAGCCACATGCACCAACATGGATTAATGACTCTAACATGACGCTGCATGAAAAAAGAAAGTTGTGTGCGTGTGTGTGATATTAACATACACTTAAAATCTGCTTCATTTCTATCAAGTTCAAAACCTGCAAAAGTAAACAAGCAATAGACTTTATTTTAGAAATTTGTACTGATGTAGGAAAAAGTATAAAGAAAAATGAAGGAATGATAAACATTAAATTCAGGATATGGTAAGAGGGAAGGGAGTGGCAGACACGAGTCAAAAATATTTTTAATGTTTATTTCTTCAACTGGATTGTGAATATGAAAGTAGCTCTATTATTGTTCATATCTAATACATATGCCATATAAAATCTTTCATAGTTAATATTTCATTTTTTAAATGTAAATAAAAAACTGTGCATCTCGAGAAAGACTCCTGCAAGTATACTGATCATTTAAAAAAAAAAAAAAAAAAGGAAATTTAGGTTTCCCAGGTCCCTGCAGAGGAAGATACCAGGATTGCAGAGCAAAATCGGAGGTCTGCGGCAGGTGTGAACAGTAACTACCTGCACTGAGAAAGGGAAAGAAAATCACATGACGTCATACACACTACAAGGCAGAAAAACAAGTACTTTGCAGGCCATAGGAGCTCATTAGGGCAAGTGAAGCTTTCAGGGCTTGGGCAGTGAGTGTTCCAGGGCAACTCGGTAGAACCAGAACAGCACAGTCAGGGCAGGACTTGGCAAGAGGAGCCGGAGCAAGATAAACGAATTTGAGAAAGACAGAAAAGAGCTCAGATTGGAGAGCAAGGCTGATTCCAGAATGATACAAATACAATATGGAGATTTTAATTCAGATGTCAATCCTCTAATTTTATCTACCTCTTTTTTTATTTCCAAGTAAATAAAGTTCACTTCATTTTCCTTTTATTTATTGACAGTGGAGTTTGACTGCTATTTATTAACTTCAGGCAATTTATTATGTGGATCTGTTTTCTTCCTAGGATGCCGATAGCTGTAGAACTTCCACTGAGGATTCTACATCTACTTAATGTCCAGTTAGAAGCAATGGTGATAACTCAAATCTGCCTCTTGAAACACAGCATTGTGAAAGCTTTTCTAGGATCAATACCGGCTAAATTTTTAAAGCCTAGCCTAGAAGTCATGTTAAAACTAAAAGTTAATTTCCATTCCAGACTACGCTCAATCCAAGCTTTTAAAATACAACGTTCATTCTTTTCCAGCATTCTCAACTTAAGGCCATCATTACCCAATCTTTCCGGACATACTTTTCTCTATCAATATTATTCACGACGTACATTTAACACTGATTTATATAATTAAAATCATCTTACCTGCACTTTTTTTAAAGCCACTGGTACTCCATCCAAGAGACAGGCTGCTCTATAAACTTCACTAAATTGTCCACGACCAATTTTCTTTTCTATCCGAAAGTTGGCTAATGTATTATAGCCCATATCCGGTCGTAAGGCCTTCTGTAATTAAAAACGTCAGAAAAATTTTCAATCACAGTATACACACCATACACACAATCATCAACCATTTTCACATAAGCAGATGATACCCATGGCAAGCTTTCCGACATCCACTCATTCAACAAATATTTGTGGAAACCTACTCCTGCCGGGCACCGTCCGGCACACAGAGCACAGCGGCAGACTACGGACCACCGTCCCCACACTTGAGAAACCTGCATTCTAACGAGGGAAAAATAACAAACAAGGTAAACATGAAATACACGTGGGAGACAGTAAAGGCTAAAAAGAAAAAGTAAATCAAGGAAGAGGGACATAACATGGGAAAGAGAAGGATTTTGAAGTTTTAGGTCGGAGTTCACAGGATAGGAACTTGTCCCATCTAATCTAGTATTTCTCTGATTTTCTTTTTTAAACACTCCTTGAGTTGAAATGGACCGTGTGTATGTGTGTGTGCATATATAATATGTATATGTATTCGTTTAGCCCAACCTGTCAACTAACGCATGATACATTTCTTAACTTCCAGACAGTTAATTTAACTTCTGCAAAGCATATTTCCAGTGCCAAGGAGTCTACCATCACATCATTACCTTTTAAAATGATTTTGTTGTTGTTGTTGTTGTTGTTTGTGGAAAAAGTCATTTATTTACTAACATTTTTTGGTATTTACTATGTGCTGGACACTGTGCTAGCTGCTACGGAAACAGAGATCAATCAGAAATATTCATGTTTTCAGCTCTCAAACAGCTTACCCAAATACATGGAGGAGGCTCCTCACTGCTCTCAGAGAAATAATTATAGGGTATCGGCAGCAGGGGGCACAGTGGTCGTCCCTATTCTGCGACAAAACTGAACTTACAAATTTCACCCATTGTCCTGGTTCTCTTGTTCACTTGTTTGTTCATGGACTTACCATCCATTCACTCACAGACGCAAACGTTAACCGAATGTCTGCCATAGTCCAACACTGTCTATTGCTGAGGTTGTAGCACACACCCAAGAACACCTCGTGGCACTCATTTTAGCATCACTACCTATATAAAATGTGACAAAATACCCTACTTTAGCTATCATATGCCCTTATATTTTCTCTTTTTTGTCTAAACATGCCTGGGCCTTTTCAAGATTCTGGATTATTGATGAGTACACTCTCCTTACACCCTCTGTTCCCTCTCTCAGCCCTCTTTGAGTAAATATGACTAGTGCACCCTCTAATGAGACTGAATTTTAAAGACTTACAATGCATTCAGGGATGGCACTGGTTCACACACACAATACATTTAACCTGAACTCTTAGGCCGTCAAATAAACCTTTGCTGAGGCTGATGACCCCACGTCCTGAACTTATGCAGAAAGCTATTTTGATATATGGCAAGTACTTTACGTTAAACCCTGTACATTTTGTCTTTTAATTTCACTACATCTATCATGCTAACAAAAAGTGTATACTTTTGCTAAGGATTCACTGTAATTCAAACCCAATGTTTCTCGAAAAGAGAAAAAAAGGAGCAATAATTTGTTAACATACACTGCTTTTCCTTTCCTGAAAGTCCAAAATATTGTCTAGAGAAATACCATTCTTCCTTTAAAATATCCAGAATAACCAGAATACAAGAATTTCACAAATTTATTTCATAAATATGGGACTGTAATTGCTATGATTAAAATAATGTTAGTAACAACCACCACTACAAAAATAACAGAAGGTTTCATTTTGGCGCCTACAACTTAACAGGCACTTTATATTAGGATTTTATATGCCATCTCATTCAATTTTCACACCAATCCTATAATGTCGATGTTATCGAACCAAACCTACGTCTAGCTGATCCCAAGTAGAGTCTATGCTACACTGTTATGTTATTAAGCAAAATCAGCTACAATATTAACCCAACATTATGGGACCCTACATGATGATCTACAGGTATGTTCAATTTCAAGTCTTTTGACAAACAAACAAAACAAAAAACCTGAGGATAGAAACACGTTAAAAATGAAAATGAAAAAGTATATCCTAGTAAGAAAAATAAAACCAAAATAAAATTATCAAATACAGAGAGGTAACTTTCCACGCTGTCCATTTTTAAGAGGATTTTTCACAGTCATTAAATTTATAATTGTGTCACTGTGACAAAAATGACATGTATTTTAACAAAAGAAACTCACCAAGTACCACTTCTCAGATCTATTCAGTAGATATAAGCAATTTTTTAAAGTTTTTAACTTTAGATAAAGGTTTTGTTTAAAAAGGAGAGTTTTTTTTAAATCATCTATCCTTTTTTAAGAAACTTTTTTCATGTTGATACACCAGATAATCTGCAACATGTAATAAGCACAATTCCTTCTCCTCCCACACACACAGAGACCACTCTTTCTCTTGGTGAGCTCTGTCAATCTTAAGAGCCAAGTACAGCTCATTGGTAGGAGCACTATCGTGCAATTCAGATTCTGCAAATTTGACTGGGAATTCCATCTTCTGTCTGCACAGCAACGTGACAAACATTAGCGTGAACTGCTAAGGCAGTGTGACAGCCGCATGCTGAGAGCAAAGTCTCACTAATGTGTTTTGGCATGCAGGTTTGTAATCACACATTTACATATGCAATGACCTACATTTGCATGTCAGATCACACACCGTCTTGGTTTATTAAGACCGGGCACCTCCCTGTGCTTGGCCGCCAGAGTGGCGAGAGAGGGCCAGAGGGCGGTGTTTTTTGGCAGTTGAGGGATGAACTGCCACCAAGGATTAGGCTGATATGGCCTGAGCATTAGACACTTCATTAGGCGTAATCTGTTTAACAGTGGGCAGTGTATGTAAACTTCACAGCCCATTTGCGGCACCTTTCCCCCCATGGCCCTTCTTCAAAGGGCAGTGTGGGTGAGTGACAGCTTGTCTCATCTGCTCCCGTGTCCTGTCACCCAGTGTAGATGTGGAGGGCTGACGTGAGAAGGAGCATAGCTGCACATCTCCAGCTACCCCCGGTCTCTCTGCCACACTGCCATTTGTATAAAAACAAGCTCCTGTGGGATGAGGTCTCCTTTAGGGACCATCGGGCAGGGAACACACAGACTGCAGTAGCGATCACCGTACTGCAGCGAATGCCATACTCCGCGCGATGAGTTACTTCCCACTGTAGGTGGCTTTATACTACGTGCTTCAAATAGCAGACGAGATCATCAAGTGAGCTCCTGCTCGGGGAAAAAACTATTTTTAGTAAAAAGCTATATTCTCTTTTTTGAATGATTTCCCATTCTCCGTATGTTTTTCGTTTAGCATCTTGAGTTACACTGGGAATACAATCTCTCAGCCAAACAACGTGATTCAAATCAACATAAAATATAAACCAAATAGAATCACTTCAACTGGCTTTTTGCTGTTCTCGATTTAGAGTGTAAACTGAGTCTCGGTCTCTTGAAGTTCCTCAATGACCAGGGTTTTTTTCTAAGCTGCACAAAACTGCTTTTGGATTTGAGATGAGTGTCTTAGAAGACCTTCAACTTTCATGAGAATAAAAATCGACTTTGTTTCTTCCGCTATAACTGAGGGTGACGACACTTACCTACAACAGAGGCTTTCAAAGTCCCTGTTGCCCCTGGCTGCGTCGGGCCTCTCCACTAGCCACACTGTATGTCCCCAAGTGCACCGTGGGCGTGGCCTCACGCCCTGGCACTGCACCTGCTGTCCCCACCTTCTCAATCTCTTCTCCTTCCACACGTGGCAAACCACAACTCGTCTCTGAGACCCAGTCCCACTGCCGGCTTTTCTGCGGCATCGTCCTGAGCTCACTCAGGCAGCGTCACCGGCCGCTGTCTCTGTGCGTCACCCAACTCCACAGAGCTGAGCACACGCAGGCGCTGTGCTGGGCTCGGCCTCACCCTGGCTTTTCATTATCTGTTTACACCGTTGACCCCTGAATGACACAGGTGTGAACTGCACGAGGCCACTTTATATGTGGATCTTCTTCCTCTGCCACCCCCGAGTCGGCAAGACCAACACTTCCTCTTCCTCCTCTTCCTCAGCCTACTCAACTGGAAGATGATGAAGACAAAGACCTTTATGATGATCCACTTCTACTTAATAAATAGGAAATACAGTTTCTGTTCCTGATGATTTTCTTAATAACATTTCCCTTTCTACAGCTTATTTTATTGTGGGAATACAGTACACGGTACATGTAACACAGCATGCTGTGCTGACTGACTGCTTATGTTATCGGTGAGGCTTCCAGTCAGCGTCAGCGGTTAAGTTTTGGGGGAGTCAGGAGGTATACATGGATTTTCAACTCCACGCACTCACCTCCCTGTTGTTCAAGGGTCAACTGTACACACACATAGACATATATTTCTTCTGCATACGCTGAGTTTCTCAAAGGTAGAGACCAAATTTTGGTTTTTTTGCTTTGTATCCAGATGCCTTTAAGTAAACAATAAATATTAACTAAGCGAATGTACCTGAAAGAACCTAATGAACGTAAAAGGCTTTCGACACAGAGTGCATGACTCTAACCACGGACAGGCTCCAAGCAGAACGCAGTGGAGAAGCCGCAGGCTGCGGGGGAAAGCACACCGACCTACACGGCGGGGCAGCCTCCGCCTCTAACAGCTTCCAACAGGCGAATTCAGGGAATTCCCTTTAGTGCCCTTATTAAAGGTGTCTTTAGTGATAAGTCATTGTCCCTGCTAGAGAGACAGGGAAGCACTGAGCACTGCGGCAAATCTGTCTTGCTCCGAAGTCTGACCCAGGCGCGGTCTCACAGGAGAATCCACTGCGTTCCCATAGAGCCCGTGGAAAAGGCACAGGTTCTCGAGTCAGTCACCAAGGCCTGGGCCCAAACCCCAGTTCCGGTGCTCAACATCCGCGCCGGGCAAGCCGCCCAAACCTGTCTTCTCCCTCTTGTAAGACAGAGTAGGCCGCCCTCAGAGACCCGCGTCTGAGCGAGACACGGAACGGGCGGCACCTGGGCAGCCACGCGGGCACCTCTGCCGACCTGCCCTCCCCGAAGCGCCAGCAGCAGCCTCCCAGCACCTCTCTCTCCAGCAGGGCTCCTGTGTTGGTGCCGCCTCCTTCATGTGCTCCAGTTTTCAAGCTAAAATTCTTCTTTAGTCCCTATCTGAATTTCCTTTTCTAGTCCCTTTTACTCTGGGCCACAACTGGAGTCTGCCCCTACCTGGTGACAGACGTCCGGCACGCCGAGGGCACATGTCACTGGAGTTCCAAGTTCTCCCCCCATCACGGTCCCTGCCTCCAACTGGGCTATCCCACTTGGCATACGGGTATCTTCCTGGCTTAGATGGAAACATCCTACCCCTTGGTTATAAGACTACTTGGGTGACAACACAGTCTGTCTAGCTGTAGCCATTCTGTCCAAAGTCCTTTTAATAATTCTTAGGGGAGGAAGCGACATTTAATACATAAAACCATGTTTGGTGGCAATTACGTTATCTGACTGGAACATGCTTAAAATAAGGTTAAAAATCACAAACTGAAGAGAACAAGTGGTCCAAGGCCCATAAACGCTACTGGTTCGACAATGAATGCTTTTCATGACAAAAGAAAACCGAGAGAGGACAGGGCTAAGTCAGCAAACAGTGTCTCCGAAAATGGCTGAAGGCTACATATCGAGTTCCGTATTTCCACACGGACTCATGTTTAGAAGAAGTCTCAAAATATAACTAACATGGATAGCATAAACGTAAGCCCGCACAGACTGTTTTTTGACACCACTTTATTTCTTACATTCCTAACTACAGAACATCCACAACCCCTCACGGAACAGGCATAATTAAAACCGATCTCGGAAGCATGTGTATTACACTTCTGCTGTAAATTATTCAGTTTAGGCTCTTGAGATGTACAAATCTACACACTAACAGGCCATATTATAAAAGCATTCTGAGATCTCAGAAACATAAAATAAATATTGAAAATCACATATGACAACTAAGAAGTTAAACCCTAGAATGAGTGAAGCTTTATACAACACCCGTAACATTCTGGGCTCTTATTAATGAAGCTCTTGTTGATGCGAATACACCAGATCTTGCTAACTCATTGGGATTAACTTCTCCATGTCAGTCTGTATTTACTGTGCTTCTTTCACATAAACACTTTTCAATTTAAAATAAAATTCATTCCGTGTGCCACTGACTCTCATTTTCACAGGTGCAGACTCCTTGAACAATTAACAATTTCTTAAGACTAAATTAATTTCTTTAATTTGCGTTAAATTTGAAGGCAAGGACATTTACTGAGCAATAAGATAATTCATGATAACATTGTGATGATAATTCTCTCCGGGGAAATTAGAAGAGTCACAGCATGAACTCAACAGACTCCCCAGAGAGAAAATTATATCCTGATCCTAGAGGTATTGTTATCAATGATCTAATAAATAAGCCAGTATTAATTACAATATTTAACACCATTAATAAGGTTTTCATTGTTATTGCAAATTCATCTCTTACTGGTGATTTTCACGTACCACTTACTTAGGTAAATACATTACTTTACATGTTAATATTGTTGAATTTCTCCAAAATTTAAAAGTAACAAAACTTTAAAATGCCCTTCAATTTTATTTAGCAATAAGGCTCGTGCTGTGAACTTTTATCTTTAAAAAGACGTTACTCGTCTGCAACTACACAAACTAGAATATCCTTTCTGACAATATCTAACATAATATTGTCACAAATCATTTTCTACAGATCTCATTAGAAACCAAAAAAGACAAACGAAATACACCACATGTGCCAGCCAGGCCTAACTATTTGTGCTTCTTCCCATTGGAAAAATTATTTGCCTAAAATTTCTTTAACTATTTTAGAAGTAACATATTCCTAAAGATTCCTAAGTGGCAAAGACTTACATCAGTTTACACAATATGCCATTAATCACTATAACTGGCTGTTTATCAAAATGAGGAAATTCACTATAACATAAGAAAAATGAGTGAACAAATATAACCAATTATCTAATGAAACATTTATAAGACCCTGGTATTTGTTGCACTTAATCATCATTAGTTATGTTACCCAGCATCACAGTTACTGCATCCAAACGACGTAACCAAAAATACTGATTATCTCTCCTAGGTTACCATAAGCACGATAATTAATTGGTGGTAAGGTTCTCCCTTCTCCAGTACTTCCCCACGAGCACCACCAGCTACACCTGATAAAATTAAAACTAGAGAGGAAAAAGCCTCTTACGGAGAGAGACAGGGAAAGAAGAGGTTTGTAAAAAATTATTCATTTATTCCACAAATATTATTAGGGGGAAATAAAACATAAAGACAACAAACAAATACATAGTAGTATCTAATATTTATTCTGCATATTTAAGTACTATTTAAGTACTATGCAGAGAAATAAAATAGGGTGATGTGCTAGAAAATGGGTGGATGGTTACTTTGATTGGATCATTTAGGGATGATCTTGCTGAGGACGTAACATTTACAATGAGATTGAAAGACAAGAGGGAAAGGGAACAGCAGCTGCAGCAGAAACAGCAGCTGCAGAAAACGTCCTGAGGAGGCAATGGGTTTGCTGTGCTCGGGGACAGGCGAGAAGGGCGCTGGGCTGGAGTGGGACAGTCAGGGGTGCCAAGGCCTGACTGAGGTCACAGAGGTGACAGCGCTGACGAATTGCACGGCACTCGGACCGCAAGAGTGAGGAGCCTGGGCCTGAAGCAGGGGACACCACACTCCACGAGGACAGCCCACGGTGCCACGGGGAGAAGGGACCGGGAAGGAGGACGAGCGGAGCAGGGGTGGGAGCGGGAGACCAGACAGAAGGCCGCAGATAGCGCGGGGAGCTGCCGCAGGCTGCAGACAGGAATGGAGCTGGGATGGGATCTGGGGCTGAGGAGGAGGAGCCAGGGACACAGAAAAATCAAGGGTGACAGAGCCCCCGCCACCATTAGTGGGACGAACTAGGCTAAAGCAGCAGCAGTTTGGGCAGAGAAAAATATACATATTTTATTATATATAATTATAATAAATAATGGGATGTGGAAAAAAGCCATGGGTAGAGGAATCTGTGGGCCAAGAGAATCACTGGCACCATGTTGTCACTGCCATCATCATCATCATCATCATCACCCCTAATATTTAACGAGTGCTAACTATGTGCCAAGCACCATACTGAAAGCTCCACATCAATTCGATGAGGTAAAAACTATTACTCTTCTCATTTAATAAGAAAACCGAGCTCACAGATGTTAAATGACTTGCCCTGCATCACACAGCTGAGCAGTGGGGGGCCAAGAACTGATCCCAGGACAAACAGGAAAACACTTTTATAGGTAACATACATTATAATGAGCCTGTGCTCACTATTTCCCAGTAGTGACTGAATCTCCCTGAATTCCGCCTGAAACCATCCCCTCACCACTTGGACCTGGAGGTAGAAGAAAGCCCTGGGGTCATCAAGATGCGGCTGAATCCGAGTCCACAACAGGCAATGGCACAAAATGCAGCTGGAAAGTAAAAGGAGACCAGATGATGCAGATCTGTTAAGTCACATAAATAAATAAAGAATTCATCCTAAAAGCAATAAGAAACCAGAAGGAATAAAATATGTATTTTAGAAAGATGACTCTTGCTGCGATGTAGAGAATGGACTAGAAATGGTAAAGATGAGAGGTGGTAAAGATGCCAGTTACAAAGCTGCTACAATAACCCAGGCATAAGAGGGCAGTAATCTAAACTAGAGCAGTTATAGTCAGATACCTCCCCTGCCAGGTAAACACCTAAATCAATCTGTTTTAAAGATAGAGTCTAGTGTCTGCTAACATTAGATATGAGAGCAGAAAAACAGGAGGAAATCAGGAATGGCTCTAAGTTTTAGCCTCAGCAACTGCAAGGACAGACTTGCCTCTAACTGAGACAGAGAAGACTACGGGTCTTCAGTTTGAAGGGAAATACTTGGAGTTCGGTTTTGGACACATCAGGGTTGAAACATGCACATTTGATGTCAAGTAGGCAACTGGATACGTGAGTTTGGAATTCGGGCCGAGGACCAGGTTGAGATATAAATTTCAGAGTCAGCAGCACAGAATCATGAGCCCGGGAGGGTCACCAAGTGAGGTGTACAGGTAGAGAAGAGGTCTAGGAATTAAGCCTTGGGTGTGCTCCGCTGTTGAGAGGTTCGGAAGGTGAGGAGAAATCAACTAAGGAGAGACCGACCAGTAAGCCAAGAGAAAACAAGATTCCTGGAAGCCAAGTGAAGAGCAGGTTTTATGTTTAACTTTATCATAAAATAAAGCCCTCTTCATTCAATAATCAGAAATCAAAATATTTACAAAATATTAATTGTAAACTTCCATTGTTTAAAATTAGTCTTATAGTAAAGAGCAAAAATTCTACTATTTCTCTGTCACCACCTTTTATATAGTCCGAACTTTAAAAAAAGCTAAATCCATTGTTCCACAAACAAGAGTCCAAAGGCAATGAAAATATATAGAATAAGAATCTAGTCAAAATATCCTTTTTGTACCTTTTAGAGTGGAAAGGGAAGGGAGGAAGGAAGGGAGGAACTAAGGAGGGAAGCAAGGGGAGGGGAGGGAGGGGAAGCAAGGGGAGGGGAGGGGAGGGGAGGGAAGGAAGAAAGCTGACAGAAGAAATTTCCCCTAAGTTTTATGTCCCCTAAGTCTTCATTAAACATTAATAAAGATACATAAATCTCACATTGTAAAACTCAAAAAAAAGGAACTCATACTGTGCCAAAAATGAGACCACATATTATGCATTATGGGGTTAGAGTATTCATCTTGAAACACGAAACAGTAAGGAAGGATATGCTGAGAATATACAGTACTCATCATGATAACAGGAAATGGTATTTGACACGTAGAAACTGACCTCCCTCGTTTTCTGTGTCCAGACTTACGTTAGCATCGCAAAGTGGAGGAAGCCGCGGGCTGGCCCTGTGTTGCCTGTCACCCCATTACTCGGGCCGAGGGTGTGGAACCAAACAAACCAAGGCTGTCGCCCTGAGCAGAACTGTCCCTTCTCCGTCTTTTAAAACAATTCTATGAGAGCAGTAACACTTTCCAGAGACTTAACAAGCAATAATGCCCCTTCCTTGCCGGTCTCCCACCAGCAGTGGGAAGCAGAGAGGGGGGAATCCTTCTCCCTCCCCCAACAAGGCAGCTGGAACCTGGGACAACACTCGCCTTCTCCTGCAGGAAAGGGGTCCCCACACAGGGGCAGCAGCAGGACGCAGGGACGAAAGGAACAGTGTGAAAAGAAATGCGGAACCACTTCTGTAATTCTGAAATTACGCTGTGTGGCAGCCTGGGGCTCGCAGGAAAACAATTACTTTTATTTCTGTCTCCTACTGCCGCTCGACCTTGCCTGGCAGGGGGGTCAGTAGGAGGCCAAAATCCAAAAGGAAAGTGCTTATTTTCCCCGCTTTGAAACACGGAGTAGTTCAAAACTGTGAATTTCAAAATCCTAACATGAACTACCTAATTTTTAGAGGTGTTCTTTTATTGCTTTTTCTAGAAATAATATAAAACAATAGTGTCTGTGTATGTGCACAAAATGGGCACTGATGTCTATATTTAATAGAGGTTATTATAATCCTGACAATATAATTTATGACCATAACACAAAATACAGATGCCAGATATTAAATAAAGACAAAAAATCTTGAAATTAAAATACTGGCTTACTTTAAGCTAAAGGGTCCCTTTATTCAATACTGAAAATTCAGATAGGTATTAACACAATAAAAAAAGCAATATAAAAGTGTGATTAAGTAAAGGGCTAATTTAAACCTGTTAAATTTAAGGAGTCCCTGCTTGGTTTCAATCACATATTCTTGCTGAGTTCCCGCTACCCACGGGAAATTGAGGGACCACGGGGCACCCAAGGTAGGTGAGAGACAGTCCTTCCCGCAAGGAGATTTTAACCTAACAGAAGAGATAAGGGAAATGCCCGGATGGAAATGACACCAAAGTGTCAGAAATACATTAGAAGAAAGATGCAAAAAAATATGATCAAGTTCCCATGGAAAGATACTGCACTGGAAAGTTTAGAAAAAGCTTCGTGGTAGTCATGGCATTTTAGAGATGGGCAGGATTTCAAAAATTGGAGGTGGAAGATGGAGAGTAAAAAAATTGAGCCAAGCCACAGACACAGAGAAGATCATTTTTTTGTGGTAGTTATTTTCTGAACTATGCTTCTGGTAGAAGTCAGTAGATAGACTAAAAATAAAAAAGGATTCCGTAGAGAAATACGTTTGGAAAACACTACAGCCTCTCTCTGACATTCCCAATGCACATTAGCACAGGAAAGGCTCTGAGGAAGTGCTGCCATATGTAACTGTTTACCCCAAGTCTCCCAAACCCATTTGACTACAGAATTCATTTTAAAGAACATCAATTCCCCAAATGTTTTTCCCCAGAAAAGTATTTCCCCAGAAATGCTATCCAGGCAAAACTGGGACAAGGCCAGCAGAGTGTGTCTGAGACACACTGCAGTGAGCCTCACACACCAAGCTGGGAAGCAGAGTCTTTCTGAATGACACCAATAAAAATGAGGTGCTGCCCCACAGAGGGGTGGCATTTGTTACTTAAACATGTCATAGAACTTTATGAAAAGTCTCCATATCATATGCAGGATGGTAAATAATGAATTCCAATAATGCATGTACATTTTTTATTCAGACATTCTTTTACTTCATTTTATGTTACAAGAGACAAGCAACTATTTAATAGGAGAAACACATTACTGTGAGAGGGAGAGAGAAGAGGGACAATGACGGAAGGTACCTGTGGGCCAAGCGGGACCAGCCCACCAAGGCAGAGGCAGGTGAGCAATGCAAACGCCCTCCCTGGGCGCAGCCCGACCTGCTTCTGTCTCCCCTCCCTAAGCCTAATATTAAGCCTTATAGCCTATCGGCTGTTCAGATAAAATTAAAAGCTACAGCTGCCCTTTTGTTTCCATGTTTGTATAGGAGAACTAAGAATTATAAAACAGTATTTTAAAACGGTTCTATCGAAATATCAAATTTCACCCCATAAATATATACAATCATATGTCAATTAAAAAACAAAAAAAATACACTACACCTAAAGAATTACACCTGAAGTTTATACTAATTATACCTAAAGCCAATTACAACTAAAAGCCAAAAATAAAATAAAACTGAAAAACAACAAAACAGAAAACAATTCTGACTAAAACTTGGAAATTCAAAATTAAAATGTTTTGACTAATTTACTTCCTGAAGGACTGCAAACGTACTGCCTCCTCACTCACACGCGAGTCACACATCTACACGCTTCTGCCCACCTTCCCCAGAAGACATTACCTGCGGCTGGAACTGAGGAACAGGCTGCCCTTGCATTCCTTGAGATTGCTCATCCATCGTCCGAAGCAAGAGGAACTTTAAAACTCTGCAAAGATATAAAGGTGAAATTTAAATAATGTAATCATTACTGATTTATGTCATTCATCATATACTTGACACGTGCATTCAAATACTAGAGATTTACCTGATGCTTCAAAAATTAATCACTAAGATATCTCACATTCCTACTTCCGGCATCTGCTACATCCAAGCTCTGTTTAGCTCACACAAATATTCACTGTCTCAACCATTTCCACTTCTCCAAGGTAGCATTATGTGCTCAGAGAATCCTGTTTACCAAGATGAAATTCTTTTATCTCCATTCTGCCTTGAAGATCAAAGACACTCCCCTCACAGTGCCACCACGAGTAGAAAAAGACCGTGGGAAGCACCGATCATCGTGCTCAATATTTTACATCCCTAAAATGGACCTTACCTTCGTATTCTAAAAATCTCAGTGCTTTTATTCTTTCATCCAACTGTAATGTTTATCATGATTTTTAGGTTTAAAATTACAAGGCCCATCATCCTCACATAAGAGTGTTTCTTACTCTTACTTGCATACTTTGCAATTATAGAGCGTTCATCCACTAATTCCATAACCACAGGCTGAGACCAGTTCTATGTCAGGCACCACACAAGACTCAAAACCTGAAATGTGAGTGAGATGCAGCTATCAACACCAAGTGTTTCTAGCTTCTTTATAAATGTTAATTTATATCTAAAATCTTTGAGTCAAAAAACTGGGGTCCCTTTTAAATGGGATTAGCTGGTTGAGAAACTAAAACACATCTTCAGTTCATTAAACTCTTTAAAAAGCAATAAAAATATTCTGGAGATGGGTTATTTGTATTGCAAATATCTTCTTCCACTCTGTGACTTCTCTTTCTAAAACCTTCCCAATGGTGTCTTTCAATTATCTAATGCACAGGAATTCATAATTTTAATGTGGTCTAAGTAATCAATCTTTTTCTTCATCATTAGTGCTTTGTGTACTATTTATGAATTCTTTGCCTACTCTAAGTTCTCATATTATTTTCTAATGTAAGCTTTATTGTTTTACCTTTCATATTTAGATCTATAATCCACCTGGAATTAAATTTTTCATACGATAATTAAATTTTTGTATGATTTTGTATGATATAAGGCAAAGTCAGTATTTGTTTTTCCTTGTAGATAGCCAATGGCCCTCAAATGATATATTGAAAAGACTGTCCTTTACCACATTGCACTGCTGCTATGTCACACATCAAGTCACTATATTCATGTGTATGTGTATATATATTAACATATCTGTGCTTTCATTTCTGTTCCATTGGTCTATTTGTCTACGCTAACACCCACACTACACTATATGATGTGCTATGCGTATTACTACTACTGCATATAATTACAGTATTCATTACTATAGCTTCATTATAAAGTCTTGATATCTACTTAATTACATATCGGATTTTAATATAAATTTTAGAATCAGCCTGCCTGTTTCCTAAAAAAAAAAAAAAAGACTGTTGGGATTTAGATTGAGATTACACTGACTCCATAGATCAATGTGACGAGAAACAGCATCTTAGTAATATCGGATCTTTAAACTTACGAATACAAAACATCTCATTTATTTTAGGTTTAATTTCTTACAATAATGGTTTTCAGTTTCAATATACTGGTCTTCCACATCCTTTTTCACATTATTTCCTAAGTTTTTTATACTTTTTGATACTATTGTAAAGGGTGATTTTTTCATTCAATTTTCTGACTTGTTAGTGTGCAAAATAAAATTGATTTCTGTGTATTGACCCTTTATCTGACAAAGTTGCTAAACTCAATTATTACTTCGAGTAGCTTTTTTGTAGATTCTTGCTTTATTGCAATGGCTAGAACCTCTACAATGAATAGAAGTAGAGAAGAGACCTTCCATGGGCGCCTCCCTCCAGGAACCTCCACATGTTCAGCCACTTGGAGGTCTCCGCACCCTGCCCTCGTGGGCCTTTTACGGAGACTTCATTGGATGGTCACAATTGACAACCAAGCAGAACTGTAGCTGGACAAAAAGGGATGGTCGAATCCTAACAGACATAGTGGGGAGATCCAGCAAGGCCTGTCTGCTCAGACTGTTCTTGTTCTCTCTGTGCAGCATCCTTCCTCCGGGGTATGGGGCAGGACCCCTGCTGAAATGGGGGTCTCATGACCCACAATCAGACAAGGCAGGGCAGAGAATTTCGTTATGGCCAGCTTCACGGCAGAAAAATGGAAGAAGATTCCCAGCTTGGGAAGAGAACGAAGCTGGGGAAAGGAGGGCAGGAGAAGACTAGAGAGACATTCTGTTTTCGGAAGCCTAAAGCCCCCCAACATGACAACAAAGACTGTAACAAGGGCTGTGGGAGTTATGAACCAGGAACCATAGACAAAACCTATATATCCAAATATTACACTAAGTACAATGAATAAAAGCAACAAAATTTTTTATAATAGCTAACATAGTTCCATATATCACTAGATTAATGCTATACTATTATTTAATATTATAGAATATGCCAATGTTTATATACTGATTTAATACCATTACTTATAAAGTCTTCAAAGATAATTTCTTTATACTAATCCTTTTACAAATGACACAAAACACATTTTATATATAAAATATATTGAATACGTATTCAGTCTTCTATATTGTAAGTTCCGTGTTTCAGGGACCTTTCTCTACCATCCACAGCTGTATCTCCAGGGCCTGGGTCAAGGCCTGGCACAAAACAGGTGGATGGACAAGTATTTAATGAATGAATATATGCATGCCTATCGAAAAAACACCAAATAGTTATTTCTACAAATTAGGTATGAAGTCGATGAGGGAAAAAACTATCATCAAATTCAACAAATATTTAATATATTTTTTGAAAATTCCAATGTGCAATCAGAGTTTCTCTATAACTGATTCTTGCATCATGTTGTGAAACCTTAAATATGAAACTATGTGCATAGCAATCTAAGAGAGATTTCAGATAAACACTTTCAGTAAAAGTTTTTATCTTTCGATTTTTCAAAATTGTAAAGAGTTGAAGTACACTAATCCAAACATATTTAATAGTTTCCTTCTCTTGAAATGAACTTTCACTTCAATCTTCAAGGTTATTCATAAAATCTTCAATATTCTTTCAGTTATATGTGACATTCAAATATTCTGAGAGTATTAATAAGACATATTTCATTGACCGAAACAACTATAACTGATGAATAACAACATAAAAAGATCAACTATATTAAAATAGCAACGCTACCCCCACCCAAAAGAAAGTTATTAACTTAGCTGTATATGTGACACCAAAAAAATGAAAGGGTAGCATGGAAGTTTTAGGGTGACTGATACTTGGCAGAGCCTGAACACTGAAATCCAGAACTAAATATTTTTCTTGGCCCCAAGTCACTGTTCAGCAGGAATATTCCTGACCTCACCCTCCTGTCTCCATTTAACTGCCTGAGTCATGCAGTATTTTCCATCATCAAGCAAGTGACATATCTATATCAGACAACGCAAAGAAAATTAAGTATGAGTACTTAAGAATCAATAGTTTATTCTTACAGTTCTGTGTTATCATGGGTAAGTTTTTAAGAACTACTAAGATAACTACCAGATCTTTGAAGAGAATAATGAACGTTCCTAGTGCATTCTAGTCTCAACATTTATAACTGAACACATTCAACTAACCCAGCACCAATCCTGGTCCACAGCCATTCTCCACGTGAGGAGTCAGGGCTCTGGACAAACGGTTGGTTTCGGGGCTGGAGCTGGGAAACATCTTATTGTGCCAAAAACCAAGGCAGCGCTCAAAGAACAGAGTGACCATGTCAAAAGGACATGGAAGCCAGCTGGAATACCTTCCCACGGGCACACTGGGACAGTTTGAAAGTAACAGGTCACATAGCTCATTGAATAAAGTAAGAACACATGAGTGCATAAAAAAATTAATAAACAGTGGAAAGGGGAAGTTATTTCTTACAAAAGAATGCCACCTAATAAAGAATGGTAGAATTTAAAAATCAATATCTGTTAGTCATCACAGAAACAACTGATTCAGGCAAAAATCGTCAATGGATTCTAAATCAGTGGAGCAAACCATTTACATTGTCCCACAATATATTCTTCACAAAACACACCTACAAACTACAAAGGGGAAAGAATAATTTCATAGTAAAGAACTTGGCAGACATTACCACAGCCAAGTAACTGAAGTGAGCATCATCAGCAACGGAACATACAGATGTGTGCCTCCAAGTACCGCGCACTTAGCAGCAAGTAACACTTCTGCGAGGTTCCTGCCAAAGATGCAGACTCCACATTGTTTCAATTTATTTTTCAATTGACAAATAAAATTGTATATATTTATTGCGTACCATACGTTTTGAAATATACATACATACCAAAATGGCTAAACTGAGCTAATTAGCATATGCATTACTTCACATACCTATCCTTTTTGGGGGTGAGAACACAAAATCTACTCTCTCAGTAATTTTCAAGAATATGTTGTTAACCACAGTCACCATATTATACAACAGATCTCCTGAACTTAAAACTCCCCCTTAACTGAAATTTTGTATCCTTTGACCAATATCTCAATCCCCCCCTCCCCCACCTTCATGGCTGGTAACCACGGTTCTAGTCTCCACTCCTTTGAGTTCAACTTTCTTAGATTCCTCACGTGAGATCATGCCGTATTTGTCTTTCTGTGCCCAGCTTTTTTCATGTAACACAATCCCCTCCAGGTCCACCTATGTTGACTCAAATGACAGAATCTTTTTTAAGGCTAAATAGTATTCTCTTGCCTATATATACATTTTCTTCATCCATTCGTCCATTGATGGAAACTTAAGTTGTTTGCATATTTTGCCTATCGTGAATAATGCTGTAATGAACATGTACTGAGATACCTGTTTGACATGCCGATTATATTTCCTTTGGTTAAAACACAGTCGTGGGATTGCTGGATCATATGGGATTGCTGGGTCATATGTTAGTTCTATTTTTAATTTTTTGAGGAACCTCCATACTGTTTTCCATAATGACTATACTAATTTACATTCTTACTAACAGTGTTCAAAGTTTCTCTTTTCTCCACATACTTGCCAGCACTTGTTATCTTTCGTCATTTTTGATAATAGCCTTTCCAACTTGTTTGAGCTGATATCTCATTCTGGTTTTAATTTTCATTTCTCTAAAGATTAGTGATGTCAAGTATTTTTTTCATATCACTGTACTGGTTGGCACAAACCCTGAATTTAATCATGAGAAAATACCACATAAACCTAAATTAGGGATATCTATAAAATAACTTGCCTGCCCTCTTCTAAAAAGGCAAAGGGACAATGAAGAACTACTCCTGTGAATTAGATGCATTCCCTTGTGACAAGACCTTGCATTTCTTTCAGTTAGAACTCAAGCAAGTAGAACCTCATGAACAAAAACTATCAAAGAGAATAGGCAGAATGAAAATGATGCCTGGTAGAAGGCTAAAGATGGAGGAGGAAAAAGTTAAAGAGCATAACAACATGGCAAATTTAAATAAAGATCTATATGAAACAACAGATAAAAGTGATTATGGAATTTAAAATGTATCTAAAATTAAAACACATGAATACCAATATATAAATAGAGGGGATACACAGAGTTAAAGGTTCCTATTAGAATGTCTGGGAAAAGGAAAAGTACAAATTAGCATTCTTTATTTTATTTCATTTTCATTTTTCCAGTCTACATGCTTTTTAACATTCATTTTTAGTACTTTTTAATTAAGGCATAATTTATATACAGTAAAATTGCCATTTTCAGTGTACAATTTCTACAAGTTTAACAAACTCAGTCATGTCACCAACCTCCAGAATCAAAATATAGACCAGTACATACAGTTCTATCAGCACGTACAAATTCCCCCATGTCCCTTTAGAGTCAAACCCTCCCCCCAGTCCCTGCAACCACTGATCTGCAGTCTGTCCCTACGGTTTTGTCTTTTCTAGCATGTCATATAAACGAAGGCTTCTGAACGTGACTTCTTTCACTTAGCATGGTGCATTTGAGACTCATCTATCTTACTGGGCATGTAGTCTGTTCATTTTTAATGCTGAGTAGTACTCTATTGAATGGATCTATCACAGCTCATCCGTTCTCCAACTGAGGGGCATCTGCACTGCTTCCAGTTTGGGGCAATTATGAATAAAGCCATTATTATAAACATTTGTATACAGGTTCACACATAGCTTTTCATTTCACTTGGGTAAATATCTAGGAATGGGACTCCTGGGTAGTATGAGATTTCACAAGTTAAGGATGCATGTGAAATAGCAGGTCTTTATTTAGTATGAGAAGTAATGAGACACAGAAAATGAAGGTACCTCTGACTGCCCTGCACCACCACACATCTTCCTGGTGGTCCCAATGATGTTCCCTTTACTCATTCTTTTACTGTTCTTTAATAAGATTATGACAAAAAACTGGATATCATATTTGCCTACTGGATTTGTATTTTTATCAACCCATCAAGTGAGAAACAAGGATTTCTAACAAATTTCTAACAAAATTTCTGACAAATTGAGAAAAGTAATGAACATTTCAATTTTGGGGAAAAGTAGATATTACCTTCCCCTGATGATTCAATGTATTAGAACGGACATAAAATAGCCAAGTGTATGCTGAAAGCATTATAAATGCTATATTTTCATTGAAAAATTAAGCCCATTGAAGACAGTTGCTTATGAATTCCTACTCTTATTCCTAAAAATGCATACAGTTATTAACTAACCCATAGAAATGGAATACTGAAAAAAAAGCACAGATAACCAGAGAAATACTTAAACTATTAAAAATAGCTTTTTTGATTGAAATAATTTATGCAGAATTTTTTTCAAGGCATTGAAATGAATAAAAGTTCACAGCACTTGGCAAACATCTTTTTCTTTGAACTAAATCATTTTAGAGCTGTTGCTGTATTTCAGACATGTTTTCTAAAACATTTGATCATTTCCCATTAGGGCAACACACTGAGAAAGAAGGATTCTACATTAGGATGCAGGTAGGTGTCCACTAAAACAGCATTTTAAAGTTGTTCTGCACTGAAGCATCACTCAAAAGCAACAAAATAAAGGTTAAGATAATTAGGACTAATATTTTTATTTTGGTTCTTGCTGACACCTGCTGGTTCAATTTTATCTTCTTCCTTAATAGACATTGATATGTTTGGAGTCTTAAATATAGAGGCTTGTAGCAGATGAAATAGAATCCTTAGATTAATCAAGGGACCACTGACCCAAAAACCAAATGAGCACGTATCAGCCAATTACTTTCCATATCCACTGGTTTTTACTGAAATCAGTGCTGTGCCTATTACTAAAACTCACTTCCCAATGAAATTACTTCGTAGAAATCCTGTTATCTAATATTTTGATTCTGCCTAATTAGCTAATTCTGAAACTAAAGTTACAGTTTTTAACTTAAACTGCAAAAAGCATGTAAATAGAACTCAAAAATGAAAAAAATAAAAAAGGATGTCTTAAAAAATGTTATACAAGGTCATTTTTTTGTTTATCAAATTCCAAATCCTATACTTGTGAAATAAGATATGTGGTCCTTACTAAGTCCTCAAAATTTTATTTTCTTCCTTCTCTCTTCCTTCCCCTACACCCGTTATAAAGAGAAGTGGCACTTTCCTCTTTGGAATGTGTTTCATATTCCTAATAATAAAAATAGTTTAAAAAATGCCTCTACGGAGGAAAAAATGCTACAGTAAGTCGCTTTTTCACTTATTTTTTACCAGCTTTTACTCTTTCTCTAGCTTAGCCAACCTAGTAAGAAATAGACTCTGTGAACCATTATTAAACAGGCAAAAGGATTAACTCACATCCAAGACCGGACTGAAGGACATATAAGAGAAAGCCAAAAACAGTGCCGTGTATGCCGTGAGTAAATACTTTCCCTTCACTCAACAAGTACACACTAATCTACTTCCACCAGAGCAAATACAGTGATTTAAACTTAATTATTTTGGGCAAAAACCATCCCGAGCGCAGGCTATGAGTCAGTAGTTCTCAATCATGGCTGGTCACCTGCAGAGCCTTTGGTTGTTTTTTTTAAACTATAGCCGCTTGGGCCACCCAACTCCCACCCTCGATGACAACTGGATAGGTCTGAAGCGGGAAATTCATTTCTCTATTTGGAAGTACATAAACAAAAAAGGCACAGGGATGATTATGACGCACAATTAGGTTTGAGACGGGGTCAGCCCACTTTCAGGGGAGCTGTGTCCAATAGTGACCAGCGCTCGGCAGCGGCGGCCAGAGCTGCCACGTTGCTGCCCCCACCGACAAAGATGCAGGCAAAGAACACGGAAGAAACAACCCACGCCCAGCACCTTTCTGAGTCTACACTGGACCCAGACAAAAGTGAGCAGCGCGGTTTTTACTCAAGGACGCTGAGTGACGACTCAGTGGAAGGAGGAGAAGGGGGAAGGCAGGGAGGGGGCAGCAGCGCCAGCAGCGGAAGACGGACCACCCCCAGGGCGCTGCGATGGTCAACATTGTTGCCATTATTACATGTTATTATATATCAAAAGAAGAAGAAGGAAGGTTGGGAGGAAACAGTCATCCCTCTCAGGTACGCAGACTCTTGAGTGTCTCCACTTCTTTTTAAACACAGATCTACAGTCGCCCATCAGTTGTAAATCTACATGGACTCTGCTTTACTCCCCAAACTGCAATGTTTGGTTGGAATAGTTATTTCAAACAGTATCTGTAAACAAAATATTTAAGTTTAATTTTTAAAATAAATATAGATCTAAGCTACTGAACTTGTAAAACAGCCAAGCGTCTTAATATTTGCCAGTTTAGGAGATGTGACGACATTACAGTGCAGTAAAAAATTAGTGCTGTGACAGGCTCTCATCCTCAGAGCTCTCCACTGTGTCATCCAAATACAGAGACTACCGTGTTCCTGAAAAGGGTCGACGAGAAAAATTTTACAAAAGAAGAAGGAAGGGAGGGAGGGAGAAAGGAAACAAAGAAAGCCCAGTGAATTCAAGCTCGGTCCCCCTTTCTAGGCCACATGTCCAAACAAGGCCCCTTTCTCTGCGCTCTCACTGTGAACAGCCCTGCTTTAGGGGAGGGGGTGAGGTTCATTCTTCTATCAGTTCTATCGTATCTGTCAGGGCTGCTATGGGTATTTTTACTGATTAGGAAGTGTTTCCACACACATGATGTTTCTTACTCCTTACAGTCTCCACTCGAATGACCAGGGAGGCTCGCTTCATCCTCCAAATGCAGTAAGACTGAGTCACAACAGAATCACCTCCCCTTCTTTGGTAGGGACAGCAACGTCCCCACAGACAGAACTTCCTACTTCTTCCAGATGCTAAAGTAACAGAGTTCGTAAGTGTCTGTCTTGATGTCTTGCTGCTCCAACTCTCTCATGGGCAGTGAAGATAAAGTCCATTACTGACAACTCCGCATGAGTGAGAAATTCATTCAAAGTCTACTTTTCTTTTAAAGGATGAGAAGTTTTTATTCTCCTCATCATGCAAAACATTTCTCTTAAACAAAAAAGATCTTCAGCGTAACTGACGCTCCGGGCTTGAGAAATGCAGCCCAAGGTGAACGCAAGCTGCAATGATGTGACCGCCGTGATGAACGGCAGCATTTCTTGGGACATAGTAACTATCTCACCCCTTCAATTTTATGTAAATACATTCCAATCACAAAGATTAACACACTTTAGAAGTTATTGGCAGTGGGAGGAATGGTTATAAATGCCATATGAGAATTCATAAAAACTTCATTTTATAAAAAAATTATTTTATTATAAGAGAACTTGTAATTCAAGTATGTCATTTATAGCCTAAAAAAAAAGAAATGGCAGGAAGGCTTTTTCCCAGTGAATTATTATTTCCATTTTTCTCTCGCGCCTTCCCCATCCCTGACCCTGAGTCACTCTGGGTAACGGGGCGACTCGGGAAGGAGCAGCACCAGGTCGGCCCCTGCAGTGACTTCTGGGAACAGCACGCGGGGGCACGGGAAGAGCACGGAACCGGAACACCACCTGAGAGGCTGTGCACACGGCATTACAGAGGTGCTACCGTCATTTGCTTCCACCCCAAAAATAACACCTTCAACAGCGGTAAGTTTCCACACCTGGTTTCAGGCGACTCACTGCATGATTGCCAGGCGCTTGCTCAAGCAAGGAGGGTACGCAGTCGGCCCTCTCCAGTCCTGCTTGCGAACAAAGACTGCGTCACAGTTTTGTTCATATTCCTGACAACACCTACAACAGCACTACAGCTTTAATATGATGATTGATGCCTGTGAACATTTAAATCCTAAGCCGGTGTAACTAATGTGGATCTCTAGTGCTGCCCAGGCTATGTCTGAGTTATTTCTGGTTTGGAAACAGACGTGGCTGAAGCACCTCTGACTTTTTAGGTACAGCCAAAAAGAGTCAGCAGACTCGATGCCCTGAGATGAATGATTGTAAAAAACTGTCCTCAAACATGAAACATTAGCCTGGTGCTAAATCCAGACTACAGTGCTCTTTGTGACTGCCACACAGTCTGTTACAAACCTGTGCTAAACAAAAGGCTCCTCAATTTTGATGGCTTTAAACCAGGGTTTGTGTCTCAAACCAAGCTCGACATGCGCTATATTTTTAATTAAAGCTTGACTGTGACCTTCAGGTGTCTCTTCTTTGCGGTCACTGTGTGGGAAGACTTGCTTCCCACTGCGTGCTGGTTCTCAGCACTTACATATCTCCGGTGCAGAAACCCTGAGTGTGTCTCAATGTCATCTGGATTTTTCCAAAAAACTACCAACAGGCTAGGGTTCCAGAGAGAGAAGAAAATGGGAGGAGAAAAGCAATTTTAAAATCCATACAAGGGCAAAAAGAGAGAAGAGAAACAAGATGTATATTTTAAGCTACAGCCAATTCTTTAGAATATTAATGATAGATTCTATTAAAAGAATTGAATCACTTTAGTTTGATAATCTAAAGCAGGAATCAACAAACTTTTTCTATACAGTGCCAGAAAGTAAGTATTTTAAGTTTCACAGGCATCAGTCTCCGTTGCAACTGCTCTGACTCTCTAATGGCAAAGCAGTCACAGATAACACCCAGAGCAACAGGAGTGACCACCTGCCAATAAAACTTTATTTACAAAAACAGGCAGTGTCTCCACTATATACTTCTGATTTTTCATATGGAATTAATAAAACATGTCTATGAGATAGAACGGAATACAGACCTGTTCAATTTATACTAAAATAAGACAAGTATTTTGTGGCCATCCCAAATACTTTACACATTTAGATATGACCTGTGGAGTGAATGCTGGTGGGACTCATTAATTTATGCTTCTTTTATCCCTCCCTCACCACAACCCTCTCCCACTAAAGAATCCACAAATTAAGAAATTTTACACACTAAAAACATACACCATGCATTATATGCCACAAGAATCACTCTCCCCAAAATTCTATGGGTCTTAACAAGCCAGTATAAACACACGCAAAATCTCGGGAGAGGGAGTACCTGTTAAGCCTAGTATCTCAAACAACAACAAACCAAAGAGGAAGCAGTTGCTAACGGAATAAAAAGCAAAGCCAAGATTTTGGCAGACTCTTGGTGCTGGGAAGACAAAACTGTAAAAAAAAAAGAAAGGAAACGAAAAAGTGCCAAGGAGGAGCAGAGGTCAGGTACACACCCTGGGTGTTCAGTCAAGACCCCTGAAGACAGACCAGCCTCCACCTGACCAAGGGGAAAGGTGATACGCCCAACAGGAAAAAAAAAACTGAATCCTCTCTGGAGATGATGACACTATTTAGAGCATCAACAAGTTTTCATCCACAGTATCTGGTACACAATAAAAACACCACCAAGCTGGCCAGGAAATCAGATTCGTAACCCAAAGGAGGGGGTGGGGAACAACAGAAATAGTCGCATATGTGAACCAGATTTTAGAATCATTAGAAACAAATTGTAAAATAATTATGATTAATGTATTCTATAAATTAGTTGAAAATAAGGAGAATTTCTTAGAAAACTGAAATCTATAAAAAGAAACAGATGTACTGTCCACAAAATAATAAAAGTCCTAATTTAACACTGCCCCTAATAGGTCAAAGAGGCACTGAAATCTCCAGGGTGTTCACTAATAAAATGGTGAATGAACATATAACCAGCAATGGGGCAGGAAGTAGCAAAGACAGAATGGCTGACAAAGAAGGGCAAGGAGGCTAAAGAGGAAGAACAGCTGGAACAGCTATATCGGTAATGACATTAAATGTAAATGCACTAAAAGTTACAATTATAAGACAAAAATTATCAGACTGGATTTTTTTTTAAATTCTAAGTTGTGAGAAGTATGGACGGCCTCTTGCGTGAGTGGTAGGCAACTGTGAAAACTTTCACCACTTATGAAGTGGGACAGGATCCCAACGAAAGGAAATTTATTGGCCGATGAACTATCTCAGGCACCTGAGGAGCTAATAGGAGTAGTAAGTACAGCCCTACAGAATCAGCTCTTGCTGGGGGCTACTGACGAACTGGGTAGGGGGGGACAACTAAAAACTGAATGATCTGAGGTGACGTGAGGAAGATAAAAAGGCCTCTCCGGAGCACAGACAGATTCTCATCTCCCGCCGTCAGAAAGCAGAAAGCTGAGAATCAGGCCCAGGACTTAACTATCGGGGCAGCAGATCCCCAGAAACACTGACTACTCCACACTGAACACTCAATCCTGGCGAGTCAGCCGGCCCACGGGCAGGATCCTCGCTGGGAAGAACCAAGGCTCTGAGGCTGGAGAGGGGCTGGGGGTCAACAAGCTTGAAGTCCCTGAAACCTCAGATCACCTTAAACCCTCTGGGCCTGCAGAAGGGCCCACTCTTCCTTCACCTTCAGACAACACAGAAGCTTCCAGCAAGATTCACCCCTCCTAACCACCAGGCCACCAACCAGGTCAAGCAAGGAAGCTCAGTGAAAGCCCCCAGTGCTGGTGATGTTTTATATACTCACCTCGGCTATGGTCACATTGGTGTGTTCACTTGTAGAAACTTATTAAGCTGTACACTTAAATATACTGTATTGTTTTGTCTGTTTGCACTTCAATAAAAAGATTTTTTTTTAAAAAAAAAGCAATTACATTCAATTTACATTTTCAAAGATAAGCGTTTTATTGAGAAACTTCTACAATATCTTGCCATATTGGTATTCATATACCCCTATCTTTGCCACTGTATCTACATAGTATGCCAGATGCCACAGCAAATCAAAGCTCTTCTTTATTAGAAATGTTAACTGACAAGAAACCACTGAAACTCCAATATTATACATTAACTAATATGACAAATATAATCAAATTATAGAAAGTTCTATTTGTGCTTACGCAATAAATCCATAACTTAATCACTACATAGATTGAAAATGAAAGTAGGTAACATTTATACATTACTATGTGTCACGTACTGGACTAAGTTTCTTACGTGCATTACTCACATAATTCTCATAATAATCTTCAGGCATTAATTCACTGAACAAATACATTTGCCAGGCCTTGTTTTAGGTGCTAGAGATTCAGCAGCACACAAAAAGTCCAGATCCCTCCCCAGTGGTTCTATTACTATCCCCAAGAGGAAACTGAGGCTCACTCAGGTTCCCCAAGCACCCACGATCGCGTGGCAGACACTACGCACTGGCCAGCCCCACGTCCATTCCCAGTCTCCTCCTCGCACGCCTCGACCACACATGCTAAAAGGCTAATTACTCACCTCCCACCTGCCTTTAAGCTAGAACTGACAACCTAGATTTGGCCATAAGACGTAAGCAAAAGTCTCTTATTCTGATAGAAGTTTCTTTGTCCTTCCTCCTCTCTCCCTGCCCACGATAGGGAAGCCATGCCTCCAGCTGAAGTAGCCACGTCTTTCCATGAGAAAAAGGCCAAAGAATTACAGAGATACCAGCCCTGACATCACTCAATATTACCATTGCGGAAAAAGATTTCTCGTTATGTGACAAAAATAAACCCCTTTGTTTTGTGCCACTGTTGTTACTTGAAGCTAAATGCTTTCCTAACGGGTGTGTCACACAGCCAGAAAGTGGGGAACCAAGATTTGAAACTAGGTCCATCTCTCTCTAAAGCATCAAATTGCATAACTTTTTAATGAACATTTACTCCAAACTGTAAATATATACATTTTCCATATATAAATGCTTATTCCAAAGCCGGACTGCTATAATTTGTAGTAAAATCAAGAATATAAGTCACCCAAGAACTCTCTTCTCTTGCATTTTTTGCTGATTCCTACACTGAATAAGCTTGTGATGACCCTTTGCTGACCTTTAAATACAGCTTCGCAGACACTGGTCTGTACACAATAATGCCCTTGCACTTCTCAGAAGCATAAAGCTTTAGAATTAATAACATTAAACTTTCCCATTTTCCTAGAACATGGGGGGCGGGGGCAGGTGGTAAATTAGAGTCTGAATCATTTTCAATTGAGTAACTTTATTTTAATTTGAAGGATAATGTCCCCTACAACCCACCAATTCCTTTCCTAGGTGTTTACTACAAAAAACTCAAATACATTGACAAAGACATACACAGGAACGTTCAGGGCAGCACTGTTTGCAGTAGCAACGTGACAGAAAGAGCAATTCACTTCTGCCTGGACCCCAGGGCACTAATAGTCCAGGACTGCTTTATGTGTGAGTTTCACAGTTTGAGGGTTCCTAATCCACTGCGTTAGAATAAAAGTGATTTGTAAACTTAAATGTTGATCTTTGTTACTACTATCTGTTTTAAAATACTTTAAAATGATACTATAAAATATATCAAAGTATGAAATAACAGCAAAGGCACCAAACAAAATGCCATATAAAACACATGACCACTCCTTTACTGTTTATCTAATAGGGAGCATAGCAAAATCCTCTGCTGGTTTACAAAGCCAAGATCCCAACAAGTTTCTAACGAATTCCATTTGTTGGAAATAAAATAAAAATGAGCACCCTTCTCTTCGTGGGCCAATCTCCTAATAAATAGTGGAAATGAAAGACAAACAAGATTTCTAAGTTTGTAATTCCAATAATAATTACTTGATTACAAATACATGCAAATTCATAAGAATACAAAAAAATGATCTGGGACCAGAATGGGTCACACAGAGAGTTACAAGGGACTTCAGAGAGTACACCTCCAAATACAGACAGAAGCTCGTCCTCTCTATAATATCAGATATAGTTCAATTTTATTCAGTAAACTGTAATTTTATTCTAACATTCCATATAACAGTATACTCTTAATAAATATTCATTTTATTAAAGCTTAAGTCATCCAGAAACATTAAAGAAAAAAACTGGCAAAAAATTCCACCACTCTGACATTTTGGGTTTGTTTGCTTGCTGTGGGAGAAAATACCAGGGGTATAGATTTAAAAAGACGAAGGCATGCTGAAATGTAGAGGAGTCTCTAGGAGTCTGCTGTTTGTTGCAGCGGACTGAAAACTGACAACATGTTCCCAGGTGACTGCCCTAGAAGGGACTCAATGACAGGTTTTCACAGTGGAATTTTTATGGTAACTCTGATAGTGTTAGGAAAAAAAAACAAAACCCTGTGGATATTTTTTATACATCTTGAGGAACAGGACACTTAATGTTGAAGCAATATTTTCATCAAAACATTTTCATATGCTTCCAATAAAATACCAGCGTTTTTGGAAATGAAATGACTCACAGTATAGGAAAGCATTATTCAAAGTGTTGCACTCTTAAATTAGTATTTGCTCATACAGCAATACAAATTAGATAATTAAGTAACGACAAGGTAATAATTCCCCCTTTTTTTAAAACCACTGAAACCTACAGATAAGTTTAACTTTTAAATCAGTTAGTTTACAAATCCTTCATTCAAGTCTAACAACTGCTTGAGACTGATTAAATGCTGTTTTAATTCATAGTGGTTACAACTCATAACTTTTTAAAGGTTATCATCTGAGCTTAGTAGCTATTCTGAGTGTAATACTAAAAATAATATCGCCCCAGAAGGAATAAGATAACTTTAAGCTGTTGGTCCCAAAAGAACAAATATTTTGAAAACATATTTTGGAACATAAAATTTGCCTTCATCTTAAAAGCCCTTAACATTAATCTAAACGTTTAAAGAGGCCTGTAAGCGGGTCATGAGCTATTTGTTGCCAGGCTGAATATCTGTGTACAAATGGTCCCCTGGAAAGAATTTTCAACCAAAAGTTATAAATATCAAAAGAAGGATTAATAATGGAAAGTCTGACCTAAGACTAGCCGGACTACTACGATATTCTACTCAGTAGTATCCTACTGCTCACAGCTCACGCTACTCAGACTTAGAATGGATCTTTTGTTTTCTTAACTTGAAAGATGCAAGTACCTACTTTTTCTCTCAATTGTGCTTTAACTATAACTTGTCAAATTATAAGATGTCAGTTTATACAACTGGGGATTTATGACACCAAAATTAAACAAAAATAACAGTTTTTAAATGTCTACCTCAAATGACATCCTTTTCCATTCTCTTTTCCTGTGTGAAGCTAATACCAGCAAAATCTTAATTCAGACTCATTCAAAATATGTAATACCCTACATATGAACGGAACTGACTGTTAACAGTGATGTATTTCCTAAGCAAATTGTTTTGGGATTTTGAAGTCTCAAGGGAGTGACAATTTTACTGAAATATTCACTAACATGCAAATGTTATTCATACCTGTAAATATTGTTCATTTTCTACTGGTTCAAGCACACTTGGTTCAGGGTAGTAAAGAAAACAGTTGTGGGTCCAAGGTCTGGTGCCACCACCTTCACATGCAACCTGCCACGAGCCACTTCTCAGCTCTGAACACCAGTTTACTCTTCTGCAAAATGGCGACGACGACACTTTCCTGACCTACTTCACAAAGTCGTCAGGATGACTCGGTGACATAAATTACAAAAGTGCTCTATTCACTACAAAAGCAGAACTCAAAGGTAGTACTGTTATACTACTTCATGCACATTACTGGCAAAATACCTATTCTTACATTTCAGGTGTTTGATATCAATGACGTCGGGAGAGCCAAGGGTCCCAAGGGTCCTGGTACAGCCTCACAGAGCGGGCCTGACTGCGAGATGTCACCATTCTCCGAGTCTGAGCCCTTTACGCAGCAAGCAGCGTAGGCCAGAGTCACCACAGTGCACTGCAGCACAACTGTCCCCTCCCTGGGCGAAGGCGGCAGGCTGGCTCGCTACGGACAGTACTGACCTTCAGCCCTGGGTTCCGCACCTGCACCCCGAGTACTGACCGTCAGCCCTGGGTTCCTCACCTGCACCCCGAGTACTGACCGTCAGCCCTGGGTTCCTCACCTGCACCCCGACTCACGCAAGCACAGCCACCATCCAAGCCCAGCACGTCTCTCCACGGGACTGTGGGCGAGACGTCTGGCTTCTTCCCTTTAAAAGCTGGCACAGCAAGCAGTGTACCAAGACGGACAACTGAGTTTCTGGAATGCCTTCCACAAGGGCCCAGCTAGAGGGCAATGTGAATATGGGTATTAACACAGGGATTCCCAAGGAGAAGATGGATGGGATCAGCTACCGAAGAATGTGGGCCAGATATTGAGCTATGAGAGCCCCAAAGCAGGCAGCTAGTTAAAACCAAAACAGTCTGGCTGAACTGACTGCCTCTGTAGGAGCAGATTCCTCCATGGAAATCAACCCCCTCTACTGGAGGAACTCAGAGCTGAGTGGCAACCTTAGAACAAATGGCTCCTTCAGTACCTCTACCACCTGATCTCGTGCCTTTGTGCCCTGACGTGCCATCCTTGAAGGAGAAAGGGGGCCAGAATCTCTCCACACGGAAGACTTCAGGACGACGGGTCAGGGTCGGGAACACAAACGTGTGCGGCAGTTTGGACATTGATGCTGGCAGGAGCGGGAGGCACACGATGGATTTTCACCACCGGAATTCAGCTGTCGCCCCTGTGGCTCTGGCTGTTTTGGACATCGTGGCTGTGGTAGAAGCAAATGCACAGACTGGTAACACCCAGTACGCCATCCTGGACTTCACTAATGCCCCTTTCGCAATTCCTTGGGTGCCAAAAGATTAGGATCAGTTTATTTTCACCTGGCTCCATGTTCCAAGACAGGTTCTCTGAGCAGCCACAAGGTACCTGAATTCTCTTGCTGTCTGCACCAGTGCCGAGATACGGAACAGTCCCTCTCCCTTGCGGTGGAATGACTTAGTTCCACCACGTCAGTGATGATGCGCTGATTGACAGGCTCAAATAAAGAACAGGTGGCGATGGCTTTGGGACAGATGCTAACTCACACAAGAACCCAGGGCTGGCTCATTAATCTTGACGAGATATAGGGACCAGCCGTCCAAGTCAAATTCTCAGGAGCAGTGTGAGCTGCCCTGAGAAAGTACAGGAAAAATTACTCACCCTCCAGCCCCCACCTACCAAAAAGGAAGCCTGGTACTTGGTTGTACCGTCCCGCCATTGAAGACTACGTGTGCCTCAGCTAGGCTAAACGACCCAGAGGACACACGCACTTCGGGTTCCATATAGCAGTGCAAGTACTTTTCCCTATGAAGTTCATGACCTACAGCAAATGTCTAGAAACCCATCCTTAACTTTAGTTACCACAGTTGAGGAGCTGGGAGGCCAGTGAGTCAGCTTATACTCTCCTGAACAAGTCACAACGGATAATATACTGGCATTAAACTGCATCCTGGCTACACAGGACACGTGGGCACGAACACCACTGTCAGGTGGGGCAGCCCATACATCCTGTAAGAAAGGAAACTAAGTGATTATCTGGAATAAGACCTCCTAGTACGTGCTGGGACTTTGCTCAATTTGATGAATTCTGGGGTGCACGGTTGAGATGAATGTAGCAGGCTGGCCTCATCCTGTGGATAACCGCCAAGTGTCTTTGAGATACACTGAAGGAATAATGTGGTCTCAGCGCCTGGGAGCGTATCACTCTGAGCTGCTGACGGGGTAGTACACTTCTGTGCAAATTTGAGTTTAACCAAGAATGCGTATGGGCGAAGGGTGGACTGTGGAGAGACTGTCTGTCGTGGGCCCCACGCACCCTCTGCTTCCTCAGCGAGCTGCCCAGCAGCAAGTGCACCAAGCACCCTCCGTCCTTGAGCCATTTCTCTGCCCAGTTACGTGGCAATGACACAGGTCAAAGTACCGCAAAGCAGGACTCAGTACTCCTTGCCAACCTATATAATAGCCAACAAATACCAGTAACAATGCAAAAACTAACAACTTATTCTTTACACAGGACCCTCGCATTTCAAACCTTTAAAAAAGATATTAAAAAGTTACAGGAAGGTTCAACAAATCAGAATATTTACTTCGATGGATTTAATATTCTATTCTGCCAAATATCACTATTGATATGCCTTCACATCATATGAATTCATTACTAAACAGAAATTATAAGCAAGCAGAAAAATAATATTTCAATAGCTATGAAAATAATTTCAAATACAGCCTTTCACAAGTAAAAATGATTTCCATTAATCATTTTACTGTTCTAAACATATCTACCACAGGTTTAAGTAAAATAACCATTAGAACGGTGATCTGCTAACATAAATTTTCCAGACAGTTAATGGAGCACAGCATAAATTATCTTTCTATGCATTACATAGCTCCTTTGAGATAAGGCTATCTTCTAGGTCCAAGATTTTGTGTGCATGTTTTAACAAAAAAGCTCATTTACAGATTTTCATTTTTACTTTTAATATTTCAGAAGGTGCCCACTGGTCCAGCCTGAGGAAACCGAAATAAACCAGCAACCAATCACCAAACTCAATAAGTCTTTTCTTTTACTAAAACCCAGAGGGGATGCGGAGACGGGGCAGACAAGGAAGTCCAAGCAGCACCCCTCAGACGGGAGACAGTCCGCCTGCTCCGCATGCTCATCACAGAGAGGAAGACTGTATTCCACGGTCAGTCAGAGGTGGACAGCAACTTTCCATATGCCAAAACAAGGTATTTCTTAAAATTGTAATTGTTTTATATTAGAACACTATAATTTAAGAAATGAGATTCGTAGTTCTACAAGTCAGAACAAGACTGATGGATCCACAAAGAAGGCTCCACTGAGGCATTTTTAGACTTGAGAGAATTTACTTGCTAGAGGAGTACAAAGTAAAAAAAAAAAATCTTTTACATTGTTTCACAAATTTGAGCCACACACAAAAAGTGGTAACACTTCTTTAAAACACAAATATCTACCAGAAGATCTGACTTACCTCAACCGATGCACCCAACTCCCATTCACGACAGAGCAAAGTGCAATTACAGAGTCACTAAGCAAAAAGCTTCTGAGAAAAGAAAAAATACAGAACGAGAAACGGTAACCGCTGAGTAAAACGAGAGCCTTAGAGAGGAAAAGTGGGCATCCACAATACGTGCCCAGGGTCTATGTTAGCACATTTGTTTGGATTTTGGAACAACAATGATGACAATGTTTTTAATATAACTTTTCCCAGCACCTTTCAGAAGTGTCTTGCCGCTTTCCTAAAACCACCAGAAACTTTCTACTAGGGCTAAGAATATTTGTGATTTCGTTAGCAGAGGTAAGGATGATCTTGCTGTTACTGTTGTTGCCGTAGTTGCTGGATTGGGTATATGTCTGTTTTAATGTTAGTAAACCTGCTATAAACACAAACCAATTTCTTTTAAGAATCCTTAAACCATTAGCTACAAATCCTGATCTTTGAATGATCTAGAAAAATAATGAAACATCTGTGAATATGTAAGCAGCCCGACTATTCTCTAAAATATGTTCAGAATTTTCCAACAAAACCCACGTAAAACACGTCTCTTAGTCAGACTGACAGGAAGTCAAGCCAATCCCTTGAAGACAGAAAGTTCAGAGCTGTAAAATGTTATCTCACCTGCTCCTTCAAAAAACTGCACTCAGTCATAAAGTCATAAGCCAATAACTATAAAGAATTCTGATGCCTGAATAAGTGAAATCGTATTCACATTTATTTATAGTGGTTTACCATTTATGAAAACTGCCAATGAATAAAAGTCAAAGCCGTGCATGCTGCCAGGGTATCTAATGTATTGTGAAAAATCAGTGAATACTAAGCAGCAATAACAATATACATTCTGCAAAAACCCTAAAATATGACATGTACGTATCTCATTATAAAATCATTTTAAATGCAGCTCTCGTTAAATAGGCATCCAACTGTTCAACGGTCCAGGTATCGCCAACACACACGCTGTCCGAGGAGGTCCACGGGAGGCCCCTACACTCCCAGATTTCCACTTGTGATAATCTTTAGGATAAAATGGAACAAAGGAAAGAAACTAAATCTTTCTACATTTTTTTCACATGCTTTTGAATGACTTTGGAGTTCTGAATGACATTAGACCATGAAAAATGCCTCCTGGAATCGCATGCTAGGTCTGGTTATCACTGTACTCCCAGTGCTCAGAACACCATGGACACACAGTAGGCGCTCAAGTATCTGCTGAATGAACACATAAAGTCTTCCTAATCCAGCTTTGTCTTAGTGAACTTAAAAAACACTGGTGAAGACTGCCCCTAAATGCTAATTTAGAGTCCAAAATAAGCAACAGAGGTTTGAACCTTCACTGCATCAACTGACTATCACATATATTTAGAACATTTTTAACTATAAATGTTTACTTTCTATAAGTCAGAAGTATTTCGCAGTCTGATGATTTGTGTGTATGTGTGTGTGGTTTTTTTTGGCGGGGGGGGGGGGGTGGTGGTGGTCTTTTTTGAGACAGAGTCTTGCTGTGTCACCCCAGGTAGAGTGCAGCGGCCTCACGGTAGCTCAGTGCAACCTCAAACTTCCGGGCTCACGTGGTCCAAGTAGCTGGGACAACAGGTGCACGCCACCATGACCAGCTAATTTTTCTATTTTTGGTAGAGATGGAGTCTCACTCTTGCTCAGGCTGGTCTAGAACTCCTGACCTCATGTGATTCTTCTGTCTCGCAGGCTCCCAGAGTGCTAGGATTACAGGTGTGAGCCACCACGCCTGGCTGACACAGTATATGTTTAGAGGGCTCATATGCATAATACACAATTCAATGTAATTAAATTAATCATCCTAGAATACCTCTTTCACTGTATCATTCTTTTATTTAAAGATTTCTGATAGTTCTCTACAATCTTTATAATAAAGTCCCAATTCCTTAGTCTGGAACCACAAGCCCTTATATAGTCAACAGAAATTTACAGAACTCCTTCTTTGAACCAGGTAGGCACTAAGGATACTTTCGAGAAAGGGCTCATAACCTAGTGAGTAGGTAGTATTCAGAAACACCTGCCAAAGACACAGGTAAGGGAAAAAACAACAAAAGTCTGAAGTTTCAAGCGACCCAATACACCTTCTAAAGACTGGTTCTCAGATGGGAAGTTACTGGGTTGATTTTTCATTTGAGACCATTTTCAAATACCATCGCTTTGGCAGCTATAAAGAGAACGTCCCACTATTTCTGCCAAGCTGGGTCCATTTCTGAGCTTCAGAAATCCCAATTTCCTAATGGTTTCCCCTCAAAGCCCAGCACAAATCCCTATACTCCCATGAGGCCTTCATGGAATCCATTCAAACTAAGAGATCTCCCCTTCCTGTGATATCCCTGTAGTAGCCCTATGCTAAGGTATACTCTCAAAACTAAGGGCCTTTTTTATATTGCTAATGACACTATCAATTGGGATTACCAAGTCCTGAACAACAAAGTCTGTACTAGATTCCTCTGAATCTCCCATTAGGTCTAGCACAGTTCTTTATCCACAATAAGCCTTCTAAGGGTACAACAAATAACTGCTATCAGTTATATTATATTTTAACTGAACCATTCAAGTATATTAAAATTCTAAGTAGGTGGTTAGCATGGAACAAAGAACAGTTTAAAAGTAATAGTTTCTAAAATTTGAAAAACAGAAATAATGTTTCCAAAAAATAAAATCCCTAAAATCCCTGCATTGTTCTCTTTTGCCAGATTACTTAATTACTTGCGATACATATAGAAATCAAACGCCACAGGCCTGACAGCAAGAATACAAACCAGAAAACCAACCTCAAGTCTTGAATCATAATCATGATCTTGGGCTATAAAAGGAAAGTTCAATCAATATCTCTCTCTCACCTCCCCCCGACACACACACACTCATTCACATCCATTCTCTCTCTCTCTCTCTCTCCAATTTAAAGCCTGCGAGATTAAAACAGCCTTCTCCATTCAGACTAGAGGCCAAAATAGACCTACTTATTATTCAACACATGATTTAAACAAAAGAGAAAAATCCAGAATGGTGAAAACATTATTAATGTATGCCCAAGAACACCTTCCTAAATGAAAGCCGACCATCATTATGCACATCTCTAATTCTTCTCAGATTTACAGTCTTGCAATCAAAAATGTTTACTACAGTCAACTATTTTCAAGTTGATTATTCTGATTTCCTGCTACTGACTTTTCCCTGTTTCCTATCTTGACTATTTCACTCTTTATTTCCATCAACAGAGGTAAACCTGAAGAACATCTACACATATTTTAACATCTCAAACATACAAAGTCATTTTAAAATTACACATTTTATCAGTTTCCTACTAAACAGAAAACCCAGGGTCCTAACGAATTTATTTCATTAACTGACAAAGTTTAATGAAGTCTCTATTTCAATTCAACCACTTACCCTTGCACATGTCATTTTTAAAGAACTGATTGGCTTTACCCTGCCAAATGTTAACAAAATCCAGCTCACAAATTAGTATACCCCCAGGTAAAATTTTTCAAATAATCATTTCTTCCATAATCGCACTGAATGAAATCTAAGAGTCATACAACCCTACAAGTTTAGAATTTATTTATTTATTTTTTTTTTGCTTACTTCTTCAGCAGCCTTCTCAATGTTATGGAGGAGATTCTCACAAACATAAATAACAGAGGAGGGAAAGCACTGGAATATGACACAGAAGACACAAGTCTCAACCCACCTTACCAAGAACTTTCTTTGTAATGTCTGACCAACCTCAGTCTTAGAAACTTCAACTATCAAATGAAGGTACTGGATTACAAGATCATCAAAGTCTTTTCCAGTCTTAAAATTCTACTCAATTCTAATTTCTTCTGAAATAAATAAATAAGTCATATTGTATAAAAATTCAGAGTTAACTGACATTATGAGTCAAGTAAAGCAGCTCCAACAAGGCGCTGCTATGGATTTGGGAGTCTATGGACGACTCACCACCCAGAGCAGACCTCACCAGAAATGCACGATTAATCCCTAAGACACCCCTTACTGGAAAATCCTCATGCAAGAGGGCCCTACTGAAAAAAAGTCCAGGACCAATTAATCTGAAATCTAAAGCACCGAGAAGAATACAGTTTTTATTTGCTTAGAGTGACATATGAAGTACATGGTTGATCTCACAAATAAACAAAGTTAATGCTTAGATTTGTTGGGTTTGCTGTTGTTAGTTTTCTAAACTATTTAAAGACGATGCAGTGCTCTAAGATTCCAATTTATAATAAGTTATCTCATCAAAGTACTATGGTAATTATCATGTCTTTAAAGTTAATGGGAAAACTATATAAAATGAATGACCTTGGTTTTATAACTTGTCCCATTTTAACCTTTTCCATATAGATATTTCTCTTACATTAAGAAAGAAGTCAATCACATTTTGAATGTATATTTAAGGCATCATTTCATAAAGTATTTTATAGACAGTTTTTCCTACTATAAATCAACATTGAAAATGTGTGAGCTACAAGCCCATTACTTATTCACACTTTTATTTTTAGTAAATGACTATATGAACATAATTTATTTGATAAGGATGTGAATGTGTTTTCTCAAAGTAGAAATTAAATGTCCTCCTATTGAAAATACTCCATGTGTGTTCTCATTGTGATGCTTCAATTCAACAAGCAAAAGCAACACATCATTTGACTATATTCCTAAAAGATTATGATAATTATTAAAAATTATTACAAGGTCATCATTATCAGCAAGAAAATGCTGTACCCAAAGGGGAAAAATGTGTTAAGTAGCAACAACAAAAATTATGAATTCTAGCCCTGCTCTGTCACACCGCGCAAACGCAGGCTCCTCAGTGCCCTTCCTACCCCATCTGCCAAGTGAGGAAAAGCCTGCCCATTGCTCAAGCAAACTGTTGCAAAGAAAAGAAACCTCACCCAAACCTCTTCTCTCGCATTTTCCTCCAGCTCTACAGTTAAAACAGGTCTGTGTAGAAATCCCGAATAAATAACAAAATGCTGACAACATAAATACTAATTCTGAATTATGGCACAACTGCACTAGTAACTTTCTCTGCAATGCAAAGGCTTTTCTTTTAAATATTAGTTCAAACCAAATGCTTATTTTTTTAACTGAAACTCCAAAAGAGGGAAAAAAAGATCTTCATGTTTCCCTCTCACCATGATTTTTAAGGTTTCTAAACTCTATGTTTCTATGTACTCTTCCAGCAAAATGAGCATCAACATGCTATACTGACGTCTTACACTTGCAGTTTTGTACTTTTCAAAAAGTTTCCACAGGTATCATCTCAACACATCACACAGTGTGGTGAGTGGGAAACAATTTCCAGGTTACAGATAAGAAACTCAAAAGAAAGAAGTTATGTGACTTATCTAAAATCACGCAAGGAGAAAACAACAGAACTCAGGTTTCCCGACTCCTATAAATTGGTATTGAGTCTGTTTTGAGTTTACACACATGTGCACGTACACACACACACACACACACACACACACACACAGTCCTGTGTAACTGCTGCTTCTTCCTGGCTACAGAAAGACTGAAGAAATCTGCATATGAACAAAATTTTCTTAAACTCTATAAAGCTGCAGTTGAAGGCTAGGGTTTCACAGGCTATGAAGGCCATCCACAAGACCACAGAGAAACTGCGTTTAGCTCAAAACCCAACCCACATCCTGGAGAGTTCTGAGCCAGCCTCAGGTCCCCAAATCCCTTGATTTTCCTCCACGAACATTTCTGTTCTGTTGGAGCCTTCCTCACGCATCTTGCTCTACCCCAAGGATAATCCTTTTTTAAAACTGTATTTATTATACCCCTTTGCTGTTCAAGATTCTTTATGAATTCCCTGCCACTTAACTGTTAGACCAAATTTAAATTCATCTTAAGAATTCAAGCCTTGCTGGATAAATGTATAAAGCAAACATAAAGGCCTGCAGAGTATGTATCTGAGTTTTGAAAAATCATGTATGTTTTATATTTTAAAAAATGTTTTACACAAAGAAAAAAATCTTTTCTAAAATTCACTGTAATCTAAAAATTACAAAAGGATATGTTTCCAAATAATGTTTTCATTTAATAAGTAACTATACTATAGAATGCCTAAAAAATGCAAAGTCCTATATTAGAATGAGTGACAGAAAATGTAAAAATTAACTTATTTCCCACCCTCAAAGAGCTTAAATGGTAAGAATTATGGACAAACATATGAAATTACAATGTATTATGATATTGGCCACATTCCATATCAAATGATATTCCCAATTTTCTATGAGGCCTTTTCCTTTTCAAAAAAAAAAAAAAATGGAGAGGAAGTTATCAAATGGTATCAAAAGCTTTTCAGTTCTACTAAGCCTGTCATACATTTTCTTACTGAACCAAATGAGATAATGAGTCATATAACTAGACCTTTTCTATTAAACCATCATTACATGCTCAGATAAACCTTTCCTGGTCATGACTGATGATTCTTTAACTGCACCATTAGCTTTAATTTTATTACAGAATTGTGCATCTATAGTCATAAGTGTTCTTCAAACTCTGCTCCTTAAAACACCAGAATTCCATGAGTTGTTATCAATATCCCATGACCAAAAAGAAAGTTGGGGGGCTGGGGGAGAGATCCATGATCAAATGAATATGCAAAGTTGGGGGGCTGGGGGAGAGATCCATGATCAAATGAATATGCAAAGTTGGGGGGCTGGGGGAGAGATCCATGATCAAATGAACATGCAAAATACTGGGCTAAATAAAGTCAAGCAGATTTCTTTGCTTTAACACTTCTCAGGAATCCTAATATGCTAAAGTGGACTGTGAACATCAAAAGAGGACCCTACATACCTTTTTGCAAACTTGTCTAGCCACAAAATTCTTCTACAGAGTTTCTATTATCTTGGAAAAGTCTAGAAATCTGCTAAACATAGCTTGGTTAATATATGATCAAAATGTTGTCCTTTGGCCCAAATTTTGGCAGGTTTTAGTATTAGCAACATAGTAACTTAAGGGCATTAATTGGAAGATTCCTATTCATTCCAGTTTAAAAGTGAAAATGCTAAAAACGGGCCTACAAGTCTGATTGTGAAGGCAACATATATTATTACATTAATTCTTCCACAGTCATTAGTTTATTAGTTCTTAGAGCTTGAGTCAATTTATAAAACTGTTTTTTAATCTTATTTAGTGATTTTCTTCATTAAATTCTACTTTGAAATTTACATCGTTACCCCTCTGGGTTTTCCTTATAAATCTTGGCTACCTTTTTTATTCTTAACCTTTCTAGGTTGATTTGTTCTAAGGATATCTTTTGAAAGCAGCACACAGTTGAGGATTTTTTTAAATCTGAGTCTGTCTTTTAAAAGGAAATTTAATATACTATTTATAAATTGTTTTATTGACACTTATCTTTTATCTTCTTATGTTTCCTTGCTATCATTCTTTTTTCATATCTTACCTTATGGATCATGTTTGCTTGCTAATTTTATCTAGCCAGTTAGAAAATAAGCATATATTCTTTTATTTTAATTCTACTACTGGTAATTCCAAGTTGTTTAAAGTCCTCCTTTAACCAGATTTTTGCTCACTATTAAAGTAAAACTGAAATCCGTCTTCTGGTACCCAGCTCCAGCTTGGCTGAGGAATTGATCAAGGTATCGCTCTTCCCCTTCCCTGACACTGCCTTCCCAGTTCTTGGAGGATCACAGGTCTTACAATCACAGCCTACCTTTCTCAGTTGTTTTTGGTGTTTTGCACTCTTTCCAATCTTGCATAGCAACTGTGCAGTCTTGCTTCTACAGTTAATTTATTTATTCCTGGTGCTTCTGTACAAAGCTGTCCCTTTCCCAAACTCTTAATTTTAACTTTTCTCCAAGAGCACATCTTCAAGTAATTTTCTTAAAGAGCTCATACGTGATATGTTTTCTCTAACCCTTGAAAATCTAAAGATATCCTTCTCTTGCCATCATAGATGAACAACAATTTAGCTGTGTATACAGTTTTTCAGCCACGGCCCTGTGCTTTGTTCTCTTTAGACCACTGAAGTAACTTGTTCCATTACTTCTGGCATTTTATGACAGTAAAGAGAACACACTGATTCTTTCCAATTCTAGGCTGAATATCCTAGTTCCAGTAACTTACTTTCATCAATTATCACTTTGGAATCATGTGTGTATTCAGTACTACTTAATCTAGTACTTGCTTGAAATAAATCAAGCTAGCAATGTGAATCACTACTATGAAGAGCATAAGAAAATTATTTTATCTACTTTAATCATTTCTATACAAAATGCATCTTTTGCTCTATAATCAGTAAGCAAGTCTGCTGGTTCTCTTGCTCAAGTTTCCTTTAACGGTAAGTCCCTTGATTATTTAAATCAATAACCGTGCACTTTCTCAGCTGGCACATAACCTGCCTCCCACATACTGATGATTTATAAACCTGTAGCTCAAGAATCTCGTTTCCAACTCTCACCATTCTGCCTGATATCCCAAACCTAGTACGTCTAAACCTTAGACACTCTAACCCCCTATACCCTGTCTTCCCCTTCTTGGTGAATGGCACTGTCACCCAGTCATCCCTAAGTCACACTGGACCCTTCTACTCCCTCGTCTCCACACAATTCCCCAGCTCCTATTAACTCTGCCTCACAGACCTCACTCAGCCTATCCCAGACCCTCACAATCCCTGCAACTATCACAACCTATTCACTGCTTTGCCTGGCTTTAGAAACGTACTTCCTACTCCATACCTCATTATACACATTATATGTATATAACAACACATCTAAAATGAAAATCTGTTATACTCCTGCTTAGAACCCTTTAATGAGTGCAACGTAATTTCTTTAGCCTCACTCCTTACCTGCCAGCACTTTTCCCCATGTAAATACTACACTCCGGCCTTAATGAACCATTTACGCTTCCTCCAAATAAATGCCAGGTTATTTCACATCTATGCGCCTGCACAGGCTGTACCGTCTCACTACAATTAAAATACCCTTCCCGGCTAGCCGGCCAGGCCAACCTTGCCTGGTACTCAAGCAGCCCTGTGTAAAACACCCCTTCAAGTATTGGTCTCAGTGTCTTTTAATGAATCCGTTGTTGTGCATCCGTGGTCTTACCCATTAACTACGTATTAGCAACTACTACTCAAGGGCTAAATCTGTTTATTTTTCATTTTTATACCTCTAGTACACATTAAAGTCTAATAAATATTTGTTGGTAACCAAACAAATTTAGAAAACAAAACAAGCGTTTATAAAGTCTACAGGTCTACCGGTAGGAAACCTTAGTTCAAATCGACATAACTACCTACTTTCTAGGGACTAAAGACTGGACACCTGCCCTGTGTCTAGAACCCTCTCCTCTAAAGGAAAGTTCCTAATGAGTACACAGCATGAGATCACAGGACAAGGTCTCAAATCTTTATCTCAGAAGCAACAAAAACAGGGCACTTTCTACTGCAAAAGAATGGCTAGAAGAATAAAGCATTAATACTTCTCAAAAGTGTTAAATGGCACACAAATCCAAGACAGTATTATTTCTCCTGCTTATCGTTACAGAATAATTTTCCTATGAGGATGTGAAATACAAATGACCCCTATTCAGCCCTTTGAAAGAAGTTTGTCCAAAAAGCTTTGGACAGACCTTGCATTTGTTCAGGTTAACCACGGACATAGCAAGCTATTACAAATTACCCTTATGTTTCTGCTAAATCATTCAGTTATAATGACTAAAGTCTGGCAAAGACACGTGCTCAACAAACTAATAATCCAGCTGCAAGACTAGAAAAATCATGACAACCAAACTGACATAAAATAAAGAGCTAAGATAAACACCTTCGACCACCTTTAAAACCAGATTATACAAAACATTCTACTAAATTCCTTGTACTAAATAATTCATGGTATGAATTCCATCATAACAAAGTTGATAAGGCCCGATGGAATACAGGCTAGTACTTGGAAATACTTTCATTAGTATGAATTATTTATTGTAAGGTCATTTGTTTTAACAGCCTTTGGTCTATAACAAGTACTCACAGAAAAATCACACACAAAAAACGAAAAACATTTATTTAAATAAAAGAAAAATTTAACAGAATTTTCTGAATTAACACATGGTCTTACATTTTATCCTTATAGAAAGACTTATTAACTGCTCATATTTATCCCTTTGACAACTTTTTTTGCATACCTACTCTATTACAGACACTGTTCTACACAGTGATTATGCCTGAACTTCCAAAATCCTCTTTTCTTTATGTCCTACTGTACACAATAAACTGTCAAGTAGTTTTAAAAGATTTCCCATCAATTATTTCTTTAAATGCTCCTAAAAATTAGACAAGGAAACTGAGGCCTTTGGTTTCAGTGTACCTTTGGTCCATTTAGCATAGGTACTTTATAAGTATTTTAAATGTTTTTAAAAATAATTACCATCATGATTATTCTTTTAAACTTCCAGCAATTAAAACTATGAAAAGATACTAAATAAAATGTATCTATTTTGAAGTTGAAAAACCTTTCACTATGTCAGCATCTGATGGCCATAAATCAAATGAAAGTCTTCCATCAATTTGCAATTAGTAGTTATTCTTAAGAAGGCAATAATTTCAAGTATTAGCCTCGTTATTTCCTTATTTAACTGAATACAACATTTTCTTCAGGAGGGGATGGCTGGAGCATCAGAATGGAATTAATCTGACAAACAGCACCTCTAATGGGCAGAAGCGTTCTTACCCCTTCACAGAAAGCCAGATTACTGAACTTGAACTAGGAATGCACTGGCCTCCAAGGAAAGGAAATCGAAGGATATTTAGTGAACAGCTCAGTCAATCAGCTTCAGGTCAATTTAATCTGACTGTTGGTCCTGTTTTAACCTCATGTCCCAATTCCAGGAACTCATCTCACTTTACTCCTTGCTGCCCAAGCCTCTAACTTATACCTAATTGCCAAACTGATCACCGTCTTCACTCCACCCCCTCCCCACTCCCACCACGTCCGTGCCTGACACACCCCAGTTCTTCATGGTCCTGACCTCACCACTCTGAGATCCTGCAAGACCTGGAATTCAGAATTCAGGTACAGAGCCCGGCCTCCCAGACTGGATCTCTGACTGTCCTGCCAGTGGCCACTCACAGGTGAGACCTTTGCCTGTTTCCCACGGCAAGACCTCGCTCACACCACAGTCCACGGACCCTGCAGGGGCCTGTGCCTGGCATCCATCCTAGACGTCCCTGAAACCAGCAGCTCGGTTGTTCTGGACACTGTCTCGCTGCTACGACCTGCTCAGACCTCCTACCTCACACCGTCCCTGGGAAGCAGCTGTCTGCGGTCTCTGAATGGCCTGTTCTGACAAGAATGGTCCTAGGCCCTGTAGGAAACAAAAATACGCGCAGGACATGATTCACACCTTCCAGAGGCTTTCACTCCAGGAAGGAAGCTAAGAAAAGTACAGCTACAGTAAGTACTTAAGGCTAAAAGAAGCAGAAGAAAGAGGGGTTTCTTCATATTTTTTGTATAATATTTGAGTAGGGCATTAAAGGATAAAGACGATTTTGATACGCTGAGATTGAATAGTTGAAGTCTGGAAAGAAGGCTTTTAAAGCAGTGAGAAAAGCATAGGGATAAAGCAGAGAAGCCAGAAAGGATACAAGATTTATCAAAAAACGGTAAGTTGTTAGAAGTGGCTAAAATGCGAGGGAACGTGCAGGAAACGAATCTAGACAGGTAGGTTAGGACCAGGCAGAGGCAGAGGCCCCGGAACGGAGCCATGACGGATAGGTGACCCAGGAAATAGGACACAGTACTTGGTCATTCCTCTACTCTCATATTCTGCAGTTAATAAACCCTGAAATATTTTTAAAGCATAACGCTGGGTTTTTGTTTTGACGTGGAATACAATCCTCCAGACTCAGGGTAAATACCTGACAGCGGTAACACAAAGCGTTTTGTAACTGTGTAAAGTTGGCAAATAAACTTGGAATCTATGAGCAAAACAGAAGAACCTCACTTGGCCATCTGCTGACTGGAAATCTACCTTCCTTCCCTGATCAACCAATAGAAAAAGGGCTTGCTGAGCAGCAGTTACATCTATAATTAATTAATAATCAAACACTAGAGACAATGTAGATTCTTAGAAAACTAACACACAAATCTAAGCAATATATATGTACTAGCTTAGTTTTAATCTATAAATTGAACACACTAATAAACTATGGAGCTTATACTCTTACAGGTAATTTTATAATATAGAGAAATCTGAGAATAATCTTTTCAAATTAGTAAACATTACAGAAAGTTATTTCCCCATCTTCCTTTCTCACATGTTCTGCATCCTATTCTCCTTTCTATTTTTAAAGGCTTCTTTTCTTCCTCCTATTTTATCCTGACCATTGTATCCCCCTCCTGAAACTGCCACTGCTGTCCAGGTTTTCTTTCTCACTCCCGCTAATGCTCCCTGCTTAGTTGTAATCACTTCTGCTCACCTTCAGCTACCTGCCAACAACGCCCAAATTTCTCTTTCTTTGGCCTGTGAATTGGTGGGACCAAATAAGAAAACAGGGAGAAAAATAAAGGAAGAAGAAAAGGAAGGACCATAAAAGGAACGTAATCACAGAGTCATTCCTCTTACGGCTGCTGGAGGACTCTAGACATCAGACGGTCTATGTTCTGAGTTCAAGAAAGTATCCTTCCCAAGTTCCGAGAAGACTCCCCTTAGTTTGAAACTGAGTTCAGTACCAAATGTCTGCTGTCAACTGGAGCATCTTCCTAACATTCTCAACATGCACATGCAAATACCCCACAAAGTTCACAAGTTGGAAAATGTGTGAACACTGATATTTGGAAGATGCCAACCCCCCACGCGAACAAAAAGGGCCCAGGAATGGTGGCACGGCCCTGTCTGGGGCCACACACTGGAAGACAAACTCCCAGCACTTCCTAACTGGATGCCACTAGGACATCACTGCAGCCCATGTTCCTTTTTATTATCTGAACCATTAATCACACTATTGATACTCTGCCCAGGCCAGAAACTCAGCTCTTAAATTGAGTTGCACAGATATATTAATGTAGCTCACACTAAGTGTCAGACTCTATGTTTAGCATTTGAAAAGATATAAAAATGAACCTGGCCTTAATCCAGGATTTCAAAACCTTCTGACTATGTCAAGCTGCCCCGTCTTATAACAAATAACAAGGAAAGACCGGGGATGGTCATAAACTAAAAAGGGCCTATATTGTTCATAAACTCCTAATTTTTAAAATAGATGAAAAAAAATCACTAACAGAAAGCAGTTTTTAAATTACCAAATGGGCTTTTTTGAATAAAGAGTATTATTTGCATGCAGAGGCCTGTATGTACTGACAGGAAGACAAGTTAGAAAGGACTCAAGTACTAGTCACTTGTTATCAAAGTCCCGAATGGAAAGAAGACAGTCACAGAAAACGGAACAGGTTCTTCCTGAACCCTTTCCAGGTACGCAACCCAGAAACGCCTGGTGCAGCCAAGCTGGGAACTCGACAGAGAACTGTAGGTAGGTCTCAGGCGATGGTAGCTCGAGGCAAAATCTCTATGTGGCAAGGCGAAAAAAACACGTCAGGATCAAGGGAAGTGGTAAGCTTTCACACCCAGCTGACAAAAATACTGTAAAAATGCCAAAAATGGTGAGAACAGCACACAACATAAGCAGCACACGAACAAGGGACTGTCCGCTTGGCATGGAACTAACACTGACACGCAGATGTACTATGTTCCCCTCAACCTGCCTGAATTGCACTTTTCTCTCCTGTTATTACTCAACTGTTAATTTCGAAATACTTACGCTTCTTTATTTAAGAATTATAAATGATTTGTAATACTACGTTCATAACACCTATCCACGTTTTGAGCTGAAATATTGGTCACATGTGCTGAAAGAGACTGATTATTAGGTATAAGCTACTCCAAAGGGCTCCACACCCCCAGGCAGCAATGTTGTGAGCAGCAGCAAAGAACTCTCGTTTAAAAAAACAAAAAATGTGGTATATCCTGATGTGGCCTGAAGAACATCTGTCTCCGTTAGAATTATCTGCACTGCTCATTTAAAATGCAGGTTCCCATCAGAGCAATAGTTTCCAAAATCTGCATATAAATATCACCAGGGGCACCTGTTTCAAAATGCCGACGCTCGTGCTTATCGAATCAGAACTCTGACCCAGGCATCCTGAGGACCACAACTGGAGAACACAGTAACAGGACAAACGCTGTGAAAACAGAGCTTATCTTGGCGATGGCAAAAAGGGCAAAAATATATTCTTGAACAGCTAACATAAGTTTTGTTTAAATTATTTTCGATATACAAACAGATATAACTATTTCAAGGAATCATGGAATAAATCCTTTAGGATTGACTTGGTTAATTTCTACTTGTTCGGCTTTGCAAGAAAGGATCGTCACCGAAACAGTGACAAACCAGAAGCAACTTCTAAGAGAAAGGCATGGCTACGCAGACAAAGGAGACTGAGCCACTCACGACCTCTGAATCGTAACAAAAGGAGAAAAAGTTAGAGGAAGAAAACGGTCAGCGGGGCCGCCAAACATGGCAGGCACACAAGAAGCAATGGGAGCGTATATTATTTTCAATATACTAAAATGACTAACAAGAAACAGTGAAGCCTGGCTCTTGTGAATCAAGGCATCTACCACAAGGAGATACGTGTTTATGAAATACTGATCACCCGTGAACTGTCTGGCCCTTCCCATCCTATTTACTTCCTCTAAGGAAGGGCTCCTTCCTCAGACTAGCCTCCATTTGGTCATTTCTTCTCTCTGATTCTATTTGAAAGTAAAGACATAAAATATGCCCCAGTGCTCCTCATTTTAGGGCCGACAGAAACGCTTCACCAACTCAGGCATTCAAACACGCATTCAACTCAGGCGCTCAAATCCTCGCTGCCTTGGCCGGTGTTCGAGGCCCCGACGTGGACAGCAGAAGGACGATGCCGCCGCTCCACCAGCAAATCTTGACTGAGCAATACCATAAACACAGCAAGGTTCTGCTAACTCGGAAAAAGTGGAAAAAAAGAAAGAAAAACACCGTGCCTCCTGTCAAGAACATTACTAAACCAACACAAAGGCAGCACTGCCGTCATAAAACAACAAAAAACAGGGACCCTGAGATGAAACGCAAGAAACACGGCATCTCGTGGAACGTGATTAACAAGTCTATGTCCTCGGGTTTTAGTTTGTTCTCACATTAAATAAAAAGCCCAGTTTAGACAATTTATAAATTCCCTTCCAGTTCCGAAAGTACTTGACTGAGGGGATTAGGTACCCAAGGTCTCCGAGGAGAAACGACTGGATGCCAGCGGTGACTGCAGGGCCTGACGTGGGAACAGCCGCCTTCCAGTAACAACGGAATGTTAACCACACACCACACACACCACACACACATACATACCCCCCACACCCACACACCACCCACACACCACACACACATACATACCCCCCCCACACACACACCACACACACACACACACATACACACCACACACACACACACCACACACACACACCACACACACATACATATCCCCCCCACACACACACCACACACACACACACACCACACACACACACCACACACATACCCCCCCCACACACACCACACACCACACACACACACACCACACACACACACACCACACACACACACATACCCCCCCCCACACACACCACACACATACCCCCCCCCCACACACACACACCACACACACACACACACCACACACACACATACATACATACCCCCACACACACACACACACCACACACCACACACATACCCCCCCACACACACACCACACACACACACACCACACACACCCCACACACACACACCCCACACACACACCCCACACACACACCACACACACACCCCACACACACACACCCACACACACACACCACACACACACACACCACACACACACACATACCCCCCCACACACACACACACACCACACACATACCCCCCCACACACACACACACCACACACACACACACCACACACACACATACATACATACCCCCCCACACACACACACCACACACCACACACATACCCCCCCACACACACACCACACACACACACCACACACACCACACACCACACACACCACACACACACCACACACCACATACCACACACACACATACATACATACCCCCACACACACACACACACCACACACCACACACATACCCCCCCCACACACACCACACACACACACCACACACACACCACACACACACACCACACACACACCCCACACACACCCCACACACACACCACACACACACCACACACACACACCACACACACACCCCACACACACACCACACACACACCACACACACACACACCCCCCACACCCCCCCCACACACACACACACCACACACCACACACACACACCACACACACACCACACACATACCCCCCCCCCACACACACCCCACACACACACACACACACCCTCACACCCCCACACACCACACACCACACACACACCCACACCACACACACACACGGGAGGACCCACCACACACCACACACACACCCACACCACACACACACACACACACACACACACACACACACACACACACGGGAGGACCCGGGGGCCTTTATCTCTCAGACACTCCCCCGCACGGGCTTCAAATCTGCTGTTAAGACCAAAAATATCAGAAATTTGATGGTCTTTTGTACGGTGAAAAACCTGAATGGAAAAGTATAGATTTTTCTTGTTACAGTTTACATGTAAGAGTGATTAGAAGCAGAGGTGGGGTCATCAGGGTACCCTTATAAGAATAGAGACACAGGGACACACAGGAAGAACCTGTGTGACAGGCAGACAACGGAGTGATGTTGGGTATTTTTTAATTAAGTATTTTTAATTTTAATTAAGTATTTTTAATTTTAATTAAGTATTTTTAATTAAGGTACGTACTTTGGTTTTTAGACATAATGCTAGTGTACACCTAATAGACTACCGTATAGTATAAACATAACTTTAAATATTTTTTATTTTTAATTATTATGGGTACATACAGTTGTATATCTTTATAGGGTACATGTGATGTTTTGATACAGGCATACAATGTGAATTAATCAAATCAGGGTAATTGGGGTATCCATCACCTCAGGTATTTATCATTTCTTTGCGTTAGGAACATCTGTGTTCCTAACATCACTTGCATATGTACTGGGAAACCAAGAAATTCGCGTGACTCACTTTCCTGGGATATTCACTTTATTGTGGTTGTCTAGAAGCAAGCCTGCAGTATCTCCAAGGTGTGCCTATATTGGGGTTAAGAGCCAGGGCCCAGAGCACCCATCTGCTAACAACAGGCTGGGTGTGGTTCTGGGGCCCCCAAAATAACAGCACCTTCCTTATTGTGGCTGCATCTTAATCAGGACAGTGGCTGTGTGATCCAACTCCCTTGGCGGCCTGGTACTGGGACACTTTGCTGGAAACTCAAACTCCCCTCTCTGACAATCATCAAATACCATTAAATACTCTATAACAAATTTCTTCCTACTTTAAAAAAAGTGATTAGAGGAGTCAATGGGAGAACTATGTAATAAAAGACAATGTTTATCAACAGCTGATATTTTAAATATTCAAAGTTAAGTCAAAATAACAAAGTGAAGTTGAAAACAATATGCCACTCAACAATAAAAATATTTATCAAATGTAAAAAAAACTTATTGAAACTATTTTGCATATATTTACATATCTGGAAAGAAATGGCAGTTTTCATTGAAACCCATCTCTGCCACCTTACTATTCTACACATTTTAACACCACAGACAGTAAAGAAAATTAAAAAAAATGAATTTGTAGGTGGCCATGAGAAAGGAGAATAAATGTCTTTCCATAAAACTAATCCATCAAAAAAATTCTTCTTGTGTAATATCTTTTAATTTACATGTAATTGTTGACTAACAAACCATGCCTAGAAATAAACTGAAATAAGGACATACTGTTTGCCTAAAATAAATTACCTATTCTAGTTTTCTTTATGACAGTATGCAAACATGTCATATTATTTTACTATATGGTCTAGCAGTTAGATATAAACGCAATGGAAGATTAGAAATTCACTATATTTTGGAAGTCCTAATAATTTTTCATAAATATATCTATCCAATATTCTCTATCATAATATAATAAAGGATATATGGCTTTGTTATAGTTATAACCACAATAAAAAAATTATAGTAATTTGCTTAGGTAAATACGAGAATATGGGGAAAATATTTCAACAATAAAAAAAGAAACACTTTCTAGTAAGCATACTAGAAAGAACATTTTTAATCTTGTCATTTTTGAATCAGTATTTAAAGATCTTTTTGCAACTCCCAGTTTTTGTAGTCTGGACTACAACCTGCCCCCCCCCAGGCTCTTGTGGTTTTTTTCTACCTGAGGAACTAAGGATTGCTACCTCGCCCCACTGTCCAAAAAAATTCATAACAACACTAACTCAAATGTGGGAACCATTAAATGATGCATATGGAAATCACAGGGCAAAAAGAGAAAGAATTCAAGCAGAGAAAGTAGAAATGGCAGAACTAGGAAGCAGCCTGTTCAGACAAAACTGGGCCAAACTTGAGTAGGTGACAGGGCCTGTCATCTGATGAAACTGACAGCCGGAGATGTGCTGCCCACCGCAAGGTCCTAAGAATAAAGAAACAGGTGAAATGAAACTAACACGCACTGGGCCTGCTGCCGCACATTTACAAAGATGTTTTCATTTACTCCTTAAAGCTACCTTATATGAGCTGGGAAAACTACAGTCTGAACAAAGTAACTTAACCAAGGTCATAAAGCAGATGACAAACCTAGGACTTCGTGCCTAGTCTTTTTCACATTTTGGGAAACACAAATAATTTTAATATATGTGCAGCATGGTCAGATAAAGAGAAGAGGCTGCTTGTAGCTGGTGAGAACTAGCCAGGAAGCTCTGAATACCCCAGGTCCCACCTAGCCTCCCTGAGGGTTGAAGGGTTAAAATTCCAGCACACCCAGAACCTACTTCTGACTAGGACTGAGAAATCCTACTGTGTAATTTCAAAGCTATTGCATTTTCCATTCTACTCTACTGCTTCTCAGTAGCTACACCCAGGTAAGCCTACAGCTAATTCTTCTTACAGCAAAGGGAGAAGGCACCTCTTCCTCCAAGCCACACACACCTTGACTGTAGGCCCTCTTCCAAAGCACAGGCCATTTCTAGTACTTTTGTTTTTTACTGGAAAAAACAATTTTTTCACTGGGGGAAAAAAGTATTTTTTGAAAGACTAAATCAATTTTTCTGAAAAAGAAAAAAATCTGCCCAACATCTTGCTCATGTCAAAAATTCCCTCTAAAGGCAACAAAGGCAATCATACCAGCAGGCTTAAAATGAAAACTGCTAGATAAAGCAACAAGCCAAAACTCACTCTTATTAGGGTATTAGGGTATTAGTCAATCAAGTAAAGATAAACGACTGACATCATATTCCACCAAAGGGTTTGATAAGGAAGCCGGAGACAGGCACACATTCTTTCAATCTTTCAATGTCACGGGATAGGAACGGATTCCCCTGAGGCAAAGAACGGTGGAAAAACCTGAAAGGGTAGATAAACCCAGAAGAGGCTGATATGTTTATGAACTCTGAAATGAAACATGAAATTTGGGAATGTATAGCCAGGCATTATTCTGAGGGAATTGGGAAAGATCAACAAATTATTACAAGGGTCTAAGAACAAAAAAATTATAAAATACTCTTGTGGAAAACTCCATGTGTACCCAAACATCAATTAGCCTAGGATCACATTTAGACCTTTGGTATTATCTTCCAGAGCAGAGGTGGGCCACAAGCCTATTTGTATAAACAAAGTTTTACGTGAATAAACCTATGCCCACGTGGTCAGAGTTACAAGGGCAGCAGCTGAAACCACATGGCTCACAATGCCAGAAATATTTACTGCATGGCCCGTTAGAAGAAAAGTTTGTGAAACCTCTTCCATACAAAAGCAGCCTGGAATGAAAAAGTAGCCCTTAACTACTATCAACAGAAGACCAGTGGCAAGATTTACAGAAAAGCTTATTTCCATTATATAACAGAAAACATAAATTTTTAAATTTGTATAAGCCACTTCATAAGTTTTGTTCATTTACACATTGTTGCTTAGCATTCTGAATAGCAATCACTACAAAACAGCTCATTGTATAAGCTCATAACATAAATAGTATGACAGAGCTGCTATTTTGACAAAGTTTAAAGAAGTTATCCTGCTCAAAAATATTAAGGCATGCTTCATGATCATCTGTCCTCCTTCCCACTGCCCACTAAAAACCACGAAACACATTCTCTGTGTTTTCTTTAGAATGAAAAATATTAAGATTTTTGTGAAAATATATAACACATAGGGATAATCAAACTACCAATTACCAAAAGAGAAATCGGCAGTTCATAAGTTTTATAACTCGGAGATTAAATGATATAAGTTTGAAAATTCTAAACTGTCATTATTATATCCTACAAACGCATATATCTGATCACAATTATGTAACTAAATATTACTCATCCACATTCCCTATAAAAATGGGAGGAGAGTTAAATTGAATCAGTCTCAAAAAGGTAAAGAAATGCTTCTTAAAACATCTTGCTATATATTTATAGGAATGCTGATAAATTGCTGGTAAAGCAACTCAAACACTAATCATATATGTCATTTCCAAGACACCCTCAAGCACTGCACTAAGTTTGCTACCACGTTTTATAAATGATGCACTGAAATACCTATCCTCATAACCCCCCAACAAATATTTGAAGGGACTTTAATTTGATTGAAACCAGGAATGGGGACAGAGTGTTGTTTTGTGCAGCTGCAGCTACACTCCACATTTTTTAAATACCAAAGCCTATTTTTAAAATAATAATAGTAAAAGGAAACAAAACCTGAAAGGAATTTTGGAATTTATTACCTAATTAAGCAACTTCTTTTTCAAAACTGCAATAAATAATCACTATTCTCTCCTCTCCAGATGCCCTGAATAGTGACTGCATTAGTAATGCTATAGAGACACATTTTAAAACATCAGACAGTTCCTAGGAAAAATGGTGTTTGGTTTTATAAACACCGTAAGTCTCTAATGATATCTCAGACCACAAATTTAAGTGAAGAAAAGGAATCTACATCTCAGTAAATGCACAATAGCTGGGAAGAAAAGAATATGTTTGCACTAAGTCAGAGCCCACAACTGTCCATTGCAACCCCCAGGAAGATTCAGCGGTGGGGGTGGAGCTTATAAGACTAAATATTTATTTACACAAACTGTGACAGCACTGCACTTCTGCTTAAAAACCACAATGCAGATTTTTAATTTATTAATCAGGCTTGTTAGTTACATTGGCATCGACCTCCCCTCCCCCACTAGCACGCTGCCGTCATTGCCGTCATACCACGGGTGCTTCCCTCATTCTAGCAGTAAGAGCTGTTTTACTGGGCTGGACTCGAACTCTCGAAATCGGCCAGGCAGGCAAATGTGAAAGGGAGGAAGGCAATGGAGGGTGTTATCTCCATTGGGTAAAACAGGTATTATCTAAATAAATAAACCCGAATAGTAGTTCAGATTATAAATGGAGTCTGTCTGCATGCCTACACATAAAGCTACGGGCTTTACTTGTTAAATGCACAAGGTTTTAACTGTGAAAGGATTCCCGGGTCGTACTGGAAACGCGGGACGATCCAGATTCCGACACCTCGGAGCACAACCCCGGGCGCCGCACAGGCTGTATTTAGTCTGCGGACCAACTTCGGTTCTCATCTACCAGAAACTTCCAGGCCAAGCGGTGAGGCTCAAGGTGCAGCCGAATCACGGAACGAGACGCTCATGAGGGCGCAGGGGGGACTGGGGCCCCCTCCTCTCATTACCCCGCATTCGTCCCCCGAGGGGAAGCCTCAGCCGGGCGTCCCTCCCACCGCCGCCCTGGGAGGCGGAACTCGGTCCCCGCTCCGAGCCCGCAGCCGGAGAAGGAAGTACCCGCCCCCCGGGGCAGGGCCGGAGTAGGAAGTACCCGCCCCCCGGGGCAGTGTCCTCGCAGCGCATTGGCTGTGGAGGCCGTCAGTCCTCCACAGGGCGGGGCCTCTCGCCGCCGGGCGGAATCTCAGGCCGGCGCCTCCGGGAGAGTCCCCCGGGCTCCCGAAGGCCGCCGCCCCCCACCGAGAAAGCAACCGGCCTCCTCCAAGGGCTCGTTTGCCTTTTTACCTCGCCGGGCCTTCTCTCTGTCCCCACACTGTTCCTGCCCTTTTGACTCCTCCACCAGGCAAAGCTTTTTCAAAGCCCCAACTTCTCTCCCCGACCCCAGCGAGCTCCCAGCGCAGGAGCAAATAGAGGATGCTGCGGTTTGGGGAGCGGAGCAAGCTGTGGCCTGGATCTCCCCGAGGGCAGCGGAGCAAATGAAATGAACTGCTCAAGCCGTATGTTCTTTAAAAGAATACTGGCCTTCGCCAGGTGGCACGAGAACACTCGGCGTCCATTTAGCAGGACTTGCCACAGCTGAGTCTCCTGTTCTACTCCTTACTGTTTTCAAGGTTTGACTGTCTGTCCCAAACATTCCATAAACTCTCTGAGTGCAAGTACTAAGCCATGCTTCGACCGCACCAGCAGCAGCTCAAGGGCCTAAACAGATTCCTAACACATATTCTGGTTTTTTTCCTGTAATGCAACCTGACAAGACATACTGCTGTCGCCTGTAGGGAGTGTGCATATTCCTGAAACTGCAAATTCCTCGGAGAAGGGATTAGAAATCGTGGTTCTAATCATGATGGGTACACAATACGCTACCAACTATGGAAATCTGACGTCCTCAACTGCATCCATGAGCTCAGTAATCTCAAAGGAAGAGAAAAACCATTTCGTGTCTGTAACACGTTTCTGATTTCCAGTTAAGTCCCGGGAATTGCTCAAGGGCAGAATCACATATCTGACTACAAACTAAGTATATTTTTAAGACTTTAACCCGAAAAAGGACTACAACTATGCGAGAACACGATTCATCAGTTGAGACATCCTCTCCTAAGGCCTAGGGAGTACAAAGCAAAGAGGCCACGGGAGCTGCGATCCCGTTTGCAGCATCCTCCAGGCCGCGTCCGCCTCCTGACGCCGCTCTAGCTCTGGCGTCACGTGGTCTCCTCACTTTTCTCCGCTTTCCTTCGCGCTCCGCTTCGTCTGACTTTGGCCTCAATTTTCAATTTCTTTCTCTTCCATCGCCACCATCCCCACCGATGTTCCCTACTGCCTCGCGATGCCTCTCTCCGACATCTATACTCCTGAGTGTCTCTGAAGTCCACTCTCCAACAGGCCTCTCCCGCCCCCGACCGCTCAGGCCGCGTCTCCCCGCCGCGCGGCTCCCACCGGCCCCGCTCGCCCCGCGAACTTCACTTCTCTAAGTCGGGCCGCTGCCGAGTCCTGACAGACGGGCTTAACCAATCCGCGCGCGACAAATACCCGACGCCGCCAATGAGCTTCCGCCGGGAGGCGGGACTTCGCTCAAGTTCCTCAGGTCCCGAAACCGAAGACCTGTTGCCGCCGCCGCCGCTGCCGCCGCGAGTTTCTGAGTTACCGCGGCGGCCTCAGGCCCCAGAGCCAGGCCCGCCGTGCGGGGCCCGCCGCCCGCTCCCTCCGAAACCCCCGCCCGGCCCGAGCGCGGCGCGCCCCGCCCCAGCTGCCCCGGGCGGGGGTTCCCGGAGGCCGCCCCGCGCGTCCCGGCCGCCTTCTCCCCGCCCGGCCGCCCTCTCCCCGCCCGGCCGCCCTCTCCCCGGGCAGCGACTCACCAGGAAGTCGGGAGTTTTCCGCTCTCCCGCCCGCGAGGCCCCCAGGCGGGCGGGCGGCTCGGCCAGGAGCCGCCGCGCAAAGGCTCGCTGGGCCGGGGGCTGCGGCTACGAGGCCCGGAGCCGACCGGCCACCTCCCGCCGCGCCGCCCCCGCAGACGCTGCAGGCGCGGCCCCCACGCTGCGCTCGGCGAGGCGCGGCCGGAGTGCGAGCCTAGCGGCGGCCCATCCTCCCGGGCTCCCGCTCCTCCTCCCGCGGCGCCGCTGTCAGGAGGGTAAACATCCCGGCATCCCCGGGGGGCGGGGCGGCCGCCGGCCCCTCCCCGCGCCCCGGCTGCGGCCGCCGCGTGCCGGCCCCGCGCTCGGCCCTGCCCCGCGCCCCCCACGGCCCGCCCGGCTCCCGGCCCCGCCCGGCGACTCCCGCGCCCTCCCCGGCCCGCCCGGCCCCGCGCCCCCCCACGGCCCCGCGCCCCCCACGGCCCGCCCGGCTCCCGGCCCCGCGGCCCCCGCGGCCCCCGCGGCCCGCCGGGCGACTCCCGCGCCCCCTACGGCCCGCCCTGCCCGGCGACTCCCGCGCGCCAGGCGGGGCGGCCCCCGAGCTCCCCTCCTGCCTTCAAGCCCCGCGGCGCGGCCGCGTCCCCGCCCTCTCGCCCCCTCGGGCCGAGTTCCCGCCCGGCGGCCGCTTTCTCAGGGCTGTTTCCTCACGGGTAGTTGAGGCTTCCGTTTGCACGCGGGGCACCGACCCGGCGATGCGCCCGCTCTCCCGGCACGCGGCGTTTCGAGCCCGGTCCCTGTTACCAGGTGGTTTGAACAGCCCCTGTGTCCAGTGCGAGGGCAGGAAAATGAAGACAAGGGCATTTTCGCGAGTCGGGCTAAGCAAACCTTCAATTAAAGTGCGTGTCCCAGAATAGACAACGGTGGCTTTGGGGACATTCCGGAAGGTGAACTACCCGGTACGGGACCGAGAATCTTTGCAATAAATAAATAATACATGTATATGACAACACTACAGAGGGACCGCCAGGCCGCAGCTGAGCAGCGCGTGCGGGAGGTTGGCGGCCGCCCCGAGGCCACCGCGCCTTCCCTGCCAGTGTCCCGCCGCCCTCGGTGCGGGGAAGGCCCGTCCCGCACCGGCCTCGTTCCCGCACCGGCCTCGTTCCCGCACCGGCCTGGCGCGGACCCGGTGGGGAAGCAGAGAGGTCTGGCCAGGGAGACGCTTGTGCGGAAACCATTATCTCAGAATCCGGCTCCAACCGCCTTTCTGTTCATCTCCCCACCACTGCCCGTTCCCAAAATGCTTGTTTGGCCTCGACAAACGCATCAATTACAATCCTTTATGAGAACTACTTACGGCTCGTACCTAATTACTATGCAGTACCTACCATTAACTATCAGATTAACTTTGCTGCAAATGGTATGTGATTATTACAGTTAAGACCTCTCCGTTTGCACCAAGTTTTCATGTGTTGTTATTCAGATAGCTTTGTTGGCCCCACACAATTAAACATTAGAGATAGCAGTGATTATGGAAACCCATTTTTTCTCGAAAGGCTAACCTAGACCAGATGTTATAGAGCAGGTTTAGTGTAAATGCAGCTTCTCTGTAGTGTAAAAAATGTTCTCCTGAAGAAGGATGATAAAGTAGTATTAAAAATAATTCTCCTCTGAAACAGATACCTAGCCAGTAGGGTAGACCAGAAAGGTCTAGCCTTCTTGACTCAAGCAAAGTGCTGGCAACAGGTGTATTTAAAAAGCTGCTAGTGATTTTGGCAGCCACTGAACTTGGCAGCTAGATGGTGATGAGGCTTAGTCAAGCTGTTGAAATGTCTGGACGAAACTGGGCCAAGAGGAGGAAGTCAAAGTGCAGACTGCAGACAACCCAAGAGAGATCACTTTTCTCTGGCCCTGGCTGTGGTCACTCTACAGTGTCAGAAAATAAATCTTCATCTTGCTTCGGAAATGCCCATGAAAAATATTAGAAGGTTACTTTTTCACCTTTAATGGCCCGTTGCATTTAATTGTTAATGGATCATGCAGATGAACTTCCCATTAGAACAGTTAAATCAGCCTTAATTTTATCCTCCCATCAAATCCCTAGAATTCAAAATCACAGAAAGACAACCCTGCTATGTCCCAATTATCTACTTATGGTATTTTGAGAATACAGTTCATGGTTAAAAATAGGGGCATACTGACAGTGGCTTTTCCTGGCTATTTTTGTAGTTGTTATAAACATTTCAATACACTGCATGTATTTTTTAATGTAGGGAAATGTAATATAGTGGTTGCAAAATAGGAAAGAAACAGTACCAACTAGCAGGTTCTGTTTATATCATGATTTCCTGTGGTCAGCACAATACAACTGAATATCCGTTTCTTGCCTCTCAGTGTAAAAGCCAAAGGGCCAATGTGCAGTGGGCAATAAGTCACAGCAATGAAGGAAATATATTCAGAAATTATTTCCCTTTTCATTCTTGTACACCTCATCCTTGATGTGGAGCCAAACTGTCAGGCCTTTTCGCAGGACGTAATTTCCTCAACCATGGCGGCGTTTTCAATCACGAGTGTTCTCTAGCGCCTCTCATTTGTGCGAATGGCTGTGGGGCTCTAATCATCAAATCTCAAAGACAATTTTTTAAATCGCAGGTTTCTTTGGAATATGTTTTATGTGTATATATGTCTACCTAAAAAAGCGATATGAAAGCTATCCTGTGATTTCATAAAGCTAAATGTAAAGATCTCAAGTCCTGTGTAATTTCCCTGTTCTTTCTCTACCTACCTCTTCTGACATACTCTCTTCCCTGCTCCTGGGTTCAGTTTTGGAACACTCCACATCCAGTCAGTTTGAGCATTAGAAGCAGTTGTTTATTTCCTAACAGGAAAGAAAATGGAAGATAAAAGTTATTTTGGTTTACTTTTAGTATTTCTTCATAGTTAAAATTGAGAGGCTACTCCTCAGCTGCAGAGCTGAAAGTATATCCCCAATAAGTCAATACAAGAAGTGAAAAGTTGCATTTAGTATTGTTTTCATCTTTCTCGCCCTTTTTTTTCATACTTCAGCCTTTATTGATTAAAACATCTCTTTAATCTTTTTCTTTTTCAGCTGTTCTACTGAAGGGCGGAAGTGCACCTTAAAATACCTTAGTAATTATCTCTTCAGCAGTTCAATTCTAGTGTTAATGTTCAATCTATTAATATTTGGAAATACAGGATGTGAGTAAAACCAGCTTTGGAATCACGCCACATTAAATCCAAAGATACACTGAAAGCAGGCACTGGGCTGTTCATAACAATAAGCCTAGTTAATCATAAGCAGCCTCACCATCCATGGATGTTACCATTGGATAATATTCAAATCATAGAGACATTTTATTTTTTAAATCACTCTGTCATAGCAGCTTTTCCACGCAAAAGTCAGCATTATGTAAAGTAAGGAGCACCTGGAACAGCACTTTCCAGAACAAGCACAGTGTCATTTCCAAAGCTTGAGAAATTGGGGGGGAAATCAGAGACGGACTTAAAAACTGAGTGAAGTGCTAGCTCTTCCTTAAAAGTAAGGGCAAGAACCTTTGGATTCATAAGCCATTCAGGCACTGGAGAAGGCAAACCATTATTTATCTATAGGCTTATGGGATAATCAGTTCTTTGAAAGGGTAGAAGACAAACAGTAAAATGTCACCCCATGGAAATGCAAACAATCCTAATTAGACAATATTGTTACATTTCCCGTCAGTGTTGTTTATGGCTATGTAACTAAGAGGTTTTATTTAATATGTAGAACTTGTAAATTATTTTAAGGGTATTTATATATATAAATAATTGTTTAAATAACTTAGAACTACATACATATAACATACAGTTTGAGCAACCAAAATATACAACTATTTAAAATTGTTTTTATTTTCTTGTTGCTCAAATTGAAAGATAAAAATGATTATTTTTTTCTGAAGACAAATAGATAACAAAAATATTACTTTATTTTCTAAATTAATTGAAATTAATTTTTCATTAGGTCTACTAAGTATTATAATCAGTATGTTTTCCTATTTTACAATAGGAAGTTTGAAAATATCATAATGTAAATATGACTGGAAAAATATGAATCATGTCAATGATTAGTTTTAATTTTCTGTTTAAATTTTTAGAAATACATTTCTATAGTTACTATGTAACCAAACCTTTATTATTAATACCTGCTACAATAGTGAGACTACTGTATTGTCTTGAAATCTAAATATGTAAAGAGATTATACTAAGTCACAATAATCATATAGTCTGAATCTTCGCTGCTGATTGTTTAGCCCCTAAAGATTAGAATCTACTTCTATCACATTCAGAATCTAGTATTTTAACTCCTCTTATGGATATTCTGTGTATTTCCTTGGTTTATGATTCTTTGAAATTATGTTTACATGAACTATACAAAATTAATTATCAGTAACCTCATTTGTATCTTAACATATATTGAGATGATCAGTTGCTACATTAAGAGATTTTCATGCCATGATGAGGCAGCCCCTCGTGCATCAGTTCTAGGGGTGGTCCAGCGTGGCGTGGAATTGCCACAGTGTTTTGCCTCTGGGATTCTACGCAGGGTGATAGCCAATTCAAAAGAAAAGATGGTGGGACTGAGGTGGTGAGCAGAGATGCCAACTATAGCAAACTATATGAGTGTTTTCCAGGTATCCTGTGATAGCAAGAGGAGAACAAGCTTAGGTACTAACGGACTCACTATTCTCTGCACCAGTAAAGACAGTGTAATAGAGTAAATGTCTTAATGAAACATGAAAAATTTACAAAAGATACAGCTCAGAATTCACTGTAAGAAAGAGTTCCTACATTTTCAAGGTAGGCCTTCAAATATCCTTCTCTGATAAAATATTAAAATGGAACAGAACCCGTCTCTCTGGCCTGGTTTAAATGTAACCTGTCCGGAGGCGAGAAGATGGGCTGGACTCACGATAAGCGCACGTACTCACGTCTCAGCAGTGCAGCCCCAGGGAAAGTGGAGTCAGTCAAGGTCACCCTTGCTCCAGGCTCCTTGCCCTGGGCACAAGGCTTTGTTCTCGTTGACTGGAGTATATTAACTATCAATGTTCAGTTTTCTAGTTTTAAGGTTGATCACTGTTAGTACATGCATTTATTTTTCAATCTGAAACTTGTAATTAGTATGTAGGCTTTCGTTCCTTTGGTTTGTAAATGTTTTTTGATCTTTGATATCTCTGTCAAAGTATGTATGATTTTGCAATAAGTTACACATTAAGCTGACGGTAGGCTGCACCAAGGTCCGAAGACAGCTCCATCTGTGTGTCCTTCCACACGAAGAAAAGCCTGCAGTAGCTCATAAGCCTGGGAATACAAAGATGTCAACTCAGTGGCTTCTTTTTTATTAACTTGGAAGCAGCCAAATTACTGTTGAACTAATAAAGAAGTTTCCATCTGCGAAAACCAAAGTTGGGAAAGTTTTCTGCCAAGAAACCCTCAGAATTATGCCTTTGCTTCAGGAAGGATATGTAATTATTCTTTTCTGCCCTCTTTTTTGCTTTCTTTCCTCTCTCTCTTCCTCCCCCTCCCTTTTCGAAATCTCCCTCCCTTCCTCCTTCCTCCCTCCTTCCTTCTGACATATTTATTGAGTTTCTTGCATGCATTAAGACTCTTGGATTCCACAAATACAGCGTCTCATTGTTTCTAAGAAGTCACTTTTTTTTAACATTGAACATCTTGTGAGGTTAGAGAGTATCTCGTATTCAGTGGTGTTTTAGAATCAATGAACTGTGGTACAATGGTACATAACAATGAATCTCTGTTTTAAGAGAAACAAGTATTTTAATCAAAATCTGGGCATAAAATACAAGTTATAAGTAAATTGTCTACAAGGATTAGTGAGAGAGGCACTAAATTCAGCCTATCTTATTCCTGTGCAAGCTGCTCTATTTAGAATTATATACTTTATAACTCACTATACTTCATTGATTTAATAATTTTAAAAATCTGAAAATGATGGAAAATTATTAATGAAAACATAAACTAAACTTCAAAAAGCACATCTGGGAATTTGGCCATCATAAATAAAGCACCTATCACCACCAAGTGGCTTTGTAGCTTAATTGCAGGGAAGAGCACATAGAAATTGTTTTTTTAAGATGATAGTTGACAAGCAGATTTTCTTCCAGGCGATAGCAAGTAGAGGGTAGTGAGACACGCTATAACCTCCACATTTTCAGTGGATGAAGTGAGAAAGAACAGTAAATTCCCAAATAGATGAGAGTAACAAGTACTTGTGATTTGAGCTACATCAACAAAATGTGGACCCCAGGACTTTTGCTGGAACCACTGAAAAAGAATAGAATGATACCACTGCTCCCCTGTGTGCTTCTCAGCCGCAGGATGGGGGAGTCCGCTTGAAAACAGTTGATGCACAGGCAAGAAGAGCTGAAAAGTGGAGGGAGACAGATTTCTGACCCTTGATTCAGCCATGTCTGAAGTCAGACTTCTCAGTTGTACAAGTCGTACATTGGTTTTCGATTTTAATTTTCCACTTAAACGAGATTCTGTTTCTGCAATCTAAGGAATCCCAGCCAATGTTGTATCACATGACATGTACCCAGGCAAGACTGACACTTGAGTCATGAGAATCTCTTCCTGGGAAGGCAGGGAGGTGAGAGGAGAGAGACAGGTGGCACTGTGCCGTGTGTGGGCCTGACACCCTCGCAAGCCTCTGCTTTCAGGGCGGGTGTTGTGTGCTCTCGCAACAGGGAGGGTCAGAAGAGATGGAACGGCTGCTCCTTCTGCAGACGCAACCTCATGTTCTAGGACTGTCCGGAAAGGATCCGGCCGTGTAAACAGTCTCGTAATATTAACAATGGCGGGATTCTTTCCGGAGAGCCCTCGTATGTATTAAAACATCACATCCTACCCCATAATATATACAATTATTATTTGCCAATTAAAAATTAAAACAATAATAAATACTAATTGTTGAGACTCAACTACTCGATGAACTGAACTGTCACATGGAGTTTTTCTTTATTTTTTGTTGGTGGTGGTGTTTGGGCCTAGGGTGTAAAAAGTTACACAGACGGCTCAGCGCACCGTGAGATGAGAAAGTTTGGAAACTTCCGCTTACGACATACCTGACGGCAACATACCAGAGAATTGGATCAGAGCTGAGAATTGGTACTCTTCGACAATCCGGATTTTAATATACCAGAATTTGCTTTGTCTTGATCTAAATTCATTTATTTATGCAACAAACATTTATTGAACACTTACGGTAAAGTACCAGGCATCCAGGCGCATACACGGATAAATGATACAAGACTTCTCCTCTAGGTCCCTTGTATCTCCCTACACAAATATTCTTTCTACAAAACGAACTATTTAGTCATGAGAGCTTCCTTCTCTGCAACACATGTAAAAATGCCATATCCCTGAAGAAAGAATTACAACTATTAATTCTACAGAGTTACCGTTTTCTACTTCCCAAAATATGCAGATTTATCAATAATTCAAGGAAGCCTCTTGTGCACTGTGCTAGACGATTTGAAGCTGCCAGAGCAACAGCTCTAGACAGAGTCACAAGATGACATCTGTGGCTGAGAAGCTGGAAGGCGGACTCGGCACTCACTAAAGTGACCAAGGGCAGCAGATTAGTCACCTCTCCTGGGGGAGAGACTCCGCTGGCTGCGCTGGGAAACGAGGAAGGAGAAGTTTAACTCGGAAACAATCTCATCCCACAAGATGATAAAAGCTCCTGGGAAAGTTCTACTAGTATCTTTTTCTTCTTCCTTTTTTATTCTTTTTTTTTTTATTATTTTTTATTTTTTTTAGAGACAGAGTGTCGCTCTGTTGGCCCGGCTAGAGTGCCGTGGCGCCAAACTCACAGCAACCTCGCACTCCTGGGCTTAAACGATCCTTCTGCCTCAGCCTCCTGAGTAGCTGGATCTTCTTCCTTTTTTAAACTAAATAATACCTCTAGTATTTTAAACAGGGTTATTCCAAATAGCCAAGTAAACTGATAAAAATTTGATATAAGAAAATTTTAAAGTGATTATAAAAAGAGTTATATATACAAACACACACGTATGTGTGTGTGTGTGTATGTATGTATGTATTTTTTCATTTTAGAGATGAGGCCTCACTCTGTTGCCCAGGCTAGAGTACAATGGCCTGATCATAGCTCACTGCAGCATCAAACTCCTGGGCTCAAGGGATCCTCCTGCCTCAACCTCCCAAATAGCTACAGGCGCGTGCCACCACACCCAGCTAACTTTTTTATTTCTTTATCTTTGAGAGAGATGGGGTCTTGCTACATTGCCCAGGCTGGTCTCAAACTCCTGGCCTCAGGTGATCCTCCTGCCTTTGCCCCACAAAGTGCTGGGATGACAGCCATGAGCCACCACACTGGATCACTGAATTATTTTATATTTTACTTCACAGCCAGAAATACTGTGCCACTGTCCACGTACACCAAGGGGCCACTGCAGGAACTCAAACATGCTGCAGTTCCTCGCTGGAAGTTCTGCACTGTTTCTAAATCTGCTGTGATTTCTTTCAGCACCACAGATTTAGACTTGGAGGAAAACATTGAATAAAAGTCTTAATTTTAAAATACATTCTCTCCTATTTTTCTCCGCTATTCTCTAACTAGGCTTTGCATTATTGAGCTATCAAGAAAATGGCAAAAACAGGGAAAAAAAGAAGAAGGAGAAAAAGAAAAACAAGGAGGAGATGAGGGAGAGGAGGAACAAGAAGAGGAAGAAATAATGTGCAAATGTAACTGTAAGAGAATAGGAAGAAGCAGAATTTACCATAGTTGATCGAGTTGAAAATTGAACATAGCATTGCAAAATTTGCTTTTATACCAATGTATATTTGCCGAATTTGTGCTAGTTCATATTAAATCTGATTGGTTTTGTTGATGTTCTTCTGAGGAAGTGAAATGTTTAGAAAAAGAGTATCTTTAGAGCTCTTTGTGTAGTCCTTATAGCCATCTCAATAAAAATAATTCTAATGGCAAAGTTTGCATTTTGTAATTGGCAAAAATGTAAATGAAGTCTTTAAAAATCTTATGATCACATTAACATGATTATTAAGCATTAAGGATTCCATATGAAGAAAATAAATGTTTTCACATTTCTCTAACCAAATTTTTGGTTTTTAACGTAACTTTACTAAAATCTAGGGTCAAATATTATAATTCCCAAGAATCTTATGTTAATATTTTTCTGCTGAGAGTTCGCCAGAGAGTTTATAGGACCACTATGCTTAGTAACTACTTTCTCTGTTCATGTAAATTCTCTATTTGACTGTCGGCTTAAAACCTGGGCTGTCTCTGCATTATTCATTAGGAAGGACAGTAAACATGTAGAAAGATTTCTTAAGGTTTTTCTTTTAATATTTTTAAGAATTACAGTCAGTCAAAATGGTTAAGGGCTCTAATAACTAGTTTTGTTCTTATTAACATAAGTTATACTCTTTTTCTATTTTAACTAAACTAGGTTTCTTTCCCCCAAATCTATCTCCCAGCCATTCATCAGCTTAACGGCATCAGCAGGACTAGCAGAACTGATCTCAGGCTCTCCCCTGAGGCAGGTGGTAACGCAGCTCATTAATTTGGCAAACAGAACAGATTCCAGAGCAAGGCGGCTCTCTAGTTCTTCAAGTCGGTCAGCTGACACGCAGTCTCCACTGAGTGGTAGATTATAACCGGGCAAGAGAAATGTTTTCAGAAGTCAGTAGAGAGCAGTTCGAAGCCTTGGCATGGGAACAGCATGATCACACATTTCTTACCGAAACGGCAGTCTGCCTCCCAGGTTAGAGGTCAGGTCACCCATTTCAACAGAGACAACTGAGATTCATTATCCAAAGGATGCACTCGACACACAACAAAGAGATCTGCAGGGTCATAACTGAGTTTCAATTATGCACAAGAGTATAAAACATCTTCTTAGAAGAATGTTCACATTCTACTCTCCCACATGCATAATGTCTTATATATTCTATGCATATTTCTGAGTTGCCAGAAAAAATTTTTTAGGATTTGATTAATGTCTTATTACATTAAAAAAAAAAAATCTGGAAATGCAATTCTGAACCATTACTTTGCCTGTCCAAATTCAGCATCATTATTCTACTTGTAATTTATAAGATTCCTTTTGGAGTAGCACACAGGCTGTGATCTTTCCTATAAAGATTGGTGGAGTCATCTGTCAATATTTCAGAGGGAAACTCCTCAGCTGGTGAGTCAGCAATATCCATGCTTGAGAATCACATCACCCAAAGGGCAAACCAAAGACTGGAACCTAAAAATAAGTCTAATATTAAGATTTGACAAAGCTAAGAAGTAGACATGTGTGTACTCATTCTCTGTTTGAAATTTGTCCTTACAAAAGTAAATAAATTTAGCAAGGTATTTTTATTCAAAGGAATATTGAATTTATTTTATTATTTTTATTTTCCGTAATTTCCATTTCTAAATTCTATCTCCTACTAAGGAAAATATAGTGAAATTTTTACTATGTATTTTTAATTGTTTATATAATCCACTATATTTTCCTTGTTAGGTTATATGTTTTTATTTTTTTTATTTTTTTTTTATTTTTTTGAGACAGAGTCTTGGTTTTTTTGTTGCCCGGGCTAGAGTGAGTGCCGTGCCGTCAGCCTAGCTCACAGCAACCTCAAACTCCTGGGCTCAAGCAATCCTACTGCCTCAGCCTCCCCAGTAGCTGGGACTACAGACATGCGCCACCATGCCCAGCTAATTTTTTCTATATATATTTTAGTTGGCCAGATAATTTCTTTCTATTTTTAGTAGAGACGGGGTCTCACTCTTGCTCAGGCTGGTCTCGAACTCCTGACCTCGAGCGATCCACCCACCTCAGCCTCCCAGAGTGCTAGGATTACAGGCGTGAGCCACCGCGCCCGGCCTTAGGTTATATGTTTTTAATATGATAAGTTTCTGTAAAAGCGTTACATACAGTTTCAGATGAAAACCATAGCCCTGTGCCCGCTTCTTCTTTCCTCAACGCTGTTACACGGGTGAAACCACTTTTAAATATCTCTGTGTTTAGCTCTTCCGGTAATTACTGCTATAATTCTAAATAATGAGCTGATATTCCAATGAACGAGGATGTAGGTAAACTAACTCCCTCTACCCTGCTCCAAACATTTTTATGCCAATTATTCATTCATTGATCCACTCACTCGTTTAACAATCACTTATTATTTTCCTTCGCCAGGGAGCTTTCCTAGGTGCCTGGATATACCAGCTAATAAAAAAGACAGAATCATTCCCTTTCTTGAGACACAAAATAAACATAATAATTAAGTCAATTATGCACGGTGTGATAGAAGCTGATCAGTGCTGTGGGAACAGGACGAAGCAGAGCAGGCGGGTGAAACCGGGAGTCCCCAGAGCAGGCGGGTGGTGGGCACTAGAGGGGCAGGTCTGGGAGGCCGGAGGGAGCGGGCCCTGCAGGTGTCTGGGGGAAGGTGGTTTTCCACAGAGGAGACAGCCAGTGCCAAGGGACGAAGACAGGAGCTTCGGAATTTGCCACTCATGCTTGATGAAAACAAGCGGCCACAGTGGGGAGGACGGTGAGGGAGGGCAGGAGTAGGGACAGATGAGTCACAGCGGGAAGAGCAGGGCAGAGCGGCATGTCACGGGGCCTGGCAGGCTCTCGGAAGCCCTTCGGCTGTTACCCTGAGTGCTCTGCAAGGTGCATGGTTTTAAGCAGAGACGTGACAGGGTCCTTCTTACATCTGAGTTTGGATGTTGGATAAAGGGACAAGGCCTAAAGCGGGGGACCAGCTGGACAGCTACCGCAGTACTTCAGGGCGAAGGGGCCGGCAGCAACCGCACTGAGAAGGAGCCATTTCCTGACTGCGTTTTGAAAACAGAGCAAAGAGTATTTCCTGATGAACAGGATTCAGGTTGCCGAAAAAGAGAGGAATAAATGCTAATGCAATAATTTTAGTCTCTCTTTAAATTATTCTAATAACTTTGAACAATATATTTGTTCTTTTATCTACTGTTCTATCCACGTATAAGAGCGAACATCTGTCATTGCCTCCAGTGATCTTTTGAATATCACATTGGGGGAAACCAGTGCTGTGACTCCTTTCTCTGCAATGCGAGAGTCCAGCTCAAGGTCCCGTCGCCCTCGCAGCCACCACAGAAGCACGTGAGCTAGTTTCTGGCCATCTATGCAAAGTTTCATTCATATGTGAACACCACGAGGGAGAAGAAACAGGCTCCTCTGGACCGTCCATCTGTGCAGGGGTGTGCACGGCAGTGGGTGTGAGACTCCTGGTGCCGGCAACACAGCGGCAGTGATTTCCCAGTGTCGCAACATGGAATTCCCGACGCAAAGTGCAACTGGTTGGGCGGCAGAGGTCATCTCTCCTAGTGGTCAGTGACAACACCAAGGGTATTTTATCATCAGACCTGTTCTGCAACTTGCTTTGGGGTGTTACTCTTAGAAACAGCCCGAGCCTATTTTTCCTTAGTTCTCCCGAAGCCAAACTCCTATTGTTAGCTTTCCAGTCTGATTTAAATAATCTCCTTTCTCCTTAATAAAGTCAAAGTCACCTCCCATTGCTTGCATCTAACGCCCATGCTGAACGCCAGAGACATACGAAAAGCAGTGTCCGTCTTAGTCCATGTTGTGCTGCTATTAAAAAAAATACCACGGATAGATAAATCATAAAGAACAGAAATTTATTTCTCACAGTTCTGGAGGCTGGGAAGTTCAATATCAAGGCACTGTCAGGCTTAGTCTCTGGTTCAAAGACGGTGTCTTGCTGCCTCCTCCAGAGAGGGGCAGGTTGAGTCCTCACAAGGGAGAAGCAGCAAACCCACCCCGCAAGCCCCTCATACAGCAGCATTGACCTGTCTGCGAGGGCCCCTCCCTCACGACCTAAACCCTCCAGAAAGCCTCTGCTTCCCAGCCCACTGCGCTGCACTGGGTATTAAGTTTCCAGCACCTAAATTTTGGGGGACACATTTGGCCGAAGCAATATCTTCTCTTTCTTCCTTTTGTTAGATGAGGTTGCCGGTGCCCCTGTCTTTCCCATCAGTTTCACTCCCCACCTTCTACCTTGCAAATTCAGCAAGCTAACCTTGAACATCCAAAGAATCGAGATCGATGTCTGTCTTAGTCAGCCTGGGCTGGTATAAAAACAAACAAACCATGAACTAGACGGCTCAGACAGCAGGAGATGATTTCTCCTATTTCTGGAGTCTAGAAGTCTGAGATCAAGGTGCCAGCGTGGTCGGGTTCTAGTGAGGACCCTTTGCCGGGTTGCGGACTGCTGACTTCACACGATATCCTCGCGTGGTAGAAAGAGGGACAGAGAGCTCTTTGGGGTCTTTTTTTTATAAGGGTGCTAATCCCAGGATGAGAGCTCAACTCTCATGACATAACCACCTCCCAAAGGCCCCTCCCAGACCTTCACACTGGGGGTTAGAATTCCAACATGTCGGTTTTAGGGGACACAAACATCCAGTCCGTAACAATAACATTTACATTTGGTTCTATAACCATAACTAAATCTGCTATGCTTTGTCTATAAATTAACCCTAAAAGCAAAAAAAAAAAAAAAATGAAATTCAAACAATGATTTAACCATATAAATCCCATTTTCTTCAAATCCAATTAGTGTAGCATAACTACCTTTTTTATTTATCTGGGAATGTCTTAGTGTCTTTGTTTACTTTTTACACTGTCAGCATTTGTTTCATTTTTAAGATTATTCAATGCCTTAAACCTAGGAATATGATCAAATCTCCGCATTCTATATTTTTTCCTAGGAACTTCTGAAAGTTCTCCACCCTCTGGTTCCAATCACGACTAATTGCCAGCTAAGCCTGACCCACAGCTGTTTGGGGGACTTGATCACTTTCCTTTGTTACAGTCACTAATTCTTACATTTCCTGGCCCCTCCTTTCCGTTTGAGTCCCGTAAGAGTACATGCTCGAGTAATTTCCTAGGAAAGGCAATATGGGAGGTAGCTTTCTGAATGCTTACATGTCTGAAAAGGACACCCTTACAACTGGCAGATTTTTCCCCTGAATACAGAAATATGGATGACAAATAATTTTCCTTCAAGATTTTGAAGGCTTTGTTTAATTACCGTTTATAATAGCATCTATTGCCGGAGACCTTGTATTTTCATCCTTTTGAATGTGACCTTTTTTCCTCTAATAATAATTCTGTGAGGTAGGTATTCTTATGGTCCCTATTTTACAAATGAGAAAAGTGAAGCAGAGAAAAGGAACTAGCTAGAGATTGCACGCACAGAAAAGCAAGGGCTGGAATTCAAACCCGGCCAGGCTGGCTCTAGCGATGCACCCCCTAACTGCCACACCGTGCCGCTTTCAGAACAGTCTAGAAGTTACTGCTGGTTCAAACCTGTGTGAGAGCCGCGGGAGGAGAGAGAGCAGAGCATGTTTTCGGAACTGCAAATGGAGAAATTCCAGTATTTCTGTGGATACAGCGTCAGGAGACAAGGCACTGGGCATGAGGTGGAATGGTTTAAAAAGCATAATAAGTATTTTGAACGGCATCGTGAGACCAAAGGGAAACCACAGAAAGGTTTTAAGCAGGAGACACGCATGATATTATTGGTAAATAATAGTAATAATACCTCATATCAAAATCATCCTGACCTCTGTGTTGCCAAATCCAGCAAATACTTCTCTGTCCTCAGTTTATTCAACCTATTCGTGGCACTTCCTCTTTCTTCAAACACCATCCTTTCTTGGCCTCTACGATGCCTCCTTCTTCTGTTTTTTCTCTTCCCTCTCCGACAGTCTGTCCTTAGTCTGTTTTGCTGGCTCCTCCTCCATGATTCAGTCTTAAATGTAGCAGTTCTGTAGACTCATTCCGCATCCATTTCTCCAACTATTTTCTCTCTCTTTCCCATTTTTATGGCTACAAATATCATCTTATCCTGCTGAGTCCCAAATGTATTTGATTAGCCCAAACTCCTCTGCTGAGCTCCCCACTTACATATACAAGTGCCCACTTGCATTTCTACTTTAATGGATTGGAGGCATCTCACAACTAAAGACCTGAAAGGAAATTTCTGATTGCTTCCTTAAACCAATTCCTTGTTCCATCTTCCATAATTCCCCAGGGTTCTCTTTCCCTCACTTCCTACGTCCAATCCATTTAGCAAATCTTGTCAATTAAACCTACAAGACATTTCAAGAATTCATGTACCTCTCATCACTGCTCTTACCCAGCCCAAGTCCCCGTCACCTCTCCTCCGCAGCGCTGCGAAGGCCTCCTCATTAGTCTCGGATCCGCCAGTGCTGCCCGCAATCCGTTTTCCACAGCGCGGTCGGGAAGCCTTAAAAAGTGTGAGTCTTTGTGTGTGACTTCCCCACCCCCAAAACCCTTTAGCAGCTTCGCTTTTCATTCGGAATAAAATTCAAACGTCTTTCCAGGGACTACCAGGTCCTTCAGGTCACACAGTTAATACTTGAAAAAGCTAAATTTAGGGTATTTAAAAGATGGCCTTGGCTAATTAGAGAGTGGCTAAGAGTGGATACAGGGAAACCAGTAAGGAAGATTTAGCAAAAATCCACGCTACATGTGATAGTAGCCTGAATATGATGCTAGCAGTGGTGGGAGTGGAGAGAAATTGGACAGATTGATACATAGTTGCTTTTTTAATGATACAAATGGACCATCATGAAAAAACTCTTACAATAAAAGATTAAAGTATAGGACAATATATATGGCCTGATGCCATTGTCCTTAAGAATTTTGGTCCCTGTGAACTCTTTGAGTGGATATCAAATAACCAGTTGAATACACAGGTCTGAATATTAGCAAAAGACAAAACAACAACAAATTTGGTTTAAAGATCTAATTGGCTCTTATATGGAATTCTAGAATCAGGCAACGACTTAGTCTATAAAATAGGATGAGTATTCTGATGAGCTGAGCAGAGGAGGTTTGGCTTTATAGACAGAAAAAGGCTGAAGAAAGCAGAAACAGAGAACAAAAAGCAGATTGGTCATTTCACATTTTCTTTCCTTGTGAACATAAAAGCAAAAGGGACTTCCTTATCATGTGGCTAAAACTGCCTTCTTTGGAGATTTGCCTTTATCTTTCTCTCCCCTGATTTCTTGGAAGGTCAGATAAACGGCTTAGTTTCAGCTTGGTGGTGTGGAATTTCAGCGTGAAAGACTCTGTTTTGGTTTGTTCTGTTGGGCCTAGTGCAGGAGCTTAGTCCAAACCAACGGCCCCTATAAATTTAATTAAACGATATATAGGTGATACTGGTTTTTGAAACAAGGGTGTAGAAATGGTAAATAAAGCCAGGAGAGTGGGTAACGATAAAAGAAAGAAGTAGGATTAGGACAATGTCATTGAAGAATGTCAATATTATAGAGCAAGATTTGTTTTTCTGATTCACTTTAATATTTTTCCACCTACACAGAGTATCCTAATTGCTACACTCTTTGCCAGTTTGAAAGATAAAAAAATAAAGGTTCATCTCATTGTTTTGATTTATAGTTCTTTGATTACTTGTAAAATTGTTTACTTTTTTACCTTTACCAATAATTGATACACATTTTTACCATAGAATCATCTGTTTCAGTCCCAGTTTTTAAATTGTTCTATAAGATTTTTATGAGGTCAGCAGGAAAGATACCTGAGGAGCTAGGTACCCTGGCAAAGATAAATTCAACCTCAGGTAAATATTTTTTTATTGAAATTTACCAACCTGAAAGGGAACACATTCTACTGACAAGACAAATACAAAATGATAAGTATGATGCATGTGAAATGTAAAAGTATATATTTGTAAAGGACAACAGAACTATTTCTGAAACTTCCTGACAGTATCTATTAATGGCAAAATGCAGCTGTGCTTTTTTGAAATGAGGAAATTGGACCAAATAAGCAATCTAAGAATCCTTGTGACTCTGAAATTCTGTGATCCATTCACAACGTAATGTATTATAATCACACCACGACACAGCATCATACATTTTATAATAAGAAAGGACCTTGGGGATACTGTATCCATTCATTATATTTCAAATGCGTATCTTGTACTGTATTGTGTTCTTTGTAGGCTAGGAATAGTTGTATTTGATATTGTATATAATAAAATACTTCATATTGCTTAACACATAATAGTCACTCAATAAAATATTAAATAAACTCTCCCCCAACATATTCCATTTGGAAATAATGAAAAAAACCTGAGAACTAGGAAGGTTAAGCTACTTCTGCAAGATCACTCAGATAATAGCTGAAAGACCTATACGTTGTTAGACATGACCTCTAGTTCAACCTGAAAATACCAGAGTCGTTTTGAGCAAAACATTCAGCAAAGTCACATTCTAAGAGTAGCCACACGAAACAGTGAAAAAGCACAATAATAATTTTTTTCTTCTTTGGTCTTTTGTTGTATGGTGACTTTCTCCTCATTCTACCACACACCCACCTTTGCCTCAGGGTAGATTAAGATGAAAACAAACAAAAAACCCTAAATACTCAGCTTTTCAATCCCCGAAAGAGGTCTCTAAATGTCTATGTCAGGAAGAATAGATAGGAAATTCAGGTTTTCCAGTTTAAGAAAAGGGTGACTGAAGCCATACAGTGAATCCAGTCTTGATGAGGGAGTGATCAGTTGCTTCATAAAAAGGGAGAAACATTTTTCCTGATTTGGGGGCAGGAGCCTGGAGACAGAGGGAGAAGAGGAAAGAGGGTTACGAGTCGTGTGCGACCCTCTTCTGCCCCCCAGGTGGGATTCTGAACCCAGGGTTCTGACCTGCCTTCTGCCCCACAGTTGAAAACGCTGCCAGGAGGTGCTATGGGAGACCTCGGGGCAGATTTCGTGTCTTAAAGCCCAGGGGCTTGTTCCTCCCTCCTGCTTGAAGCTCTGGGAAAGGACCTTCAAGTGCTTTGTGTTGACACAGGTCAGACCCAGTGGACAGCAGGATGCCCCGGGGAGGAAGAAGGCGTCAAGACTCGAGGTACATACAGCACCTCACACACCTGCCACTAGTCACCCCCCAGCCCTAACTCTTGGGGAACTGGAAAGTGCAGAGAGGGCTGGTGGAGGAAGAAGCCTAGAATCTGGATAAGGGTGTAGGATTTTCAGGTAAAATACAGGATTCCCAGCTAAATTTGAATTTCAGATAAAGAACAATTGTTTTAAATATAAGTATTGCATAGGACACACATATCAAAATATTCTCCATTGTTTACCAGAAATTCAAATTTAACTGGGCATCTATATTTTTATTTGCTACATCTGGCAATTGTAGTGTAAAACTCTTTTCCAGGAGGTTATATTGTTATCAATCTTTTTTAAAGCTGGAAGAGACCCAAACATTGGTGGCTGGTAAAATTACTGTGTTTATACTAGATTGGGCAACAGATTGTGTTTTGAATTAAAATTCCTGCTCAGCAGTAAATTTATTATTTACCTTCTCTGTGTTTTCAAAGTTCTAATTTTTGTAATGATGTTTTTGCCCCTAATGACATCAAGAGTCTGTTTTAAAAAATGACAGAAGTGAGATTAAGTGAGATATAAGTTCATATTTGCCATTAGAAAAAATAAAACAGAGAACTACTTAACTTCACTGATTGACCTTTCTAAATTATAAAAACATAAAAATCATCCTAACAATATTTTATGAGGTTTGGACTCCTAACCCAGCTAGTTACTAATTACCAGAAAATACCTGACCTAGGGGTCACCGTTCTTATTGAAAGCGGCTTAGAATTCATAACAAAAATATTACAGAATCAATGTTTTATGTGTTGAAATGTGAGACGCCGAACGGTCATTCGCCAACAGGTTCTGTGCTGCTCATAGTTCTCATCATTTTTTAAAAAGTAGTTTAAAGAGTAACCGATTATTAATAGAAAGCTGACTGGAGGAACCAACTGCAAAGCAAGTTTTAATTCTCGACATTCCATTAGGTTTATAATACGCAGCAAACCTCAGGGCTACTGCTTTTCACTAGGCCTGCAAATTAGCTTGTCTACGTCTAGGTTGGAAACGGGGCCAAGAATTGAGTGTTAAAAGAAGTTAAAATGGTCTCCAAAATTTCTGCCGTCCAGACCACACCACGGTTAGGAGCAAAGAATGACAAGGGTTTTTTTTAGCGCTGACCAGCTCGGTGCTTTACACCGTGAGGAATCTGACAGTGACAAGTGAGCTCTGATGTCTCTGTGGTTTCTTTGGTCTCGTGCCAGCGGCCAGAGTCTCTGGTATTTAAAGCTCATCCTGCTTGAGCCTTCTGTATTTTGAACTCTCAGCGAAGATTTGTGAACAATTTTTACTCAGAACTACTTGGACACAGGGCGTAATTTGTTATTTGGAGAGTTCAGTTTATTCTCAAAAAAATGTTTGTTTGATGGAAACATTTACCTTTCTACATTTTCTTCATTCTACTCTACCACTCATAAGATACCAGAGAGTTTAAGACAACATTTGGGAACAAAACAACAAATATATATATATATAATTATATATTTAATTATATGCAAAATGTGATATATAATGTATAACAAACACTATTATGCATGTTACTTATAATTTTATTCTAATTTCAGAAACTTAAGTTTATTCATCCATTCAACTAGTATTTATTAAGTCCCTACTTTTGCCAAATACTGTTTTGTTTTGTTTGTTTCGTTTTGAGATAGAGTCTCACTCTGTCGCCCTGGGTAGAGTGCAGTGGCATCATCATAGCTCACTGCAACCGCAAATTCCTGGGCTCAAGCGATTCCTGCCTCAGCCTCCCAAGTAGCTAGAACTACAGGCATGCGCCACCATGCCTGGCTAACTGTTTTCAATTTTTATAGAGACGGGGTCTCGCACTTGCTCAGGCTGGTCTCAAAGTCCTGAGCTCAAGCAATTCTCCCACCTTGACCTCCCAGAGTGCTAGGATTACAGACGTGAGCCACCGTGTCTGGCCTCGTATGTTTTAAGTACTGTTTTAACAAAACAGATAGGTAACTTACATTCCAGCAAATAAATGTATTTTAGATATGCCTTAGGTATGTCTTAGAATTGAAGAAATCCAGTTAAGTCAGGTGAGTTGTTCAGAAATAGTGAACTTAGTAAGACCTTACTGGAAATGGAAATCCTTGGGAAAATATGAAAGGAATGTTGATCCCATTTGTGAACAGACACTTGATATCTCTACGGGGAGCATCTGTCATTGATGCAGAATTGGAATATTACGTATACTTTCTGCTGGCTGCACGTGTGGCTACCAACAAACCACACTTTCATCACTTTAGTAAATTTTGATGTAGAGGTTTTTTGTGTGTTTGTGGCTCCAAGCAACTGACTCTCCTGTTTTGAGACGTCTAGACTGATCTGAATGTGGTTTTGCAAGGCAACCTCCATTTAGAAACTGCAGAGAAAATTAAAGATGAAACATTAGTCCCCAGTTTAAGATTACTAAATAACTTCATTGCTTTTCTTGGAATTATGTCTGGTAGCCGTATAGAGAGAGGAAAGTATATATGAACAGTTGGTGCTTTTTGATGCAGTCCCTTAACTATTATAATCACCTCTTCTGTTAACTTCCATTTGCTTGCCAGCTTCCTCGTTTGAAAGGGTTTTCAAGTTACTGACTTCGTAAGAAATGAAGAATAGTCATTGCCAGTACCGTCCTTTTTTCTAAAATTAGTATTTCTAATCACATCAGACACGTTTTCAGTATCTAGAGAGGATGCCTACTCCCCACAGCTATCATGAACCATTAACTTTAATTAAAATTTACAAGTCTAATGTTGCTACATCTGCTAAAAGCATTAACTTCCATGTTAATTACCAAAATATTAATGTTGCATTAAAATAATGTTCCCTTTTGACAGTTCTTCTATAGTTTAATTATTTATTTTGTTGGGGAATAAGTTCTAAAAATTGAGAAGAGAGAAGAGACTGTGAAGCCAAATTAGAAAAATGAGATCGAGTAGCAAAACTTCTAAGGAGTGAACCTTACGGTTCAGGCAAAGGTGACTAAAGCATACTTGTATTCTTTATTCCGTATTTACAAGAAATATGTTCTCTTGTCTTACATCTGAAATACTTTTTAGAATAGTACTTCCTTTTTTTTTTTCCTTGCCGCTAGTTTAGAGTGATAGCACTAATATTCATGCCTAATCTCTGCATCCCCGAGTGTTTACAAGGCTACACAATCCTTTATTCATATAAATCACTTAAAAACTTCAGTTTCAAAAAAAAAAAAAGCCTCATGTGTTTTCTATTTAAATATTTATTTATTCTTTAAAACAGATTTGTTTCGGTAAGCTTTCCAGTTATAAAAATAACCAAAGGAAATTCTCAATGATCTACATGGGAGCAGTGAGCTGTGTGCAGTGTGAAATTAGTGGAGAATCTCCTGCTTCATTGAAAGGAATTATTCTCTAATAACATAGCGGTTTCTTGTCCTAATATGCTTACTAGCCTTATCGTCTAAAGGTGTAAGTCTGTGTACGTAAGTTAATTTTCAAATGGGACACTTCCTTCCAACACAGGAATCTATTTGGAGCGGAGCAACACGTTGATCCAGCTGTAGGTCACAGAGACCCTGCCCGTGTTTCTGTCAGTGTGTCCCCAGGCCTGTGACTGTGACCGCGGTATAGCAGGCACTTGACAAATATTTGATAGTTGATTTAATGCCACTTTAGTTCTTTTTTATTTTATGAAATGTTATTTTATACGTTTTTCTTTTGGCAGCTTTTCTATATAACTGTATAGTTTGTATAATTAAACATGTAACTCTGCATTTGGCCCTTTCAAAATGAGAAGCAGTCAGTTGTACACAAGTGCGTGCTACTCCTAAATACTTATTTTATAGATACACCAAATAAAGCTGGTTAGTTGGGGGAAAATCCTCGAAATAAAATTGTTTATACATGAGAGTACTAAATTAATTTTTAACATAAGAGACACTCTAAATGCCCTGAGGAATGAGGAATTCCATTTTTCCTAGAATTGCTGAGCAGTGAACACTCAGTTTGAGGAGGTCCTGCCTCCCTCTGAGTGTTGCGGGGAGCTGAGAGTGGGACTTACAAAGCTCTTTCTGGTTCCTCAAATCTTTCCTTCACCGTATCTGAGAGGGGCTAGAAGGCAGGTGTTGAAAAGACTATGAGTCGTGTATTTATTTCCTTCTGTTTGTACATTTACAGCTATAGTTAACAAGTATTTCAGATGCATTATCTTTGATTATATCAAATCTTGCTCCCCAAAAACTCCGAAGCAACTTACTGAGAACATGCAAAAATTTAAAACATCCAGACCAACAGTGGGGAGAACGGAGTGGGTGGTTAAGGCCAAAGAGAAAAGAAACAGATAGGTAAGCGACAAGGTCCGCACCGAGTTGAAATTTAGCTTAAGCCTCCAGAATTGCAAGTTACTGTGAATCAATACTTGGCTCTCCATGACCAGAAGAGACAGCAAATACATGTCCCTGTGTCAGCAAAGCTGTTCCTAACTTCGTTCTCCAGCTTCAGAAGAAATAGGTTGTATGTCACTTTTTATGCAAGGACCTTAAGAAATGAGGTATAGTGGATTCTCAAACTTGGTTAAGAAAGTGAAATGGTTTTCCTTTATTATTATTTTTTTAGAATGGAATCTTATGACACAATTCAATATATAAAGCAGGTAAGCGTGATGCTGCCTTTATTGAACTAGGGCCCCGGGCACCATCTTACCCGTGAAACCTACCCCAGCCCTTGCCTAGGGTGCCCGGGGCCTGTCAGGCAGCAGAGCTTCGCTTTTCTAAGCACCGGCTGTCACACTGTAAAACAGGGATAAGCCCAGGGTCCATCTCCTGGACTTACCGTGAGTACTGAAGACACCAAGCATGTAAAAATGTTTAGCATTATAGTAAAATTAACTATAAGCTTTACATTATTATTATAGAAGTAAAGGTGCGGGCTTTGGAGTCTTCATACCTGGGTTTGAATCTTTGTTCTGCTGCCTTCTAGCTGCGTGGCTTTGGGGAAATTTTCTTAACTCTCTGAGCTTCAGTTCCCTCAACTGTAAATCAAGGGTGGTGATATCTACCTTATGGGACAGCTATAAAATTAAATAAGATCATTCAAGAATGAAAAAAAATGGAATAAAATAACCACTTAATATTTGTTATATATTATTAGTATTTTTTCTTTAACTAAGACCAACTTAGAGTACTTGCTCCCTGTTATCCAAGTGGGGAAAAAGACTCAGAAAAAATAAGAAATCGTGATCTTCTGGAGAGCGAGAATGTCCCTTGATCGATCACTATGTGCAGTGCCTTGGACAGCACCTACTGGCAATTTATATTCAGCAGATAATGAATGGAATTGAGTGACTGGCCCAAGGTCTCGGATACTGTGTAGTTTAATCAGCACTAAGCAGAAATGGAAAGCAGGTGACATCGCTTAGGAGCAGAACGTAGACGGGAAGAAAGCATGTGTGGGACCAGGCCTGGGACATTCCAGCACTTGACGTTTGTGATAATACAAAGCGGGAGGGCCGGGGAAGGGCGTGAGCAGCAATCAGAGCCGAGGGGACGAGCCGGAGGGGACGGGGTGCTGGGAGCCAAGAGAAGAGAGACTTTGACAGTGAAAGAGAGGCTGACTGTGTGGATGCTGCGGGGACATCACGCAGGGGCGGTGGCGAAGCGGCCACTGGATTCAGTTGCCCGGACGACTGGCGCCTGCCTGGTGGTTGGGACAGAACCAAAGCTGGCATGAATCAAAGGGAAACTGGGAGGTGACAAATAAGGCTAGAAAGTTTTTCCCCCAAGAAATTAAGCTCTGGGGACAGGGTGAGAGTAAGGAAGTGAGGTTTTTTTGTTTGTTTTTGTTTTGTTATGATGCAAAAGCAGTCTGAGACATATCGGTGAAAGGATCGGTAGCGAGGAGAGGCTGAAACTGCGGGGGGCGGGTAATCAATAGGCCGTGATCACCCCGGACACCCAGCACAGGTGTGAGCGGAGGCCTCGCTCCTCCTCCCTGGCACTGTCCGGCTCAGCGGCTGTCACAGAGGCTGTCGCGTGCTAAGTACTCAGTGTTGTCAAAGTCTGTGAGTGAACCAAAGACACTTCGGTGCTGATGCAGATGTTCCTGCAGACGCGACGGTGAGAAGTTTAGGTGGTTTTTCACTGAGTTTCTATGTCACAGGAAGGAGGAGTCAAAGTTTGCTGCCGAAGGGAAGGCAGAGGTGGGGTGGCCGGTGTGGAGGCTGGGAGAGGAGGCCACTCCAGGGCCCACTGAGGCAGGGGTGACCTCGAACTCGCTTTCCCAGTCCCTGCTGCGCTGGGGGCCAGGGCCCACCCACTGGGGGCTGGATCCCGGGTCGGGTGTTGCCAGATGGAAGCTAAGAAAGCACGAAGGGTCAAGGGAATTGAAAAACATTTTGGCGAGAGAAAAAAAATGAAGATTAAAAATGAATACTTGCCAAACTAAGTTGTTGTGAGGATTAAATGAATTCATATATTAACATTGATAGTAAAGGACTTAGAATAGTGCCTGTCGTATAGCAAATGCTCAAAAATTTTTACTATGACTATTTTTAACTTAAAAAATCTGAGCTAAAGAGAGACCTGAAGTCAGGAGAGAGCACAGCAAGAGAAAAAGTGCAAAGAGAGACGCCTCATTATTGGTACATCAGGAGCAGTTGTGGTGGGAATACTTGAGAAAATAATCCAGAAAGATAGGAGATTCGGTTAGAGGCTGTGATTTCTAAGTTACTAAATTAAAATACAGAGCAGTTTTTTAGGAGAACCGAATTTTAGCACGGTGGATATCAGAGTTTCCTTTGCTTAAGAATCACCTGAGAAGATTGTTAAAATGTAGATTCCCAAGACTTTTTCCCAAAAAAAAAAAAAAAAAAAAAATCTGATTCAGTAGAACTACGCAGTTGGCCTTGGGGTCTGCATGTTCCAGCCTCCTAGATGACCCTGACATGGCCGGTCCCTGGGCCACACTTGGAGAGCTGGGCTGGCCCCTGGCTCTGGGCCGGCTGGTGTGGAAGAGCAGAGCTGGTCATCGGAGATGAAGAAATCCGGGGACCGAGAGGCCTCAGCGTGGGGGTGACTCACTCGGATGGTTGCTGAGCTCACTCAGGATGGAGACCAGACAGGGTGGAGAAGACGACCGTGAGCCAGAGGTCAAGGTCACTGGTGAACAGGGGAAGGTGCGGTGAGGCGTGAGGAACAAGAGGCTCTTCGGGACAGAGCGGAGCCTGAGTGAGCAGGGGGGCATGGCCTGATGGCAAGAATCTCATCAGAGCACAAGTGTTTCGAAAGGCTGCGAAGCAAAGGTCTGGTACTGACCTTGAAAAGCAAGTTAGTCACCGAGAGAATATATGAGGGAATATTCACAATAGAAAGGATCAGGAGCTTCCTTTGAAGAAGGCAGCAGAAATGCCACGTGCGCTGGGGAGAAGTCGCTTTGGTGAGCGTGTAGGATCCGTGCTGTGAAGACACTCCGGGAATGGAAGAGTTATTAGATCGTGGAGGTAGTTCCAGAGGGTTCAATGAAAACTAAGCAGGGGGGTCTGGGTTGGAGAAAAGGAAGCACAAAACGCCATGAGATTGAGGACTTGGGAGAGAGAAGTTGGCCAGAGGGGTTGGCGTTTTGGGTGAAGATGGAGGAACTAGGATGACAACGTGATCCTGACAGACTCAGGCCAACATCTCTCCTCCTCACCAGGCACCTTGGCGGCTGGGGGCAAAGTTTTAAGAAGGAAAGGCGGCCAACAGGTTTTTAAACACCTTCTCTTAAATTTCTGTCTCACGTGCTATGCACGAATTCCCCAAACTTTCTGTGTCCTTAGTGACTCATTTTTTTTCACGGTAGCCCTAGGATTAGAAGAAATATTTAACAGTTCTGTTTATTAAGTACTTAGGTCCAAGTGATTTACTAAGTAGTTATGTCCTAATGATTTACTAGCTGTTTGAAAAATAAATGTAAATTGAAAGAAAGAAACAATATTTTATTTCATGCTTTAATAACTCACTACTGAGCTATACCTGTCTACCGGGCACCGAGCAACTTCTCAGCCCGTAGCATTAGGTTGGGCACCACCACCCGCATTCCCTGCTGCACGCGGACTTTCACACGGTGCTATTTTCAATCACAGAAATCGCACGAAACCAAGCTTCGCAAACGTGTAGCGTCATCGGAAGAAACGCAGCTGGATCTATTGCTGACACTATCGACAGCCTGGAGCTCAGGGGGCCTGCAGGACACCTCCCAGTGTCTGATAAACGTCTCTGTGTTCGGTTTGACGTTTTTAAACACCTCACCGTACCACCGTGAGTTTTGTTCAACGTCCCCGTGTGTCTCTGTGCACAGTTTGGGAGCTATGGGTGCTGTGCCGAAGAGTTTGGACAATATTCCTTTTATAGGGAGCCATCAAAGGGCTATAAACGAGGCAAACATAATTTTAGAAACATCCGTGCGGAAAGGGTACCGGGTAAGGTAAGCACGGAGGCAAACACAAGCTAACAGGCTGGGGACAAGTTCAGAAGCTACAACAGCGGCTAGAAGCAACGTGCTGGCAGCGACCCTGCAGAGAACGGGTGGGCTGTGCAGGGAAAGAGCCACCGTGATTTGGTGACGTGGCCCCCCAGCTCTTTGCCAGGCTTCCCGCTAAGAAGTGTCTTGTCCTCTCTCCTCGAACCCGGCTTCTGGGACCGCTGGACGGTCGAGTTTGCCAGAAGGGACAGGGGCCCGTTTCTGGCACAGGCTGTAGAGAGCTGACACCTTCTGCTTCCTGTCCATGGGGCGCTTGTTCCTGGGACCCACTTCCTGCCTCGTGGATGAAACTTGGTCCCCGGACCCCACTGAGCCCAGCCCCAGCCCCTGCCACCCCGCCGGCCGTCTGCGTGAGCCGCCTTGAGACTGGGCTCCCGGCCCTGTCCGGCCACCCGCGGACGCTGCGTGGGACAGAGACCAGCCGTCCCCTCCAAGCCTCCTTTACAGATGAAGGGCAGCATCAATGACTGTTGTTGTCAGCCACTAAATCGCAGAGTGGGCTGTTGTACATCAGTAGATAAATGATACAAACGCTAAACTTAATGTGTAATATGTGCCAAACATCGTTCACAGTGCTTTATGCGTATTGTTTCATTTAGTCTTCTCAACAAATGTTACTAATACCTCCATTTTAGTGATGAGAAAATGAGAACACTTTTCCCAGGTCGTACAACTAATTGGTGATGAATTATTTAATAGACATAGAGAAGAAGGGAGGAGGTGAGAAAGCTATCCATGGGGACTGGCTTGTAAATTTGGGGTATTAGCAGTTTTGTGGCCTGACATAATAGATATAGGGACAGAGGGAAAGATAGGAAATAGAGGAAAAGGGTAAATCAAGTTCAGGGGAACGATGGTGCTTGTAGCTTCGGACATTTAGTGAGGATGCCTCACAGCATTGGGCTGTGTGGGTCTAGAGGTCAAAGGTGGACTTAGAGCTAGAGACATAAACATAGACACTATTAGAATATAAAGGATAATTAAAACTCTGACGGTTAATGCACATCACACATGATAAAATGTATATTTAGGGAATCAGAAGAGGATGAACTCTGGTTAGGATAAGACTGAAGACTTGAGGAAAGGAAAAGCAAAGAAAATTCAGAAAAGCAGGAGGAAAACCAATAAAGAATGAAATGAAGAAATCCAAAGGATAAGGTAATCTCAAAAAGGGAGAGACTGGCCGATATTTTCAATTTCTACAGAAAAGGCAAGTGAAATGACGCCGGGCAAACAGGAGGTGAACTTGGCGACAGAGCTTTTAGTGGTGTGGTGAGACCGGAAGGCGGTTGACCGTGGATGAGAAAGGAACGAGAAGTGAGAAATGGGAACGATGACGACATCACTTAAGACATTTTTCTGTTTGAAAATGACAGGAAAAGTCGTACAACTCAAATGACTTATACAAAAAGCTATCTATTGGCTCATGCAAAAAAAATATTCAGGAGTATTTCTGGGTTTAGTCACTGCTGGATTCAGCAGCACCAGTGATGTCACCAGGATCCAGTTTCTGTCCACTCCTCCGCTGGTCCTCTCTGCTCCCTTCTCAGCTGAGCTGTCCCGCTGCACTGGCTGGCAGCCTGCTGCAGCCCAGCACTGCGTATTTCCACTTTGCAAACGCTTGGAAAGAAAATCCACTTTCTCAAGAACTCAGACAAAATCCCCAAAGTTGAGTCTGACGGGATCTGATGGGCCTGCCTTGGGCGGCTTGTTCCTCCCTGAATCAATCCTAGGTAAACTGAGGAATTGGTCAGGTAAGGTGCACATCACAAGGAGGCAGGAGGGAAGGGCTCCTCCGAGGAAAACCCGGCGCTGACGACAGGAAGAAAGAAGACGGGGTGCGAGCAGAGAAACAGCAGTCAGTCATTCGGCGATGATGCACTGCCGTCTCAGGAAGCCTGCCCGCAGAGGCAAGAAAAAGGAGAAAACTGTATTAATTTTAGAGTGGAATTGAATGAGAGTTTTAGGAAAAAGAGACGCCTGAAACAGGGAAGCTGAAGACGTCAGAGAGGGAAATGGATGAAACAAGCCACCGAGGGAGAGAGTTGATTGCATCAAGAGCACAGCTGGCAGGATGAGCTCTGAGCTGGAGCAGGGACCCCTCTTCCTGTGAGACCAGATAGGAGGAGCTAAGGCTGGGGACAGATACAAAGCGGTTTTCAGATGGAGGAGCAGGACATTCAGGAATTTATGCCTTACGACCTCTGTCTCATCTGTGATTTAGGAAGGAATGTCATTGTGCAAAGGTTGAGGAGCAGGAGTTAAGCTGGGGAAAAGTGCAATGGTTTCTGCGGGAGAATGGCAGAGCTTGGACATGCAGAGCAAGTTACTGGATGACATGAAGTTTTAAAGGATATTCCCAATTTAATTTTGTCTTTTAATATTAATGCCATTAGAAATTTCAATAAATAAAACAACATAGATATCAGCTCATGCAGTGGAAACCTGGAATAAAATTATACTAAAATACGAAGACATTTTGTTCATTTATTGGCTAGCGTGGGGTTTAAGCAAGAAATATATCCTTGTTGGGAAAATTGATAAATATGTTTACTTGGGGTTCTGAGACCTCTGGAGTCCTTCACGTGAATGCAGCTGGCTTATAGAAGACAAGAAGAGTCATATTTTGTTTCTTTCCCCATCCCAGCTTTATTGAGGTCTAACTGACAAATAAAAATTACATATATTTATGTTGTACATGTTTTGATATATGCATACATTGTGAAATGACTGCCACAATCAAGCTAATTAAAATATCCATCACTTCACATAGTTATCCTTTTTACGTTGTTGTGAGAACATTTAAGATTTACTCTCTAAGCAATTTTCAAGTACATAATACATTAGTGTTAACTATAGTCACCAAGCTGTATAACAGAATTCCATGTCTGACATTTCACAATTTCCTTTTGGTTGGAGTCCATTGCCGAAGAGCTGGTGTGACTCTTTGGGGTGTTGCAGCAACCGGCTTTTTTGTATTGTTGGAGTTGCTATGCTGGATCCTTCCCATCCTTCAGCTCAAAACAGATAGGTTTGTGGGTCACCTGTTCTCCTCTCCCAGAAACTCTGCCGCTCACTGGAGAGAGAGACACACTGCCTTTCAGCCCACGCGGTGGGTACCCGCGGTGGTGTTGCTGGTAATTTGGGTTGGTTGGACCTCAGACCCCTGGGAGAGTGTTCAGGTGCCAGCGATGGTGGACCAAGTTAGGGAATTCCCAGTCCCCTCAGTGATGTGCTTGAGTCCTGGGGAGAAGAGACTGAGAACAAGCTAACACACTCGCTGTCAAGCCTCCCTGGCTTCCGATGCCGGCTGTGATGGTGAGGGCTGGGGTGCTCCCCGGCTCCAGAAGGCTCAGGAGAAGAGTGGATGCTCTGTGATCCGGTGACAGGATAGGCAGAGATGGGCAGCTGCAGGACACACAGGCAATGGCAGCAGCCTCTGTCCCTAGGAGGCATCAAAGCTCCCACCTTGGCCCAGCTGCAGCGGCCGCGGGGGAGGCAGCTCAACCCACTGTGTGCAGGGCCACCAGACTGGCCATGTACCTGGGGCTGGAATGCCCCCGTGGAGGAGGTGTGGCTGTGCCCGGGCTTCAGGGAGGGTGGGCTCCTCACAGAAGAGACGGGCAAATTGCAGCCGGACAGAGGACTGCTAACCCAGCCCTCCCATTGTGGTTTTAAATTTGCATTTCCCTGATGATTGGTGATGTTGACCATTTCTTCATATACCTGTTGGCCATTTGTATGTCTTCTTTTGAGAAATGTCTATTTAGGTCCTTCGCCCATTTTTAAATCAGATTTTTTGTTTTCTTACTACTGAGTTGTTTGAGTTCCTTATTTATTTTGAATATTAACCCTGTACCAATTGTATGGTTGACAACTATTTTCTCCCATTCTGCAGGTTGTCTCTTTGTTGATTGTTTCCTTTGCTATACAGAAGCTTTTTAGTCTAATACAATCCATCAGTCTATTTTTGCTTTTTCTTTGTTTTTTGAAGGGTATAGGGAAAAAATGAGAGAAAAAGACAGAGTGTGAAGAGACAGCAAACTAAGGAAAGACTACATTCTTTTTTATATGATCTCTAATTTTAGTAAAATTTCTAAACTTCTGAATGATTGGTAAAAGTAGTTTTTGTTTTGTTTTAGTGTGTACTGCGAAGGACTGTGTTCTTAATCTAGGCTGATTCAAGGAGATTCGAAGCAGACCTTTGAACACGGAAGCTTGAAAGCTGGAGGTATCTGAGGACTGCAACCCTGCGCATGATAGGAAAGGCTCCGGAATTGCACTGCGGGCTAAATTTAATTTTTTTGGGAGATGTACTCACCAGTAGAAATATGTATTTTTTGTTCATCCTTTTATGTTTATTAAAGTAATATCAGGAAAAAAAAGCCATATAGGTAAAATAAGATAAAGTGTAAAATAGGTGTTATTTCCATGGCATACAGCCATTTAGTTCATAGGAATTATTATTTGGGATTCTACGAGATTGGCAAAATGTCTTCATAATGTGCATCTCTTTGTTTTTTCATTCAAGCGTCCTTGGTTTTTTCTTTCGGGGACTGGGTGGTAAATATTGGTGTAAGGTAGATAGATTACAATTATTATTCTACAAACACTTTTGTTCATCTGAAAAAAATACGATATTCCACCAGTTCCAGCTTTGGACTTTGGGAGGTGCAGGGTATTTTCATCCCAGTTCACTACAGTGTAATTCTGTCCTCACAATAACCTGTGAGGAAGCCGGGAAGGGTGGTAGCCTCATTCCTGTAGCTCCAGAGATAGAATAAGTGACTTTATCAGGGCCGCACATCCACTAATTCAGAGATTCTCAACCCAGGTGTTTTGCAGATAGAAGCATCCTGGGAGATACTGGTCCCCAAAGCCCTCGGGCACCAGGAAATACTCACTGCGCCACCCCCAGAAGGGGCAGCTGCCGCTGTGCACCACAACTGTCGTTTGTTATTGTGCTGGGACAGGAAACTGCGACAGAGGGAATTAGACTCTGACTCCTAGTGCGGAACCAGTGCTACCTCGGCCCACGGCCTCTTCAAGAGAACCATGGGATTCTTTTCTCATCAATTTGTATCAAAGGAGTAATCCTTTACCTACATGTTTTCTTACTTCAACATATTCAGTACTTACTTAGTTCTACCATGTGCCAGCCACTTTCTGAGCCAGGCTGATACTTCATCCAATCTAGGTGGTTACAAAGAACCAGTGGGCACTGCCACACAAACACCGATGCACATGTGTTTCCCAGCCCGTCAGCACAGGCCCAGTCAGAAAGTGTCCCCTCGTCATGCTTGGCCCGAGCACCAAAGCTTTCAGGTTCCCTCCAGCAGACAGTTGAGTGGCTACGACCTATCTTCCCAGCATTTACACCCTTTGATAGGTGACTTTGTCCCTTCTCTTGTCCAGAGATGGAGTCTGTTTCTCCACCCCTTTGAATCTGGACTGTATTTGGGATTTGCTGTAACCCACAGAATGAGGCAGAAGTGATGTTCTGAATTCCAGAGCCCGGACCTCAACACGCCTCACGGTTTCCATGCTGAGCCTCTCGGACTGCTCCCTGAGACTGCATCGCAGGGAAAATTCCAGAACAAGAGTCTAGCTGGAAAAAGAGGCCTGACTTGCCTAGCTGAGCCTAGAGAATAGATGGAGTGGAATAAATGAACCTAGGAGAAACTAGCAAAGGAACTGCCCGGCTAACCCACAGAATCGTGAGAAATAATTGTTATGTTTGAGTCATATAGTGGGGGGAGGGTGTTGGTTATGTAGCAAAGATAACTGGTAAAAAAAAAAACTTTAGGGAGTCATTTGGGTGTCTCTGGGGCTGCCAACCACTGATCACTGCTCAGTCGAAAGGAACCTTTCAGATACTTGAAAGACCATAAACAAGACAATGACATTTTTATATTCTTTTCACATATCATTGAGATTCTTAGATTTACTGGCCTTTTCTGAAAGCCACTTACAAAGATGCAAATATTTTGCTTTTGGAAACATTTCAATTATGCACCATTTTTTCCAAATGGGAAAAATATGTATGACTTAGAATTGTGCGTTTTGGCAATGAAAAGGCTGTTGGGAAAATACACATAATTTCTGAAGGGCCAAGGCATGGAGGCAGCCAATCACATTCTTCCTTTCTGTGGATTCAACTTACCTTTTCCCTCCTCCCAGGGGAAGGTGCAAACGATAGTGGATTCATTTTCCTTTATGTGAATTTGAGTTCACTTAAGAATCATTTTTCTGTATATCAATTTAATGCAGAATATTGTTCAAAGAAACAGTTTTCAAGTACACAATAAGAGAAAGCAAGTTTTTATGAAAATACTTTTTCTAATAGCATAATAGGAGTCAGCCTTGCTCCTGGGCTTTGTTGAGTTACACAGACTTAATTGTCTAGAGCAGGTCTTCTAAGGTTAAGTTTACTAAAATGTGGGCCTTAGGGAGCACATTTTCTGGAAACAAATGCTTTTCAAACATTTCATTTTATAATTCAGTTGCATCCGGACTCTGCAGTATATGAATATTTTAGGAATTAAACTATTGATCTGAAAAGAAGTTGATATCAAATGTCCAATTCCTGAAGGTCACCCCAGTTAAGGTAATTTTTTGCACGTTTAAATGTTACTACCATTCCCGACTCACTCTGCCCCCACTCCCTGAGCCTTTTAGCTCTTAAAACTGTCTGGAAAAACCAAACCGTACTTTAAAAATTATTTTTATGGGGGAAAAATGAAAACACATTTTACTTTTCTTTATGGGAGATGGTGCACCTTCCCCTGACTCCTGCGGTTTGAGAGAGACCAGGAGTTGACTACACTACTTCTACCTGCACTTCTCTTACCTGCAGGAAAAGAAGAGACAGCAACGAGGAAACCCTGCGTTTGCTAACCTCAGAATCCTCCTCAGCATCAGCGAGACACCTGCACTAATCGCAAACCCAGTTCTCTGGATCGCAAACTCTGTTCTTCTCAATGGCCTCTGCTGCTCCTTTTTTTTTTTTAACCCCATGAGAGTTTGGTATCTTTTACTCTTTCAAAGCATGCCTAGACCTGTTTCTCTCATCAAGCTTTCGAGCGGGAGTAGGATGGTGGGTACTTGTCAGAATAAATTACAATTTTTGGCAAGCAGCTGTGTCCCTGACCCACTCGGGAACCAGAATATTGCCTTGTAAAACAGTGCAGCCCTTCTATTATTACTTAATTATAAGGCCAAAATAAGGACACTGTTTTATAGGCTCTCTTAAGGTATATACACAGGATTTTCATCTTGGAAAATATCGAAAGACATTAATTTTTTTTCTAGCCACCCATGGGCTTGTTCTGATGACACCAACCCAGTGGTGCCATATTGGTCAACAACTCAGATATCACGGTCCCGGGGGCAGTCACACTGCACATTTTCTCTGTCACTTTCTCCTCTCCATAAACGAAAGGTTAATACACCTCAGACTTGAGCTAGGAAATCGCAGTTCCCGTTCCTACAACACCACTCCACCAGGGTCCCAAGAGAGGGGTTTAGAATGATTAATCCCTGATGTTGGTGCCTCAGCTCTACAAGTCACTTTGGGTTGCAAGCAAGGTCCCCACCGCCCCTCCGAGCCCTCCCCACCCGATGCTCCATCCCACCTGGTTCCAGTGTTACCTAACCCCCGATCCCACCCCACCTCTTAACCGAATTACGCTCTGCCGTGCTGGAGAAAGGGACCAGGTTGTACAATCACGATGAAATGCTGACATCTGGGAAAGGACTTGGGATGGCTGATACATTTCTGTAAGTCAGTATCTGTTCACTCTGCTCCACTTTTAATCTCAATAATTAATTTCTTCATGATCAATGAACCTCTAGAACTGGCTTATAGCACAAGAACTTGGGTGTGGTGGATATGAACCAGAAAATACATCTGATATTTTACAATGATAAATATTGATTGGCAGGCTAATTGCTGCTCAGTATATTATTTTTCCACTTAAAGGTGAGTACTGAGGAGATACCTCATCTAGGCGGCTTGTTATGGACACAGGACCCTGCACTAGGGTGTGCCCATGGCGTGGGCCTCCTAAAACCGTCAGCTGCTCTATTTCTGAGGCCTAGTACCCGTCTTTTAATTAGTCCTGGTGAGCTGCTACCCAGAGTTTTTATCTAAGCTGTCTTACCAGTTTTAGGAATAACACCCGCAGCATTCAAGAGAGTGTACAGTCATCTACTACAGGTGTCAATAGCATTTTTTTAAAACTTTTATTTGCACTAGATCTCAAGCTATGTGGATTTTGCAGGGCTGTGTCAACTTAAAACTAAATCTAGACCTTCAGGTGAGAATTTTATATTTAATCTTACAATTAATCTTAATTCTTTTATCAGGGTGTTGGAGAGATCTATCAGGAATATAGCACATAGACAAAAATAAAAAAATATATGTAACTATCATTTATTAATGACATGTTATATGGCAAACAAAGGCTAAACAAATCATATGCATTGTCTGAATGCCTTGTTTTATTTAATTCTTACATTAGCCCCATCTTACAGCGAAGACAACAAAGGTTCAATGACCCGAGTGACAAGTCCAGAGCCCAAAGCTACTAAGTTGTAGAGCCAGAATTTGAGACCACATCTCCCACCACACTTTCAAGCTTCTATGTTGAAAATGACACAATTTTTTTCCTATCTTTCTGAAATTTGGTCTCTGGGTCATCAAGGTCATGGCCCCCAGGTTGATAATCCATAGTCTACGTGCTGGAGTGACACAGTCAGTGGGTCTGGGCTCTAGAGGGAACCACATGCCTGGTTTTCTACGGTATTGCATCAGGGTCTGTGGTTGGATTTGTGTATCTGTTACACCATTTGAGAAATAATTAGCCAGATGTTGATGATAATAAAAAAAAATCTATGGAAAATTTACTTGTGCCAGGTACAATGTGAAACACTTTTTTTTTTTTTTTTTGTCTCACTCTATTACCTGGGCTAGAGTGCCATGGCATCAGCCTAGCTCACAGCAACCTCAGACTCCTGGGTTCAAGCAATCCTCCTGCCTCAGCCTCCCAAGGAGCTGGGACTACAGGCATGTGCCACCATGCCCAGCTAATTTTTTTCTATATATATTTTTAGCTGTCTAGATCATTTCTTTCTATTTTTAGTAGAGATGGGGTCTCGCTCTTACTTAGGCTGGTCTCAAACTCCTGACCTTGAGCCATCCTCCTGCCTCGGCCTCCCAGAGTGCTAGGACTACAGGCGTGAGCCACCACGCCCAGCCTGAAACACTTTTTTAAAGCATTATCTTTTAATCATCACAAGAATCCTTTCTGGTGAGATTTGCTATCCATTTGACAGATGAAAAAACAGGATCAGAGAGCCACAGTTATTTGACCAAGGTCACAGACAAGGGGAGCTGGTATTAGATGGATTGGAATCCATAGATGTCATCTGCCTGAATGCCATCCTTAGAGTTCCCGAGTTTTGGGTTCTATTTGGTGGACTTTTGAGTATCAACTGCTATGACAGTGACATGGAAAGGTCAACCTTAACAGGACAGAAGAGATTGATTATGACCCAGACTAACCAACACACACAGTCCCTCCAGTAACGATAACAGAAAAAAGATTCAGCCATGCAGCTGGGTCACTGGTGACTAAACACACATAGGAAGATGGAAGGACATGCAGGAGGTCTGAGTTTTCTGTTGCTGCTGCAACAGATAACTACACATTTGATGGCTTAAGTCAATGCAAATGTATTATTTTATAGTTCTATAGGTCAAAGTCAGTTTTAATTCACTAAATTAAAACAAGGCGTATGCATTCCTTTTGGAGGCATAGGGAAGAATCCATTTCCTGGCCATTTCCAACCTCTCAGAGGGAGCTTGCATTCCTGAGCACGTTCCCCGTCCTCCATCCTCAAGGCCAGCAATGGACAACCAAGTCTTTGCCACTCTGCACCACACTGACACTGAAATTCATGCTTCCTTTTTCACATTTAAGGATCTTTGTGATCACATTGGGTTTACCTGGGTACTGCGGGATAATCTCCCTATTTTAAGGTGAGTTGATGAGGACCCTTAATTCCATCTGCAACCTTAATTCTCCTTTGTCACATAACTAACATAGTCTCAGGTTCCAGGGATTAGAGCGTGGCTGTCTTTGGAGGCCATTGCTCTGCCTACCACACAGGTAAACCACAGCAACAAGTGGTCCAACGGCACAAAACAGGGAGGTATTTGGCATCAGGACTTTGTCGAGAGACAGCAGGGTTTCAGACTCTACTGGAATTTTATGAGCAGAAAGTAAGAAACTGATAAACCCAAAGCAGGGCTTCAGGTTTAGAGGATCTAAAATATCAGGCACGCAATGTAGGAAGGGGTCCAGGCTCCAAAGCAGTTGACCACAGAGTTACAACCACGCCGAAAGCAGGGGAGATAATGCTACTCCTGAGGGTTCAGTATGAAGTTTACAACGTCTCCTAAGGACCTCTTTGTCCCACAGCCTGAAGTGAGCTGAATTCACAAGTGCAAATCAAGTACTGAGCATTTTGTTTACTCATTTTGGGATCTTCAGCTCTGTGACAGAGTCATAACAACAGGTTAAAGGAAGTTTCACAGGTTGACGGGGATGCTGGAAGGGTGGGTACATTTGTACGAATATGCACCTCTTCTTGGTTTCTTCTGTCTTAACTTCTTCACACGCCATTTGTCTTGGTTCATTTGTGCTACTAAAACAGAATACCTGAGACTGAGTAACTTACAATGAGCAGAAATGCACTGGCTCCCGGTTCTGGAGGCTGGGAAGACCAAGGACTGGCATGTGGTGAGGGCTTTCTTGCTGTGTCATAACATGGCAGAAGGTATCGCATTGGCAAGCGTGCGTGGCAGGGGTTCCCAGTGGTGCTTCTATAAGGAAACTACTCCCTCAATAATGACATTGATCCATTTACGAAGGCAGGGCCCCTGGGACCCAAACACCTCTCATTAGGCCCCATCTCAGCTGCATTGGGGATAAAATTTCCAACACATGAACTTTGGGGATACAGTCAAACCCTAATACCATTCAAATTGTACGTTGGGTTATTTCTCAGTTTGTTTTAAAGTGAGAGTGGGCCCAGAAATTAAAAGGAAAGAGTGGCCTGTTGAAACTAAACACAGAGATGCCCCCTAACAGAAATGAAGACCAAAGCCTATTTAGAATGAGCAATATCTAAGACTCACGGGGAGCGTGTTTCTCCTGGGGTCTTTTGTGCTGTGAGGATCACATTCTCAGACTTGGGATTCCAACCCGCCAGGGCGACCGGCTGACAAAAAGAGCTCACAAAAGCCTCCATCAAATCACAGCCAGCGATGATGATGGTCCCAGAATATCCAAGGAGAGACAAAGTCAAAAGAGCTGCAATCTAAAAATAATTCCACTGCATTCCCATCTCTAATGTCATCTCTATCTTTGAAAATGAAGAACAAGGAGAAAAGAGGAAGGAGCTGAGAGTTTGATGAGAGAAGAAAGGGGAAAAAGTGAACGCCATAAGAAATGACCATTGGCATAGTTTTTAAATTTATTTTTACTCCTTATGATATTTTACAAAGAGGAAAAAAAAATTATACCAAACACTGTTTACTTACATAATAAATATAACCTTCTATACTATGTAGACCAGTTGGTGGTTTTTCAAGTTATTAAATGGGACAGCTACTTACAATGAATTCCATACACCACACATGGGCCTCCGTCTTCACTCAAGGGTAAAAACAACACAAATAACAAACGTTTGTATGGTATTATATGGTTTACAGAGGTCTAAACCCTAAGTTCTTTTCTAAAAATCTGTGTGCCTTGAGCTAAAAACCACAATTTAATAGTTTAGTTTCTGAAGTCCTTTCTTTTTCTCATATTTCCTAACAATAAAATGGGAAGAATTTTAACAGTACATACTTATATATTTGAGGACTACTATAAAAATCAGACAGTTGAAGGGAAGGGCTTCAAATAGCTAACTGGATGCATCTGGTACTCACCCTTTCCTTGGAGAGGAACCAAACTAGCGAGCAGATAATCACACTTTGAATAGACCGTCTAAGAGAGAACACTGGAATTCAACAGAAAAATGACAGGAAGCACCAAAAGCAAGTCAGGAGAGGGAAGCAAGGCAGCTTGTTCCGCTGGGATCAGCCGGAGTCTGGAAAGGGTCCCCAGTGTGGGAAAAGTGTAAGTGAGAGACCCCCCACGGACCACATTCCCACCAGAGACTCCCGAAATCCGAGCCTCAGGAGAGCCCCTTAACCCCTGTGGCCCTGACACAAGCCTAGGACACTGCCTGGAGACCACGTGAAGGCAGCGCTGTGGAGACAGAGCTCACTCTGGGTCCCACAAACCCCTGAGTGCCATTTTGAGAGCCCAACCCACACTAGATGGCGCCCTGCCCTGGGCTCAACAGCCTCCCATCTCCAGTCTCCAAAGCCCCGTTGACGTTCCCCAAGCACAGCTGCCCCTGCTAGGAAAGGCCGGAGCCACAGGCAGCAACCCTGCCCCCCACCCCCAGCAAAGTGGTGGCTGCACATTTTCATGTGCCCCGAGTTATAAAATCCCACTATCTACAGCAGACTTCACTGTGAGCTGCTGCGGGTCTGAGGTGCAAGTGAAGCACACACACCACCGCCAAACCACCTACCTCTGGCTGCTCCCACCGAAAGCAACCCCGTCCCCCCCAGTAGCACAGCTACTGCTGCCCCCACCTGAACTTTCCACCAGGGGCCTGGAGATGACCTGGCCCTGCCTGCAACAGCCGGTGCCTACGTGCACCTCTGGGGGCCCTGAGGGTAGGTCTGCCTAGTCTAGCTCCACCCCCCCATACCCGAGCAAGCCACCCAAGGAGCATCCGGCCCCAGGCCACCACCTTTGGCTCCTGAGCACTCCCCCAGGGATCTGAGGTTGGGCCCACTCACCTTGTTGCTGCCAACACAGCTGGCATCCACACACATGCACCAGCTGTGGACCTGGGGACTGGCCTGCCCAGCCCATCACAGCCACTGCCAACACTAGTGTGGACTGCATGGGTCCCAGAGGGTCGTCCCACCACTGCCACTGCCATCACCCATGCCACACCCACTTCCCAGGGGTTCAAGAACTTTCCCACCCCCTCAGCTCACCACTGCCATTTCTGGCACCTGAGCAAGCCACTTGGAGGCCCAAGAATTGGCCTGCTTGGGCCCACTAACGCTGGTATCAGTGTGTGCTTACCTGGGGCCCAAGGACAGGCATGCTCAGCCTATTGCTGCCACCACTGGGACCCAAAGACTGGCCTACCTGGCAGCCCAGTCCCAAAAAATCTTCACCATGGCCTCCACCAACAACTGCACCATAAGCCACGAAGGAAATCACCTTTAAGGCACATACAGACTGAAAGTAAAGGGATGGAAAAGATATTCCATGCAAATGAAGACAAAAAGCAAGCAGGAGTATCCTAAAAAATTAGCCAGATAATTTCTTTCTATTCTTAGTAGAGACGGGGTCTCGCTCTTGCTCAGGCTGGTCTTGAACTCCTGACCTTGAGCGATCCACCCGCCTCGGCCTCCCAGAGTGCTAGGATGACAGGCGTGAGCCACCGCGCCCGGCCTACCATAGACTTTTGTTTGCCAAATGACATTGCATCAAAATACCTGGAGCAAAAACTCTTTAGATGAGAAATGGCCAAACATGTAATTTTATTGGAAAATGCAGCCCTAATTAAACGGGAGATGTTCAAGTGAGAGGTTTGGCTTAAATGATTGCCAGGGTTTCTCCCAGCTGAGGAGTCTTTGTCCTGGTGACGAGGTCAGCATCCACCCAGCTACTCTGATGTGTCCTCACACAGTGATACAAACTCAACTCCGCACGTCTAGCGCCGCGGAATGTGTCATGCAAAACTTTGGGGTTTGGTTTGATCCAAACACTACTCATAGACAAAGCCATGCCCTCAGCAGCAGACTTTGAAACTCAAGAGTGTCTCGTGGGTCTGATCACTGAGGAGTGGTGCCTACGGTTTTGAAGCACTGAACACAGTTTTTTAAATCTTTCCAGCGGAAGTGTGTGTGTGCGTGATTTAGCTGAAATGCATCACTAAGGCATTTTCTTTGTACCTTCGTTTTAATATCCGTTTCCTTGCTACATTTGGTGTTTTAATCTGCCCTCCTACTTCCTGGCATTACTGAGCTGGAGAGTAGGTGGAAAGTTATAGCGAAGTTAACAGTTTGGAAATGTGGTTAGCAGCACTGTGTGGTGTGACGGCTTTCAGTTAAAGTGTTAAAATTGCCAGTAAATCCAAAAAAAAAAAAAAAAGAGAGAGAGAGAAGACAGAGGATTTGCCCAAAGCCAAAAGCAAAATTTCACCAACATGAATAATTTTCGGGGCTTAGGAGACTATTAAACCTTTTCTTTACACATATTTTTAAGCTCCTTTGAGATCACTCACTGAATTCACAGATGCTTATAATATCTTGATGAGTCAAGCAATGTTCAGTTTTAGAATCAAATTGTAAGTCCCTTCCAGCTCGAAGATTTTTAAATTTTATTATCTTTACTAAGGGGTCTGGCATGCAGCTTTAAGACCGTGATGGGAAACCGGCTCAGATGAATGCTTGCACCAGTGGCTCATGACCTCAGTCTCAAAAATTTAGGAATGTGCTAAATTTAATTACCCAAATAATACATTCATAAATTTTCATTTAAGCTTTTATTTAAACAAACACTGATTGAGTCACTACTGATGCCAGTGCTCGGGCTGGGAGATTGCAAATCTGGGGTCCCTGTACCCGAGTTGCTGCGGTCAGATGGAGAAGTCCTACATAGGCTTCAAGTACGTGCTGTTAGTTTAGTTTAAAATTGTCATATCGTAAGATTCCTTATTTCCTCTTTCATAGGATAGCACCACTGTTTTTAAGCTCTAGAATCCCGGGTACTATCGGCGTGCGATGCATTCTGGATTATTTCAGTGTGGTGAGTTAGGAAACCGATGCTTTTCTGTGTCTCTGACTCTCATCACCCCTCCGAAGACGAAGAATCAAGGCCAACCCCGCTCCTCCACCCTCCATGTGTGCAAAGAGACCCCCAGCTCCCTTGGTGATGCGGGGGACCCTGATTTAGATGGGTTAAACAATTCTGAGACAGAAAGGAAGGATTGTCACTTGCCTTGTGCAGTCCAAGGCTACTTAGGTCAGTATCTCAGGAAAGTTGTCCAAGAGATTCTCTGAGGTAGTGTCTCACAACTGGAAAGGATACGGTATGAAGACTTCCCTGATCACGACACAGCATCCTCGCTTGCATTGACATGAGCTTCCATTGTAGACAATGTGATCCCCAAATGGGTGCTTTCAGGACCCTTTTGGTTTCTTGAAGTTTTGCAGGGATCCTTTATTTATTTGAGCAAGAGCTGCACCTACCACCCATTTGACTGTTTTTTTTTAAAAACCATTATGCTTTTTTTTTTAAGCCCTTTGTAGAGCTTTCAGAAAAGGAGAGGTGGGAAAGTATGAAAAAAGAAGGTAACAGAAAGGTGGCAAATGTCTTGAAATGGCAGAATCATGTCTCTGTCTGAACTACGCTCAGGTTCCTTGGTGTGTTCACAGCTAAAGGTGTTGGGGAATCTAGCACACATGTCACCTGGGTGGAAGAGGGTCTGGAGCCCAGTCAAAAGCTGTGAGGAGACTGAAAAGAAAATGTTTTTATCAGACCCTGACCCATTTCAGCAGCCCTGGTTATGTCTCTGAGAAGACTCTTTCATGCCATAGATACAGGGAAAACAGCGTCCAAAACAATCAGAGCAGGAACAGTCAATGAGAACAGTTAGAATTGCTCAGATTTAATACACATTACTAATATAGGCTATTGTGTCTCCCATTTTCCTTGTTTTATTAATTTTTCAAATAAATCAGTGGAAGCATTGAGTATTCTTTTCTGAAGGCAGAAAACAGGTAAATGTGGGTATGATTGGTACAAATGTACTGAATTTCTATGGAGAAAAACAAATTTTGACATAAATGAAAGGGAGAACACATTGCTGGTATTGTTGCATGCCAAATTTAATTGACCCACTAATAAATGTGATATTCACTACATCTATATTATCTAACAGAAAACATCAATGCTGCTTTTTACCTTAAACATTTTTAAGTGCAAATATCCCTAAAACGCAATAACCCGGACTAACCCAAGTGTCTATTTCTGCTCTCATTTCCAAGCTGCTGCGAGTTACTGGATAGAGTCCCACGATCCAGCTGATGACATATTCATGCTGGACAGCCCTATTCAAGCCCACGGTGCAGCGTGGCAAACCCCATATAATTTACCAGGGCAAACTTTTCAAACTGTTTCTCCCATTGAGCCCACAATAAACTACTTCATTGACTAAAAAAAAAATTAACTTCTCCCTTCCTCAAATTTCTTCTTCTTTTTTTTTTTTTTTTTTGTCTGGAGGGAAGAAACGTCCCTCTTTTCACAGCAAAACTTCCACCTGTGCTTTGTTAGAATCAATTTATTGTAATCCCACCAGGTCCTTGACGGATCACATCCTTCTTGAAACTTCAATCTCCCCTCTCCATGGGCTTCTTGTCTACAAATGCACACGTAGGTCTTAAATCTTACCCACAGATCTACTCACGTCACCCTCATCCACAGATATGCCCCGTTCCCTCCGAACGATTCTGACCAGCTGTCTATACCTGCCACTGCTCTACAAGGACTAATCCGAGAGTCAGTTCTCAGACCTCGTCACACGTGCCCTGTCGGCAGTTGTCTCAGTCCATTTTCTGTTGCTGTAACAGAATGCCAAAGGCTGAGTAATTTATAAAGAAAACAAATTTGTTTCTTATAGTTCTGGAGGCTGGGAAGTCCCATGACAAGGCGCTGGCAGCTGGGGAGGGCCTCCTGCTGCATTGTGACATTGCAGACGGCGTCACCTGATGCTGCAAGAGCAAGAGTGCGCACGCCCAGTCTCCCTGCCTCTCTGAAGCCACCAGCCCTGTCACGGACCCCACCCTGATGACCTCCCAAAGGCCCCACTTCCAACACGATCCACGTGTGAATGTGGGGATTAAGTTTCTAACACACGGAATGTGAGGGACACATTCAGACTACAGCAGCAGCATTTCACACAAGCAGCTCTTTTGTCTTCAGTCACTTTCTCAGATTTTAGACCATGGTCTCCTGGTTTTCTTCCTGCCCCACTGGCCACTCTTTCCCCGGGTCCAGCTTTAGATCTTGATCCCTATGTGGTGCGTGACCCAGAAGCTGGTCCTGTGAATTCCCCATGCTTTGTCTGCCTCACTTCCTACGTGAGCTCAGCCAGTCATTTCTCTTTCAGGACAACTTACATATTAATGACCCTAGAGTTTATATATATATATGTATACACATACACACATACATATATGTATGTGTACATTCTAAACTCTCCTTAAGTCTTAGACTTGTTATATCCAACTGCTACTTGACATCCCCACTATCCTGTATAAGTAATAGGCATTTGAAACTCACATCTAACACAAAATTCTTGATTTCCTACCTAAAGCAAGCTCCTCCCTGAATCTTTCTAATGATTCAGCATCATTTCCTTCCTGTTCACCCAGGAGCGCCTCCATTTCTTTACACCCCACCTCCCATCCATGCACAAAGCCTCTGGCACTAAGCTCCAAAAGGCTTTGAATTAAATAATAATACAGTATATTTATATGTCATAATAATCTATATGTGTCAGCCAAAAATTGTATCCTAATAATCTGAAGGAAGGCATTTATAACTGCCATGTGATGAGTAACAACAATAAATATAATTTGCTTTTTCTTAACTAAGGAAATCTTCATTCCTGTATGATCTTATTCAGAATAAGAGATTATACAGTGTTATAACATGCACATCCATAATCAAAAATCAACTATGAAATTATGGGAACACAATTAGGTCTGCTAAGTACAACCCTTCAGCCTCAACCTTTCAACTCAAATAATACAATTGATATGATCAGTAAAGATTAATAATTCATCTTAACTCAAATTTGAAGAATTAGCTAACATTACCAACTTTTCTGATTATGCATTCTTCTAGAACTACCAGTAATTTTGATTTACTGACAGAGAGCGTATATTTGTTTTCATGACATTTAGCAGGAATATGCCATTAATCAGCCTTTTGTTTTTACTAAATCTGAAAACTCATTCCAAAAGAGTTTCACAGAAACTCTTAATTACTGAAAGTAATGGTTCTGCTACTCCATAATGTTCTGAATCATAAATACTATACTTATGGGGATTAATTATTAAATCCAACTAGGAATTATAGCCTTCTTAATGCAAATAATAATAATTGCACATTATAATGTTTAACATCTAGCAAGGGTACTACAAATGAAAGTGCATCAATGCATGTAAAAGTAGTAAATAACACAGATTCTATATATCATGGTAAAATAATTCTGAGAACTTTTCTAATAGAAGTAATTCTTGGGCCGGGCATGGTGACTCACACCTGTAATCCTAGCACTCTGGGAGGCCAAGGTGGGTGGATCATTTGAGCTCAGGAGTTCGAGACTCCGTCTCTACTAAAAATAGAAAGAAATTATCTGGACAACTAAAAATATATACAGAAAAAATTGGCCGGACATGATGGTGTGTGCATGTAGTCCCAGCTACTTGGGAGGCTGAGGCAGAAGGATTGCTTGAGCCCAGGAGTTTGAGGTTGCTGTGAGTTAGGCTGACGCCACGGCACTCTAGCCCGGACAACAGAGTGAGACTCTGTCTCAAAAAAAAAAAAAAGAAGTAATTCTTGGTCAAGCTGATGAGCATGAAATGTCTACTGCCAGAAATCTATACATCCTTCGTCAACTATCTTTTAAGACCCTGTCTAGAAAATCTCTTCCAACCCTAAAATTTTATATTTCTATCCATATGAGATGGATAAGGCCAGGATGGGACAGGATAATACAGCAATATTGTCTTTGGAGTCCAACCATGTTGAGTTTAAATTCTGGCTCCTGGTTCCAGTACCTGCTAGCTTTGTAACCTTGGGCCAGTTATTTATCCTCACTGATCCTCAGTTTCCTTATCTATATACTGGAGGAAACACTACCTGTTTTAGGTAGTTAATTAGGAAAAGCCTCATAGAAGGTGATATTTTTTTCAGAGTCCTGAGTGATACTAAAGGTTGGTATTTCTAAGAAGTACACAAAGCTTCCAACTTACAAAGAAAAAAATTATAATGTCTTTATACACACTGAAAAACCATAACCTGACTTGCAAGGAAAATGAGACCTACAGATAGTTTTCATAACTAATGAAGAGCTCACATAAACCAATAAGAAAGTGAAGAGCAATCAGTGTTAGAATTATATTCAATTAATCTTACGTCTTTGTCAAAAAGACATTCAAACACAGCACTTAGTTAATGGCAGACCTATTTATCTTCTTAGTTCTCTTTAATCTATTAGTGTATATGTTTTATCTTACAGAAGTTACTTGGAATAAAGCTATAGATTTTTATTTAAGAAAATTAAGAATTAATATAAACATGAAATACAATTGGTCATGAGGCTGTTTTTAAAAATAATTTCAGGCATACAGTGGATAGTAAATGCTTCTAGTTACACAATTTACAAACATCCAATATACCACTTACCAGGTGCTAATTTATATTTAACAATGTGGCTATTGTCTTACCAAGGATTCAGTGCACCCTTCTGTGAGCTAGTTCCCCAGGTGACCCATTCGTGGGACATTTCAAAATGCCATTTGAGAGGCATTTCCCTTCTACACTCTTTGACTTTGCCGTCTACCAAATGGTCAGAATAAGCCACTGCCCCTCCTTAAGAAGCACTTGTGATTCAAGATTAAGAGAAATGTACTTAGAAAAATGGAAAAAAGTATATATAATGTATGTACACAGACTATATATACAGACTATAGCATATATACACTGAAAATTATGGTGAGAAAACGTCTGCTATTTATCAAATGTACATACATCTCAGACAGCAGCCACGGCTGGGCACTCAACTCGCTTTTGCCTGGTTGCCTCTGAAGCCCTGGCCCTACCTGATGTTTCCAGGCCCCAGGTCTACACTGCCAGAAGCTCAACCCAGAGAACCGAGTTCCAGCCATTTATTTGTCCAATCACCCTGACTGCTCCGCATTTGGGCATGTTGTTAATCGCATTCGCTAAAGTTTATTCTCCACCACACAGAACACAGTCAAAAGCTATAATGCTGAAAGAAAAAAAGAGAGAGAAACCCTCCAATCCTCCTGCTAGGACTCCTGAGTTTTCTCAATGCCTTTTCCTACACCGTTTCCCTTACGTCCTGAGAAAGCCAAGGAAAGAAAAAACTCTCTGTGCTGTGAAAGCTGGGGCAAGTCTGAAAACCTGGCTAGGTCTCCCCCTAGTGACAAGGTCAATTCATCTCTTCTGAGATACTTTTGTTTCCATGTTTGATTATGTCCTAAATTGCAGGAGGTAAATATTTTTTAGAATATGAAACCTAGACTCAATTCTTTATCAAAAGGCTATGGAATTCACATGGACATTATTAATGAGAATCCTGGTCACACAGCAAATCAATACCACAATTTCAGCTCTAGGGCTTAAGTCACAAGAAACTACACAAACGTAGCCCAAAGGAGCTCTGAATCATCAGTGGCTTATTATACGGATGAAACCATAAATGTCATAATAGCAAAATTCTGAAATGAATTCTCCCAAATCGATTGCTAGGTAGATACTATTATTTATTTTACTATGTATTTCTGATTTATGATAGTCAAAGAAACTGAGGCTCAGAAAGGTTGTGCTCAAGATAACACAGCTAGTGACAGGTGAACGTGGCATTTGCATTGTGCCTCTCTGACTTCCACGTGTTTGAGCTCCTCACTGTGTGGAGTTACCCTGATATTCCATACCTCCCGGCTTTCTGCCCTCCCATTGTATTAACACATGCACTGATTCCAGCTGGGAGGTTTGACCCAGACCACATGCTTCTGGTCATTTCTTTGTCTTAATAATTCCTGTATATCCTTTAAGCTCATCTTGGTCCTCACTTCCTCAGGGCAGTCTTATCTTAGCCCCTAGGTTGGTTCCCATTTTATCTAGCACCACACAATATCCACTACTCCTATCACAATTCCAATCAAATAAAAAAATACATGATTGAATGTTGTCTACCTCTGCCTGCCGTACCCCCCAATTTAAGTTCCATCAAAGGAAATATCTTGCACAGCATAAGTGAACCATAAATGTTTGTTGAATGAATTAATGAGTGAATGAACAGACGAACAAGCAAACCTCACTCAAGCAGGTTGTGTTTCCAACATCCACTTTTCTGCCACCTCTGCTCAGGCTAAAATCGTGGTGCCCACATTTCTGACACTGATCTGATGACTTTACTCTGATCCTGATTTCTGACCACATTGTTGCTCTAGTACTGCCATTTCAGGACCTGGGTTGTATCCTGAGTGTTATACAGATTAGCTCTTTCATCGTAACTGCAAGAAAGTGAACCCTTTTCCATGTCATTGTCTGTGCCAATAAACTCATGGGAGAAAAAAGGATTAGAGAGTCCTCATCTCTAAGGTCGCCTCTAGATGCGACTCTCCCCAAAGGAAATGTATTTACTTTATAACCCAACAACTTTGGAGAAACCCACCTGCTCTACAGATCAGGAGAAATGCGACTGGAGCTAAGGTAGCTCACACGAAATCTTTGAAGTACTCTCTCGACGGACGAATAGCCGATGGGTTATTTGACCTCAGTGAAAGACACAAGGACAGGGGGAATGTGCTATTTGGAGGTAACGCGCTGCCCACTTCCTCATGTGGAAGGCACAGGGGAGTCCCATCTTTGCTCCGATTTTATTTTAGAACTATTTTATAAATATTTAAAAGCTATGAAAACAATACTGTTTATTAAATATAACCCAGAGTGGTTACTTTTGATCCTATTAGCACATGCACTATTTGAAAACAAAAGATTTTCAACATTTTCACCCGACTGAAAATATCGTGCAAATCTATGCTTACCTGATGCATTTTACTAACTAGCTCCTAACTACAGGCTGTGGTTTGCAATAATGCTTAGAATAAGCTGTTATATTAGTTCAGCGACCCGGTAAGAATGTGTGTGATATATATGTGTGTGTGTGTGTGTGTGTGTGTGTGTGTGTGTGTGTGTGTGTGTGTGTATAAAGCATATACATGAGAATATTCATGATGGTGATTAATTATAGAGAATTATTACAGCGTAGAAGCATGTAAATGAACAAGCAAATAACATATTCCATTATTAGCATTCCTCCGTGAAGTGGGAGGTTTGGAGAGAGAGGAACAGTGGCGTGCAGGGAAGTTGGGTCGGACAAGTGATAAATCAGTTGTGGAAAACAGGGAAGAAATTATCATAAGCATTAAGCCACCATTCTAACATGATGAATGCAGAATAATAATACCATATTTGTAATTATAATGATGTCCTTATAAATTATAGATCAATTCAGAAAGCAGTACTTTTATATTTTTAAATAAACGTAGACAGTATATCCACAACAATAATGAAAAGAGTACATATTAAGCCTCAATGGAATTTTAAGTCCTAAAATACGGCTATTTATATTAATACAAGGCAGGAAGTATCCCTACCTTTTCTCTAAGACAAAGAATCGTGCTGAATTTCCTTAACTAGCATGTAATAATCCACTTGCTTCTCTATCTCTGAACATGAGCTAGGAAGCCCAACGATGACACTGCCCACAGAGTAAAACAACCAAGACCTAGAAAAATCCCTCAGATTCCCTGTGAATGGAACAAATAAGGTGGAGATTTTGTCCATAGCTTCAGCATTTTCAGGTTATCTTGCATCTTTCCTACTAGATTCTAAGCTCCTTAAAAACTGGATTTTATTTGTGTTTGTATTTCCTGTAATACTACTGATGATGCCATGTGCATGAAACACATTTGGTATTTTTTTTTTTTTTTTTAGTGACTACTTTTAGAGGCAGGCCTGTTCTGTGCTTCAGAACAAAACAGAGTTGGAAGAGACATACGGCGGGGGCGGGGGGGGGGGTCGGAATCTAGCAGCCTGGTTGTCTATCAGCACCACCCTTGAAGTTTTAAAAATATACAGATTCCTCGGCACAATATCAGATCTGTGCTTCAGCGTCTCTGGAGTGAGGCCGAGATATCTCCACCTTTAATACGTGTTTCAGGTCAGCTAGGAATGAGCACCATTGGTCCCATAGCTAATCTTTTTTTTTTTCGTAGCTCCTGGCGTGCCCTAAATTAGTACAATAAATTACACCTGCTTGTTTTATACTTCTCAAAGTATACAACGTATCTCACTTGAGCAATATGTATTCAACAAATACGTGTCCAACAAATTGTTACATTGTTACAAAATCGACCTGGGCCTCCCTTCCACAGTCCGTTCACTTCCTGCTGAGCAAGACCCTCGCCCAGCACAAGTCCTCTTGCGGCCCCTCCTGTCTACCCTCAGCCCTGAGCTCTAACGAAGACAAGGGAAGGCCGTCCAATCATCAAGGCTAGAAGTTGGTTTGAAAACACTTTGAAAAAAGAAGCAGGATTACTGGCATTGAAGATAACATAAAAAACAATTTTTTGCATTTGTATGCATCCACAGAAAGAGAGAGAAAATTATCATGCATTGAAAGCAGCTTCGTCCTGACAGGTAATAATGATGGCTAATGAGACTGACATTTACGCTGTTCAACAAAAAAGTATTTTTCTAAACACGATGTGTAATTAACACAACTTACACACAAATCATACACACAAAAAGCATCAAATTATTAAGACTTATGGATGAATAATGTCCTCCACAAGATTCTATTCAAACCCCATTGTGTCCTGTGAGTAATTTTAAGGCTACTTCAGCGTTTCTTCATTCTTCAGAGTAAAGATACACCAGTTTGCACTGATCAAGGCTATCGGTTCTTTTTATCTTAGAAAGAAGAAGAAAGGAAAGGAAAGAGGGAGGGAGGAGAAAAAAAGAAAGGGCAACAATAGATTTTGAAAAAAAGCCATTAAAATATATATTACATTCCACAGAATATAGATAATGCCTCATTTATATTTGGGTCCCTTTTTTCCTTTATAAATTGTATTTTTTGTCATGACAGTTCTACTAACAATTTTAGGTACCATGTATGTATATGTGCTCAGATCCTTTTAGACGAGCTATAGAGAAAAATAATGTTAGAGCAATGATGGACTTTTATATACAGGAGGGGTAAGAATCTCACAGGTCTGTGTGGAATTACAAACAGCAGTTGTGGCTGTACAGGTTGGCCTGTCCCTCAGCCCCGCCTCTAGGTCCCCTCCTGCTGCTCTTACCTCACAACCCCACATCCCGACCAATTCCGCATTTCAGTTTAGTGTCCGTTTGTCAGAATACGGCCTGTTGATAGGGGATGGATCTCTTTTTCTCCAAGATTTCTCCCTCTTAGTTATTCTTGAACCTCACCAGATTGCAAAATAAACATATATTCTAAAAATGTATCTCAAATACCAGTTATGTTCCAGAACCTACACTCGCTCAGATCCTGGGCTTCATCAGCTGACCCAGCCCATGTCCCGCCTGTGACATGCCCAGCTCTGTCTAGTCCAGACAGGCTTTATCACGGTTCTTCACGTATGTGACGCTCATTCCACTCCATGTCCGGACGATTTTCCTGTCCTGAAGTATTCTCCTGCCCAGTCACATCAATCTCCATTGAACATATAATCAGCTAAATATGTAAAAATATATATTTATCAATAATAATACACATGCAAATATATACATTTGCTAAGATATCACTGTTACTTTCCATCTCTTTAATGAAACGTGATGCCCATAATGATCTAATTCTTATTTAATCTGCCTCATTAATTTGTCATGGTACTTGTTCAGTTTATTTTTAGTCATAATTTAGTATTGTTAAAACATTTTAATATTAATGGCAGCTATTTGTGCCCTCACCTGCCTAGATATCTGAAGACAAACCAGTGTTGATTCAGAAGGCCATGGGGAAGCGTTCAAACTGTTTGAGCTAGAGGGAAACATGATGGGAACTGCAGGTTTTAGACTCATCTTCTCTGTATAGGATGGGTGAGGACTGGGATACCGTTCTGCTGCCCTGTTTAACATCCTTCAGTCATGGGACATGGTTTTCAGTTAAATGATGGTCCAGAATACCTGCCTTTATTCTCTTCTCTACTGCACATTCCTGCTGCCCTTCCCCTGTGCTCCGTGCCCTTCACATCACTGCATGGAATTTTCTAGACCTGTGAACACATCATGCCTCCAGCATCAGAGACAGGTGGGCAGCAGAGGAGGAGGAGAACCGCGGAGCAGGCAATTAGTTCAGAAAGAGACAAAATTCTCAGTCATAATCTATTATACGCATAAGCCACTTGCTTTAAAAGGTGAGAAATAATCTGGATGAAATTGAAAGCCATGAGAAGTTCCTGATCTCGTGAGCAATAAAAAAGGTTTTCTGTGTGTTTAATAGTTTATTTACTGAAGGACTGAGTTTTTGGAAAAAGCCTGAAGAAATCTCTAGCTAATAGGATCAACTAAACCTTTGGAAATGAAACCTAAAAGAATTCCACATGTATTAACCACTATGGGTAGAGCATTATGATGTTTGAAGTTTTCTGTTTAAGAGGAAACTTAAAATTTCATTGTATTACTGCTCATCATATTTCTTTATATAAAACCCTGATACATCTCTACATTTCTCAAATTTCTATACTAGAAAGATGAAACTACCACACCTTCGGAGCTACCTGAAAGAGACACTTAGACTCATTCTGGTGGCTGTGCCTCGTATAAAAACAATACATTATAAAGATCAAAATAGTCTCCTTAGAGTAGAAAACTATTCTAGACCAAAATCTCCCATGCAAGCATGGCTAAAGGGGAAAAATGGCCTGTGCCACCCTGCAACTATGCCCAATCCTAGTCTTCAATAAATCCAGAAAATTGAGGAAGAACATACAAAATGTTCCTTTACTCCCTGGAGAAGAACCCCAACAAATGACCAAGAGAGCTCACAGAGGCCCTTCTCCACTGTAGCATTCTGATCTTTTTTTTTGAGGACAAACCTTATGTCTCTCCCTTGCTCAAAATGGGATCTTGGCAGTATTGTGTTCACTTCGTAAAAATTAATTGAGCTATGCATTTATATTTGTGAACTTTTATATTAGTATGCCCTACTTAAATTACTCTAAAAAATATATTTGTTCTTTAGTTTTATTTAAATGCTTTGCTTCTAAAATATTAGTAAGGGCTTCAGTTCAGGGTCGCAGACTGAATACACGCATCTGCCTCTCCTGTCCCACGGAAAAGACACAAAAGTGTTTTCAAGGGAATGAAACCATAAGCAGGCTAGAAAGCTAGGGAAAGAGCCAGAAAATTTCAGGTTGATGGAGAAAACAAGCCAGGAAAAGTGTTATCCCAAAACACCAGAAGTAAGAATGGCTCTTTCCAAGGGGGTCCTGGAGAACCACTAGCTCAGGGGCAGCTGCCACCAAGAGGAGGAGTGGACCGTGCGTGGGGACAAATGCATAATTGCTTTCAGCACAGCTGAACCCTGTAGGCAGATGTCCCTGCCCCCCAGCCTCCTCATAGACACAGCATGGGGGGTAGAACTGTCAGCCCTCAAGGATAAAACTCAAACTTGCTTTTTCACCTGGGCAAGGATTCGTTATATTGCTGGAGCCTGCTGGAGAAGCAGAACGGAGCCAAAGGTGACAATGACCCATCACGTAAGTCCTGGAGGAAATTAATTACAAGAGAAGGCAGCTCCATCCAGCGGTAAGACACACCAACGCACCCCACCCTATGGGAAAGCTCTCCCTGCTTTAGTAACGATGACACTTCCAGCAGACCTGGAGCCTAGCGCTATCCCTCCCGTCTAAGCGAGTGGCATGTCAGGAAAATAGAACTATTAATATACAGCCTCAGAAGGAACCCACACCAAATGCCTCCAATCATCAACCAAATTTGTATTCAAAACTATGAACAAAAAAAGCAAGAATTTCAGCTATTTTAGGAAAACTAATGACACAGAAAGAGGGGAAATGCCATCAGAGGAAACAGAAATAATTTAAGGAAAAGAAGAAATAAGCTTTAAAATATATAAATGATTAGAATTTCTGTGGGGACAAATTGGCAGGCAGTGATGATGAGCTAAAACACATAACAATGATATATGAAATAACACAACAATAGAAATTAAGGCAAAATTGGGCTTGGAAGAAAAGAAAGAAAAATTCCCAAGTGACTGAAATAAAAGAGGGAACACAAAAAGTAGGACGACAAATAAAGACAATACTGTGGAGATAAGGGGGTTGTCACACCAAGAAAGAGATTTTAACAACAAAGCAGTCGGATTATAATGTCCATTCAGGGATAGAAAAAGAAATATTTGGTGCACCAGTATGTCATACTAGTAATTATAAATCAGATGCCTATAGAAAACCGGGCTTGTGGAAGGCTATCTTCTCAATGAAAGACTAGAAAAATACTGCCCAGTAGTCTATGTGTATAGCAAGGAAATTTATCTTTGCCCAGAGCTTAGGGTTGAGGGGAGGAATATGTCACAGCCAGGCAGTAATTTGGAGTTAGGATTTAATCTGTTTGATGAGAGACTTCTCAATGCCAAAAAATAATGTAAATATTGTTTCCAGTCTGATCCAACATCTAGCTCCCACTTAAAACTGTGCTGTAACAAGACCCTTCCGCAAGCAAGATCCAACAACTGTCAAGATAAACCAAAATCCGTAAGATGGGATTTTGATAAAAAAAATATAAAACACATGTAAAAATGATTGAGCATGAATAAGAGTCAGAAGATACAACAAACAAAAGGATCAGTATATCAAGAACTTAATATAATGCTATAAGTAGATCATAAAATAGTTTTATGGAAAATAATTTAAGTCGGGAAAAAGGAGGTAGAAACTGTAAGAAACATAGGACAGTATAAAAAATAAACAGATTTGAAGATAAACTAAATGTAACAGCTAGAAATGAAAAATAAAGTGATTAAAAACCAAATACTTGGACTGTAAAACAGACTAGACACAGTCGAAAAGATAATTAGTTAACTGGAAGACATACCTGAGGAAAACACCCAAACAAAACACCCAAATATAGAACAGAGTTATAAAGGGATGGAAAATAGTAAAGAGAGGCTTTAAGGCATGCAAGTAAAACGTGCAGATCCAATGCATAACTGAGAGGAGTTTCAGAAAGAGGGAAACGAGGAGAGACAATGTTGAAAGACATCATTGCTGAGAATTTTTCAAAATTCATGAAGATAGGGATCGTAAAATCACAGCAAGCCTTATAGAATAACACAGACAGTCGGCTCTTGAATAACATGAATTTGAAGTCTGTGGGTCCACTTTCATGTGGATTTTTTCCACTAAATATATTGGAATATTTTTGGAGATTTGTGACAATTTGAAAAAACAGGGATATTTTTCTTTTATATTCACTTTATACCACTGGTACACAGAATAGTGCCTGATATAACTATAGTACTCAGTAACTATTTATTGAATGAACTTGATGAACTTCAGTTATTTCACACCAGCTGAGGAAAACAAGCGTTCCACAGTAGTTATAATAATATTCTGACTTTGAAACCTCAATTCCCATGCATTATGACAACACACACACATCTTAACTTACAAATACCTTGGTTTAAGACATCATAAAGAAGCTCGGATGAAGATGTAAGACCTGCTTAGCAGACAGTATGGTTTATGCTAATAGTTCAGGGAGTGATTCCCAAACTACGTGATCATCACAGACTCCTGAGAAGTTTTACAAAATGCCTTGGGCTTCCCTGTAGACCTGCTTAATCACCACTTGCCGGGACAGTGCCCAGGAATCAACATTTTTTTAGAAGAGCACTAAGTAATGCTGATGATCATTCGGATTTGAGAACCACCTCGGTTTTTTCTTTGCCCATATATTTAAAAATGTGCAAAGAAATGTTAATATATTTTTTGTGATCAAATGCAAATGTTTTTCATCATTGTATAGATTATTTTTCCATTACCTGAAATACTCGCAGCTGTTGTTTTGCCATGTTACACGTCACTGGATAAGATCATTTTTGTGTGTGTGCTGTGAGGCCTCGTGTTATCCATCAAAATGTGTTGACATTTAACATCACCAAAGGGGAAGATTCAGTTTTACTGCACAGACAATATCTCCAGTTTCCTCTCTAGCTTTCCCTAAATTACACGGGTACGTTACACTGGTACATGTAGAATGAGTTCCATTTTGATGAGGAGGAAGTTTGTTCTAAGCAGTAGTTGAGTTTTGTGATTTCCTGTCACTTCATTTTTTAAAAATGAAAACAAGCTCAAAATTTTAAAATGACCCATTCTTCATAAACTATTTCTGACTCATGTCTCTCAGTGTCAGCACAAATTTTTGCTGTAACTCATCCTTCTAATGAATACGGAGAGTTTAGTTACGGGTCTTTCCTTATTGCTTCCAAATAATTCTCTTATTGGATGATGGATGAGTTTAATCCTTGGTCAAAGGGAGAAATTGGCTTCTGACATGGGATGGGGTGTTCACCCTGCCAGGTGACAGGGACTCATTCTCGTGCCCAGCTCCAGCACTAAGATACGTTTGTATGTCCACATGTCCTCTTTACATCTCACAAGCAGAGCTGCATCCTCTTTGGAAGTCAATATTTACTAAATGGCAGAGTTACCACTAAATTGGTACCAAATGATTCTACCTTTACCATGTCTGCCTTGGAGGCTTTTGTCTGTGGAATTCATAGGAAGCAATAATCTCAGGAATAAAACAGATTTTAAAATATAACAATCATGAAAACAATTAGCATTTATTGAGACCTTACTATGAACCAAGCACTATGGCAAATGTTTTAAATACATTATCTCATTTAATCCTATGAGTCGGGTGTTAATATTATCTCCATTTCACTGTGGCAAAAGCTGAGGCCTAGACACACTTAATCACTTGCCTGAGTTCATACAACCTCTAAGTGATTGATCCGAGATTCTACTCCAGCTTCGTTTGCCTCCCAGGCTGTCAGTTTAGCCAATCACTTGGCTAAATTTCCTTGCTCTGATGCAAATTTCATCAAGGACTTTCTGGGTTTTTAAACATCTCTTTCTTTTAAAGAGATGAATTGTCCTGAAAATTGAAAAGAAGACTAATTCTTCTTTATTCCACTTGGGTTCCACTTAAAGAGAAATGCCGAGTGTCTGGGAACTCGGAGGAGGAAAGGGGGCTTTAAAGGAAAAACACGCCGCAGCTATAAACAGTCAGATGGCCAACATCTGGACCGCTTACAGCCGAGCTGAATATGCTGCTGTGTGAATTACAGAGCTACGACAAATTTCTTACTCTGTTCTAATTTGGCCCGGCCTGCCTGCCTTCAGCTTTTTGGCCCAGCTTCCCACATCTGAGCTAAAATGCCCTTTCACGACGCAGTGCCCTGCCAGGATTACCACGCAGACTCTCTGTTTTGTTTTCCACCTCACTTTGTTTATGTGCTGGGGGGGGGAGGGAGCTCATAATGTTTGATGGCTCCTTACATCACATTCGCTGCCCTGTGCGGGGACACCGCTTTGCATAAGCCTTGCAGTTACACAGGGAGTTGTTACTCCAGTCTGGTTCTCCAGGACTGTAGTCCCCAGCCCCTGGGCAGGGGACAGGTACCTGTCCACAGCCTGTCAGGGACCGGGCTGCAGAGCTCTGCTCTTCCTCCAGACACCTCCCCACCCCTGGGTGGAAAAACTGTCTTCCGTGGGATTTAGGAGGTGGGTGGGGGGTGCACAGCGGGAGGTGAGCAGCAGCCGGCGAAGCTTCACCTGTACCTACAGCCGCTCCCCATCGCTTGCATCACCACCCTCCCTTCCCCAAGTCTGTGGAAAAATTGTCTTCTGTGACACTGGTCCCTGGTGCCAAAAAGGTTGGGGGCCGCTGCTTTAGGACACCCACAGGAGTCCTCTCTCAGCCTGCCTCTGGCTACACCGCAGGCTGAGGGGCTCCTCCTGAGGTTTTTGGTCCATATTTCCTCCTCAGCTCCCTGACCTCAGATGCATCTGGACAGATTTCCATTGGCAATTTGAGGTCTCACAGCAGATTTTAAAATCTTGATCAAATTTTTTTTATTCTTGTTTTTAACTCGTACTTAGGAAATAATTGATGCTGCAATGTGCCATGAAACATAACTGCCACAGCAATGATACTGGGTCCCGTGGTAAGTCAATGCACCGAGAACTTCAAACACGTTATAACCCATCACGCCTGTAGCTGGGGGCAGCCCTGCACGGGAGTCGCTCTTACTGGCTGCAGAGTGAAGTAGCCAGAGGTAAATTAACCACTCAGGGTCACGTAGCTTTGAAGTAGCACAGAAAGAATTAAAATCCAGGTCTATCTCATCATTGTTAGCTACTGTGCTGCATAGACCATCAAAGAGATTAATTTGGACTAGGCTAGATCAGTCCTGGGTTAATCCTTGAGAATTCAGATGAATGCACTAAAGTGAAACAAAACAAATGGTAACAAATTGCACCCGCCTTTCTACAGGTATAAAAAATAATACTGAGGAAAGCAACACACTGAGTGACAAGATACACGCTCCAATCCCAACACCACCATACAAAGTTTCCACTTAAGCGAATTGGTGAAATGTCTTCAGTCTTCACAGGGACTCATTAAATGAGCTTCAGCTGTCCTCTAAACTTAAAACTGTGGCCAGCTACATAACTATTGTGACAGTGTTCTGTTAACAAAGGAGAGATCACCTAAAATTCATTGTATGTGAACGTCAAATTAGACTGTTCTCATATGTCCTCCACATTCCCCATTCCTGGATTTATTATAGCATCATGTCCGTGTTCGTACTTGGAGCTCTGTTCTGAACTGCACGTCTGAGTCATCATCTCTGCTCCATGTTACACTGGAAACTTTGTCTCATAAGGACTTTGCTTTCAGAGATAGTTTGCAACTTCCCTCCCAAAAGGGTACCACTTTTTCTCTCAAGCAAAGTAACTTTGAAACAAAAAGAAGTGACAGATATAATTGGGTCATCTTCCACCATTTAAGTACCCCCCTGCAGTCGGAGGTCATTATTTTCCAATCACCAGATTTGCGTTCACCCACTCCTGGGTAGTTAATGACCATGTGAGTTGAAGAGGCGGCCACGTGAGGGCACGACAGCAGGCTCTTCTCCCTCTAACCTTGCGGTGGAAACCTAGGAGTCTCTTCAGGGACCTCCAAAATCAGCTTATCTCTAAGTTACTTTTCGGCAGAGATGGAGAAGAAAGCTGGGGAGATGGCGGGGGGAGAGGATGGAAAGGCAAGCTGGAGCCTGATCAGGAAGCCAGCAGACAGGATGACAGTTCTTTCACGCTGAGAAGAAGGTATAAGATAAGCTAGTAGAGACGTCTAATTGCCACCGGCAGTGAGTTACTGTAAAAGTAATGAAACCCTTCTACGGAGATGCTAGAAAACTGTAAAGAAGGTGAAGAGTCAAACAGAGGAACAAGGAAACAACAGGCAGTTCTCACCTCCAAAGCTCTTCCAAGATCTCAGCACAAAAACAAGTATGCATTGATTGCCCAAGCAATGTGGGGAAAAAGCCTGTCTCAAATATTTCGGGAGACTCTACTTTTAATGTGAGTGTGAAAAAAATAGGAATGAGAAAAATAAGCCTGTAAAATCAACTTTCATGAGGATTATTTAAAAAAATCAAATGACCCACATTTCTGATGTTTACTAAATCTCTCTAAAAAACCTAAGGAATTTTTCTTGAATGCTATATTCCTAATGAAGGTGTTCATCTTTATTTTACCTCCTCCTTTGTGGGTGTAAGAAAAAAAAATTACGTAAGAGCTATATGTAGTAGCTGATGAAAATGTGTTATTTAAACAAAATTAGTCTACTGTGTCTCCTTACATTAAACGTAGATGCACTAGGGGATTCTGATAACACGGATCCATTTTCTTCTAGTTAGTGTTGATATGGTGCTTGTACTTACTCCTGTAACAAAATGGATATTTGTCCCTTAGTCAAGAATTTAATTTCTTATTATTCATATAACAGGGAAAACTCAGGTCTGACCTCCATTATTTAGATTGAAATGCCAGTATCCAAAAATCAAAGTCTACTGTAATTCAGAATACAGTGTCTATCAATAAAGATGCACATGTATCAACTTGCTACTTAAATTATATTTTACTTATTTAAATAACTATGTAAATACTGGTGAAGGTGAATGACATCTGCTGTCCGACTATCTAAATATCAGATACAGTTACTAAACAGAGAAAATGTGTTTCTGAAGATTAACAATATAAAACAATGCAAAGGAAGTGACAATTTGGGGACATCCAACTGTCACAGCCATCTTGATGGAATGTACTATTAATAGCTAGGTTGGCTAAGATACCTGTAAATAATGAGGCTTAAGAATAAATGGGAAAAATGATATAACTAAAATTTTAAAATGATTTTTCCTGGAAAGGGGGCTCAGATGACCTCTAAGGCCTTTTCAACTCTAATACACCGAGTCCGTGAATTTACATTCAGGTTGGTTTTATTTTGCAGGCTGAATAGCCTTATGAGGAGGAGAGTTCTTAAAATAAGCCACTGAATCCCATTATTCACTTTTTGTTATTTATACCTTAAGTTGTGACATAAATGTAATTAGTCTTCTTACTATTCAAGAAACAATCTGTCAGGTAAAGATTTTGTCAAAATGCACTGAAAAGCAAAATGAAGGCATTACATTCTTTCACTTTATTAAAAAAAATCATAATAGAAATAGTCCAGGAATGTAAGTAAAATGGCCCAAGGGACTCACTGGTTTCTTATGAATATGGGTTAAAAAATTATGGTTTCTTAACCTGAGATAATTAATGCTGAAGCCAAAGACTGAATTTAAAAAATGGCAAATATTTTAAACTCAGAGAATATATCAAGAGACATAAAATAAAAGAAAATACTACTTTATCTGGCAGGAAGTAAAAATGTAGTTTGTTATTCAAAGGTTTTTATTAGCTAAAAATTTAAATATAGTTAAGCCATGTTTTATAAAAGCAATATACCTGAAAAAATTATATAAATTAAATTTGGGGAAATACTGTCCTATTAAATATCCTCAAAGAAACCGGCCATTTGAAATTAAACTCATCTTATTCTCAGAAATTTCAAATCTTCTTCAAAATGACCAGTTTTATGTGTGAGGGTTAGTTTATTCGTGTCTCCTACTGAGGTATTATTACAGACTTAACAGCTTATATAAAGTCGTGTAACAGTCGATTCCTGATAGTTTATAAAGACGAAGGTGGTTTGGGCTAATTTTTTTAACTTTTGGATCTGGCTTTCTTAGAAAACTATTGTGCTTTCCCAGAATATCACCGTGGTCCTACATTACTAGAGAAACCACCATCCTGAGCCAGCATGATGTTTTAAAACTTTACTGTCTGGTTTTGAAACTAATTCTCAGCCCTATTATTTTCATGAAAAATAAGAAGAAAAAGAAACAGCCGATGGAGATGCTCCCAATCCGCAGATTGTCTTCTCCACGGATGGTTTGTGACCGGGACACTTCGGCATCACATGAACACAGAACTGAGGGAGGGGACGCTGCGACCTTTCGTCTGCACCCGGGTCCCAGGGAGGGAGGTTCTGCCCATCACACCGCTTCAAACGGAGGATTATTTCAGACAGACACAGCTCCTGCCTTTTCTAAAATGTCAGAACTCTAAATATTTCCAAATATACCCTGTGCCAGGCACCATGCAGGTGTTATTGCTGTAAACTTCCCAACAGCCCCTGAGATAAGCCAATTTTACCTCTCTTTGACAGAAAACCGAAGCTTGCAGTGATTAAGTCCATGCTGCTAGGATGTGACTAAACTGGCTTTATCTGTCTCCAAAAGTCACGCTAATTTCTTAAAACATGGCCTTCAGACCTTCTGGATGAGAACCTCCGGATTTTTTTAAAAAAAATAAAAAATGTGGATCCCTGCTCTCCCTGTCCCCCACCCACATACGCAGGTTCTGATACAGGAGGTCTGGGTTCAGGCTTAGCAATCTGGTTTTTCATAAGCTCCACAAATAAGTCTTCTGTACCCAAAATCAGAGAACCACAGCTTCACATCGCATTTTCGTCCTTGATCTCTTGGCTCGGTAGATGAATGGGTTTGACCTCTCCACTCTTCCTGCGCCCTGTCCCCTTTTTATCCACGCTGGCTTGCACAAGACGCCCCCTACCCTGTGCCAAACAGGCGGTGGAGGTAGGAGCATCCTTCTGTGGAGCAGACATGACTGGCACGTTCATTGTCCTCGTATATAGCACCCCCCTAAAATAGGTGACATTGACCCAGCACCAAAATCTCGATTATAAAAAATCAGGAAAAAATTGAATCCGTGCTCCCTAAGAATATATGCCTAAGAATACATATGTGTATATGTACACACACACACACACACAGCTTTTCCACGTGTTCTACCTTTCCACCCCCATCTGCAGGGAGCGCGACTCACACACAGGTGAGAATCTCCTCAGCTGCTCCGCTGATCTCGGAGTGATGAGACTGATTTTTCTTGCTTTTGTTTCTCACCTCCTGGCTCTTGGTAGACTTAAAAGGCATTCATTTAATTAGAGTTATTTAATTATAGACTATGATGGTTAATTTTATGCATCAGCTGGACTGGGCCGTGGGATGCCCGTGCGTCCGATTAAACAGTATTTGTGGGTGTGTCTAGGAGGGTGTTTCTGGAAGACATCAGCATTTAAACTGGTAGACTGAGTAGAGCAGTTATATGGGTGGGTATTTGCCAACCCACTGAGGCCCCAAGTGGAACAAAAAGGAGGGGGGACACTGGATTCCTGCTCCCTCCGTCTGACCGCTTCAGCCAGGACACTGACGTCCCTGCCCTCGGTTCTCCTGGTCCTCAGACCTTCCGACTGGGGAGACAATGCCCGACCAGCCCGCTGGCCGTCCGGCCTTCAGACTGCAGCCCTGGACTCCCTGGGTCTCCAGCTGGTGGACGACTAATCGTGAGACTCCTCAGCCTCTGCCATCGTGTGAACCTTATAATAAATCTCTGCGCATAGAGAGAGAGAGAGATACAGGGGTGTATACGCACACACTCTGTGGGGAACCCCAACTGACACGCAGAACACAACAACGTCCTGCCTTTGTATCATGTGGTACTCGACACACGCTTGACATGGATGATGTCGTTTGATCCTCTTTTGGAAATAGCCAACGCAGACATTATTTCTTCCATTTTCAAATGAGGTGAATGAACGTTCTGCCTTAAATCCTCTTCTGATTTCAATAATAAATCTTACTCTACTTTTCATATTCCACTTTGCTTTGCAGATAGTACCTGTTCACTAAGTACTTGCGGATCTTATATTTATAGCACTCACTCAGATGATTTTGAAGGCAGAAAATAATGATTGTGTTCAAACACTAGCCGCTATGAAATACTCTGGCAGGGTTTTGACCACGGACAGGCAAAGGATGGGAAGGCTTGTTTATGTTAAAGGCTCAGTCAGCTTGAAAACCGGGGGAGGACTTTCTCGGGGCTCAGAACCCTCGTGCTTTATGGGAAGAGGTCAGAGAAAGAGGAGAAGGTTCAGGACATCATTCTTCGAATCTAACACAGTACCAGGAGCACAAGTGAGCCTGATCTTATTATTTCCCTGACAATAAATTTGAGTGCTGGGCTGTCTGACGTGAAAGCAGCATTTAGGAGCACGGTACCCATTTTAAATCATCTATTTATGACGGCTTTTTCCTTTCCTGATACAGATATTAATTATAAAGCTAAACATTAATTTTAACAGCTAGATCTTTCTTTACCATTTTTCTTAGTAAAACTCCATCAATTTTGACAAGGAAACTTTTATGGAAACATATTGTTTTAACATGTCTGCTAAATTAGCTTGTTGCTATGTATCAACTTAAAACACTACTTTAACTGTTATCCCAACAGTCAAAAACAGATGGGATTGCCGCAGGACGGCGCAGAGAGAAGCTCTTGGGACATGCACTGATTCTGTTGTCTTAATGAGCCCTATTTGGGAATAATTCTTTCTTCAAGCCCTTGCCACAAAGGAGAATAATTGTTTCTGTTTACAGAAAATGTGGAGATCCTCAAACCAAAACAGTATGCTCTAGTGGAAAGGTGTTACACAAATCTAAAAAAAAATAATTTTTATTATTAAAAGTGCATGTTCATACTGCTGGAAATCTACATGAAGAAAGTTGCTCTCCTTAAGCCATTTTTCTGCGCCTCCCTTTACGTGTGAAAGAATAAGAGGTCTGAGAAAGTGGAAAGGATTGCGAGTGAGAGTAGAATTAAAAAAGACAGGAATACAAAAGTAACAGGTTTCCTCCCAATACTGAGTGACTCTGGGTTTTTCTCTGTCTTCGTATTTTAATAACTCAGTATCAAGGCTAAGCAGTGTTTGAGATGAAGTCTTTCGACTCTACAGTTCATTTATTTAGTCATAAAATATTTATTGAGCACCTAGTATACGCTAGACATTGTAGTAGGTACTAGGTACACCTTGGTGAGCAAAAGTGGGCACTGTCCCTGATCTCATTGAGTTTATGGTCAAGAAAGTTTGGTCAATAACCCAAAATGCCATGGGCCCACCGCGTCACATTTTGCTGTAAAACTCTGTGAAAGTGTGGGGTTTGTTTTTCCTCCAATGGGATATAACATCTCCCATCTGTATTATTTTTATGAATAACTATCCATTTTGCTTTTCCCATTTCCTTTCGTTTCCTATTTTCTACTCGTAGTCAAGGCTCCTAAATACCTTCTCATCAGGATGTTTGTTTTGTACCTAAGTGTCGTTTCTCACTCGATCTTCTAGAGAGTGGACTTAGGGTGAAGACCACCCCCAAATAGAGCAGCTGAAAAACACGAGGGGGCATTTCAACTTGGGATTCCACATCTCTGTCTTACAGCTCTATCCTGCCCTTCATTTTATTGTAAATGTTTGAGGATAAAAGCCCAGCTAGGAGTACCATCTGCTTGCATCCCTCTACCTTGTCCAGACCATTAATGAAGACAATTAAAGATCGTTCTCAGGAGAAATAAGCCATTGTTAAGAGGAAATCAGATATCACCGCACACTCACATGTTCTACATCCTATAGGTAAAGTATTTTAGATGTCCTAAGTGTCCTATTTGTACTTCAAAACAGATATTTAATGTATATTAGACATTAAAGACACCGTGTTGTGGTTCATGATGTATTCTGCCTTTAAGGACGATGGCTTTCGGTGTGCAAGTTTAGATACGTATAAACCCATAACAGCGAGATGGAAGCTGACGTGTGCGTGGAGAGAGACGGTTTTACATGTTCATTTACACGGTGCTCATTGTGTGCCGGGCCCTCTGCTGGCACTTGGCACAGAGAGGGGGTGGCTCAGACAAGGCCCCTGGGAGGTCTGGAATTGCTGTAGTCTGTGGGAATTCAGTTGGGTAAACCTTACAGATATCTGGTACTTGGCTGTGCAACAATAAATTTCATTTTCTTTGGTTACTTTAAATGGATCTGATTTAGTCAGGTTTTTTGTTTGTTTGTTTGTTTGTTTGTTTGTTTGTTTGTTTTTGAGACAGAGTCTCACTTTGCTGCCTGGCCTAGAGTGAGTGCCGTGGTGTCAGCCTAGCTCACAGCAACCTCAAACTCCTGGGCTTAAGCGATCCTCCTGCCTCAGCCTCCCGAGTAGCTGGGACTACAGGCATGCGCCACCATGCCCGGCTAATTTTTTCTATATATTTTTAGTTGTCCAGATAATTTTTATTTCTATTTTTAGTACAGACAGGGTCTCGCTCAGGTTGGTCTCCAACTCCTGACCTCAAGCGATCCACCTTGGCCTCCCAGAGGGCTAGGATTACAGGCGTGAGCCACCACGCCCAGCCTGATTTAGTCATTTTGTTAAAGCATGAAGCATCTTAAGTGAGACATCGTACAAGATTTTCTATGTGATGTGTTCAGGGCAAGTGGGCTTTATCAGATCATAACTTGACATCTCACGCATCACTCGTTCAAAGGCAAGTTGTTGGGGGGAGGTGGGAGGGTTGAAAGGGCAACAGACACATTACAGATTAGGAAAAAAATCTATCTTATTGTTTAAAAAGGTTTACTTTTGTGTTGATAGGGAACATCAATTGCAATACGATAGTACAAGCCCCCAGTATTTTCTCGATTTTAACAACTAGAGGTGCTTAGCGAGCACCTGAACTCTAGCACATTCCGTATGGGAAAGCCGGCGTCTCTGCTCACTTGCTAACCAGACAGAGATGACAACCCTGGAAACCCAACTAGCACTTCACACAAAGCTGGTGTTTTGTTAATGGGGGAGCTAATTACTATTCCACTTTCTTGGCTTGAGTGTCTTGAATTCTTCCACTTGCTTATGCCTCGGGCACAGAGAACAGCAAAACCAAACACGGGCTTTCTGTGAGTTACATTAATGAAATAACCCAGCCATGTTGTAGTGGAATTGTTTGTCATCAAATATACATGAAGGACCCGGCGCCCTACCTGACTAGACATGACAATTTAACTTGGTGTTTTCCATTGTGGCAACGTGATCATAAACATATTAACAAGTCCCACCGTGTGATCAACAACAGATGCAGAACTGAAAGTGTTGACAAGTTTCATCAGGTATTTGGGGCTTATGTATTTCCCACCACATCTAAATCCCACTGCTCCAGAGAAACTGCCCAAGCAACTGTTCTCTGAAAGGCTGTTTGCGATGAAAACATTCCCTTTTGTTTCATGCTTCAACCAGATAAGCAGACATAGATTCCCTTGAATTGGCTTTGGGGGAGAAAAAAAAGCTACTGTCCAATGCCAACCACTTATCGTAGGAGAGATCCTAAACAAGTCTCCGAAATTTGAAATGGGCATCACACAACACATTTTCACCATACACAGGTACGGAGAGAAATACTTTTAAAAACAAGCTTATTGAAATAAAGTCAGTGATTTAATTAGTATCCGTGAGAACAGGAAATGAGCTTCTGAACAACGTAAAGCGTGGGTTTTTAGCAAACATCTGATGCTTTCTGTCCCCCAGAATCGTTCCCTTCTGGGAATTTCCTGCTGCCCCCTGGAGACCTCAGGACCCTGGGCGCAGGGTGGGCACGTCACCCAGCCTGGCTAATCAGCACCCTTGGCCGCTCAGGCACAGTCATTCACGCCGTCTACGAGCTGCAGACCCGAGGCAGAGGTGTCAGGACTCTCCTCTGGGCTTTCGCTAAAGCTCCGGGGACGTGCATGCTTTCCGGATTCACCAGCCGTAAGAACAGTGTAAAGCTGGAGCTCCCAGCTCGGCCACCTGGGGAGAGCATTCCTGACAGCAGAGCTAACAGAAAGGAAAGCAGAGCCGAGAGAGAGGAGAGACAGCAAGCGAGAGCGAGGGTGAGAACACGAATAAGAGGGAGAGAAAAATCTCGGTGACCACGTCAGAGCCCCCAGCTCTGGCCGGGCCTGACCGCATACCCAGCCCTGAATCTTTCAGTCACCTTAGCCAACAACTCCCCCCCTTTTTTTTTCCCGCTTAATGTAGATGGTCCAGTACTGGGGTTCGCCAACTTTTTTCTGCAAAAGGTCAGACAGCAAACAGGCTCTGGTCAGGCTTTGCGTGTCGCAAGGTCTCTGCTGCAGCTGCTCGGCTCTAACACGCCGCGTGAAAGCTGCCGCAGGCAACACACACGCAAGAGAGTGTGACCGTGGCCCGAAAAACTTACTATGAACACGGAACTTGGAATGTCTTAGAATTTTCCTGTGTCACAAAGTATTATTTTTCTTTCAGTTTGTTTCCCCACCATTGAAAAATGTAAAACTCCTTCTTGGCTGCAGGGTTTGGTGCCCAGGCTGTAGCTGGCCCAAGCCCGGCCTAGCATTCACTGCTTGGTGCCCCCCAAGCCTCCATCCCACGCCACTCTTCTGCCCACCCAGATTGTTCTTTAGAGAACTAGCCCTTCCCAGGTTCTGTGCTGTTCAGTCTGAACAGGGCTGACCCCGCGGCAGCTCTGGGAGTGGGCGCCGCTGGCTCCTGCCAACAAGAGAACCCATCTTGCTGGGCAGAGAGTCCATTCTGAAAGGCCCTCCATGACTGGTCCCCTCTAAACAGCATGGCATCCTTGCTCTTCCTCGAACATGATAAATAGAAGGACCTTACATTTGCTTCTTCTTCCTTCTTAAAATCCTCTTCATTCAGGTCTTGCTATGACTTGGTCTCGTTTTATTTAGTCCTCTGATATAACATCACTCCCAGAGAGGCCCTCTCTGATCACCCTGTCTAGAATAGCATGCCCCTCCTCCCCTACGTACATAACTCCACCCTTTTCTACCCCCTAATTCTGCTTTAGTTTATTCGTAGAAATTTCATCTCGCTGAAATTTTATTCTCGTTACTTTTAATAATCCGTTTTCCCACTAGAGTACAAGTTTTATGAGGACAGGAACCTTTTTCAGCCTTGTTTACTATTGCATTCCTAGTACAGCGCTGGAACAGTGTTTGACGTTCAATAAATAATTGCTGAAGGCCGGGTGCGGTGGCTCACACCTGTAATCCTAGCACTCTGGGAGGCCGAGGTGGACAGATCCTTTGAGCTCAGGAGTTCGAGACCAGCCTGAGCAAGAGCGAGACCTTGTCTCTACTAAAAATAGAAAGAAATTATCTGGACAGCTAAAAATATATAGAAAAAATTAGCCGGGCATGGTAGCTCATGCCTGTAGTCCCAGCTACCTGGGAGGCTGAGGCAGGAGGATCGCTTGAGCCCAGGAGTTTGAGGTTGCTGTGAGCTAGGCTAACGCCACAACACTCTAGTCCAGGCAAGAGAGTGAGACTCTGTCTCAAAAAAAAAAAAAAAAATCTAAGTAAAAAATAGCTCAAGGTTACCAGATGATAAATGGCGAAAACAGAACTTGAACTCTGAATCCTCTGATTTTGTTCTACTCTACTATGCTGCCCCCTTCTAGCAATGAGAGCATCCCACCCACAATGTCTTGATTTGTTTTCCGTTTCCAAGGGTGACCTAAAGTGATCCTGATTTTCTGGGACTTTCCACCCAAAAATCCTAACACAGAATGACCATCTGTATGAAGGTGCTCAGCTCCGTTTGAGACATGCTGAGGTCTAGCGCTTCTCCAACTTCAGTGTGCCCTTGAGTCGTCCTGGGAGTCCTGCTAAAATGAGATTCTTGCTCAGTGATTCTTGGGGGCAGCCTGAGTTGCTGGATCTCTCACAGGCTCCCAAGTGAGACTACACTTCCAATGGCGAGTCTAGAGGACATTTACTTGGATGGTTACCCCGCAATGTAAGTAGTGCTGCAATCAAGGTCAAAGGTTTATTTCTGACATAGCTAATGTTTTCCATCATTCCCTCCCCTCCAACCACCACCAGCTCTCAGAGGCTTTGGTTTCCTTTGGTCCTGTTCTATTTTGGTAAAGGGTATTGAACGACTGAGAATCAAAACGTGTCCTAACCATTTGAAAACCTGCCCTATTCTTTAGAATGTTGGCTCCCAAATATCCACAACATCTCTTGTTCCTAAGACAGAGCTGAGTTTGCTGCTAAGCTTCGTAGGCGGAGCTTTGGTAGAGTCCCAGACAGGTCAGATTTTATTGAGAATCTGAAATCTGGTTTAAGGCAGGTCTTCCAACACGGGTAGGGACTTGATCAAGATTGGCTGAGAGTCATGATGTAGTTTTAATAGTTCAGAATCGGTGGTAGGATTAGAATACTTCAGCAAGGCAAGGATGTTGGAGACGTGAGTTCAAAAAGTCTTAGGGCATAAACTATCGTTGGTTGATGCTCTCTGTTGAAGAGTTCATGGTTCTTTGGGGAACTTTCTGGAATGAACAATAAAGTTATTTCCAGCTTTCATTCTCCTGGGCAAGAGTTTCATGAAATAGCAAATTTATACTAACAAAGGCAATGGAATAGTAAAGTTACATTAGTGTAGACAGTAAGCTGGATAGGGATACAGAATCCCAGAGTCTCCAGCCCAAGTTGAAGGACAGACCATGAATATCTCAGCGTGTAATCAGTCCAGATGTCCTCTGCTATTATAAGTGTCACAATCGCTTACCAAGTTTCCAATTGCATTAAATTGCTGTACCATAAACTGGGTGGCTTAAACTTCAGAAACATATTGGCTCACAGTCCTGGGAGCTAAAAGTCCCAGATCAAGGTGTTGGCAGGATTGGCTCCTTCTGGGCTGTGAGGAAGACTCTGCTCCGTGCCTGTCCCTCCTGTCTGGTAGTTCCTGGCGACCTTCAGCACTCCCTGGCTTGTAGAATTACCACTCCAATCTCTGCCTGTTTCTTGACATGGAGTCCTGCCCGTGTGCATGTTTGTCTCAGTGTCTAAATTTTCTCTTTTTATAAGGACACCGGTCATACTGGATTAGGGCTCGCCTTAATGGCTTCATGTTTACTTGATGACATCTGTATAGACCCTATCTTCAAATAAGATCACATTCTGGGGTACTTGGAATTAGGAGCCCAGCATATGTTTCTGGGGGCGACACAACTCAATCCATAACACCAGCGATTGTCTCAACCCATGTAAACATTGGATTTTCCTTTTCTTCTTGATGGATGATCATTTGTCAGATCATTTTATGGGATGGTGACTCTACAACAGCATTTAAGACCTTACACATCTAATTGCCGTGACACAGACAAATACTAAGACAAAGACTATAATCAGAATTTGTAGTCCATGACTCAGCTAGGAGCTAAGAATTGCAAGATTAAATCAAAAGATAAGACCCATTCACAATTTGAAGAGCCTACAGAACCAGGTTATTAATCAAATTACCTAATTTTCTGATTTCTTTGTTGTTTCCCAGCTCTTTTTAATAATGTTAATCTGCAGGAATATAAATACAACCTTCTTCTCGTAAAATAGCACACATTTCCCTTCAAGAGGCCAGTGTTATATCTAAGGGGCTCTAGTTTACACTGCTGCCTGCCAATTTCATGAACCTCTCGGGTGAGGAGGCATCGTCTAACTCGTAGGTTATTCTCTAATCATAACATGTAGGGTGCGTTCCCCCTTTCTGGGCCTTTTGTAAAGCATGAAGCTAAGAAGTTGAGGAGCTAAGAAAGCAATCCAGAATTCCCTGTGAGAGGTTACGATTTGGATTCTTAAATCAAGGTCGAGTATTTCTCCTTGAATCGTGTTTTCTAATTATCTCTTTTTCCTAAGGGAGAAACGTACAGGCCAAAGCAGGCCCTGGGCAGTGTCAGAACTGTACTGGGAGAAGCATCAGCTACGAAGGCGATATGTTCCTACCTAGTTCATGGATGGCGGGCGGTAGTCATTGGGCTGTGGTGCTGCGAATCTAAAACCAGTCATGGGGAGCCACTCGATGATTTGTATACGGCCCAACTACACCCACTGGATTGTCAAATAGTGTTGTAATATTTTGACCACAGTTATCAGGACTGGTTTGGTGCCAGGCGATGAAATGTGTAGTGTGGAGATCATTAGGTGGTTTGAAAGCGAAGACTACGTCTTACTCGTGAGACCTGTGACAGCGAGACCTACTCCAGCTACACACCATCTGCTCCCCAGCCGTCTTGCAAATTCTATTTCTGCAAAGGTCTAGCTACAAAAGCTAGCTCCCACGAAAGGTCACCGAGTATTTTTCAGGGGATATAGAAATCTCCAAGTCTACGTTATGACATAATGGAGAGCTTGGGTTTTTGGTTTCTTTGCCTATTGCAGTGTTTTCCATCTAAAAAGTCACTGGAACCTACACCACCCGCCTCAGTGGGTCTCGAGCTTGCAGACGGCCAACAGAGGGACTTCTCGACCTTCATGAGCATGTGGACCCACACTTTGTAATAAGTCTCTTTCTAGATGCATGTGTGTGTGTGTGTGTGTGTCTTAGTGGTTCTGTTTCCCTGGGGAACCCTGACTGACACATGGAGAGACGTACTGTGTTTCCTAACCCAAGGGCTTAATATTATAAACATGTTCATTCTCCCCAAATTTAGCTGCGAAATGACCTCAGTTGTAGTTCCAATTCCAATCAACAAAATGATTCTAAAGTCTATTTTTAAAAAGTTAATGTTTGGAAAAAATTAATTTGCTAAGTAGTCAAAATATTTTTTTAAAACAAAACAAAAAACAAAGATACAGTAGGCAGAAGGGGGCCTTACCTACCAGGCTATAAAACTTATTCCTTAAAGCACTAGGGGTGGAAAAGACAGATCAGTTGAAGAGAATAGAAATTCCAGAAACAGGATTACGTATACATGAGAAATAACTGTTGCCTCTTTCATGTTGGAAGAAACTGGTAAAATTTCCCTCTTAGAGAATATCTTCTGTATCACAACAATAACACACCTCACAAAGTATGAAGTAGGATAACGTTTACAAAATGCATTCTATTTAAAGAATTAACTCCTTATATATAAAATCTTTTCTCAAAAAGATAAATACTGTAGTGGAAAACAAGTCTAAAAATATAAAGTGGCAATGTATTATAGAAAAGATATTAATATAAATATCCAATAAATGTATAAAAAATTATTCTGTCTCGTAATTCAGCAAATGCACATTAAAACAACAATAAGATGAAATTTATAATATCAGATTAACAAAGATTAAAAATCATCCCACCTGGAGCTGGTGGACACATGGGGAAACACTATGTTGCAACACAAACACAGGCAGGAAGCCTAGAGGAAAGTTTCTGTCGAACTCTCGTGGGAGCCCGTTTTCCACTGCGATTCAGAAACCTTCAAAATTGCAATATTTTAGCAATTCCTCTTTTAGTAATTTATCATAAAAATTAATTGGACAAGTCTCATGTATAGTAATGTTTCTTATATAATTTGGTAGGATCAAAAATTAGAGATAATATAAACGCATATCTCGTGTCATTTTAACAATGGAGTATTACACAGCAATAAAGACTAATTAGGTAGCAAGGTGTTAATTAACATGCAAAGATGTTCATAATATATTCTGAGTGAAAAAAGCATATTAATAGCAGTTTATAGAATTTAAATTGTAAAATTCTGTGATATATGTATTACACTGTGCTATATTTTTAGAAACAGTCTAACCACTTAATAGAAGGTTAACAGTTATTATTTCTAGTGATTTTTTTCTTTGTGCTTGTCTGTACTTTCTAATTGTTCTATAATGATTTTTTTTTTTTTTTTTTTTTTTGAGACAGAGTCTCGCTTTGTCACCCGGGCTAGAGTGAGTGCCGTGGCATCAGCCTAGCTCACAGCAACCTCAAACTCCTGGGCTTAAGCGATCCTCCTGCCTCAGCCTCCCGAGTAGCTGGGACTACAGGCATGCGCCACCATGCCCGGCTAATTTTTTTCCATATATATGTTTAGTTGGCCAGATAGTTTGTTTCCATTTTTAGTAGAGACGGGGTCTCGCTCTTGCTCAGGCTGGTCTCAAACTCCTGACCTTGAGCAATCCACCCGCCTCGGCCTCCCAGAGTGCTAGGATGACAGGCGTGAGCCACCGTGCTGGCCTATAATGATTATTTATTGCTTGCACAGTAGAGAAACTTCGGGAGTTTTGTGGGGAGAGGGGTTTCTCACTGACCTCTGCTTGGCTGCAGACACTCTTCAAGCCTATTTTTCATGAGCAAAATCTAGATTAAAAATACACTCATCTTTTGAGTTGGAAAAAACATGAAATATTCCTCACGTATAGTTTCAGTACTCCACCCAAATAAGAAACCAACTTTACAATTATAGTAGCCCCTTTTGTTTTTTCTGTTAGAACCAAATAATGCAGTCAATAAGGCGGCTTTGAAAAGCAAGAATGAAGAAAGGAGGTCTGAGAGATAATGCAGTTATTGTATGGTGATGAACTCCGGGGCATCAAAAGTCTGATATATTGCTGAATACAACCATTTCCCTTGGGTGTAATTAAAATCTGAAAAGCTTGCCCCAGAGTCACGGATATAAATAGTCCTCCCTGTAGATAAATATGTTTCCAACTGTTGTTTGGGTGCTTTAGTTATATTCAATTACACTGCACTATAAAAAGATAACTGAAACTGCTTCTGAATTAAGATTTAGGAACAATCAGAACAGCCTAAAGGATTCCTAATTCTGAAAGTGTAACTGCACCAAATCAGTAACAGCAGCTACAGCAGCAATTACCAATACAATTACACCTACTGCAGCAATAACAGCAACAACAAAAGACTTCTAAACCCCTGTCAGGCGGGATAATCTCTTATGTCTTACAGGCCTAGAAAATAAGCCCATTAAATATTTAACATTTAAATATTTCAACTGGAATGGATTAACCAAGCAGAAATAAAATCTGAAAAACGCAAGCCTGTTCAACCTCCTGTGGACCCTAATTTGAACACTCTGTTAAAAATAAAAAATCGTGACATCATCGGGGGAAAAGTGAAAACTGGATATTAAGACATTTTGAGAGTTGATAGTGGGGGGGTGGCTGGAGGTGACACACACCTGGCTGTGAATTGTTGAAACTGAGGGATGAGCACGTGGGTTCATTACACTATCTCTTCATTTCTGTGAATGTTTGAAATTTTCAACAAAAGCATTTTTTAAAGAAAACTATTTGCTTCAGAAATGGTTCCTATACACTGATCATTCTGCATCACTGCACGTAACGTGCCGTTTGGTGAAGCAATTCACTATACAGCAAAGTTATAAAAAAAACCCAACATATTTGGTGATACATAGTATCCCATTTCTTTCATGAAAGAGTTTTGTGTTATTGAGAAGGAAGTAATAACAATCACCAAAAACATAAAAGCGAATGATTAGAAACCGCTGAGATGAGACCAAATTATAGAACTTCGAGTGTGAGTCGCATTGAAATACTACAGAGCTGAGAACCTCGCCGGAAAACGGGCACATTCTATCTGAACTGAATTGAGATAATTGCTGAAAGGAGTGATTTTTAAAAATCAAATTCCTTACAAAAGACAAAGTACTATTAAATGAGAGCAGTCACAGCAGCTGGTTATCAACAAAGGGTAAAGAGTTCTATGGGCAATATAAAGTAAAAGGGCGAGATGGAGAAAGGAGCGAACCAGTTTGGTTTCAAAGATAATTTGGAAGATTCCGAATGCCCCACTTCCTCTCCTTGAACAGCAATTACACTTCATCGACACTTTGTCTCTACTCTACATGTCACACGCCTTCCTGAGACCACTCAACGAGCACTGGCAGCATCAGGCTGTTCGGCTGCCCGCCATCCATCCAGGCATGGGACAGGCCCAGGGGCGTCACCTGGAGACTGTGCAGCCCTAGGTCCTTCACACCTTCGTAGAATTATTCTTTTGCCTTTCTCCACTCGAGAAACATTTATGGCTTTTCCTCCGCGTGTCTGACACCGTGCAAAACCCTGGGCCTATAACCAGGAACAAACACTGAGGTTTGGCAGTTAACATCGCAGGGCGTCAGGCTCAGCATCTAGTGAGTCACCGAAAGTCAACTGACTGATGAAGTTGTGCGTGGCCCAGTCACCAAATTTACCAACTCACTAGTTTATTACATTATTTAAATATTTTTAAAGTTCACAGAAATTCAGATCGGATAGATTGGCAGAGCCTAAGAGATACGTGGGAAGATGGGGCTCCGGGGACTTCAAACTTCCCTCCCTGCCCAAACTCCTCTTTCCTCTCCCTCCTCTTCACTCCTTCTCCCCTCTCTGACGTCCACCTCCCCGTCTCTGAACTCTGTCCCCCCCACTTTCGGGGACCCAGACTTCTCTCTCAGATGCTGCCCCGACTGTGCCCCTCGGTCCCCCGGTCCCCCAGGGCAGGCAGCTCAGGCTGGGCTGCGTCCCACTCTCTGCTCTCCTTTCCCAGGGCCACGTCCCCACCTCTGTCCCTCCCTCCCCGCAGGCAGCAGCAGCCGGAAGCTGAGCCAAAAACAGATTAAATATTTAAACGCAGTTATGAAAACCTGTCTACCAGAACTTTTTAAAAATGCTCAAAAACTATTATAAAACATTTCATGCAACATGCATATCTACCAAGTTTATGAACAATTATAAGAAGTAAGCATTTAGAAATCAGTCAATTTAGAAAATATGGTCCTTGGGTGAATTGATTCTTTGATGAGTTAATTGACTTTTGCAAACTTGGCTTTTGTTGAAATGTCCTTAGGTAAATGATGTTGCTTCCACATTTGACAGAGACAGTCAAAAGAGCCATGTGGGTGACATAAGGTATGTCTACAGAGCTAGAGTCTTTTCACTCTCCCTGTGGGTTCTAGATGCACCTCAGGACAAGGGGGGAATGACGAGCTGCCTGTTCACAGCTCAACTGACGTGGCAAACCTGTGTGTGTGACATCAGGTTCCTGCTCTGAAGTTCTCATATTAAAATCAAGGCTCTTCCCTAGAGGCGAAAGCTTTAATCAATTAATATAGGGCAACATTTCTCAAAGCCTGTTGTGCTCAATACTATCTCTATGAGACGTTCTGCCAAAAATTTATTTTAATCTCAAATAAATTTGGGAAATGTGGCACACAGTACCCCTCTTTCTGTATGATTTATAATACACATTAGGACATTAAACTCCTACAATAAACTACGGGGGGGCGGGAGTCTCTACCTAAATCCTGTCTTCACGCTGTGGTTTTTATTGTTGTTTTATTTTTCTCTCTTTGATTTATTTAAATAATTCTGTTACTGTTTAGAGGTCATGCAAGATGTGCCCTACGATGTTGACACTTTGGGGGTTACTTTCGGGCTCTTTTTTATTCTCAAGATTCTTCAGCAGAGCTGACACTCGGCACCGTGCGGGGAAGGAGGTGTGGGGGGATCGGCCACCAAAAGCCGTGGCGAGTGAGCAGATCGTGGAAAAAAGCCAGAGCTGCGCTACGCACTCCAGCTCCAAGTGAAATCCTGCAAGTGCCGTGACAATTGTAACTGATGCAGTGATAGCCGTAGGCAGCTCAGAGAAAACTATAGGCATAAGAAGGTGCTAATCCCACATAAGACCTGAAAACCACAATATTAAGACTCATGCTGAATAAGTTAAGCAGAATTAAACCCAAAAAGTCATCATCAAAAATAACATCAGTGTGATTGTCACTTTCTCCAGGGTCCGATGAAGACCCAGAGTAAACGTGAGTCGGGTTTGGTCTCCGTGCCCTGCTGCTACCCAGCTCGGCCCGGACAGAAATCTTGCTGACAGATTCAGGGCACACCTCCCAGCAGTTATAAGTGGCAACTGCTCCACTCGCATTGTTCCCCATTTCATTCCAAATACTCATGACTTCCGTGACCTTGCTCTGTCTGCACCTTCCCAAAGAATTCCAGGACACCTACAACAGAGGCAGCCCCCACCAGAGTTCCTGCTGCCCACTCCCTCCTGAATCTAATAACAAGCATTCTAGACTTTCACCAAGTTTCGTTTATGGCTTCTTAATTTTTTCCACCTCTGTTCACTTTTTTCTTCCCTTCGGTTCTAAAAGATTCAATTTCTGTATTATACGAGTCTTTATCCTACATTATTCAAAGTGACAACCAAATAAACAAATCTATAAATACAAATAAGTAACCAGCACCCTCGTCTCTGCAACTCAATGCTTAATTCCTGGTACTAATATTGAGTATGGTTTGCCACTTTTGATTTAATATTTCCAAATCCTCAAATCCTTAGTCTGTCCGTTTTTAAAAACCATAAAACCTTAAAAAGCAAATGCCTTGCTCTCCCAACATGGCCCCACTCTTTTCTTTAATTCAGTCTCTGATCATACCAATATGGAACATATTTGAGATCTATGTCATTTTATTTCCTCATTCCTCATGTTTTGGGGTTCTCAATAACTTCACCCTAAAAATCACTTTATTGTTTTGCAACATAGAAATGTTTTTACTGATATGAAATTGTCTTATTTGTGCATCCAAAAAGGAAAAAAATGGTAAATAAATATTCAATTCTGGGAGATGGAGTTCAGAGTATGCTGAAATACCTAAATAAAGCTATAAGTGGCTCATAAATAATTGAACAGACCAACAAGCTAGCTCAATTATACCAGAAAATGATTGCTCAGTACCCCATATTATATCATTTGTGGGAAAAAGTATTTGAAGTTAAATATAAATTTAACCCCCCTTCCCACTGCTTATGGTTTCCAAAGAGGCCTGTCTGGGAAGGTGAAATTTTCCATGCTTGGTCTGAGCCCAAAGGGGAAACATTGATGGGGAGTTGAAGAAAATGCCCAGCAAAGACTAAAGATTTATGGAGGGTAAAAAATGTTTTTAATTTCATTTCTAAAGAAATTATTTTGAGAAAACATAGTCAATGTAAAATATTTATGTGAGGATCTCTACATGAATTCATCACATACTAAGAAAAGTGATCAAATAATTTGGGGAAATTTATTTTCATTCTAAGATAAAAATCCACTCCGGTGAATACTCAGAATGAGAATACCAGCTGCGTTTACAACTACCTGACAAATTCTAAAAAGTCTGTAGATACACAAAACTTTGCTATCAAATACCAAAACGTATTTTGGCCTCACCTCAATTTGCCATGATGTCATTTATCAGTCTCTGCCTTCAGCAGACGATAAGAAAGCCAACTACTTTAAGAGTGACTCTTGATGTCTTATTTCTAATCCACAGTTTGTTGTAACAACACACCTCACAGTCTTGTAACTCTGGGGTACAGCTCACCTCCTGCATGAAGTCTTCTTAGATTTACCCCATCTAGGGTTCACCTGCCGTTCCCCCTCAATACTCCTTCATGAAGCATCCCTTCGCAGCGTGCTGTGCTCCGCCCTTTAGATTATAGAATTCGCAAGTGCAGGAATCAGATCTAACTTTGTTTCTTCCCAAACTCCCAGTTGAGGAGAGTAACCTTGATAGATACATACACTGTGTACACCCGCTCTATTCTGACCTCCAAACAGCGTAGAAAAAATAACCATCTGCCCACAAAATACACCCTCATGTCTTCCATATTAGCAGAACTAGAAAAATAAAACAAAGAGGGAAAAAAGATTTAATCATTCTATTCAGAGTATAATAGTTATCTTTAAACATATGAAAATATATTTCCAAAAGGATTCAAACTTATTTAGTGTGCTTTAAGTGGAAGTGATCGAAGGTGCATTTTTTTTTTCACTTTAAGAAAGAATTTATGAGTGACTGAAGAAGTCAAGAAAATGGAATGAGTTTCATTAAGAGACAGTGAATTCTCTCGATCCCGGAAGGCGTCAGGAGCTGGATTACCAACTGGGATATCACAGAAGAAACTCGAGCCTTGAGTTGGACCATATCATCTCTGCGGCACCTTCCTACCCTGAGGGTCTGTCTGGCAAACCCTCTGATTTCCTGGACATCTTTACCAATTCATTTTAGGCCTCTGGTATTTAGGCAATCGCCAACACCTAGAATTCTTTTAAAGAAAAGTTTAAATCTTCAACAGAGCCATTCTTATCTCTTCTTTCAAATGATGTTTTGTTTAAAAAAAAAAAAAAAAAGTTTAAAAATCTTCATTGAAACTAGCCACCAAAGAGCTTTTGGTAAAAAGCTTTTACTAGAAACGTAAGTACTTAGAAGATAATTGCACCAAAAAATGAGAATTTGTCCTCAGTAAGTCATCATTTTTCAAAAATCAATCTAACGTGGCCAATTAATGTGTTGGAGCATAGCTCGCCTTCAGAGACATAAATACTGCAGCCTAAGCCTTCTTCCCTTTGGAATAAATGACATCCTAACGCTCATGGAAGGTTCTCGGGAAATTTTTCTGTGACATTGAAATAAATACAGGCGATCCATCATCGGAGAGCTGGGAAGTGGCCTTCAGCTAGTTGGTTCACTGCTGCCATGCTCAGCGGGGTCAGCCCCCGGCAGGCAGAGTCTGCAGGTGGGGGCCGCCGTACCCGGCACCAGCCCCTGCACCCGCCTGTTTGGAAAACAGGGGACGGTCCCTCCCTCTGCTGTCACCCCCATCATCCCTTCTCCTCTGCTTCTTGGACTTTCCCAGTCTCAAAATAAATGTGTTGGACGCAGCGAAAAGAAACGGACGGTTTGAGGGAGATATTTACAGAAGAAACATCGGTTTGAACCCGTCACTCCGCCTGTAGGTCTCTCTGCAGTCTCAGGGCCTTCAGCTTCCTTAGTCCAGACCAGGGCTAACGGTTTCCTCGGGAAAACCTCCCTGATGAAGGCCATAAAGGCCATTTAGTCGATCTCCAAGCTGCTAGTACTATTTTTAATACCTTTCTTTATTTCTTCTCGCCGCATTCATGTAACCACATAAGCATTCCATCTGTCTGTGCCAGATGTGCCAAGCTCGTAGCGGCCGTGCCAAGCTGCCAAATTTGGTGTCCTTTATGGTCAGCGCTTTGTTAACATTTTTTCTAAAACTTCCATCTTTTCATTTTTTGCCATAGATCCCGCTAGTCCCAGATGCCTTACACAGGCTAACAGTCACACCTTTATAGCACCTGTCTGGCCCCTGAAGGCATTTGAATTTGCATCCCTGAATTTTATTCAAAACTACTTCCAAACTGACCTGCAAGTTAGTGGGTTTGTTACGCTACAAACTTAGGAGAGAGCAAATCCCATAACCACGGCATGTTTTCCAATATCCAAAACAATGCTCGGCATTGAATAATGTAATGGTTTGGCAAACACTTAATATTTGAGGAAAAAAAATGATTATCAGAAAAAGAAGTCTGTATTTCCTATCGTTTCTTATGCATATGTGCAGCTCAGAGTGAAAATAGGACTTCATTCTGCCTCTATGCTAAATAAAACTCCTGTTCCTTATTATGGCCTAATAGGTGGAAACATTTTTTTATAAACAGGTTTAAAATTTTTATTTTATTTTTTACAGAGGGCAAGGATTGGTGGAAGAAAGAATATGACTTTGTTAAGACTAAAAAAAGCCTCCCCCCTCGTTTTCTCCATCTCACCGGGTCCTGGGCTTGATTATGAACTCCCTGGGGGAGAACGCAGTGGCCGGTCCACGTCCCGCACACACAGGAAGAGCGGTTTTAATGAGAGCTACTCGGGCTTTTTTCTTTCTCCCAGTGTCCAGAGAAGTCTCATGGAAATACAGTGTCTATTTAAATAAATATGATTTCAAACCTGTCATAGGAATTTGGAAATGCTTCTCCCTCAGCAAGATCTACCTTGAATCGAATCATTTTAAGTAAAAATTTTTAAAACGGAAGGCTCAAGGTTTAGAATGAGCCAAACGGTCAAGACCAGGGACAAGATACAAACACAGAGAGGTCTGCTGAGTACGTGAGGATGGGGGAGAGGGGATTTCAAGCTAAAAAGATACAATTTGAAATTGGGGTTTTTCTTCCCGTGTATAACTCTGCATTTTGCCACATCTCTCCAATTCCTTCCTCTCCCCTTTCAGCTTTCTATTCCCCTTTGCTTACAAGCTCCTCCGTCTCTTGCTCTCCGCCCTAGCGTTTCTCTGGCCAGCCCGGATGCGTCCGTGTTTAACACGACTCCCACTCACGGCCCTGTCACAACACCCACCCTGCTCCCCACTCAGGGCGGGTTCCACTTGAAACACACACGCGTCAGATACCGATCTGCTATGTCGGGTCTGGCATTCAACCAGCACATTGAAAACAACAGAATCAAGCACAGGCTTGGGCACTTTTATCCAATGGTAAAACACTGGTGTAGTCACTTCCCAAAGAAATGAGTGGGTCTGGAAGGCCACTTCTCCTCTCGCAGAAACTCAGATGTTCTTAATTCTTTTCCTCCCAGCACAGGGGCAGGCATGCCTCTTTCATTTATGCCCTCCACTCCCAGGCACGAGGTTAAATCAGACTTTCAGGGCCAGGCTGGCTCTGAGCCTGCTTTTCCTTTCTTTAGTCTTATCCTCCATTGCCCCATGGATACATTTTTCAGTATTTCCGGCAACACTGTTTTTATTTAGTTGCAATGTATTCTGTAAGGTGACACGCCATTTCTCTTGATAAACTTCTGCAGTTGCTGTTGCTCTAACTGCGTCTCCAGCCCGTGCCTAACTTTTCAGGGAAATATACGGCCGAGCTGTCGTCACACGAACGCAGAGCTGACCACATGTCCTTGGAGAGTTTTCCAACAGCTCCCAGAGCAAGTGTTGTGACCCTTTCTCTGCCTGATGGAATTCTACCGAGAGCCTTTCCTGGGCCCAAGGAATGATCGGGAAACTGATGAAACACTATGAAAACAGTGTGTTTAACAACTCTTCAAACACCCCCAGAAGAAAAGCACTATTTGTTGTTAATCCCTCTTGCAGATAGCTGGAGACACAAAGAATCCAGTCACTGCAATGACTGTCTCTCTTCACTTATGGTTCTCTACCATCTCATCAGTCACATGTCCAAAGGGAGCTGATTTAGTATTTTTAAATGGCTTAAAATACCAAAATGATCATTTTTCAAAAACTTGTTTCTTCATTTAGACAGACTGTCCAGGAATCTTTTCATGAAGTTCTCATTGCTACTGGAGAACACTCCAAACTGCTATTAAGAAAAAGAGTATTCGTGAGATACTTCCGGTGCTTCATATGGTATAAAAGTTTTCACAGGATTATGAATAACTTTAAATCAAAAATACTGCGAAAGAACACATTCCCGTATAATTCTATTTAAGATAAAAGAAATTGTATTAAAATGTTTCTTGCTATGTTTTGATTTTTATGTAATGAAGTTTGATGGCACATACATGGGCTGGGGAATCAGTTCTGAGTTCAAACTCAGGGTCCAGCTATCTACTCTGTGTAGTCTGCACTTAACCTCCAGAGCCTCAGTTGCTTAATCTGTAAATTGGGAATAATAAATTATAGATTTGCTAATGGGATTAAATAAGATAATGCATGCGAAAAGTCATTGCACAGACCAATGTCTCAGAGCTTTTCCCCTATGTCTTCTTCTAGTAGTTTTACAGTTTCAAGTCTTATATTTAAGTTTTTAATCCATTTTGAGTTGATTTTTTTATATGGTGTGAGATAAAGTCTAATTTCATTCTTCTGCGTGTGGATATTCAGCTTTCCCAACACCATTTATTAAAGAAACAATTAGCAGACCGAAGAAACAACCTGCAGGTTGGGAGAAATTATTTGCAAACCATAAGGGGTTAATATTCAAAATATATAAGGTACTCAAACAACTCAATAGCAAGAAAAAAAATTACCCAATTAAACATGGGCAAAGGACCTGAATAGACATTTCTCAAAAGCAAGCATACAAATAGCCAACAGGTATATGAAAAAATGCTTGATATCACTAATCATCAGGAAAGTGCAAATTAAAACTACAATGAGATATCACTTTACACCTTGTTAGAATGGCTATCATAAAAAAAAAAAAGAACAAAAATAACAAGTGTTGGAGAGGATGTGAAGAGAAAGGATCCTCTGTACCCAGTTGATGGGAATGTAAATTAGTACAACCATTATGGAAAACAGTATGGATGTTCCTCAGAAAATTAAACATGGAACTACTGTGTGAACCAGCAATCCCGCTTCTGGTTATATATCCTAAGGAATTGAAGTCAGTATGTCATTCCCATGTTCACTGCAGCATTATTCTCAATAGCCAAGACATGGAATCACGTAACCATCCACTAATGGATGACTGGATAAAGAAAATATGGAATATATACACAATGGAATTCTATTCAGCCTTTGAAAAGAAGGAAATTCTGCCATTTGTGACATCATGGGTAAACCTGGAGGACGTTATGCCAAGTGAAATGAAGCAGGCACAGAAAGACAAATACTGCATGATATCACTTATATGTGGAAACCAAAAAAGTCAAACGCAGAAGTAGAGAGTGGAGGCCAAGCATGGTGGCTCATGTCTGTAATCCTGCACTCTGGGAAGCTAAGGCAGAAGGATTGCTTGAGGCCAGGAGTTCGAGGCCAGATTGAGCAACATGGTGAGACCCATCTCTACAAAAAGTAGAAAACTTAGCCGGGAGTGGTAGCACATGCCTGTAATCCCAACTACTCGGGAGGCTGAGGCTGGAGAATTGATTGAGCTCAGGAGTTTGAGGTTGCGGTGAGCTATGATGATGCCAGCGAACTCTAGCCCAGGCAACAGAGGGAGACTCTAACTTAAAAAAAGAAAAAAAAAAAAAAAAAAAGAGAAGTAGAGAATGGAGTGGAGGTTACCAGAGGCTGGGAGTGGGGACAAAGGGGAAATGCTGGTTCAAAAGGTACAAAGTTTCAGTTAGACAGGAGGATAAATTGTTGAGATCCATTGCACAGCATGGTAACTACAGTTAATAATAATGTAATCTATATTTCAAAATTGTGAAGAGAGATTTTAAATGTTCACCAATGTTCATAGCACAAGAAATATGTTAAGTATGTTAAATATGTTACTTGGCTTGATTTAATCATTCCATAATATGTATATGTATCGAAACATTTCCCTTGTAACCTTATAAATTTATACAATTATTATTTTCAATTAAAAAGAAAAGAAAACAGAGATTAAGCAAGTGCCTGTGCGCATTCTGACCCCAGTTTGCCCCATTCTGTTTCCATTCCATGGAACACTCTTACTGCTACAACTTAAACTGGAAAACAGAGAAAGCGTCTGGTTTTGCTCAGTCTTGTATCACCAGTGCCCTAAGCAACGATCTCACACAGTGTAAGTGCTCAATAAAGACATGGTGAATGTTAACATTCTGAGAAATGGATACATTTGCACAAATTAGTGTGTTCTCTAAGGGCATTCGAATTGGGAGTTCTTTCATCCACAAGGTCTCTGATCAAGTTTTATTATGTGACCGTGGCGATCACATACTGAGACCTGAGATGGAATCTTAAATGCGCTTAGTCTTTACCTTATGATCACCGATCTGGTCCTAAGTGTGCTCTTACCTGTAGGAGACTTTTCTTGGCGACTAGATGTAAATAAACACATCTACACAAAGGACCAGACAAATACGCAGCACAAGTCAGATAAAAAAAAAAAATTAGAATTAGTGTTAAATATTTTTTCCCAAAGTTTGCAAATTATACCATTTCAAAGCAGCCCTTTCCTTAGCTGTCTGCTGATTGTCCAAGGGTCTAGGTCCAAGTGGGAGAATGGCGGCCGTATTTCTTCACTTTAACAGGATGGGGCTCTTTAAAATTGCTCTTTAACTGCTACTCTAGATGCCGTGACTATACACTCAATTTCTAGCGTATGTGAAAGAGTTTAAAATAGGAATTAGGATTTTTTGCTTGCCCTACTTAATTTTTCCTTAACTTACTCCAGTTCCAAGGGGGTGAATTAAATGGCTTACTAGTTTTTTTCTTCTTTCAAAAGGCTACAATTTTCCGAAATGGCAGGCTGCCACTTCAAGCAGAGTTGTTAGGCATCTCTCTTGTGGATTTAAACCGCGGCTGCTGGCTAAAAGCTGAAAGGGCCATTTTTCAAGCAGCACTTAGGTTTAGGAGCCAAGAGGGTCCTAAAATCTAAAGTGTCTCTACTTTTACTGGGGGAAAAAATGTTAACTTTTTTTTTTTTAACCGAGAGAGTAGATGTTTTCACTACTTTTTCTCTCTCACAGTCATCATAATTAAGAAAACCATTCATCAAAGAGCTCTGACTAGCATATTTTTGGCATAGCAATATATTTTGCTGAAAAATGTCACCAGTTTATAAACCACCTTTCATTATTCCCATATTAAACCTGTATAGGGATGCTTCGAACATGCATCTTTTATAATTTTGACTATGAAAGTAACATTTTACATATATCTTCAATAAATAAATATAATGCATTTTAATTAAATGTTTACAAAAACCTTTATTTGTAAGCCAACAAAATGTGCATTCCTAATGTTATAAAAAGCATTTTCTTGACATAAGGAAAAATATACCACACTATGCTAATACAATGTATTTTAAATAATGTTTTTGCTATAACTTATCACCTATGACACTGAGAGTGACCCCACAGGACTTCAATACCTTGTGAAAGGAGAAAAGGAGGCTCAGCATTCTCTAAAGAAAAGTAGATACGACTATGATCCTAGGTCATATACCCTGAAGCAGTGCCACATGGGCTGAATGATTTGAAGAAGGCATTGAAAAAGCATGTAATTTATAAACAACAAACTCCAGTAAGTCTTCCTTGACAGCTTAGCTCTTCCTGGTGATACGATTCCAGGCGTTCTCTGGGCAGAGGTGGCTCGTGGTTACCTAGAAAGCCCTCATTCATGCTGTCAAGGAACTGCTCTCTGGGTTCCAGTTTCATCAAAAATGGCCCCTTTGAACAGCATTTGTCCTGGGACCATTTTTTCTTGTCCCCCATGTCCCCATATATGCTTTTGAAAATTCTAGGAGTCAGGAGTTGGCAAGAATTTATTGAGTGCTGACAGGGTGTACAGGACTGTCCCAGGCTGCCCTGTTACTTCGATGCTCCTTTTTTATTGCTAACCGTGAAACTGGCCTCTGTCTTTGCTTCAGCCGCCTGCACTGTACAGTCGCTGCAGGGTCGAACCCCTCTCGTCCGGGGGAAGTTTAGTTTGAGCCTTACTTATAATCTATGGCCACACTTGACTAAAGGTTGAAATTTTTCATCATGATTATCCAAAAATGAAGTGTTTATTAATTATACTTTGTCGATGTAGATCTCTAAAATTCTAACACATAATATGTTTTGATGATTATAAAAATTATTTAATGAAAATTGTGGTTAGATTATTTTCTGTGAGATATGGAAATTATAAGAAACAAACATTCCAAAAATTAAACAAGAAATTTTTAAAAGTTGCTCCAACTGAAATGCTGTCATTAATGCCTAGAGCTATTTGATCAGTTATTCACTTGGCATTCTTTGTAAGAAAAACAGAATTATTAATAATTAAAATGTCCATCCATTGATAATTAATTACTGATAATCAACTGATAATAGATTGATTAATGAATAACGGAATAGCATGCAGCCATTTAAAAATAGCTTTGTATAAACTGACTTGTTCGAAATGTATTATCTAATGAAAAATGCAATTTACTGACTAGTATATGATCTCGCTCCTGTTATCTATGTAGGGCTGCTCTGTGACAAATTCGAATGCCAAAGTGAATCACTAAAATCATCCCATGACCTGGTATCTTTCTAAGCCAAAAGATTAAGTCAGATATTACACATCAAGACCTGAAATACTGTGAAGTGTGCATTCTCTGGATGTCGAAAACTAAGGAGAAAGGAGGGTGAGAGATAAAAATCTACTTAATGGGCACAATGTGCAGGATTCTGGTGACATGTGCACTAATTGTACAATTCATCCATGTAACAAAAAACACTTGAACCCTTTAAATCTATTGATAAATAGATAGATAGATAGATAGATAGATAGATAGACAGTATGCATCCTCAACTGGGGAAATGTCATCCCCAGAGTGTAAAAATCCGTCCCTGACAGGGAGTGGGCATGAGAAAAACACCTGGGTATTATTGTGGTTTGCAGTCCTCCAAAGCTTAATCCCATCCGACAAAATCTTATTCCTTAGTAATTAATCCTTCTCATCAGGAAGAAATTAATTTAAATTAATTGAATTAAATTAATTTATGCTGAAATTAATTGACTTAAAGTCAACTAATTAATTTAAATTAAATTCTAATTAAGAATCACTGATATAAAGCCAGTTACACTCTGCTTGGATAAGGACCATGGTAAGAAATAAAAAATAAGTTGCCTACGTAATGAACTCTCACGTAACTTGCTGTAACTCGAGGAAACTCAAAGGGCAGAGTTGGGCCTGCAAAATACTCCCGCGTTTCTGGCTTATCTCATGCCTACCGTGATGCATCCGAAGTTAGAGACACTGACAGGACCCTGCAGATGCAGGGACGGGACACCAAGCTCGGTCCCTGAGACAAAGAGCAGAGCCCGGGGGGAAGGTGGGCAGAGCAGCATGTTTCTGACGAGAGACGCGTGAGCTGACGGAGTGACAGAGCCAGGAGGTCCCGAGAGCAGCCCCCGGCACCGTGTTGCACCATGTTCCAGAACGGCATTAGGAACCAGGCCGCTGCCACTGTCCTGACCTCAAGTTACCAGCTCTGCCGGAGAGTTGTGTTTCTGCAACTTCTCCCTCCACACCAGGCCGAGTGAACACATGGGCTATTTTGGACCAAGACTCCTGTGGTGTCTAATGAATCCTTAAGGGACCAATTGCCACTTATCTAGCCCGATCGCTCATATTGGCACTAACTGCTCCTGGTTCTGGCCTCTTCCTCTCTGTCACCCTGTCACTGCGGTGCCAGCAGCCCACGTCTTGGCACTGAGGGCCCTGCCTATCGTGACATGTTTATTCCGTGATGCTTTCCTTGCTCATACCACACGCAAATTCTGCCCTCTTAGAAATAACCACGTTACCTGTTCCACATATTTTGGATTTTAAACAAATGAGGGCTTACGTCGGTCTCTAATTCATCATTTCCCAAACTGCTCTGCAGAGTGCTAGCTAGCGTATGAAGAGATGTGAAAGGTGTTACTTTAATACAAATGTTGGATATACCTGCTATTTACCTAACAGATAGTTTATGTTTCTCATAACCCAGGACTAAAGGAAAGAGAACTGCTCTGGGATCCAATCCTGGCTGTACTGTAACGTCCCAGATGGTCATGGGCAGGTCTCTGTCCCTCCCGAGGGCTCAGCTCGTACATTAGAAAATAACAACTTGAACAAGAGCCTCTCTGAGGTCATTTCTAGCCAGGAGCCTACAGGCATTCAAGTAATGTCCAGGATGAGAGTCTTTATCTTTCAGATAAACCAACTTTTTCAAAAAACTAATTCCCACAAAGGTGCTATAGACCTGCTAAACATTAAGTCAGAGCGTGTAGGTATGCACCAAAGAGAAATGAAAACGTATTTGCATACAGAAACTTGTACGCAACTGTGTTAGAAGTATGATTCATATTAGGCAAAAGGTAGAAACAACCCAAATGCCCATCAACTGTTGAATCATTGCCAGACAAAATGTAGTGCAGTCATACAATGTAACATTATTCAGCTACAGAAAGGAATGAAGCACTGGTACATGCTGCAATACAGATCAACCCTGAAAACATACTAAGGGGAAGAAGCCAGTCACAAAAGACCACATATCATATGATGTCATTTATATGAAATGTCTAGAGTAGACAAATTTACAGGCAGAGAAAGTAGATCTGTGGCTGCTTAGGGTTCGGGAAATGGGGGTGTAAGGACCAAGGTGCTATTAGCTAAAGGGCACAAAGTTTTTTTGAGGTGATCAAAATGTTCTGAAGCGCAAGGTGGTGATGGCTGCACATATCCGTGAATATGCTAAAAACCATTAAATTGTATACTTTAAGTGGGTGAATTATATGGCATATTATCTCAATAAAACTATTTTCAAAAATGGTCTAAGACCTCGGCCTTTTTCTCAGGACCTGACAGATTGTCAGCCCAAGAATGCAAGAATTAGCACTATTGCCATATTTATCCTATAGCTCAAAACAGGAGGAGGTTGGCTACTGACTCTCACTTTTCCCCGCACATACTCTGAGGCCACAAAAGTGCCCCCTACTTGGAGGAGGCGTGGAGGATAGTCGTGGTTCTGCTGAGCCATCAGAGCAGGTTCCCGAGCTCCTGGAGAGGGGAGGGCAGGCCGCCCACTGCCGTCCCCTGGCTTGTCTCTGACCTGCAGTCCTGGCTCTCACGGGACATGCCAGCAGCCACCCAGCACACGCCAGAGAGGCCTGTGCTCCACCTTCCTTCCATTCATGGATTATGAAAGGATCCTTTTAAGAAATAAGCAACGATCCTAAATTGTATCATCCAAACATAGTGTTTTCTGTCCTCAAATCCTGTGCCTGGGGTCACTGGGCGGAGCCATGACACATGGTCAACAAGTTATCTTCTCATTAAATGCTGCCTTGCTTGGCTCCTCAATCAATATAGTCTGCTAAAAGCTTGCACACACACAAAAAATTGATCTTAGATCAGTGTATCTATAAATAGTTCAAAAATAAAAAAAAAAATAGAGGCCTAAAGGAAATGCCTTTTTATCATTTTCAGAATTTTTCCTCTAGTCTCTAAAGTCCAGTTTTTGTTATGTATTGATCCTAGTTTCAGAAACCAGGCTTAACCTAATGAGTACGAGAAAAATAAATTACGGGAGGTAGATTCTTGGATAAGGTTGAAAAGAAAACCCTCTGAGCATTAAAAATGAGTAGTCTAAAGAAGGATTAATTAGTCATTTTCAAGTAGTTGACCGAATGTTATGAGAAATGCCAGTTGTGCAGCCCAAAAAATATAGTCCTTTGTACTTCAGTAAGTAGACACTGGGTATATACTGAGGTATTCCTTCAAAATCACAAGCTTACCAGAAAACATTTAAGGATTCTCAACTGACATTTGCCTTGGTTTCACCTAAATATTGACTAGATGTTGTAAGTCAAATACTTACCAGGTTTCTGGCACATGATAGGTAGATAATAAAAGTCTGAATAATTGAACTATCAGTTTCTAGGAGTATTTTGATTATAAATAAAATATTATGTCAGAGAAAAAGTAAGACCCTACAAATTAAAACTTATACTAGCAACTTAGGAATTTTTAAGAAATACTTTCAAATGAAATTTATTATGTCAAAAACAACCAACCAACCACCAAACAGTATTACCAAAATGTTCCTCATCTTATATTATCAATAGTGGTTAAGAAAATCAACATTCTTTCCATTGCCCAAGTTGGAAACCCCACGCTCATCCTTGGCTCCTTGGCTCCATCTAATCTAGAGAATCATTTCCCCTGCATTTCACTTTAGCAATCTCCATATTCATTGTTGCTTTGCTAGACCAGACATTCATCCTTTATTCTTGCCTGTATTATTACAAAAGTGTTCTTCTAAATCATAGTCTTTGCCTCACATAAACTCCCATTCTCCATACACAGCTCAGCTAATCATGTTACTACAGTGCTTAGACACCTCCATGGCTCTCCATGGACTACAACATCCAAATTTCACACACAAAAGGCTCTCCAAGATCTGCTCACAAAAGAATCCCTATTTAATAAATGGTGCTGGGAAAATTGGATAGCCACATGTAGAAGACTGAAACAGGATCCATACCTCTCACCACTCAAAAAAATTAATTCAGGATGGATAAGAGACTTGTATCTAAGGCATGAAACTATAAAAATTCTAGAAGAGGAGGTTGCAAAAACTCTTATAGATATCAGCCTAGGCAAGAAATTTATGAAGAAGATCCCAAAGGCAATCACAGTAACAACAAAAATAAATAAATTAGACCTGATTAAATTAAAAAGCTTCTGCACAGCCAAGGAAACAATCAATAGAGGGAACAGACAACCTACAGAATGGGAGAAAACATTTGCATGCTACACATCCAATAAAGGGCTAATACCTGGAATCTACAAAGAACTGAAGCAAAGCAGCAAGAAAACACCAAACAACCCCATCAAAAAGTCAGTAAAAGACACGAACAGAAGCTTTTCAAAAGAAGACAGACTCACGGCCAATAAACATATGAAAAAATACTCAATATCTCTAATCATCAGGGAAATGCAAATCAAAACCACAGTGAGATATCACTTAACTCCAGTGAGAATGGCCTTTACCAAAAAGTCCCAAAACAACAGATGTTGGTGTGGATGAAGAGAGATAGGAACACTCATACAATGCTGGTGGGACTGCAAACTCGTGCAACCTATACGGAAGGTAGTATAGAGATAACTCAAAAAACTAAAAGTAGACCTGCTATCTGATCCAGCAATCTCACTACTGGGTATTTACCCAAAGGAAAAAAAGGCATTTTATAAAAAAGACACTTGTACTCGCATGTTCACAGCAACACAATTCACAACTGCAAAGATGTGGAAACAATCCAAGTGCCCATCAATACGTGAGTGGATTAATAAAATGTGGTATATGTATACCATGGAGTATACTCAGTATTCACTCATATAAAAAAATGGTGAGCTAATACCTTTTGTAACAACCTGGATGGAGACCACCCTTTTAAGTCAACTATCACAAAAATGGAAAAATAAACACCACATGTACTCACTATTAAACTGGAACTAATAGATCATCTCTTGTACACATATGGCAGTAAAATTCAATGGAAATCCAGCAGGTGGGAGCGGGGAAGGGGGGATGGGCAAATTCACACGTAACGGGTACAATGTTCACTATCTGGGTGATGGACACACTTACAACTTTGATTCAAACTGTACAAAAGCAATTCATGTAACCAAAACGCTTGTACTCCCATAATATTCTGAAATTTAAAAAAAGAACATATAACATATAAACTGTATGATTAAATATCCACCTTGCTATGTTTAACTTATATTAATGTTAAAATTAAAATGCATTCCTGGGTACAAGTAGAAAAATGACAATAAAACATAGACTAAGATTTAAAAAAAACAAAATCTGGCCCCAGTCTGACTTTCTAGTCTCATTTTCCAGGCACTTAATCGCACCTGCTGGCCGGCAGCCCCCCCTCCAGTTCTCCTGTGACAAGCCGGGTTTTCCTGCCCCCAGGCCTCGCCATTGCCCGATACGGCGTTTCTCTTTCCGTCCGTCTCCCCTGCCCGAGTCCCAGTTCTGCGTTAGGACTCACCTCACTCGTCACTTCTCACGCCGCAGTGTGGTGCCCTCTCGTCCCTGTCCCCCAGGCAGAATTCATTTCCTCCTCGTCTGTATTCTCAGGGCACTGCAGAGCTCCTCACTTATCACTTTGTGTTACGGGAATGTCACTTACATGTCTATAAAGTTTTCAAAAGAAAGGACTTGTGTGTTATTGTGTCCTGGCACCAAGCTTGACATGGAGCAGCTACAGATCTCATTAAATGAAACTTCTATGTAAAAGGAATTTGGGCCATATCATCTCTGGACCTGGAGTTCCGAAGTTTTTGTTAACCAGGGGGCAGTTAGTACATCAGGAAATGTCCGAGCTCAAACCCGGCAGACAGCAGAGATCTGAGACAAGGCTGGCGTCAGTCTGAGGAGGTACTTGGCTTCTCTGTGACTCAGTTTCCTCCACGGTACATTGTTGGCAACGGAACCACCAACTGCAAACAACTGTCCCTAGGAGTAAGTGAAATCACACATGTCAGGGGTATTCAATAGTATCTGACGTTCATTAAATGCTAAATAAACGTTAGGTATATAGAACTTCCGTCAGGTTGATGTGAAGACTCTGCATTACATGTTTTTCATCCCGAAATATAAGACTTCTCCTATGCTCAGGATTTGAGGGGAAAGCGGGGTTCTCCCCGAACTTAGACTTAGTGACCCCCTGACAGCGACAGCAGGAGGCATCAACCCTGGACAGCGTAAGCCTTGAGTTGGGCAGAACTAACTGGGTTTGAATCCCGGCTCGGTCACTACCGTGCTGTGTGAACACAGGCAAGTCATTCAAATCTCTGAGTTTCAATTTCCTGACTTAAAAAATAGATATTATTAGTGTACTACACAGTCTGAAAAGTAAAAGAGATACATGAACCTGGCTGTATATTATAGGCTCAAAACAAGAATGGCAGTTATTATTGTCACGAGCTTGGCCATCTGCGGACCAAGCCCACTGGGAGTATGGCTCGAGCCCCCAAGTCCAGCCAGTATTACCGGACACTTAGCTCACTTGGGAAAACAGGATCGACCGTTAAAAGACAACTACGGCCTAATAAAAGAATGTGTTGACAGAAGGGCCACAATCTGCATGGAACGTGGAATGCACAGAAACACAAAATCCAAGATTTTGACGGTGTTTATCCAACTCTGGGTCAGAAAAGAGAGAAAAACAGATGCTGAAACTAGAAGACGAGTCACAAAAAAAACGTTCACCCTGTAGAGAAGCAGGGAAAATTCACCAGGATTTGCCACAGCGTCACTGAAATGTCATCAGACGAACCCAACGCTCTCTGCTCCGGTTCCACAATCTCCAGGCGACATTCTGTTTACAGATATGTCCTTGTCGCTCACTTAGTTCTAAAAACTGGAATCCCTGAATGGCAGGAACAAATAGCTGACTACTGAAAGGGCATATTCTCTGGAAATTAATGACTTGTCTTTTTTTTTTTTTTTAATAAAATCAGATATTTGGTGTTATTTTTGTTATCTTGGTTAACAGGAGCCAGACTTGAAAGGCCTGTTAAGGTCTAGAAGCCATGGCAAAAAAATTAAGATGTTTTGCTTTCAAACAAGAGGACCAGACCCCAGGGTGTGGAAACCCCACCCAGCTGTGGCTTCCCGTGAAACCTGTCTGGCCGGCCAGCCCACCTGGCCCCTGACACCTCTGCTCTGACTGTACGTCTTTAACGCCAGCCACCAGAGCGTGGTGTGAGTGACTCAGTTTGCCGATTTCCATCCCGGGAAAGAGCGACCGTTAGGTATTCTCTGTCCCACAGAGAGAACAAGAAAACCCGCAGCACAATGTTAGGTCTCTTACTGAAGTCCATACGCCAAGGTGTTAATAGAGCAGGGACGAAAATCCTTAGTACCACCCTAGACTCTGATTCCATCTCAAATATACTTTCATATTTACAGTAATTTCCCCTATAACGTATCATCCACTATTGCTAACTGGCCAGTCGTAAGAAAGGTTTTGTTAACAATGCTTACATGGGTACATTAACCTTGGCTTATGTCTCATGACACCTGGTGAATAGAATGAAGAGCCGTGTGCTACCTTTCCTCTCTGGTTCTCCCTGAGATGCTTCTGACAACTCACCCACGAGAGATTTAAAGTTCTTTAAGTGAAAATGGAACCCATAATTTTATTTTTAAAATATAGTCATATCAACACCAGCAAACACAAACCAAACGCCTTCCAAGTGTTTTAAATCGAAGAACTCCAGAGAATTTCACAGTTTACTTCTTACTTGAAGCTGGTGTCTCAAAATAGGGATTATTTAGTTTTGAAAAGCTCCTTGGTAAGATAAACATACGAGCCGAAAGGCATGCAAAACCTGAAGAAGAAAAACAAGCCCTAAATTTTATTTCCAAAACCTACTAAATGAAAACATATATTCTATTAAGAACAGAGAGAGACACTCCCCTCCCCTTTTTACTCTCGAAGTGGAGGATGTGTGAAACATTCCAGCCCCCGGAGAGCAGTATTTGATCACGGCAGACAGCGCGGTTTCACACATTTATTACGGTACTGTCCAAATAGATGCAGAAACACACAGCCGCTCGCTCAGGAAAGCGTTTGCAGGTTACTTAGGAAATTCAGAAACCTTCCCTCAAAGTGCACATTCTCTTTTAGTTTATTATGTCCCTAGCATAGAAATATGCTACTACATGAGCCTGTGGTCAAATTTATTGAAAATCTTCTTGCTGCAATTTTCTCAAATATTTAAAAATATAATAAAATTGATATTTTTAAATGCATACTTAATTTAAATATACTTAATTTAATGCATAACTAAGTTAATGTTAGTATGTTCAAAGTTTAAAGAAACATAAACTCCACCTTAATATCATCCATAACTCTACTGAAGAATTCATTGCAACCAGACCCTTGTTTATTAGCGGTGAGCTCTATGCATTCACACCACGGCACCCACAAGGGTTTGAACGTGGCAGGGTGACGGTGCACCGGCGAGAGAAGCCACACTGAACTAGCGATTAACTGTGATATATGATATTCCCCAAACCCTCTCTTGTCCCAGGAGAGAGACTGCCCGACACGTCAACAGGAACACGGTTGTGCAGAAACCTGGACCTCTCTGCAAACTACACACCTGCCCAAGTCCCACTTACACCAACCTAGCGGCACAGGTTTTCTGCATTCGTCACTCGTGGGCTGTTACCCCTTCCACAGTCTTCTCAGAGAACATTTGTTCTCTGCCCACCTGCAGAGAGGAGGGGGAGGAGCCTTCGTGTTTGTGCCACAGGACCCTGCCTTGTGGTGACCACAGTGAGGCCCATCGGAATTTCTCTCCCAGGAGTCTGGGATTGTGAGAGAGGCACATCAGTCGCCACTCTGGTCCTCAGTCTCCGGGGCCACGGTGCAGCCATGCTGGCCACACGCTGAGCACCAAAAACCCAACGGCAGGGGAGGGACAGGTGGGAGGATATCAACGTGAAGAGGGAAGCAGAGGCAAAAGACCCCCTGCAGCCAGTGACAGGAGGGGAGGAAAGAGGTACCACCTGGTCCCTGTATCGTCCCAGTCCCTATTCCTAGTCCCTCCGATTCAGCTGCATTTATTTCTCTTTTTTTCATTTTTTTTTAATTGACAAGTGATAGGTCTATGCATTTGTGGGTGCGAGGCGATGTTCTGAGTGTGTTCAACGTGGTGTGATTAACTCCATCTAACGACACACCCATCACCTCACTCTCCCGCCATTGCTTATGACGAGAAATTTGAAGTTTGCTCTCTTAGTTATTTTTAATTATATAATACATTGATTTTAGTCACCCTGGTGTGCAATAAATCTCAAAATCTACTCCTCTTACCTATTTGCAACTTTGTACGCTTTGATCAGCAGCTCTGCATTCTGCGGATGGATGGATAAAGAAAATGTGGTGCATGTGCAGGATGAAGGATTATTCTGCTTTTAAAAGGGGGGGAAATGCTGACACTTGGGTCAACACGGATGAATCTGGAGGACATGGTGCTGAGGGAAATAATCCAGGCACAGGATGATCAGCACCGCATGGACCCACGGATGCGTGGGCTCTGACAAAGCTGAACCCGCAGAAGCAGAGGACAGGATTGCTGGGTGGCTATGGGGGGCAAGGGGACAGCGAGGGGGGACAGCGAGGGGGGACAGCGAGGGGGGACCGCGAGGGGGGACGGGGAGTTGCATTTACTTCTCCCAGGCCCATTTTCCCGTGAGCTAGTTTGAGTTCTCAGCTTGGTCGGCTACAGCTCTTCTCACCTTCCCCTCTCAGCCGTCTGATCATCTCCTTCCTTGCCCCCACCACCTGAGAATGACACGGTTCTCCTTCCCAACGGCTTCCTCTCACTCTTTTCAGGTAGAATTCTTTGAAAATGTGTCTGTAGGTGTCTCTTGCTGCAGTAAATGAGGCAAGCTTGAGAATAATCAATCTTTGTTCTCACTTCTCTCTTAATTTAGGATTTTTAGGCCCCCTTCATTAAAAGGTATTTCCTTTTAAAAGCTACTTGGCTTTAATAAGAACCAGAAACACACAATCAACAGTTTGCATTAACAGCAACGGCGGCTTAGGAGGGAGTTGTTTGCCCCTCGCTTTGATTCCTGCTCAGTCCGTCTGGTGTGCTTGTTTCCAGCCTTTAGAAAATAAAAAGAAAAGACCTTCTATCTGACTTTCCATATTTTTTTTTTAATGATTTAGCACATTGACCTGCCAAAAGGCCCGAGGCTCAAAAGCCCTAATAAGGCCTTATAATAATAGAGTTTCTCCCCAGAACAAACTTCCCCTCCAGAGCACCTGAGTCGGCTGGTTCCACGTGTAGGGAGCCCCTGACAAGCCCCCCGCCCCGTAGCTCTGCAAACCTGAGAGCAACCCGGTTCCCGAACAGGCGACCAGAGAATTTCAAGCACAATCCAAACCAAGGCAAAGAACTAGCACGGAGACAGTTCCAACCTCAGATACCATACGGATTATTTTTGAAAATAAACTGACACTACAGTTTTGGAAATTTGAATATTGTCTTTTTTTTTCTTTTTCAGATCTGGGGCTCCTGAGGGAGATTTCCTGCTATTTTTGCAAACGCCTATGAAGGCCATAAAGATGGAATTTTTATTTATTTATTTATTTATTTTTAGACTATGGAGGGGTGAGACGTTCCCATCGCAGTGCAGGGCGATGAAACTGTTGTCTGTTGCCATCAGAGGTCTCCCTGCCCCTCTCCTCTAGGTGAGGCCGTGTACACACCAAGCCCTAACTAAAAATCGCCTTCCGATATTTGAGGGTTACTAAACAAATAATGTTCACCTGCTCTCTCTCTCTCTCCTGAAGGAAAACAGAACAGTACACAGGCTTTACATCCCACCAAAGTGTTTTACACAACGCACACCTGGCGAAGAGCTCTGGAGCCCACGGCCAGCGTACCTGAGCGGTGGCATCTCCGTCCCCGGCCTGCTCAGAGGTGGCGGGAGGACGGGAGGTGACCCGAGCTGGTCGTGCACTAACGTCCAGGGACACAGGAAGGTTTTGTCAACCGGCCCTCTGCGTGTGGGAACAGTGACCCGCAGGAGCTGCGGCTGTGCCGGCACCTGGAGACTTTATTTAACACTAGCGATCATTAGCTAACGCATCTCACCTGCGAGTCAAAGGCCTTTGTGATTGGAGGACGCGGGGCACAGTCCCCACTTTGTCCCCGTGGGCCCGACCCCGTCAGCCTGGCTCTCCCTCTGGGGCCGGGACCCCAGCGAGCCCCCCGGCCCAGGGAACCTCAGCGCGCTGACCCCGCCGCCTCTGCCAAGTCCCCGGCTCCGTCGTGTCCTCACTGTCCTCCTGCCACAGCTCGGCCGTCCTAGTCCTGGTCCGGGGACTGCTCCCTTGCTTAGACCCCGCAGTCCGGGGCCCGCTGTCGCTTTGTCCTCCTTGCTTGGCGAATCTCCAGCTCTCTGCCCGGTCCGCGCCTGCACCTGCCCGGCTGGCGGCGGCTGGGGACAGGCCGGCCTCTGATCAAAGTCACGACCGTGGCCCTAACGCGAGCCCCCCGCCCGCAGGCCGCGCTGCCATCGTCCTCGCCCGGGCGCTCGCTTTCCCGGACGCTGTTTCTTACCTTCTTTCCCACCGAGCCCCGACAGCTCCTCGCCTGTTTCCGTTCTCGGCTGTCGCCTTGCTGCCTTGTCACTGAGGAAATGGAAGCAGTCGGGAAGGAATTCTGCAAGCCCCCCGTCCCACCTGCCCAGCCCCGCGTCGGTGCCACTAACCCTGTGCCTCTCTCCTGTTATTTGAATAAACTGCCTGTGACTTTGGGGGCACCACGCTCCGTTTCCTCTGGTTAGAGAACATCGCCCCAGCAAACCTTCCTGCTCTCTCACCACCGTCAGCTTTCCCACCTCTGAGCTGTCTGTCCCGGCAGCAAACACACGTCACCTGTTCCCCCTTAGCTACAGCTTTAACTGGCTGCGAGCTCAGCGTCTCCACGGGACCGTCTCACGGATTCTCAGACTGAACTTGCCCGAGACCAGCATCCCAGTTCCCCGCCCCAAACCCCAGACCTCTCCTCCCACACCCTCCCGGCCTTCCCCTAGCTGCTGAGATCAAAATTTCTGGAATATGTGTTCACTTCGGCAGCCCATATACTAAAATTGGAATGATACAGACAAGATTAGCAAAATAAAAATTTAAAAATTTTTTAAAATAATTTCAATTCCTTTTGCTCACATCCCACATCCAATCTGCCCACAATCTGATTACTTCTTCCCCACCTGCATCTCTCCAGCCCAGTTAAACCCACCATCATTTCTTAACGAACTATCACAACAGTCTCCTTTAAAAAGTGTCTCAGCTCCATCGATTCTTCTCAGTACAACAGCCCCAGCGATCCGGTTAAAACACTAGACGTGAGACCTCTCGTGCAAACCCTCCGGCGGCTTCCACCCCGCACGGAGCCAAAGCCAGAGGCCAGGGAGCCCCTGCCACGCCCTGCCCGGGCCGCCCACAGGCCTCCCCTGCTCCCACGAAGGCTGTGAGCTCAGCCCCTGCACACCCACCTCCTGTCTGGTCCTTTCTGTCCCTCAGGAGCGCTCAGACCCTCGCAGGCCAGAAACTCGCCGTCTGCAGATCGATCGCTGCCGGGCTCCTCCTCCCCCCTTTCAGGTCTTCACTCAACCTCCACCTCCGCGAGGCCCTGAAATGCTGCCTCCTGCAGGATCCTCCACTCGCTTTCTTTCGATGCCCCTGTCCACTGTGCTGTTGCCACACAGCACTGTTTTATGCTGCACTGAGATTGGTATTTAAGCTCACTTGGACCGTAACAAACAAGACACTAGGATGCAAGCTTCATGAAGACAGGGCATTGTCTGCCAGCTGCCACACTCCCAGCACCTGGTACAGCGCCTGACGCAAGGGGGACCCCCACAAAATGCTTGTCAAATAAAATTATGTAAGTGACACCTGCCAGGCCACCTGCTGCCCTAGGTTGCAATGCATCCCTGCCGTCGGTGGTACCTTTTTATTGGCTTTAAAGCAAGAATAGTGAAAAGTACTCACGAGCACACCTGTAGGCTGTAGGACTGCTGATTGATTAGTAATTAGGGGCAAAAAGGCCAAGCATGGTGGCTCAGCACTTTGGGAGGCCAAGACAGGAGAATCGCTAGAACCCAGGAGTTCAAGACCAGCCTGGGCAACATAGCAAGACTCCATCTCTACAAAAAAATAAAAATAAAATAAATCAGCTGGGTGTGATGGCACACACCTGTAGCTCTCCAGCTACACAGGAGGGTGAGGCAGAAGGATTGCTGTAGCCTGGGAGTTTGAGGTTACAAGGAGCTGTGAGCATGCCACTGCATCCCAGCCTGGGCAACAGAGTGAGACTCTGTTTCAAAAAAAAAAAAAAAAAAGGAAAGAAAGAAAGAAATTAGGAGCAAGCTAATAGAAATCACATAGGGCCTGTATTAGTCTATGCAAGCTGTCATAACAAAATACCATAGACCAGTGGCTTAAGCAACAAAAATTTATCTTCTCACAGTTCTGGATCCTAGAAATCCTGATCAAGGTTCCAGCTGATTCCATTCCAGATGAGGGGTCTCTTCCCGGCTCACAGATGGCTGCCATCCCTCTCCATCCTCACAGGCCTGTCCTCCTGTGTGCCCAGGGCAGGGAGAGCGGACTCTGCTGTTCCTTCTTAGAAAGACACCAAGCCCGGGGCCCCACCCCGTGACGTCACTGAGCCTCAATTCCCTCCTGGGAGGCCCCATCTCCAAATGCAGCCACACGGGGGGGGGTCAGGACCTCAACACATACACTGCGTGGGGAGGGACACGCCGCTGGCTCTATGGCATCACCCCACGGAACTGTCTCATCTAAGGCTGAGCACAGAGTAAAGCAACTTCTGTTTTCCTTCAGGAGTGATGGCATACACAGATTCTGTTCCTGGGATGGCCTTTGGTTTGTCCTCACACACAACATTTTTTAATCCTATAAGATCATGCTTTTCCTTTTTCATACAATTATTGTAAGTTTATTTAAAATGCTCGAAGCTGTCACAATGTCTCATCCGCAAAAATAAAACAAAAATACTACTTTAGTAATTCAGTTGTAAGTTTCCACTCATTATCTGATTCCCTAGTAATAAACAGATAGTCCGAGATGTACGTGTGCTTTTCTTAATCCCTGGGTTCGTAGACACACCAGCGTTTGCTGTGTCCGGGCACAGGTGTGGGCCCCAGAGACCCCAAAAGCAGCACGAGGCGCTGTTCCCAGATGCAAGGAGCTGGCGCTGTTAGGAGAAAGACGGACACAGAGCACGGCACTAAAATGACAAATGTGCGAGACTGAAACCACAAGGCGCTGCTGGCAGTACGTGCTGTCAAGCGTCAGAAGTTCTCTGTGCCGCATGAACTAAATGAAGCCTTTCGGTGGTATTTCTAAGTAGGAAAATAGTGGGTTTTTTTAAATCCCGGTGAACTTTAATCAAATATGACACGTGAGTTTCAAAAAGAAACAAATAGAAAACTATCCCGATGAAGAGAAGGGAAACACCCCAGGTTTACCAGAGAGGAGGCGATAGCTTCTCTTCTAGCGCTGGGTCGGGTTTGAGGGCGAGGAGGAAAGACCTAGGAGCTGGTAGGAACGGCTGCCTTTGATCGCAGGCTACTGCTTCTTAAATCACGACACAATCGGCAGTGCCCAGAGAAAATTTACACGTTAGACAAACAGTTATCCTGAGGAGCAGCAGTGTGGGAGGGCAGAATGTCTGCTTAAAGATGGCTTTCACACTTGTGAATGAATGAGGGAGTGTTTGAGGTCTTTCAGGGGGAAAAATATATTTTTTTTCCTCCCTGACTTACTGGAATGAGTACAAAACATTTGGCAAATTTCATAGCAGAATGTTTACTGTGGGACCAGCATAAAAATGTGAAATATAATATGCCTAAAATTATCTAGCCACATAAAAAAAAAACCCTAGACTTCTTTAGTTCAATTCTGCAGAATTCAATTCTGTATCTACTGAGTGTTCCTTACTCAAAGGAAGTGATCCAAAATTTTGGGATATTTCATTACACTGGAAAACACTCTGTTTATGAAGTGACATACCCTAAACGCAGGAGTGTCCCCTGCGTAGAAGTCCAAAGCTGGGTCTGTGTGTTCTCTGATGGTTACTGGATGTTCACGACACCGGGGCTGGGTCAGGTCGGATACTCGACCGCCTGGTGTGAGCACGAGTGGCAGTTTGTCACTTTCGAGGCGCGGACTTTCCCGTGACTCAAGTCCTTACGCTCTGGGCAGCACAGTCTCCAACAGCCCTGAGCACTTTGCAATTTATCTCTGAAAATGGCTCGACCCAACAATAACTGTGGAATCTACTCAGACAATAGTGAGGTTTTTAGCATCACTAAAAAGGTGGAATCTTAACGGGCTATGGTAACGTGTGCCAGGACATGCTTTTGTCACAAAAACCAAGCGTTAAACGAACATGGGCCTCTTGGTCCTGCTCTTTGGGCTCTTTCAACATCACATTCGAGACTGTAGCGACAGAAACGGAGCAGGTGTCGCTCTGGGACACCCGTGGGCCGTACGGGAAGTCTTTGGTTTTCCCAGAATCCCTGTTTCTCTGTAAATGAGGCACATGGTGGATGGGGAACAAAAATAATTCGGTATCATTTGGTTTCATGCACACACATGTAAACGTCAGAAGCCGCCTTTTCTTGTTGCTCTCCCTGCTCAAACCTTCCTTTCTTCCTCCACCTCCTGCCTCAGTTTCTGTTCTTCCTTTCCGTGAATCCTGGGCTCCGGCTGAGTTAGCTTATTCTCTTTGTCTCCAGGGACGTTATTGCTTCCGCTCCTTTATACTGTCGCTCTCCCTGTCCCCGTTTCATATACTCGATCGTCCTGTTCCACCCTGAGAATTCAGCTCCTCCATCCTTCTTAAGTTTCCTGTTAGATTTTTATATCTTACGGGCGATCCCTGTGATCATTTCAGTCTGAAATGAACTTTCTTTTCCATAAGCACTGACAGTGTTAGCAGCCATAAAACTGACATAGCGATCGATTATGTCCATTGACGACAGACGAGGTCGCGGTCATGTCTCTTCTGTTTCTGGCTTTCACAGTTTTTAAATACTGTGGTTTTTAACTTGGATTTCTCCTATTTACTGTTCGAACCCAGAATGAAACTGTAAACGTCTTGCAGACAGTGACCACATCACAATGGCATGTTTGATTCCCCAGAGCAGTGGTCCCCAACCTGTGGTCTCCAGACCAGCAGCAGCAGCATCACCCGGAAGCTTATTAGATGCAGATTTTTATGTGACCCTTGAGACCTACTGAACCCGAAATTCTGGGGTGAGGCCCCTCAGTCTGTGCTGCAACAAGCCTTCAGGTGACTCTGGTGCTGGAGTTTGAGAACCACTGCCCTGGAGTATCTGAATCAGTGCCCTGAACGGTTGCTCCATCCACACTCATCCATAAATATTTATGCAGCGCCCACTGCATGCCTGGCGTCATGCTAGGGACACGGCGCAGATCAGAGACAGGCCCTGCCTGTCTGAGTGCGTGGCCGTGGGAAGGAGACAGACAGGACTGAGTCATCTCACAAAGAGACGTAAAGTGGCAGCTGTCATAAGTGGAGTTATACAAAGGAAAGGCACATGATGCTACGCAAACTTATAGTGGGAAAGTGATACTGTCTGGGGTGTCACTTCAGCTGGAAGTGAAGGACGAGCGCGTGATTAACAGGTGACGAGGAACCGCGGCACGTTGCAGGCTGCAGAGCGGCGTCTGCAGAGGCCTGTGCCGGGGGACGACGTGGCCGTCGCGGCTGCGGGGCACGAAGTCAGGAGGACGGCAGAGAGGGCTTCTATCCCGAGCTAAAAATCTGTGGTCTTTTTCGCACAATGCGGGAGAGCAAGTCAAGAAAGGCTGAAGGCAGGAGGACCGGGGTGGGCTTGGGATGCGATATGATCGGGATGATGTGTTGAACAGATCGCACAACATGGAAAATAAATTTAATGGGTCAGGAGTGACTGTCGTCGGACAAGCTAAAAACCTTTGCCCTAAGGCCGGGCGTGGTGGCTCACGCTTATAATCCCAGCATTCTGGGAGGCCGAGGCGGGTGGATTGTTTGAGGTCAGGAGTTCGAGACCAGCCTGAGCAAGAGTGAGACCCCATCTCTACTAAAAATAGAAAGAAATTATCTGGCCAACTAAAAATATATATACAAAAAATTAGGCGGGCATGGTGGCGCATGCCTGTTGTCCCAGCTACTCGGGAGGCTGAGGCAGGAGGATCACTTAAGCCCAGGAGTTTGAGGTTGCTGTGAGCTAGGCTGACGCCACGGCACTCACTCTAGCCCAGGCAACAGAGCGAGACTCTGTCTCAAAAAAAAAAAAAACCTTTGCCCTAGTTCAAAAAGGGAAAGATGCGAGGTTGGACCAGACATGGCAAAGAGGGGAGGTGGATTTGAAAAATATTTAAGAGGTAAGAATTGACAGACTGTGATGACAGATTGAATTATTGGAGGCAAAGGGAACTGAGTGTTGGGGATGACTCCGGGGTTTCTGGTTTGCACAATGAATAATAACGGTGCCATCCCCTAAAATGACAAACACTGGACAGGAAGTGGGTTTAGGGACAATCGGGAGATCGGTTACCTACAAGACAGAAGATGAATGGCTCGTTGTGTGCAGCTCCTGTGAACGTCAGAGAACGCGGGTCTGCAGAGGGAGGGATTTCGAATACGAATCGGCCTCCTCTATGGTGGCGGGACGGGGGACAGGCTGAATCTCGACGTGGCCGAGGTGGTGTGCTGCAGCAGGAAGTGGATGTAATTCCCATCTGTTGGATTCTGCTTCCTAGGAGATAAGCCAGCTCGTCTGCTTAGAAAGAGTAGGATGTAGGGTTGGCTGGTGACACGGAGAAGTCAGCGTTAGGGATTTGAGAAGAGCAGATCAGGGCTCGAGGGTTGCCGCAGAGGGTAAGAGATTAATCTGCCCAGAGAGACAGGATTGCGGGGAAAGACAGAGGTTAACATTGTGATTTTAGCAAAACACCCATCTGACCTACGGTGCAAATTTCTCCAGCAGGGCTCAGTTGTTTTGCTGTGGTTGTGGAGAACGTGCACAGTTGGGCTCAGCCAAGTTTGACTTGTTGTCCTTCAAATGTGATGAAAAGATGGAGTGAGAGGACAAAAGTGGGTAGATCAGGGAATGAACGGTGAGAGATGAATGAATTCTCTTCAATAAATATTTTGCTTAGTCCCTTAAAATTCACGTATGAAAATAATCAGAGCCTGATCATTTTATATATGATTGCATCCCATAGTAACCTCACAGTACTTGTCACCTTGCTTGAAGGCAGCCCTCACGTCCCCGTTCCAGCCTTTGCTGCGGATTTTGGCTGTCACCTCCCCTCTTCGTATGTTCCGTCTGATGTGCCCCAGTTGCAGTGAGCTTGACGGGGACATCAGGGGCTGACCCCGGGGACAGGTTCCAGGATCTCATTACTGGTGACCTGATTGGGAATGAAAGGGCCCGAGTTCCGCCTGTGGCCTTGATAAAAGCCACCGTGTCCCTTCTAATGCCGCCTGCTCGCTGGCGGGGTGGAAACCAGCCTCCGTCTGCCTCACCGAGGTGGCAGTGCCGTCGCTCCGACTCAGATGAAAGAGATAAGGCCCGGAAAAAGTTTTCCAAAGGGGACGGGGGCAGAGATGGGGAGCTCCACAGGCCAGGAAACATCTGAAAATTCACTGGGAAGTCACATGAAAGCCCCAAAATTCTAATCTTCGTACACTTTGTCCTTCTGTTCCCTCCCTTCTCTGGAGACTCCTGCATTGGGCACAACCAAAGGAACAATTGTGTTTGAAAAAGAGGGAGAGGAGACTGGTCCAAGGAATGAGTCACTTCTGCGTGAACGCAGGGACTGGGGGCTGTCAAACTCCCAGCCCCACAAACTGGGCCCACCTGAGAGAGTCGCTGCATCCCGACAACACGGGTCACGTGGTGATCTGGGCACAGCGTGGCTCCTTGCCAGGAACCAGACACAGGCCAACATAGCGTCACCCAGAGAAAAGCTTCATTCTTTTCTCCTGTGGGATCCTTCCAACCACAGTGACCACATGACACCTGTCCTTCCTGCGTCCTTGTTTTGGGAACACAAAAGGGCAGTGGGTGTAATCTCCTCTGTCTTTAATCTTGGGCTTCCCATAATGTATATCTCAGCCTCCGATCCTCGTCCGTCCCCTACACTCCATCTTTAGCCCCCGGAGCTCTAACAGCTATTCTAGCATTTTGTTCTTGTGCAGAACTCCTACAGAAAGCCCTTATTTGAAACAAAACTCAGAGGAAAAAGGTCTGTGAAAGGCAACCATGTCACAATTGCAAATAAATCAGAATATAAGGATTCAACAAGCATTGCAGAATGATCACTTTTCAAACTGCTGGTGGCTCTTCCTGGTGGCCTTTATGTAAACAAATGAGGACAGAAAAGTAGGTTATTCAGGAGAGTAACAGCAGCAAGTGACCTGCCTGGGAAGGAGGGTGGCTATTCTGATTACCTTTCAGAGCACCTATTCTCAAACTTTTTGGTCTCAGGACCCCTTTATACTCTTAATATTTACCGAGGACCCCAGAGATCTTTGTTTTTGTAGGTTGTTTATATCAGTATGTATTGTATTATAAATTAAAACTGACTCTCATATTTGGTTCTGCTTTCAATCTGTTATAATACATTATTTTGATTGAAATATATGAAGAAAATTTGGCCTCATAAGGACATGTAATAGGAAAAGAGAGGAATATTTTAATAGCCTTTCAGATAATAGTGAATAATCTTCTTTGACACTACACCAAAACTTGACAATGGTAGTTTCTTAAAGGGTAGTTGCAATATAGAATCTGGAAACATAACAATAAACTTCTCATACTCTGCACACTCATGAGAAAAGAAGAGTGAAAATATCAAATAACATTTTAATATTATGATACAAATAATTTTGACCTTGTGGAAGCCCTGAAAGTGTCCTGGGGACCCCTGGGGGTGTCAGGACCACACTTTGAGAACCATTGCTGAAGCATGACTCATACATGGAACAGATGGATTCAAGTATAAGACAATGGGCCGGGCGCGGTGGCTCAAGCCTATAATCCCAGCATTTTGGAAGGCTGAGTTGGGAGGATCACTTGAGGCCAGGAGTTCAAGACCAGCCTGAGCAACATAGCAAGATCCTGTCTCTACAAAAAATAGAAAAATTAACCGGGCATGGTGGCACATGCCTGTAGTCCCAACTACTTGGGAGGCTGAGGCAGGAGGATCACTGAAGCCCAGGAGTTCGAGGTTGCTGTGAGCCATGCTGACGTCACGGCACTCAAGCTTGGGAGAGAGAGCAAGACTCTGTCTCAAAACAAACAAACAAACAAAAATATATATATATATATATATATATATAAGATAATGTGCTATATATTATCACTTCCATATCTAAAAAGTGTTTTCGCTAACTTGGAAAGCATAACAGTGTTGTGAAACATTAAATTGAGAGGAACACTGAGATCGCCTCATCTAAATCACTTACTGTTCAGACGAGGAAACTAAGTACTGAGCAAGGTCAGAGCTGAGTTAAGTGGGAAACCAGAAGTCATCCTGCTAACGTGGGAGTGTCAGACTCGTAATTTATCTCATTTGTGGATTGTGTTAATAGAAAGAAGCCTGGGAGCACCGTTGTGTGGAGTATTTTCACTGCCCCAGTTATTCTTCTGAGGATACAGACCAATGAGAAACAGACACACTCTGGTGTTACTAAAGTTCTTTAAATCCTAGAAGAACAAATACCTTTTTTGATTCCAGCCATATCCATGGGTGTATGTCTGACCTTAAAAGAAAACGTATTAGCAGTCTAAATGGCAGGGCACCTAAGGGAAAAGTGAGGGAAAAAAGTAACAGAAACAGTTTTTTATAGTCACTTTAGTCTCTGAGAACAGTGTCCTTGGGCTTGAGCAGTGCACAGCCTGGGCAGTCATACGTGGCAGCCCTGGCCAATCTTGCAACAGCGGGAAAATGGTTCTATAAATTATGGGGTAGCTATAGGATGGCATAATATGCAGCCATTACAAATACTAATTATCTAACAATGTGCAAAATGCTTGTGATATAATGATAAAATGTTAGTGAAAAAGCAAAATGTAAAATCATAGCTTCCAGGTGATCACAATGGTGTGAAATCATAATGTCCCTGTGTGGTCTGTCCTGCAGGGACGCACTCCCCAGTCTTTCCACTCTGTGTCCACGACCCCAACCCGAGTAAGGTCACTGTGTCCGAGGCAAGGACCACGTCACACCATCGGCTCGGGCTGAATCTGCAGGGACCCTGGGGCTGGGCCGGGCTGCGCTGGCTCCAAGTCAGCAGAACCCGGGAGGGGCAGCAGGTGCGTGGCCTGCGGGGAAGCAGTTCTGGAGAGACGCAAGTTACAAGGGGTGTAAAAACCTGGCACAAAAGCAAACGTGAATAAAGACAGGGAAAATGCCATGATTTGGGGAAAGAAAAGTTCACTGCTAACTTTAAGGAAAGTGGTTTCAATAATGTGATGGGAATAGAAGTGACATGAAAGAAAGTTTAGGAGGAATGGTGGTAAGCAACTGATGGATGAACAAAGGCTGTCAACATTTATAGAAAATTCTATGAAATAATAACTATCAGTGTTTATAATCATTGTAGTCTTTCTAAATTGAATGCGACTTGCACTAACAATTCACAAGCAATAAATAAGAGGTATCCGTAGTGGCCATATTGCTGCAATTACACTATGTCAGCAATGGTAAAAAAGTGTGTAAACCTGGCCAGATGCAGTGGCTCACACATGTTACCCCAGCACTTTGGGAGGCCAAGGTGGGAGGATCACTTGACCAGCCGGACTGACCTAGTGAGAGCCTGTCTCTACAAAAAAAAAAAAAAAAAAATTAGTCGGGCATGGTGGTATACACCTGTGTTCCCAGCTACTCTGGAGGCTGAGGCGGGAGGATTGCTTGAGCCTCTAAAAAAAAAGGATAAATCTACAGAGACTAAAAAAACCTCTTAATATCCACGTTTTTCTGAGGAAAGCCCACAATTATCTCTGAACTAGAAACAATACACATCTGTCCGGGTGCTTTCTGTTTCAATGGGAAATATTGGGGATTTGAACCAATCTGTTAATAGCAAGGCTCTTTCCAGCACACGGAGTGATTCTGTGAGTTTATCCATATCTGAATCAAAACAAAAATAAAGACCGTGGTGAGAACTTTTATTGGTTATACATTCCAATACAAGGTACTCTAGAGAAACAGAAAACATCAGTGTTAACTTCAAATGCTTCATAATCCAGCACTTAATACTTGGGTATTCAGGCTATTGAAGTTGTACATGTGGCGAAATGTCTCTCGGTAGGCATCCGGATGTAGTTCTAGCCACGACATAGTATGCACATTTAGCACGCCTGAACGGACACTTACGTGCACATAAATGTGGATAGGTCGATAAATTTATACTTTTATTTACTAATGAACTCATGGAGGTCCAGACACTTTAATAGACTAATAATGCTCAATTTAAACCAAAATATTCTCTTTGAATTGTGAAAGAGCCTTTTGTTTCTACCGTGCCTCTTTTAATAGATGAAGTAAATGAAACTCTTCATTCCAACAAAAATGGCCTTTTTTGTTGTGGTTATTTATTTTGAAATATAAGTATCAGTCAAAACTTTGTTGACAGAAAAGTTCAAAACAGAAACATAATTTCAGTAAAACGCCAAGTTATGGCCAAGCTCAGTGAGGACTGTAACCTACACAGAACCTAGTGAGAGTTCTGCTGCACTGGCAGGGATGCTTTTGGGAGCACAGCTTTATGATAGGCTGAAAGAAAAGTAGACCAATGACGAGAGCTCAACTGAAGAAAAGTTGCCATTATTTTGCTTTTTTATTTTTCTTTTAATTAAAAACTGGTTTTAAAAGAGATGAGCCTTCTTTCTTAAAAAACATGTATTTTTTCATGGGTTCTGAAGAAAATATCACACACACACATGCACACAGGCTCGAGATGCTGCACTTAAGAAAGCTGAACAGGGAACTATATCAGAGCCCTTGTAAATATAAACATCTTGTCATTAAAATATCCAGAAGGAGATCTCAGAATCTGCACTCAAATAATAAGGTAACTATGTAATTGTATTTATAAAATAAGCTGCCTCTATTTATATTACAAAAAATACCATCACTTAATTATTTACATCACAACATTTTGGAGGTTTTTATAGTTCTTTAAAATTCCTGTACAATATCTAGGCCCATCAGGTAAAATGCTACAAACATTATATTTAAAATTATTTTCCACTATGTTTTTCTTCTGAAAAACTGTTTGTAGAATTCAATGTTTTCATTCAATTCAAGCTTCAGCTGCTTGAAATCCTGAAATACCTTTGTGCTTTCAAAAATCACATTGCATAAAGGGCATTTACTCTATAGAATTAAAGTTTACTCAATAACAAACATAACTTTCAGTGATATGAGCTGTCAAAGCCCTTGAATGTCAAATAGCCCTTCATGATTTTTGCTGCTTTGGAAAAGGAAAAGGAGCAGAATGAGAATGATTAAGTAAAGGCAATTTCATCTTTGAATTTCTTCATCTTTGTGTATTTGTTATAAATAATAATTTAAATATCCTCTGAGGTTAATATTTTCTGGTTCAATATGAAAGTATAGGAAAATTAATATATTCATGCATAATATGAGGCAACAGAGACTTGGAGCATCGTATTTGTAGCAAATTTTATTTTCAAATAACCATAAAAGATATCCAGTTACTCCAGATTAATTTATAAGATCATGCAAGATGTAAACAGGAAGTTCCAAAGGGAAAAAAAAACGTTCCTGACAATTCTATAGTAATAGATGAGGGAAAAATACACAAAAATGCACACCAGGAACTTTCTACATATGGCTAATACCTGGATCTTTATTCTTGCTTGCTTTTTGTCATTTCAGCACAGGATAAAATGTAATGCAAAGAAGCAAAAATTAATAATCCAAGGGAAGAGATACTTACTGATGTGATACATGATAAGGGAGGGTTAACTATATTAATATTCACAGAGAAATGTTGCAAGTGTGGAATGATGTTAGATAAAATTATCTATTTTGCAACACATTTAAAAAGAAATTTAGTTGTGACACTAATATTGCTACTTACATAATATTTGTAGACTTTTCCTTGAGTATCATGCACAGTTCTAGTTTTGAGAGCTTTTTTTTTTTTTTGATATGTAACCAGCTAAAATAAAATGGAAATCTTCCCAGAGGACATTTAAAATGATATTTTAACTTAAAATTATAACTTATTTTGAAAATAAGGTAAATTATAATATTTTTCTGGAAAAAAATGTTGTAAGGGCAGAGTAAGTATTATAAAAATATCCAAAATCAATAACAAACCATAAAGAGAAAACTTCACATGGCTCTAAAGTTAAGGACTGTGGCTTTACATTAGAGAGTTTTTATTTAATATCCAGAGTTGGTTCCTAATTACTAAAAATAGAAAATAGATCCAAAAGGCCAATCCAGAAATTATATGTATGGTTTCAAAGAAAATTCAATGATATTTTTTCAATCCGAACTAAGTTCTGCTGTCCTTGTGTTGCCATGGTGTCTAGAGACCAGAACACGTGAACGGTACTGAATCACTTGGTGAGTCCACAAACTCTCTTCAGGCAAAGCTAGCTTTGCTTATAATGTAGTTTAAAATGAAATAGCAAACGCCATACAAAACTAGGTGTTTATATTTATTTTTATGACAGTATGATCTATCTCTAATATTCTCTTTTAAGAGCCTAGAATGACACAACTTCAAATTTCCACTCCGGAGCTTCCCATTTCTAACGCTGCCCACCACAACACCCCTGGCGGTCACACTGCAATAGAAAATGAGATGATATTTCTATGTGACTAATAAAAAAATTCTGACTCCAAAAAAAAAGTTATTATAAAAGAATCCACTGGGATTCTGTTAAATAAAGCAATTGACTTTTCAGGTGATGAAAAATCACTAAGGTTTTAAAAGCGTTTGCTTTGGATCCTTTATGATGGAGTTTTATCCTTATTTGAGGTATCAAAAACCTACCCACTATGCAAGTCAGCATTAAGGTGGCTGAGCAACCAAAGCTCACAGACGCTAACTCTCAGTAAAGCCTTTTGCGCCCAAGATCAGTTTGCCAGGAGTTAGACTAACCCAGGCAGTTGGGAGGTAGAAGCCATGAGAATGTTGTGTCTTGCTCCCAGCTAAGGGTCCACATTCTTCTAGTCCACACCAAAGGGCGAGCCTGCAGCTGCCCAGACTGCAAGACGGCTGCACGTCACAGCAGAGCCTGCGAGACCTTCCAACTCCGCGTCACATGCCTTTTCTCTTCCCAGTCATGTAATTATCGCTCCTTTCTTTTACTTTTTAAAAATGTGCCTGTTTCAAATTTGTATTATTTTTTTCAGATGTCTAATTGCAGTTATGTTCTTTCCCTCTTTGGTCTCTTCCCACATTTCACATACCAGACAAATATTTAAAGGCCTGTGAAACCAGGCGAGGTTCCAAAATATTCCTAAATGAAACCGCCATAGGTGACAGAACACGGAAAGGAGGCAAAGCTGCAGGGCAAAGGTTGGAATAGACCGGCTGGAAATGTATCGGAAAATCTACTTAAGTTGCTATGGCCATGGATGAGGTTTCAATGAGGCATAAACATTCAAGTGACAAAACCATACTGACAAAACCAACATGTTTCATGATCACTCAAAATAGTAGACTTGTCATGGTGCATTGTTTTTTTTATATATATATTAGTAAGTTGCTCTCTCTTTTTAAAAATTGTTTCTTTTTTAGTATTCAGGAAGGGAAAGCATTTAAGAAAACATTCAAAATTCTGAGAATACATGTAAGTGAAATATTTAATGTCCGTCATTCATAAAAGTTACATCATTTACATAGGGTTCATTTGTATATAATAAAAATTTCATCATAATGAAAATTTTTCTGGAAAGCATTTTATATGTTAATTTGTTTAACATATGCTTTGGATATACAGCTAAATAGGAATAGTTAAAAAATTCTTTCTTCAGATATTCCCTTTAACAATTAAAAAACCTCATTCCTAAATATTTGCTTTTCTTTCCATTTGTCCTTTGTTTGCAATCATCATATGTAACTTGAACCATGCAAAGATTGGATCTTTTCATAGTTCAGAATATATTTCTACACTTCATAAATTTATTCATTGCATAGCAAACATGTAAACTCACAGAGGATCTATAAATTTTACCCTAATAATCTAAAAAAAGTTGCTGAGATTTTACACAATGGTTTGTTCTGAGGTTTACTTTCATTGTAATTTGGGTTTACTCTGTTTTTGCTTTTAATACATGTGTCAATTGAATACAACTAATGAAAATAAGTAATGAAAAGTTAAAAACCAAGTAAGTAATTTTATCCTTGATTACTAAAATTTAACCTTGCTATATTGTTTAGATTTTTTCACAGCAAGTTGTAAATGTACTGTGCTGCCTCTTTAAGACAGTGCTCAAAATTAATTTCAACAGTGTATTTAACATAAAGTTAACTATGTTTGCATCAAATAAAATGTTTATTAGTGAAAGCTATTTATCATACAAGAAACAGCAAAGATAAGTCATCATACAGAGATGTACACTAGAGGTGACAGATGTGCATGCAGAGATTTCTGTTTAAAAAGGAAGTAATAAACAATGATACTAAAAGTACTGGATTTTGATCCCTATACTCTTAAATGAGTGATAGCTTTTCTTTGAATTTACAATTGGAAAATGCCATTAACAGGACTAATACACATTAGCAAGCAGGTGAAATGAATGTTTTTGGACTTTATTTTACAATTATCTGTGCTTGACAAATGTGTGGAATTTTTTTCAGTAATAATTTTCTTCAAATATGGGGTGGGCATATTACTGTCAGGTTGCTCTGGTTTATACAAGGTTTATCTGATTTTGTTTTAAACCACATAATTTTAAACCTTCATTTGTGTTGGACACCATAAAGAACACAAACTTTGTTAACATTCAATAAATGACATTTAAGTCTCTTTCTCTCTCTCTCTTTCTCTCTCTCTCTCTCTCTTTTGGCTCAATAAATTTTTAAATGTATGATTATCATAACCTAATAGTGTCTTTGTCTTCACTGCAGTGGATTTCCGATCAAACTTTTCCCCTTCTTTTAATACTTTAGGGAATTTTCAAACGTCGGGATGTTTGGCTGTAATGCCCCAAGATTTGTTCTCCCTGAAAAAAATCATAGTGACAATTTATTAACTACAGAGCAACTTGGCTTTTAGGGGTCTGCAATTTCTATTTAGATTTACAAATATCCATTTGTGCTCAATAGACCTAACATGAAATCTTAATCATATTTAAGTTTTCTTTTCATGCAATTACTTTATCTGCTAATTATCTTTTTTTATTCTAAAAATTGGCCTGAGTCAAATCAGTGGGGCATTACTTTTATTATGAGCAAATATAGTTAAAGGTAATTCTAGGTTGAATTACATTGCATGTGCAACGGTGTGTACATTTAATATGAATCAGAAGTTTGAAAATCTAAAAACTAGTTGTATGTTTAAATATTTTTTTTAACTTTGTATTACCCTTTTAACAGCTTGTACATATAGACAGAGGAAACACACTAGTACAGTTAAAACTTAAATAAAACTGGTGGGAAATAAAACTCCTTAGATTCAAAATGGTTTATTCACACAAATTTAATAGGATATATCACAATTGTTTGGTCCATAAATATTTAGGGGAAATAGTTTCTATACAATGCATTTATCAATAAACAAAGAAACATGGACAATTTTGCTAGACCACTTACTGTACTATAAACACGAAGCTCAATATATAAGATTATTGAATTCATCAACTATATTTGAAAGAGTGCACAACTGCTTTCTATGACATGTTTGTCCCTCTAACAGGATACACCATAAAAAGAGTTTCAGAAATAAGAGGTGAAACAGTACAAAACTAGTGAGGTGTCAAAAGGGCTTCAAACAGTTAATTTAACAAACAACACATATATCCTGATTTTTCACAAACTTACTTCCAAGTTATATCATAAGGCACATAGGAGAACTGAGTTATAATTAGTCTACTTAATAAAGTAGATCTATAGTACCATATATTGTTCTGTCAAAGAACAAAATTTATAAGTGTCAATATTTTACCTGTAAAACTGTATTAATAAGATCTCAGCCTTACCAAGGTTGTTTGGTCTGGTTAGTGGTAAATGCCCAAAGTGTAATAGAAATATGAAAAGTCAAGATTTAAGGTCCATATAAGATGATAACCACACTTCCTAAATATATAATGGCAATCACACCTTTCTTCTGTTACAGTGTTAACTTATCTTCCATCATCTTTTTTTAAAAAATAAGCTACTTTCTGTGCTAATTTTCTAAAGACCCTGAGCAAAAGTTACAATAATGCACTTTAATGTGGGCAGTGAACTGTCAATATGTAACCACACATTTATACAGCCAGAAGGACACCTTTAAAATCTATTAAATAGCCACTCAGACCACCAGAGGAGATTTAAGGGGTCCAAGAAGTGGAGAATATGTGCAAAGTTATTCTTAACAATCCACTAAAGCAAGACATATATCTTGACTTCTTTTTTATTTTGTTTAGGAAATCCACAATCTAATTGATATTTAACTACAACAGAAGCATATAGATGAACATTCACCACTGCCCAGACCATTAAGATTTTAGCTTAAATTAAAGAAAAAAAAATGCTACTGTAAACTAGGAAATATATTCAGATCAGCATCCACAAGGCTTCTGAGTTTTTCTACTTTAAGACTAATAACCTCAAATCTCTAATGTCAGAAAAGGGTTTTTTTGACACATTAAGTCAACCTGTGCCAAAATAAAAACAAAACAAAACAAAAGAATTCTCATTGTTAGTATTAGTCTATCAGGTTGGTTTTTTTAAAAACATTATTCACATAGAATGCCAGATACAATATGATGGTACAGCTGAAGCCAATTATTAGAGCTATTAATTAAATCATACCAATTTTTTGACTTCTTAAAAAATTATATTTTGCTTATTTCCATTTTCCCTGGGAAAAAAAGTAATTTAGAAGGAATGGTTTCAGAGGGTTTTGGGGGGAGGGGGTTTTTTGTTTGTTTTGTTTGTTTTTTTGCTCTAGGAGGGTAAAAGTATAGAATTTCAGATTCTATGTGGAATTTTCATGGATAGACAGGGAGTTTAAGTATTTTCAAACGTTGAAAAACAAATAAGTAAAAAGTTTTTTAGGTTGTTCATTCCTAAGAGAAGGAAAAGTCACATTCCTGGAAGAGATTTCCCACCTAATTAATCAATACTACTTAAAATTGCTATAGTTAATGCTTTCGTTTAATCACATTCCTCATTTGAATTAACAGTTCAGATAAGAAATAGAAATACTCAAAACATTTTTTTTCAGTTCTAAAATTTAAAAAAAGGAATGTTTTCAAAATTCCACAATCACACGTACAATTATAAGATTTTAAAAATTACTCTTTAATTAATTATCTGGTTCTTTATTAGCCTAATCATTTAACCGGGAATATGATTATTTGCCCATCATAATACCACTCATTATTTTTTTCTTCGAGATTCTGGAAATAAGTAACATACAATTTTAAGAGGCACTTGTAAGGATGATTCAAAAACTCCCCTTCCCGACTGAAAGACCTAATGAATTAAAGAAAAAAAAAATGCAAATACACTTTGCAGACAAAATATGTTCACTTGAAGGAGACGATACTGTAAACCCATTGGCCAAGTGGCTGCAGATGCTACACACCAAGCTGTTATTTTTTTATTCCCCAAATATCTTGTGGGTTAGAAGGAAAAAAAAAAAAAGTCTTGCAAATAATAAAATAATAATAATTAGAATAATAATAAAAAGCAGAAGAATTTTTTTTTAAAAAAAGAAAAAAACCAATGTTAGAAAAGGTTCGTTAGGGTGGTCTGTGAGGGGCTCCCGGGGTCGCGGCTGTCCACGCTAGAGGTCACGGCGGCCACCACAGGGACAGTGGGATTGGTCAGGTCAGTTAGGGTGGTCGCGGCGCCGGGGGGGCTGAGCGCGCCGCCGTCCGCGGGGGCCGCACCGTCCGCCTTATCGACGCCCCCGCTCTCCTGCCGCAAAAGGTTCCTTCTGAATTTGGCTCGCGCGTTTTGGAACCAAACCTGCAAACCAATCCCAGTGGATGTCTTTACCGAGGTTCAGCTTTGGGTCTCTTTCTGTCTCTCTTTTTTCTTGTTCTTTCTTTACTCTTTTTTCCTTTTCTTTAATTTTCTTTAATTTTCTTTCTTTCTTTCTTTTTTTTTTTTTTTTTGATATATGCCTCTCCTTTTAAATATAATTGTGTATTTTTCTTGGGAGGGGAGGGGCTTTTTTTTCTTTCTTTCTTTTAAAGCAGAATAATTCAAGCAACTCTACAGGTGTATTTTCTCTCCCTTGCGCATATTCCACCCCCTGCATGAACAGGTGCCTCCAGACAGGTGATGCTCAGGTGGACACACGCGGAAAGGAAGGCACAGGGAGACGGGGGGAAAATAGCCCCTGATTCCTCCCTGTTGTCTTTGCAGGAGGAGGAGGAGAGAGCGGGGCCGCTGACAGTATGGCAAGGTGAGACTCACTCGCGAAATGAACATCCCTGACACAGACTTCAAGCCATCCAAGGGTCTGACCCATGGACGTTTTCTTCACATAGGAAAAATTCTCCCAGACCACAGACCTCAGACAGCCTGACGCCTGCTATTTGCCATTAAGAAGCGGGAGAAGATCACATGTGACTTACACCGACCCGTTATAGTGTCACGAGCTGTATATTCTTAGCATGATGAGCTTAAGGAAGAAATTGGACAGTAAAACTAACTCCCAGGATGTAGTTTTTAATTATGGTTGGTTAAGGTGGGAAAATACTTGCTCCGGCTGGTTGCTGAGACACTAACTGTACTTTTAGGAGTTGAAAAAAAGGGTCCGGCTGAATTTGGAAGGTCACAGCATGTGAGTGAGGCTAAGAGTCTGCTGAAGCAAGACAGTGCTAGCAGGTCCCTTGTAAGTCTGTGCACTGAACTTAATGTGCATGGAAATCTCTAGAGCCACAGCTTTGCAAATAACATCACTTGCATTCACCCAGCAGTAAGGCAAGTTGTGCTGGCTCTGGAGGGCCCATCTCCCCACCTGTGGGGGGAACGTGGCTGCATCTAAAAAGACTCAGGGTCTCTGAGCACCCTCCAGGAAGCCCCTGCAGCATCTCAGCGTACCCTTTAGGGAGATAACTGTGATCAACTACTAAGAAGCAGTATAAGAAATATCCATGTCACGCTAACCAGGGAATAGAACTATTTTTACTGGCAAGGGGAAGGGAGATGTCTGCACAAAGACGAAGGTGTCTTACCTGCAAAACTCTTTTGGTCAGGCCTGTTTTCTGGGCAAGCTGCTTGAGGTCCTTGGCATCCGGGTTGTGGTTGATGGCGAAGTAGGATTTCATGGTCCGGAGTTGGTGGTGCTTGAAGGAAGTTCGCATGCGCTTGGTCTTCTGAGAGGGGGGGTAAGGCTGCTGGTCCCGGTCCAGGTGGTCTGCCTCGTTTTCATTACAACCTGTTGCAGTGACAGTGAACAAACGACTGCTCAGTGGAAATTTCTGCATTAGCTGGAACAATGGCAGGCACTATGGTGCTACTATGATAATAAGGCAATAGCGAGAAAGGCTTTCGACCCAATTATGAAGAAAGAATTGCCAAAGTGAGCCAAACTAGTCTGATAATGTGGATACAACTGAAGTTTATGTAACAGAAAAAATATTAATTAAATCCTCTCTATTGCTTAATGGTTGCTAGAAAAATTGGGGAAGATTAACAAACCCTAAGTAATGATGTGGGACTAAGAGAGACCTCCAAGAGTCAAAAGAGGAAACCCTTTTCTAATGTAGTTAGAGTATCAGCCCCCCACTGCCCACACTCACACACAGTTTCTTTGAGACTCTACGTTTTGTCTGTATTTCTGGAATGAGATATAGTGTCTGAAGGCATTGCTTTTTGTCATAACGGCTATGGCAAGCAAATGTTTCAGCTCTCTCAAGGCGGAAAGTTTCTGAGAGCCTACCAACTAAGGAAGACTCTAAATCAGTTTCAGATTTGAGCCTTTTTCCTGGAGCTTTTTCAAACAGGAAAAAGAAAGTGGCTGGGAAAGCGGGAGAAGTTGGGAATTAAGAATTTGCAAATTTGTTTTGTAAACATAAGAATATTATTTTTGAGAGCTTTTAGCTATAACTGGTTATCATAGCACTATACCAGAAAGAAAATGTTTTCCCCTGGAGTGATTTTAATAAATATTTCTAAAAGGGAATGAGCCCAGACTTCTCTTCGCTCGGTTTCTGCCTGAAGCTCTCCCCACAGCTCGCAGTTAAGAGGCACTGAAGGTGCTTATTTGCAGGCGCAGCTGTCAGTCCCTGCTGCTCCAGACACTTGTGAGTGGAATGTGAGCTGTGCCCGTGGCTGGCCTGGCAGAGAAAGGGTGGCATTTTCTCTCCCCTTGCAAAGCCTTTCTCAGCACCAAGGGCAAAACAATCCCAGTCTTTGAAACCAGCCAGAAAGTCATCGTCCCTAGGATGTAAGGCTGCATACTTAAAAGGTCATTTCCAATAATCTCCTGGCTCTGGATAGGAAATATAATTACAAATGAAAATATTGTGCTAAATATTTACTGAATCAGCCACCTTCACAAATTAAAGGGCATGGCCATTATTTTCTTTAAATCCTTTCTTCAGATGTATATTCAGATCCAATCATCCTGCATTTTAGTGCATTGTAATAGCAGATAGAAAGTCAACCTGCTCATGTCATTTAAGGGGAAGAAACTTGAATCTTAAAAAAAAGTGAGGCATCCCTTGATATGAGGCCTTCCATTCTGCTTGATAAAATATTGTCTGCCTGCTATGCTCTGGTTAGAATTACTTTTTAAAAAATATTCAGCAAATTGCATATTTATAGAAACAGAGAAGTTTTAGAGTCATCAACCAAGAGGTCAGCCATACACAAAACTCATTTAACAGGAAATTCCTCCCAATGTAAAAAGATTAGGCATGAACTAATGTCTCCTTTGTTTGTATTTCCATAAGACACATAGAAGAACATACTTGGCAAAAGAGCAGGTAAGGTCATTGGGGGAAAAGACTATATCATATTCACCTTTGGATCCCCTGAGTCAAACACAGGGTCAGGAGCTCAAGAAGCATTCAGTCAAGATTTTGAATCTTTTGTTCTTCAGTAAAATTACAAGTGAATATTAATGCCAAATTTAATCAACTTGAAGTGGAATCCAAGTGAGGTATACATTCAAATGTTGAACATTAGGCTTCTTAAATTCCACCAGAAAAAGTAACCATATGCCCAGAGATAACACAGAGAGTATACTTTACATTTTATCCTATTTCATCCCAGTGGGGCTATGTCAAGTTCAAATATTCTACAGAATTGCACTTTCATATCCTCGAATGGATGAAATAGCATCTCTATGACCTACTGTAAAACTATACTTGTCTCCAGTAAACTGAGCTATATTTCCCAACGAGAGTATAAACATGCACACAACAAAGTGGTCAGAGAAGCACATGTTAGTCACTGGAGGCTTCTTCAAATAAGATTTCATTCCTATCATATGTGACTAACATGTAACTTTTCCTGAACAACACATCAAAGTGAGTATTACACTTAGAAGACGTAATGCCCTTAGCCATTCGCCCCTCAAAGTGATACTTTTTATAAATGAATGTGATTCCCAACCTAACTATATAATCACTAATTCTTAAAATGAAATTTATGAAAAATAATTGTAGTACTATTTGATGAAAATGAAATTGCTCCCTTGAATATGGACTCTGTATCCATTATTGCTGGATTTAAAACTCAGCAGAGCATTTGAGTGCATTAAATACAATTATAGGCCTCATTTCTACATAAAGTACACACTTCAATGTGTGAGGAGATAGGTTGTCAGATTTTTATTTAACAGCACTGTTTGTGATTTTCCTGTGACCATGTTATCACACATTATGCGACTTGAGAGGGAAATCTATTTCTTCTACAGAGTAACTCAGTGCATTATCCTACATTATTTCCATTTAACTACAAATGAATTAAGTAAACTTGCAAATTATTGTGTTTCCTCGGGTCTATTTCTAAAACCATAGGGGTCTTTTCTCCCCAAATTATGCGATGAAATAATTCTTAAAATTGTCTTAAACATCTATCTGTAAGTACACATCTGGTATGATATAGTAAGAAGATCTAAATATTTTATTTTCACATAGGAGATAGTCAGTCACCTATCCCAAAGTCAGTCTCTCTGTTGTGAATGTGCGCAGCCTGCTGAGAATTCACTGGTCCCTAGAAGACCACTAGGGGTCAGTGCCAGGCTAGTTTAACAACCAGGAGCCTGAAGCCTGAATGGGAAGAAAGAACCCAAGGAAAAGAGATTTTGAGAAATGGCAAAAATTTGGCCTCTCAATTAATGCTAAATTACCCAAACAGGATCTGCCTCTCCCAAACTACATCTTCTTTTCACCTCCAGAGGGTCTTATTTCAATCCAGCGTTTCAGATAAACTTCCCATGTCTCTTTCTTAAATATCTGCCTGATTAATTTGCACAGAGGTATAAACTAAATTAAGAATATTCTCACTAAAAGGCATTTGCCTTAGGTCCAGCACTAACTGACCTTTGCCAAGTTTCACATCTTCTCTGAGAGTCTTTAAATCATAAACATGCTCTCTGTGCATTTTAAAAAACATATCACTGCGTAAATTATACTTGATTTAGTATCAACATTACCCTTTATGACACTTGTTTACATTTAAAGCAGAGATGGCAACATAAAATCCAAAGAAGACTAAAATATTTAAAATTGTGGGTCCATTTTATTTTCTACAGTTTGATATGTTTTTAATTTACTGAAGGGTTTCTTTTACTAGTTTTGTAACAAACTAGCATTCAACTCATAAACACTTTTTTAAATAATGGGCTGATTTCTGGTCAGGCATCTTTAAACCAGTTAATCTAGATTATTTTCACCTAATCTTTAAATACACACACACACACACACACACACATATACACACACTCTATTTATTCGTATCTCTGGGTGAAGTCCACAAAGGATGGAGTGGAAGCCCACTGAGAGGCATCCAGTTTGCAGTGAGTGATATACAAAGTCCTTGGGTTAAGGGGGCCTCAGCCACTTTTCCCTCCTTCGGGAGCAGGACATCGACCTTCTCAACAATTCGTAGCAGCAATAAGTAGCTCAGAAAGAGATTTTCATTATTTTTAAGAAACCGATTTGTACTTTCTAGTTCTCTGCAGAGAAGTAACAGAAGCTAAATTCTGTTTTCAGGGCTCCTTGGGTCTTTGTAACATAAAGTAAGATCCAAGGTGAAATCAAATTTAGCTAATTAGATTAAATAAACACGTAAAAGGCCAGGATTGTTGCCTTTTGGCTAGAAATCTCCACCCTTGTGGACTTTATCCCAGCGGAGAGATTCCCTCTCTCCCAAAAACTCGCTAGTTACATATGTGTTGCTTTCCCTCTCTCTCTCCTTCTCTCTCTCTCATTAGGGCAGTAGGGCCTTGATGAGTGGCTCGAGATTCCGATGTCATCTTCTATTAATAAAGAACAATTAGTGGGCTGCCTGCCCTGCCCCCGCGACCACGCATCAAAGGAGATGAAGCCAGCGCGCGGGGCGAGGGCCAGGGCGCAGCTCGACACCCAGAGTTGGCAAAGCCAGCGCTGTGCGGCTGCCCCGACACAGGCCCACCTGGCGGGGTCCCCAGTGAGCCAGCCAGTGCACTTCCTGTTGTCCAGCGACATGGCATGAACCTCCCAGGGACAAGGGCAGCCAGCACTGGGCTCCCCAGTCCCCATCCTCCCTGCAACCCTGCCCGTTGCCACTGCGCCTGCCCAGAACTGCCTGTCCCTCCTGAGTTAGATCTGCCGCCGCCGAGAACCCCGGGAGAGAGCCCAGCAGGAGTCTGGGGACGCCCACCCAGCCTGCGTGGCTTCCCTTGGAAGCTCTCAGCTCAGAGCAGGACTCTCAGTTCCACACGCACACTGGCTATGACCTTGACCAAATCACTTAACGGGCTGGACACTGCTCCTTTACCACTGAGCCACAATGTCAGGCACATGCCAGGCACTGGGGACTGGACGAGAACAACAGGCAAGATCCCTGCTCCGGCTGCCCACCCTTGCTATCTGGGGCGCTCATGGTAACAGTGAGGTTGCCACGATATGGTTCCCAAGGTCCCTTCCAACAGAATGACCTGCCCTTCCCAGACTCTCCTGCTCGCTGAGGTTCCCGGCCAAGCCTGGGCCAGGACATTGGAAGAAGTCAGAGCAGTTAAAGTCCTTAGGCTCCCCAAGAGTTATCCAGGGCTTTCTGAACCCCCTTTTCCAGTGGCTAGTACTTGCAAGAAGAGCTTCTGTCCTGCTCAGAGTGAGATTATGGTCTGCAGGGCCTGTCACCATCCTCACCTGGGGGATGGGGCAGGGGGCAGGCTACCAACAATGGGAAATTGATGCATGTGAAAGACATTGATAAGTGATAGGTGTGTCCCCAAAGCAAGAAAGAAAGTATGCTCTCGGTCCGTGCCTGCCTTTTGGTTTTAATTTGGAGAGAAGGTTGGTGGAGGACAGAAGAGCAGCCTGAGACAGCGCTAAGCCTCCTCAGGGGGCCTGACCTGGAGCTCTCTCAGCTGGCAGGGTCTGCACGTCTGGCAGGTCTATCGCACAGAGAATGAGCCGCTGGACGGACACTCCGATTTGGGGGAGACACAGGCCAGCTCAGCTGTGCAGAACGATTCCCACCCCTACAGCTGCTGTTGGCCAAGATCAGGGATTAGGTTTTCAACACTCTTGCCAACTGTGTTCCTGATTAACTTCAGGCTGCTGACCACAGCCTCTGCCCCCTCTAGACAGACTGAGGTTGGGCTCTGAAGATTTTTTTTTTTTCCTTCAGGATTTAGGAAACCCTCCTCCAGGATCTATAATTTGGCTTCCACAAAGGAATTGCCCTGGGGCTGTTTTGCTCCAACTGGGAGCCAGAAACTAATGGGCTCATTAACTAATGGGCAGCAAGGATTTGGCTCAGGCTGTTGGGGGAAGTCACTGCAGCCCCGTGGTTATGAATGTGTTTCTCGCCACAACCTAAATACAGCGTTGTCCCTGCCTCCCCGTCCCCTCCCCTCCCCCTCCGGCCCCTCCCTCCTTTCCTGCGGAGGGCGCGGGAGCTGGGAGGACGGGGGGCGCCGGGCAAAGCCCCCTCCCGCTGCAAGACCTCGGGTGGGACAGGAGCTCTAGAATCCTCCTGGGGCCGCCGAGGCCGGGCCGCGGGGGCGCGGGGCCCACCTGAGTTGTAATTGACGATGTCCACCCCCAGGGCCGGGCTCTTCCGCTTCCGGGGCCGCCCCTTCTGCACGGTGCCGGCGCCGTTGAAGTAGGGCAGGGCCAGGCCGCCGCTCTTGGCCGCCAGCTCCGTGTAGCTCAGCGGCGGCGGGTACTCGCCCTGCAGCAGGGTCTCGAAGTGCGCGCGGCAGTACACCAGGCTGTCCTTCATGCCGAAGTGGTCGCCCGTGGTCAGAGTCTTGTTGCAGGTGGAGCAGGTGAAGCAGCTCAGGTGGTAGACGGAGTCTCGGGCGCGCATGACCATCTCGGAGGCGGAGATGCCAAGGTGGCAGCGGGCACATCTCTGCACAGAGAACCTTCTGGAAGGAAACAGTCGAGTCAGGGCGCTGGTGGAAGCAAGACAGAGCCATCTCCCACCCGCGATATGGGGCTTGGTCTGCAGTGGCCCAAGACTGCGACCTGGGAAGGCTCCGGGAGGACAGGACGTGGGGCCCATTTAGGCATCAATTTTATTTGCTCGTTGACCTGTTCTGGTGACCAAGACCCAAAAGAAAAGATAAGAAAAGAAAAATCCCTTGCATTAAAGTCAGAAGAACCGGGCAACTGGGCCTCCATTTCCTTTTCTGTAAAGTGAAGATTAAAAACAAAAACAAAACAAAACACTAAGCAAACAAACCTGGGCTCGCTAACAGCGCGCGTAATTGTGACGCCAATTGAAAACGCTTAATCGATTAGAAACTATTCTATAAACGGAGGAAGGTATTGTTATTCCTGGATGTGTGAGTGTGCGGGGAAGCTTCTGGACACAGCCTTAGAAAATGCCGGGTTTGCAGAGGAAAGTGTATTCTTCTTTACCCGCCTCTCGCGCTCAGGCCGCGGGCGGGGCTGGGTCACCTGCGCCGGGCTCTGTCTTTCCCGTCCCGAAATGCGACTGGGAAGAGTCAGAGATGCTCGTCGCTGAGAGTCTGGCGGACACGGTTCTAACTGGCGGTAAAGGAACTCGGAACTAAGTGGCTTTGGTTTCCGCAAGGGCATTGAGTCCTTTTCATCGTTATCTGCAAGGTCTCCTGCCTCCCGCGAACCCCCTAACACCCAGGTGCTCCTGCCCGGGCCCCCACTTCAGTTCCAAGGCATGGAACTTGCCCAGTTCGTAGTAAGCGGAAAAATGGAGAAAAAAATAAATAAATAAACGGATCGAGTCTCGGGTGACGGAGACACATCTGTTTACTCTTCCAGCATTTCCCCGGGTTCTGCCAGCCGGGCCGCGCGGGGCCGGAGCACGCGGTGCTCACCGATCGCGCCCCACACCTCGGCGTCGCGCCCCCCAGCCCCGCCGCCGCCGGGCACTGCAGCTAGAAGGCGTGTGCCCTGGGTCTCCCTGCGGAAATGACAACGGGACCCTGAAGGGGCAAAAGATAGGGGAGCCAAGAGGGGACTCCAGGCCCGGGTAGGTGGCCCGGCAGGTGTACCGGGCCGTGAGAAGGGGGGGCGGGGAGTACCTGTAGTAATCCTCCTTGCAGTAAATGCTGCCGTCCTTGGCGAAGCAGGTGAGCTCGGACTCGAGGGCCAGCTTACATTCACAGCACTTCAGGCACCTCAGATGCCACTGTTTGTCCACGGCCAGCAGGTAGTACCTGTCCGAGATCTTGCCCCCACAGCCGGCGCACAGGGCGGGCTTCTCCGGGCTGAGCGGGGGCATGCCCTGCAAAGCAAGCACGCTGCGAGGCTGGGGCGCCGGCGCCGCCCCACGCGGGTTCCCGTCCCCCGGCGGAGCGAGCCCCGCGCTTGCAGGGGGCCCGGCGGGCCCGGGCCGTAGCGCGAAGGCAAACCTGGGGGTGGCGGAGGCGGGGTGGGGGGGACATTTGCGGCTCGTTCCCTTTATTCCGCGTCTGCCTTATCCCGAGAAGGCGTCCTCCCTAAACTACTAACCTAAAGACGTCCCAGCCATCCTGAGCCTCGCTTTAAAAGGACTGGGAGCGTATTGACTATAGTTCGGTGGGTGTTCAGAATTCAAATACTTACGAGCTAAAAATTGTGGCTTTCAACACACACAAAATAAAAGAACGGGAATTACTGGGGAGTGGAAAGGAAATCTGAACTAGCACAGATTTTTTTTTTGAACCAACAGTGTTACAATTCTATTTCTCTAAATTCTTATAAGCAGCGTTGAAATGCAAAGCAAAACAGAGATTATTATACTTGTGTTCATACCTTAGTTGACATTGCTTTAATTAAGGTATGTTTGACATATTCTGCTGTTCCCTAATTTTCAGGGCTATTAGTCTTTTCACCCCAGCAAGGGTGCAAAGTGGCTGTTCCCAAACAGGATCCGTTGTCCGGTCCCCTCTGTACAGTCCCTCTTTTCTGGCGTCAAAATACGCACGGAGGTCTTTGTCCTGCAAATCTGTTTAGTGCCCAGGTTAACCTTAGCACCTGGGTCCCCACTGACGCGACCAAGGATGGTAAACTTCACCTTGATGAGCCCATTTCCGCTGCGAAATTTGGATTTGGGTTGCTGCTTTTTTTTATTTTTAAACAGGATAACCACAAATGGGAAAAAGAAGTTAACCGCTGGACATTTTCCTCAAGACTAGCAGAAATGGGTTGGACTTCCCCTCAAAACTTTGGCGGGCCTGGAAAAGTAAAGTTTAGTCCTTTACTCCGACCAGGGCCCGCGATGGGTTAATGCTGCAAACGTAGACACGTCCACCGACTGGGCTACTTGGCAGGACCCGAAACGCCGCTGAGCCGGCGAGAGCAGCCTCGGATTAGTCGGAGCCCAGTTCCCGGGGTGACACCAAAGGACCCACACAGCTCTGTGTAGCTGAAATCATTTCCGGAGACCTCTGTAGTTTTCCCCCTCCCGCTGGTAAGAAGGAAAGGGAAGGATTTAGATTCCTAATTGGTTTTCTTCATTAAGAGGACTCGACTTTTACTGTAAATAGTAGTAACAGTAGTAGCTGATTCGATCTTTTAAAGGTTAGAAAGTTCTTGCGTTTGGACTGGTGCCTCCGCTCCCCTGCACATGCATGACACCCGCCTGGCCCAGAACCAAACGCAGTCCTGTGCCGTAGGGAGACTGAACCCGGACGCCAGAGGCCCGGACAATCTCTGGGTTAGCGGCGCCGAGCCAGGAGCATCTGGAGAACCGGGGGCGGCCCAGCGCGTCTGCTGCAAAGGTCCGGCCATCGGGCCCAGAGACCAAGGCCAGCCGGCTCCAGCGCGGCCCGGGCGCCTCCGCGGCGCGCAGCCTGCCCTCGGGCTGCCGGCCCTCGCAGGGGAGGCATCCCAGCATCTAGGGAGACTGGAGACCGGAGTTTTGGGTTTGTAGACGAGAACAACTCCTCCTCCCACCCCCGGCTCGCCCTGCTCGCTCGGGAACGGCTGTGGTTAAGGGCAGCGAGCTCGGGGTCTCGGTAGTGCAGGCAAGTCAGAATGGGGGCTGCTTCTCAGCCTCACAGACCTAGCGCCGACGGGAGAAAACCCACCCGCCGGCCTCAAGCGGACGTCCCTGCGACCCTCCACCCCTCACCCCCGCCGCCGGGGAATCGAGCTGGGCTTGCGGGGCGCGCGGGGCCGGTGCCGCCGCGGCCGAGCCCTTCCTTACCGCGTCGCGGCCGTTGAGCTGGGCGCCTTTGGCCAGGCGGGCCTCGGTCTTGGATCTGCGCTCCATCTCCTCCATGATCCCCTGGATGTGGCCTCCGGAGATCCCGTGGAAGAGCATGGCTGAGGGGCGGAAAGGACACGCGTTGTCTTCTGCCCGGCACCCCACTATTTCCATACACACGCCCGGGGCGCTCGGCTCATCCGAGGGACGTCGCGGAGGGGCTGCGGGAGCGCGACACGCTCGGGACCGAGGGCAGGAGGGAGAGAGGAGAAGGAAGGGGCAGACGCGGTGGAAATCGGTCTGCTTGCGGGGGAAACGCTAAAAAGCGGGGGAAGCAGAAAAGCCCCGGCGGCTCCCTGAAGGAGACGTGCAGAAAACAAACACACACGGGCGGAGGGGAAGGAGGCGGAGGAGGCGAATCTTACTGCTCCGAGAGATCGAGTTACTAATGGGAAACAACTGCAGCGGGGGGAGGAAAACAAAATCTGGTGAAGAAAGAAAATAGTTTTGAACACAAAGAAAGAAAAAGAAGCGCTATTTTCAGCGGTCCCTGGCTGCGTGCGAGTTCCCAGCGCCGGTAGGTTGGGTTGGGGACTGCTCCTGCCAGAGCTGTGTCCAATTTGTTAAGAGACTAAAGCCAGCCCATTTTTGATAATCTAGTAGGAGGAGTTCTCTCCCCGGAGCTGCCACGGATTTTTATTCAGACAACAAAGACCTGTCATACTCCTCTCAACCCCCTGGTGATGGGCAAGCGGGGACAAACATTACAAAGGGGTGGGGGGAACAGAGAAGGGGGAGGTAGTAGGAGGGGGCATTTACCTCCCCGCAACACACACACACACACACGCACACGCACACACACACACAACCACATATCCTTGCAAGAGTTCCCAGCAGTCATGTTTTAAAGGGGAAAAGGAGACCTTACTGTCCCCGCCCTGCCGCGGGAGGCCTAGAGAGCGGCCTATTTGATCTGAGTTCAAGATCACACCCTGGCACAGGGCACACGGACTATCAGCTCCAAACTTTGGGTTTCCTCCTTGTGGACTTTTTCATGCCCAGCCTACGGTATTATCACCTGAAATGCATAAATATTGGGTGGGAATTAAGCACTTCACTGAAGAGAAGATAATGCTCGTTCCTCAACCCGCTTTTTAAAAGCAGCTGACAGTTCATCCCTGCCTCGCCTCCCCCAGAAACCACGGCCCTACTGGGCTCTGGAGCTTCCTCCGAAGTGGAAAGAGCATTTGGAAAGCCTACGTTGCTGAGGGTTACTTTTTGCAAAAAGATTTTCGAGAAAATTAGAGTGTAGAGGACAGGGTGTGGACGTGTACGCTCCAGTATGCAAACTGACCCCTGACCATGGGGAGGTTTATTCTTCCACAATTCGGGTTGAAGGGAAACTGCGGGGGACTCCAATGTCCCATCTGAAACTTGCCGACGTGGGCTGTGGCTCGGGGCTCCCGGGGAACTGGGCGCCGCCCCCCGAGACTGGGCGCCGGCCCCTCGCAGGCTGCCCCCGCTGCCCCCGCGGGACGGGGGGCTTGTAAAAGTGGACGCCCCTGCACACTCGGGGGGTGAGAAAGGGGTTCTTCGCTGGGGGGCAGGGAAGGTGAGAACGGACGAGCAGAGTGGCAGACCTTCCCCTCACAAGGGGCGGGTTTGTTCCGTCGCCCTCTGTTCCTCTTGGCTCCGGCCCCTCCCTGGCCCCATTAAAAGTGTCCACAATACTCTGATATTGTCGATTCATTCAGATGCTCAGAGCCCCCCTGGCGGCCCGAAGCGGGGCGCGGCGGCGGGAACCAGCCCGGCTTCACCCAGCGGGAGGACCCCGGGTCCCCTGTGCTTCCCCCCGCGGCCCGCAGACTCCGGGAACCGCCGGGCCCGCGTCCCCGACCGTCCCGGGTACCCGGAGGAGCCCGCGCCGCCGACCCGCTTCCCTCGGCCCGGGGGAGCCTGCCTGGAACTGCGGCCAAATCTGGAAAGATGAAGGGAGGGAAGGAGGAAGAAGGGAAGAAAAAAGGAAGGGAGAGAATGAGCGGAGAGGAGGGAGGAAGGAAATGGAAGAGGGAGAAGGAAGGACGCGGGAGCAGCCCCCGGTGCAGCAGCCCGACTTCCTGCCTGGAGCGTCGCCTTCGGAGGCTGCCGGGGGAGTCGCCTCTTCCCTGGAACTCAAGACTCCACTGTTCCCCTCCTTTTTTCTCAGGGTCAAAAATAATGTTATTTGCAGACTGGACGCTGATCAGGTCCTCCGGGTGCCAGAATACAGCTCGTAAAACACAATTTCACACAAAAATGAAGCCAATCAAGTGAACTAAGCTGGAGATTCCCCGCACACACTTTGGCAGCCCCACCTGACAGCAGGACTGCTATTTACTGTAAGTAATGTAATTAGCCCCTTTGGATGGAAATCAATGAGCTTTTCAAACACACGTGCACGCGAGAAGGGCTCCGAGGAGGGGCTGGGGGCAGCAGTCCTTTCAGAGACAGCAGGTCCTCTCACAAAGGGGCAGATTGCCCTCGCGCCAGTCAGCCCTAGGCTGACTCGGAGCCCAGGAAGAGGAGGAGGAGGAGGAGGGGTCTCTGAGAACATCGAGTAACCCGAGAAAGCTCTAAGCAAAAAGTGAACTGAGGACCTCAACCCACTTTGTCTAGTTTCTGCACTAAACCCTCCCCCCTACACCAAACTGGGCATTTGGAATTAGGGTTGATTGCTGTTGGATTTTAGTCCAGCTCAGCAAAAACAACAACAAAGAACCCAAGAATACCACTCCCTCCTAGCAAGAGATAAAACTTTGGAGACTACAGGAAGGAAAAATGTAGTCCAGGTAAAAAACAGAACTTTGTGGAGAGCCCCAGGGAAGCCAAGCACTGAACCCCTGTGAGCCCTCCAACCATTCGTTTGCTCATCTATTCCACATATACCTGTTAATCATCTACCAAGTACAGCAGGCAGAGCACTTTCTGCAGTCAGCTTCAGAGCTGAATCCCAGCTACGCCTGCTCCTTCTTATAAAACTCAGGTTTTAAGTTTCTGCACCCAGTGCCAGCATTGCCAAGTTTCTTCCCTCTCAGGGGATGCAGGAAGTGTGCAGAAGGCTGAGGGTGGTGCCAGGGGCCTGCTGGAGTTTGGGAGGTCCTTGTCAGTTCTGTAGAAACAGCTCCCCATCCTTCTAGCCCTGCCTCCTCTCATAGTTCCTGTGAAGGAAGCCCACTGGGGGGCGGGGAGTGCCCCAAGAATTGGGTGTGACTTCTTTCTGTCTAGCAGCCCTGAGAGATTGCCTAAGAGCCTCCCACCCCACCCCAATTCTCAAAGGTCTTTAAATAAGGAGAGTGTCTTTTAGCTCTGCCTCCTTTCACCTCTCTGGCAAGGGGCCGGAGCCTGGCGGCCCTGGACAAAAAAACATTCCCCCTTCTGCCAGCTCCCAGCTGAATGACCTGCAAGTGTTCTGTAAAAGTTAGAGTGTTCACTTTTTCAGCTCCTGCAGCTGAGCCCCCACCTCCCTCAATGGGCAGGTGCACAGGGTCACTCTGCACGCTCCAGGAATAGGTTTCAGGTCTCCCCTCCAAATTCAAAGCTGTACTAAGAGTAATAGGGCAGATCCTTGGCCTAGGCTTGCCCTCTCTCACAGCTGAGCATGAGCAATCCACCTAAGCTCTCTTTCCTTTCTGTTCTGACGGCACCCACCCTGCTACTGTTGCCGATTTCAGGAAAGCAGGCAGCTGGGCTCCAGTGGAGCAGAGGAGTTGGGAGTGAGAGTTCAGGATCCCAGGATCTCTATGAAGGTCAAAGAGTTGTCCCCAGCTCAGGAAGGTCCATCTGGGCAAAGGGACGGGGCCAGTCGAACTCTCCAGGGTGGCAGCGGAGACTTGAGGTTCCAGAGAGGAAAATAACCAGCAAAATGTGCATCACTTGAGAGCATAGGTGACTCTTTAGACCTGTATTTTAGAGGTCATGATCTTGTGCTTCTGAGTTTGCCCTTTAAAGGGCAAGGGGTCACCGTTCCTCTGCACCCTATTAAGCTGGTTGAGGAGCCCCTTTGGTCTGAAGGGTGCAGCTCTTGAAACAATGACCAGCTTTTGTCATTGTCGTGAGCACCCCAAGGTCCAATGAGGGAGTCAGCGTCGTCCTGGGGGCTGGGAACCATGGGCTCTGCACGGGCCACCTGGCCGGGGATGCGCTGGGTGGAAGGCGAGAGACGGCCAGGAGGCCCTGGGACCTCTTTCTTGACGTTGGAGACAGATTCTCTATGTGCAAACATTCCCCCAACACGGAATTTGGCAGGTCCACACTGGCGCTGCCACGAGGGCGCACTTCTGATTCAGTCCTACCAGGGGGGGGCCCTCAAGACAAATGGGAGTGAACCAAGCAGAGCTGGGGCTGAGGGCGCTCTGCTGCCTGGAAAGGGGAGTCGTGGCGGTGCCTTAGCTGCGCACGCTTGCCAGCCTCTCGCACGCGCGTCTCCCTGGCCAGGGCCCTGCTCTTCCGCGGACTCTGTGCCCACGCGCACCCTCTGCGCCTGCAAAGCCTCCCTTCAAACCTCCGTGCCCCACAGCCCCTGGATTATTCTCCAACGGAGCAGCTGCCAAGTCTAGAACACCGCGCCTCTGGAATCTGAAACCCTTTTACCTGAGATGGCTGCGCCGCCGGCCCTCAGCCCCCCAGAAATAAAGGGAGAAGTCCCGCACTGCGTCCGCTGAGATCACGCGCAGAAACGGCTGCGCTGGGTTAGGACTGAACAAAAAAAAATGTGCGTGAAACCAGGTTGCAGTGAAGCCCTACACGAGTGAGAAACGGTGTCTTCTCTGCCCCCTTCCATCCCTTCCAAGGAGGAGACACCCCCAGCAGCTCCGGCAGGGCCCGGAGCGCCTTCCTCACGCCACTGACTACTTAAGGCTCATGGCAATGTGACCTCTGCCTGGGCCGTGCCTGGTGCCCCAGATTCCGGATCCTGAGGAATGTCAAAGACATTCAAGAGAAAGGCAAAGGGACAGAAACGCAGATTTCAGGAATCCTGCCTATCAGGAGACTGTGTATTTGCCAGCCTACGGAGCGCCGCTTAATTTTTAAGACAAACACACACACCCGCTAGGTTCCACCCAACCAAGGCGCGCACACGCGTATCCACACAAGCACACACACCTTCACATGACGCGCCACTAGCCCAAGGGGCAGAGAAATGAGAAGGAACCTGGGATGTAACTCACCTGCCTCCAGAGTGGTACCGTTCAGCATTCTTGGAGCAAAGGGGCTTGATCACGCCGTGATGGTGGTTGCACTGGCAGAAAAAAGCAGCGCGTCAGCCGGCGGTGCGGCCCGGGTCCCCAGGCCCCTCCTCCCGCCGGGTGGGCGCACGGGCGCCGCTCCCCCCGGAGACCTCGGGCAAGGACGCCGTCGGGAGCGGATCCCGAGCTTCCCCGGGCAGGATCACAGGACGCGCCCAGGGCTCCCCGCCGTCCGAGGGCAGAAAACTGCTGCGACCAGGCAAGCCCCACGGAGATCTTACCTTAAGGTCCAGATGTCAGATGTCTCCTTCCAAAACTGAGCTCGATTCGAAGGGCGGGAGGCGGCGGCCAGAGGTGCGGACGAGTCCCAGCGTCTCGCCGTCCGTCCCTCTGTTAATCCAAATAAATACATAAATCTTTGGATGCAATTTTTTTCCTCCTTTTCCTTTCTCTCTGAATTGATCTGAATCCCTCACCTCTGACCCTCAGCTCTCTCCACCTGTCTTTTATTTTCTGTTTATGCTTCCAAATCGCGAGGGGGAGGAGGCAGGGGTGGGCAGAGGGCACCGACGCGGGCCGGTGCCCACAGACACGCTCTGAGCTGCGTTCCGCCCCTCCAGCCTCTCAATAATCAGAGGAGGTGTTAATGGAGGACTCGCGGGTAACTGAACCTCATAAAGCCAAGAGCATCCTGAGGATTGGCGCAGCGGGGGTTGGAGTCCCGCAGCGCGCCCTGGGCTCCCGGCCCCGGGCCAGCTTTGCCTTCCCGCAGCTTGTACCTAAAAGATGCTGCCGCCAGCTGGTGCCTGCAGAGACGGTGGATGGGCGGTAGCTCCTGCGGGAAACTGGGCTAAGCCACTGATTGTTCACCCGCCGAGTCCCCGCCTTCCCCTCGCGGTCCTTCCTTCACTCTCCGCGCCCCAGGCTGGGCGTCGGGACCCGAGCGCTTTGGGGAGTGCTCTCTGCTCCAGGTTGGCGTTGGTGGCGGGGTCAGGGAGGGGGTTGGGGGCATCTTTCTGGCCTCGGCTCCAGCTGGGGGGTGGGGGTGGTGATTAACCTTCCGAGAGAGACCCGCGTCCAAACCCTGGTAGACCCGCGTTCGCGGCGCTGCGGCCGGACCCAGGACGGGGCGGGGGCCGTATTACCTGGTCTCAGGTTCCCGAGGGGCTGCGTCGCCCCGCGCAGTCCTGCCGCCGGAAAGTGCAGGGAGAACCGGGAAGCCGGCCTCGGGCCAATTATTTACCCACTCCCCCACCCGGTGCGCCCCTCACAGTAGGAGATGGGGGGGCGGGGGATGCAGCGAGGTTTCCGCGCCAGTGGGGAGGGGGTGTGCGCAGTGAGATTGGCCGCTCCAAGATGCAGGTCTGGGTAATGGTGCCGCCCTCCCTACCCGCCCCTTCCTCTGAGCCACCGCCGCTGCTCCTCCGCGGGGCGCGGGCCCAGGGCGCGGGGCGGGGGCGCACGCCTGCCTCCCAGCCGCCTGCGGGAACCGCGCGGGGTTGGGGCTGCGCGGTGCGGGGTGGACGCCGCTTCCTTGCCTGCCCACAGGCTCCCGCACGCAGTTCGGGTCGGCGGGGAACGGACCAGGAGCTGCGAATCCAAGCCCCCTGGCTTTCTCTTTCCATCCCAAATCCCAGAATGTCATTCAGAGTACCCCGGGCAGAGTCCCTCTCTCTACCCAAACACTTGGCTTCACTAACTAGTCCCATCAGCCAATTAGTCCTACCGGTTTACCTTTCAAACTCCCCCGCGCGCCCCACCCCCGACTTTCCCCTTCCCATCCGACCTCCTTCGCTCTTTCTTGGAGAACCCCCCATCTCGGTCGGATTTCGCAGCCAGGAGGAGAGACTCCTCCCGCGTCCATCTGGGCTTGTCAGCGAGGCCAGCGCACAGATAAGACTGTGATACCCGCCCGAAAACGCTTGGGTGCTCTCAACTCATCCCTGTCCAAAACAACGGTTTTTAACCTCTTTTGGCTCACATACCATTTTAGGTATTTGGTAACGACATGCATTCTACACACACACACAGACACACACACACACGCACACACACACGCAGGCGCGCACACTGAGGCTCACAGTTCAGAACACACATTGCTGGTGGGAGGATGCGATCGTCACGGACCTCCCAGGACCCCTACGGTCCACGATTCCTGGGTTAACACTCTCTTTTACGCCCGTAGTTCCAGGAAGGAGAGCAGTGGGTCTGGACTTTTTGTGTCATGAGCCCAACCTCGAAACTGTTAGTGAAGATGAAGGTCAACCCAGCGCCGGAGACGCCCCAGCACGCATGGGGCATCCCGAAGTCCAGGGTAGCTGGACGTCCCAGGGACAACCCAATCTCCGGCTGAAGGTGGCTTCGAGCTTCTCCGCAGCGTTTTCTCAGAAATAAGGCTCTGCACAGAGGCGCGCGAGAGGGCACAGACTGTCCTTCCCCAACACACACACATTTAAATATCTTCCTTTTCTTTTTCTCTCTCTCTCTTTCTTTCTTTTCTGAGGGAAGAGGAAAGTTTCGGCATCCAGGAGTACCTTTTAATTATTGAAAAAAAAAAAAAGCAACGAGTTTTAAATCCTCCAACAAGGGCAGATATCCAGTTGACAAACTCAAGGCGTTGCTCAAACGCAGAGAAGAGGAAATGGCAGGTGTCCGCCAGGAGTGGAGGGGGAGGTTCCTTTTGGGCTGGCCCGGGGCTGTGTGATCTTAAAGTGCTCACAGGATGCAGCATGCCAATTGCCACTCGTCTGGTAGTGAGCTGCTTTCCCCAGCCTTGTCTGGCGACAAAACCGAGGCCCGCAGATTTCGGACGGTGGAACCGCGTACGCGGAGCAGACTTCGCAAACGCCTGTGCAGTAGGGACGCTGCGTTGGAACAAAGACCCGCACCAGGTCCGGAGAGCGCCTCCCTTCTCAAGGCCCCATCTGCTCCAAACATACCCTGCTAGGGAGCCTTAAATTTTACTGGAGAAATAAAAGCCCCTCTCTCCCTTGCGCCGAATAATCCGTGGGGGCATCGCGGCTTCTGCAGAGAGAGGAGTGTGCGTCGTGATCCACCTGCCGCGAGGACCCCCGAGGTCAGGGCCCTGCCCCAGCCGAGGGAAGAACCATAGCTGCGGGAGTCTGTCTTCACCCCCAGCCCTAGTCACCTCCGCAGCAAGACCCCTCCGTTTCCTCTGAGTCGTTCCACGTGAGAAACAATCTAGAAATCAATCTCCTTTGATTTATTGAGCCCTGGGGCAGAAAGAGTCTCCAGAAACCTTGAAACTGGAGCAGCACCAGAGTTGGTTTGAACTAGGAAGTCTCTATTTCTTGGCACTCACATGTGTTTGTACACACACACCTAATAAGAACCCTGAATTTTACTTTACAACGTGCGAATACAATGTAGCTTACAGCGCTCGCGGCGAGGCCCATTTATGTGGCCGTATTGTGTTTAATGTTGGGAGCGCTCGCCCTGCTGCCACCCCGGCGTGTGGTTCGCACGCATCTCTCCAGAACCTCAGCGAACTTCAGACCAGGCTTCTGGCTCCAGGTGCAGGGAGAGGAAGAGCGTCTCTCTCTGTCCCAGGCCCGCTCCAGCCCCCCAGCGGCTCCTTTGCTGTTTGTCCATGAGGCTTGAAGTCCTGCCAGGAAGATCTGCCAGGAAGAATCACCACCGTCCCACATAAGGGTTGTCTGTGATGGATGTCCTTTCTTCTTGGGCCAGTTCCCTACTGCAGAGAGCACCCCGGGGGGACGCAAGAGCCGCCTGTGGGAAGGAGGATCCCAGGAGTTATTTCCACCTGCTGAGGAGCTTCCCCAAAACAGCCTTACATGGGGTCCCTTTTCAAAATGCACTTCCTTTCTTCATTCCCTTGTTTCTCCAGAAAGATGACTGTTTAGATTCTATTTCTTTCTCTTCTCCTTCTTGGGGCTGCTGAAGAAAGCATGATCCACACCCAACCCAGAAAATGGCCTTGTTAATCTTCAACTCGTGAGTGGGAAACCTGGAGCTAGCTGGTTGCTTCTTGTCCAAAGAATGGAAAGGAAACTGGATCCCAGGAATCTCTGTGCCTTTCTGGGAAGGCTAACTACCTCCATGATCACAATGCTGATTACCGTCTCCTATTCCCCTCCTCAAAATAATTTCCAGATAGGACCATGCCAGGCCACAGACACCGCTCTGTTACGTCCAAGGAAGCTCGTGGGCAGTGTTGCTTAGGGCACCATGGTTAGAGCTCCAGCAAAACCGGGGCACCAAAAAAGCCGACAAGTTTTTGGAGACAATTTAATGTTTGACATTTAAAAAACCCAAAGAAGTCATAATCAAAGGGAAAATGAGAACCTCACTTGCCTTCTTTTCACTTATTTTACAGTGAAGAAGGGCTTTTGTTCTGAACTATGGGATAAGGCATGGAAACCTTTTGGTTGCTTAAGATTTCTGAAACCCTTATTCCAGGCCACAGGCAGAGCCTAAGCTGGCCCCTGAGGTGTCCAAGAATCATTCAGATTTCACTGGGGGAGGAGGCTGAGAGTCAGCCCTGGGCAAAGCCCGCCTTCCAAAGGGGCAGCAGCCTCCTTTTACTGAATAGCCACCACGGGCTAGAAAGAGCTTCCCGGGGGCTGCTGTCCTCATAGGAAAGCAGAGAAGGTATGGAAAGAATAGTCCTTGTGAGCTCCTGACTCAGGTTGGAGACTGACATCTGGGGACAAGACCGCAGAGAATAGAATGGGTGTAAAGCTAACAAAATGTTCAAAAACAGATTCGCCTAGGAAGTGCCAAAAGCAACGGAGGAGGAAAGGGTGGGAGAGAGAAGAAAGAATGGTATAAGCGACACATCTTTAACAGACTGACCCCCAAGTCAAAATGATTTAAAGATTTTATTAGAAGAACAGATGGAAGATGAGAGCATTTCTTGACGCAGGATGGCAGTTCTGGGGTCCTCATATGGTGCACAATATATTATATTAATCTCTGTATAGCTCAAGATATAAATAAGATGAAGAATGTATTCAAACTCTTCTATTTGCCAGCAACCTTCCTTGGATTGCTAACACTGATGAGAAAACAGTGGGGAACTGAGACTAAGAAAAATCAAAAGCTACTAATGTGACCCGATTGCTACCATTTAATGGAACAATCATTATTTTCTTTCTTCAACATATGTGTCTGATAATGAAGCAAAAAGAAAGGAAAATAACTATCAATGTGCCATTTTAGAAACACATAAACATTTGCTAGATTTTTCATTTTATTGATGTTCTTTTAATATATGTATTTAAAATTAGTGTTCAAATACTAACAGCACAGAAAGCAATTCTCAATTAGGGCTTTATTTTTTTAAAAATACAAGTTCAACTAGACAAAGAAGAGAGATGAAATTGTTGTCAAACATAAAAATATGAATTGAATTGCTTCTTTTTAGATGGATCTTTAACATTGACTTGACCATATGGACACTGCAGAAAAAAGAAAACAAATTATTATTGAATTATTTGCCAATCACCTTGAAAAAGTACACTTCTCATGATGAGAAAAAGAAACTACTAACAATGTTACATAGATCATTTGATCTATAGGGTCCCGTAGACTAAGAGGAGAATATTGGCAACTTCAGGCAAATGGTCCTAATTAGGGTCCAAGAACCATTTCCTAAATTCATCCTTCCAACTTTAAGAATTTTACTTCAAAAACCCACTCTTAGAAAAGCCTCAAGTCCTCAATTTACACAAAGCTCTTATGCATTTGATTAGAATCAGCTAAGGGCATAGGAACATACATAAAAGTGAAGGTTTAATTTTTCAATACTGGCTATAATTAATACATGTATTTATTGTCTATTCTTTAATTATAAAGTAGGCCAGTTAAAGGAAATAACACCCTCTTGCACTAAAACATACAAAGTGTTCTGTAAACATAGGTTTTCTCTTTATAATCTCAACCCTATAACAATTTACCTTATTACTATGTCTTTAATAAGTAATAGTGTAGCACCTATTCCCATTTATTCTTTGCTCAAATTAGGAAAGGAGTAGTTAGTTCATCTTAATCAGTGAACATGGAAATGTATCCATTGAAATAAACATTTTAGGAACTGTACAGCACTAAATTTGGGGAAATCTAGTTTCACAGTTATTTTAAACACACACACATGAGAGACAGAGAGAGAAAGAGGGAATGGGGTATGGGCAGAGGGAAGGAAAAAAAAGAAAAGATCATTATCATGTGAAGGAAATCCACCTCTCAATCTCTCCATGCTGGGCAAGTTCCTATTTATTTAGCTAATCAAGAAGAAAAGTTTTCCAGGATCTAGTTTGCAACGTTCTAGATTTCTTTTCCTGCCCTCTTTGTACTTGCCTAGTGAACACAACTTATGTGAAAACTCATGAAAAGTTTCCTTGTAATAAAGAGCTCCCATGAATTTCAAATCACAGCATTTCAAGCAACTGATGCTCCGCAGTGCAACATTACAAACTTCCATTAACTTTAAAGGCCCTGTGTTGGTACTAAGAACTTCATTGTCCTTGGCTAAAGTAGCTTGTGAAAAGTGCACTCCAGGTCTATTTTGGCTCTTTTATTTGACTTGTTCAAATCATAGGTATTTATGAAGTTACAGAAGCACCGAAAACTGCTGCCATAATTCGAGGATTGTTACTCACGTGTCTGCAGGCAGAGCCACAGCATTTGCCCCTCTGCAAGTGGGCGAGCTGTGTGAGCACCACATAGCCAGTAGCTGGATCCACATAGTTTAGCTGGCCAGCCTGGAATGTAATAAAATAAAACAATTCATTAATCTCAACATTCATCGTATCTCCTCCCCATAATGTCTACTCATAAAATATTGCAAAAAAATTTAAAAAACAATATTAAACTTCTTTCCAGCAATTTTAACGGCACTTACAATTAAAGACTGAATGCATTCCGACATTATACACAATCCAACCTTAGGTGACATAAGGAGAAAATATAGTTTGAGAAAAATGAGAAGTTGATGGAAAAACAAGAACTCCTCTATGCCTAATAACTAGGTAGCCACTGCTCCAATATTTTTCATTTGGTTCCTAAGTAACAAGCTTAATAACAGGTGATTTAAATGATTTTAAGAGCTTAAGAGGCTGAAAATGAACTTTCACTCAGAAGTCGCAGTTACAATTTCAGGACTTAAAATATGTGGATAATGATTTAAACTTACAGAAAAGGTGCTAATCAAAACCAACAGTCCTTAAAGAAAAGTATTACCTTTGCTATTATTGAACACTTTTCTTTACCTTCATGATGTGTTACTCCATCGCATGTTTTACAATATTTTCTTTTTTCCCCCCAGAGTGTTACTAGTTGTATTTTTAGGCAAAACAAAAGTATTGTTTGAACATATTAACACTCACTGCTTTCGCAAGTTTAATCAAAAGCAACTTTTACTACACTATTTCAAGTATCAAGGAAGGATACCCTAGCTACATTCAAACATGGTTTTTAAAAGTGTCTCAAGTACTTTGTGTGAAGGTAAAAGTAAATAACAACCTCCTCTGTGGATTTGGGTCCCCTGGGTGTTACTATGTGGCCTTTAGTTTTTGTAGAGGCCTTTTCCACGGGCTCTGGTGGAACCCCTGCGGCGCGGTAGCGCGGCGCGCCAGCCCTGCCCAAGCCTTGCGTTCAGATGCGCGGGCAGCTCGCGCCCCCCGGAACGCGCCCGTGGGGCCGCGGACAGCGTCTCCAGCGTCGTTTCATAGCTGAATGTTTTGCTCCGGTGGAGGTTTTCAACAACTAGGTTTCGTGAATAAAGTGTGTAGCAAACGGACAGGCAGAGTCCGAGTCTCGGTTCGCTCGCAGGCGTTCCCGACGCGCTGGGACCCAGCCAGGCCGGTCCCGAGGCCGGTCCGAGGGACCCCCCCAAATCCTCTGGACCCCAAAGCGGATCCCATGAAACTGGGATCTCTAACCACTTCCTTTCAACGACCTAGTGTCAGAACTTCACTTCTTGATTTGCAAAGCCCACGTCTGGAGACTTGAAGAAAAACAGACAGACAGGGGGGACTCTGTAGCAGCCTTCTTGTCACTCTTCACAGCTTCTGGAGTCTTCCGAGGGCGACTCTGCCGGCCTGGAGCCCATCGCTGCTGCTGCGCATGCGCCTGCGCTCCCGCGTTCCCCGTGGACCGCGCGCCTCCGAGCTCGCGGCCGCCGCACGGACCTAACTCGTCCTCTATGAGCCTCGCTAATGGTGACACGCGACAGAGACGCGGCCCGAGCGCCGGCAGTCGGGCCGCGGAGCGAGACGTCCGGCGGGAGACAGGTAAGAGCCGCCCGCGCCGGGGCCAGCGAGCGCGTCGTGCGGCTGTCTGCGGTCCCGGGCGGTCGCTCGGCCTGTGACACGGGCGCCGACGGCGCATGGGTGCCTGGGGAGGAAAAGCGCCCTTCCTGTCACGGCCGAGCGACCCTGCTCCGCACGCCCCGGCGCGGGCTCCAGAAAGAGCGAAGCTTTTCGCTCGTCTCCGCCACGTTCGTGTGGCGGCTGGGGGCAGGTCAGCGCGTCGTTGCTGACAGTAGAGCGTAAGCGACACGGTCAGACGCTGCCGTCCCCTCCCCAGGGTCGGGACTCAGTTCCCGCTCTGGGGTCGGACGGCGGTTCTCGGGCCGCTCATGGCGGTGGAGAAGAGTCGCTTTGGGCCATCTACCCTTTGGCTGAAGTCATAAGTACTGGTCACACACACGTGCACACACTACACAGTACACACACACACGTGCACACTCACACTACACACACCTACACACGTGCACACACCTACACACGTGTACACACACGTGCACACGTACCTACACACGTGCACACTCACACTATACACACCTACACACACGTGCACACACCTACACACACGTGCACACATACCTACACACGTGCACACACGTGCACACTCACACTACACACACCCACACACACCTACACACGTGCACACACACCTACGCACACGCACATCTTATTATAATGAATAGGTTACTTTCATGTTGCTTTTCCATAGAGACTCAGTTTCGCTCTCGTTTCCTTGTAAAGACAGTAAAGTATAAACACGCTTCCTTGACGCCCCTTGACGCTCGGGTAGTCTGACGCGTCAGAAACTGCCCAAGGCGAGACCCTGGCGCCACAGGCCGCCGCTGGATCCATGAGACACGGGACGCGGCTCTGGAGGGTCCCGGGAGAACGTGGTCCCGACTGTCGTCTGCCGGCCAGAGGCGGGGCCGAGCGGGCAGCCAACCGCGAAGCGCGTCCGCCGGCCTCGCCCGCTCGTTGGTGAAGCCACCGCGTGGCCACGCGTTCCGCTGACACCGCAGACGAGCACGACGTGCACGCACTCACACGTGCGCACACACGTGGACGTGCATACACACGTGCACACACACGTGAACGCACACATACACACGTGCGCACGCACACACACGAGAGAGCGGCAGTGGGTCCCACGTCACGCCGGGGCTAAGCTCGGACGCTGACAGGAAAACAAGTCACACTTATACTCGACACGACTGCACGGTCAACTCTTTGTCCGGAACGCGAAACTGTCGCCAGTTTCGAAGCGAAACGGTCGGGGCGGGCAGCGGCGGGCGCGTCACAGGCCCGCAGCGACACCGCGCGAGCCTCCCCAGCTCTGCCCTAGCGGGCGGCGTCCCCGCGGGCGGCCATGCGCATGCGCACCGGACCGCGGGGGCGGGGCGGGGGCGTCTCACCGCGCAGGCGTCTCACCGCGCAGGCGGCCGCGTGCAGCTCCGCGATCCGCCGCTCTGCCGCCGTTAACTCTTCGCTCGCCGGGCGCGTCGCCGCTCCCTCGGGCCTGCCCGGCGAGCCAGGCGCGGGGCGGCCGCCGTCTCCCTCGGCAGTGGAGCGGAGGGTGAAGCGGCGCTGCTGTCGGAACCCGGGTTCGACCCACTGAGGCTTCGGCGGCGGGACGGCGGGAGGTCGCGTCCCGAGCGCGGCGCGGTTCAGCGCCCGGATGTTCCCGGCCGCCATGGCCGCGCCGGCCTGTGTGGGGCGGGGCGTCCGGCGCCGGGGCCCGCGGGCGGCGCGAGCGGCCGGGGACGCGGCTGTCCCTGTCGTCGGCCGGGGACGCACCGCGCGGCCTGGCGGGGAAGGGCCACGGACCGAGCCGAGCCCGCGGCCCCCACCACCCGGCCCCGCTGCGGGAAGGACACGGAGCTTTAAGGCAGCTGAGGGGACTGAGGAGCTGCCGGGATGGGGACGAACGGGCCGGTTCCAGCTCTCTGCCCCTAAATGCTAAGTGACTCTTCAGCTGCTGCTTTATTTTTTTTTCCTGAGATGAAAGCTGGCCTTTTTCCTCATGTCAGGCTAGACTTAGGATCGTCCGGCACAGTCGCTACGCCTGTTAAGATCCCAGAGAGCGATGGTCTGTCGGTGCCCGCGGGGGTGGCCGGGTCGGGCACCTGGAACCTTCGTGGCCGGCCTGGGGCGAGGCCGAGAGCGCGGTCGCACTCGGAGCGAGAAAGGCGCCTTGCCACGTTGCTGAGTATCTGCAACATGCGAACTGAAACTGTGTTGCCTGTCCGATAGGGGAAAGTTATCCTGATAACCCCATAAAACTGAAGGTGAAAGAACGAGAGCAAGGCCGGGAGGTCATTTCAGGTGTTCAATCGGCGCCACCCCACCCCTCCCTCTAGCGTGGGTCTCCAGAAAGGAGGGTTGAAGAGCAGCAGCTTTGTCCGTGCTCGTCGGTATTGAAGAATTGAGGGCGAGAATCGCTCTTTTAGGGCAAATGTAGGTTCTAACATTACACAGGAGAGGCTGGGGCGGTGGCTCACGCCTGCCGGCACGCTGGGAGGCCGAGGCGGGAGGATCGCTTGAGGCCCGGAGTTCGAGACCAGCCTCGGTAACACTGCAAGACCCTGGCTCTTAAATTTTTAAAAAGTTGTGCAGGAGAAGGGTGACTAAACCATCGTGTACCTTCTGTATGCCTTGTTTTGGTATTTGTGTTTACTATGCAGACCCATAGTCATATTTTCATTTTCTTAAGTCTTAGGAGCTGATATAAACAACCTTGCTAGTTCATTATAAAGCTCAGTAAATTAATAAATTGGAATCCTCTTTTGCTGGTCAGTTTCCTTTGTGTTGGAATAAGAAGTAAGGATCTGGATGGGGACTGCTCAGTGGTCTGAGAAAAGATTTTAAAACCTGGAAGGCTAAAGGGGGACCCCAGGGAAACAATGGAAGGGTGGGACCAAACTTCAGATCACGGAAAATGAACAACCATGATTAGCAAAGAGAATTCAGCACAGATCAGCCCGCCCCCAACCCCAAATCTCAAACAAAGGAAATAAGTTTGGAGGTTCAGATTTATTGCACTGTTTTTGAAATTGAGGATCAGGCCATACTAAGCAGCCATGACATCAGTTCAAAGGGTGGGAACAGCATTTTACAGACATGAAATAGCCTAGACCAGATTTAAATAGAAAATAAATAGAGCCATCTTATCTAGGAAGAGTCCTGTTACAGGTAACTTTTGTTTTGGTGGGGCTGAGAGGGTGGGAATGACTATAAACAGGTTGAACAGGGGGGATCTTTGTGGTAATGGAATAATTCTGTATCTTGACATTGATGGTTACACAAAATTTACATGTAATTAGAAGTCATAGAGCTATACATTGTTTCAGTGTCAAATTCCTGGTTTTCATATTATAAGCGTGTGAGATGTAAGCACTGGGAGCAACTGGGTAAGGGGTATATAGAAATAGAACCTCTCTGTACTCTGTTTGCAACTCTTTGTGAATCTATAATTATTTCAAAATTTACAAGCAGTAATTGCAAAAAGATATAACAATGGCTTTCAGATTATTTGGTAAGGCAAATCACTTAATTAACCAGAGCCTATTTTCCCTATATCCTCCATCCCCAGGTCTAAATCATCCTGGTGAGTCAGGCCTACAGGTATTTAGGCTGAGAAAGCTCTTCTGTACTTTTCACACGTTACCCAGTGTGTGCATTCTTATACATATATCTTTAAAATATAATCAGAGTTGGAAATCTGTATAATTAAAAGATGAGAAAGTATCTCAATACTAATAATTTTCAAATACTTGCTAATGTGATTATAATATCATTTAGACATTGAATAGATCATCTGCCTCCTTCTTCAGTTTTCATTTGACTTGAGAGTCAGTGTCCTTGCACACCGTGTGACTTTCATCATGTCTTTTGTTTTAAAAAGCCTCCTCAGGGCCTTACTCATCGTTTATCCTAGCGTGTGTTCATTTCTTCTCAGATTCTCTGCACTCACAGTAGACAAAACTGTATGCAAGTAGGGCACTAAGTCCTGCCTTAGAATGGTAAAGTTCTTACTTTATTTACAAAGCATTTACATCTAGATTTGCTTTAGAAAGAGTTATTTTGTGCCACAACTCTACATGTAACATGATACTGGAGGTATTTTATAACCCTTCCCATCCTTTGGGATCTTTATATTGATGTTGAACATGCTTGTTATGCTGGGGTGAGGGAGTTCAGAGACATGCATTCCCCTAGATTTCATTTACATTAACTTTTATTAGTTATGTTAGGACTAATACCTGGTAGGTATGTTAGGACCCTCTAGGTTGCAAGATATGGATCGTACAACTCAATCAATTTGGTTACAAGAAAAGAAATTTGTTTTCTCATATAACCATGAAGCATGACTTGATTCTGGGCTCAATGATGTGACCAGGGCTCTCTCTTTTTCTGCTTTGCCTCATCCGTGCAAATTTCCTTTTCAGGCAGGCTCTTTTCTCATTGGTGAAGGATGGCTGCAAACAGCTCCTAGGGTTTCCATCTCATTTTTGTCCACGTAAAATGAGAGAGTCTGGTTATGAAGCTCCAAAATAAGAGAAGCCCTTTTCCATCCTGGAAGTCCTAACAGTCATGTCTCCATTGTGTGTCCCTTTCTGAACCATCATTTCTGAACCAGTTGTTAGGAGTGTAGGTTATTCTTAAGCCAATCAGGGCCCATCTGCCTTCGGGCAACCTACTCAAACCTATGGCTGAAAATGGCCTCTATTAATGCTGGGGACACAATTAATAAATGACCGCCACGATGTGGCTTTCAAAAGCAAAATAAATTCTACAAGCCCACTAACTCTTTTTTAGTATTTACTATTTAAATGTTTATCTTTAAAAAATTTTTTATTGTTCCTTCTGTCCCCTCTAGAATTCCTTCCTTTGATCTCCCACAATAATTTGTGTCATGTTAGCTTTTTCTATATAGTAAATTTTGGCATTGTTTTCCCAACATATCATAAACAATAGGGAACATGTCTTTTTCAATTTTGTATCTCCACAGTCCATCTTGTACTTTTGTCCATAGTCTTATGGCACATAGTGAATAATGACTAATGAATTTCTGAATGAATAAATGAGTCATCAGTTCTTCATTCTGAAATACATATTCCTACCTGCTGAACAAAAATGAAATTTTAAATTTTAAAATTAATTTTCTGTACATAATATTGCATATTTATAAATATGTATTATTTTATTAATTGTTGCAAATAAGTACTTTAAAAAAATAACTGAAAGATACTAAATCTGAAATCTTATTACATTTATTAAATAACAGTGGGCTGTTTTACTGACAGACAAGACAGTTGCATACATTATCAAATGATTTGATCTAAACCCTTGAAAGGATAATACCTTAAGTATCATCTTTTACTGAATTACAAATGTTTTGAGCTGTTAGTGAACAAATTAGTGCTGGAGCCACAGAGCCACCCACAGACTTGTCCATACTCTGCCTGTTTTGCAGAGTTCCTTTTGGATGCCGATTTACGTATTTGATGTTTTTCAAATAGCCTATTGGTGTGTTATGACATGTCATGCTCGGTGTAGAGTGCATTTTCACTATCAATTCTTGTGATTGAGAGCAAATGTTACATGCCCCTAAGGTTGCCTGTAGGAAATCTTTGTTTCATTTAATTGGACATCCAATAGCACACTTAGTTTCACAGAGCTGGTCTTAGAAAATTCTTCTGGGAATTATAACCATTTCTATTTGCAAGCCCAGCAAATCTCTGCTGACTTCACAGTGGATGCTTCTCCACCAGTGTCGCATGCCCAGAGCACTGCTGCGTTCGGCTCTTATCTTTCCACTTTGTTTTTGTTATCTTGGACGAGTGTGGATGGGCTATGTAATACGAAGTCCAGCCATGTCATCTTTTCATCCACTCTCACAGTCATTCTTTAATGAACAGTAGTCTGGCTTCTATTCCCAATGCCAACTTAAAGCTTCAGGGATGGCTTGATTGCTAAATCCAGTGCACTTATACGGCACCCACCTAGAACCCCATGTGCCTTTAGAGGGGTCAGTCATCTGCCCATCAGAGCTATTCTCTTGACTTCTTAGATCCCAAATTCTTAAAATTTGCTTTTTATCTTTACGATTATTCTTTTTCTGACTTTTTAAAGGGCACTTCTGCCTCCTCTTCTTCCTTAAATGTTCTTTCGAGTGCTTCAGCAGGTCTCAGCCCACTGCTCCTCTCACTGTATAATACTGCCATAAGTGATTTTATCCATGCTTATGTTTTTAATCTATTACACTATACTAATGACTCCCATATCTCTTCATCAGGGTCAAAGCTTGTGAGAGCAACATGCCTGTCTAGCCATCTGCTGCTGGACACAGACATTTAAAGATACTGCCAACTTGGCCAGGTGCAGTGGCTCTCACCTGTAATCCCAGCACTCTGGGAGGCCACGGCGGGAGGATTGCTTGAGCTCAGGAGTTCGAGACCGGCCTGAGCAAGAGTGAGACTCCGTCTCTACTAAAAATAGAAAAAATTAGTGGGGCAACTAAAAACAGAAACAAAAACTTAGCCAGACATGGTGGTGTATGCCTGTAGTCCCAGCTACTTGGGAGGCTGAGGCAGGAGGATCATTTGAGCCCAGGAGTTTGAGGTTGCTGTGAGCCAGGCTGATGCCACCGCACTCTAGCCAGGGCAACAGAGCGAGACTCTGTCTAAAAAAAAAAAAAAAAAAAACAAATATTCTGAATTCATCATGTCCAAAATGGACTTAACCATCATTACCTTTGAAATTTTATTTCCATGTTTATCTTATATTTTAAAGGCATGGGTGCCCAACCATCCATCTAATCTGGAGGTCTTAAGGGACCTTAAACTCCTTCTGGATCTCCTCATCCAGCCATCGGCCGGTCCTACTAGTTTTACCGAAATGGTCTCAGATTTTATCAAAAATGTTTCAAATTCGTCCTCTCCTTTGCTTCTATCATTGTTCTAGTTCAGTTAATTATCATTTCTCCCCCTGATCCCCCTCAACTACAGCTGGAACAGAATAGTTCCCTAATGTAAATAATACATAATGAAGGCTCGTTATGCATCAGGGCCCTCTGCTGAGTGCTGGAGATTTATTCGTACTTTGCACCTGCTGCTTATTCTGACAAGAAGTCCTACTCTGCATCTCCACCTCAATCTTCGTGCCCATTTCCTTGGAGTGGCAAGGTTATACCTGTCCTTAAAGCCCGACCTCCTTTAGTAAGCTTTCTCCAGCTGCTCACCTTGCTCCTGTCTCTTAGTTTCCCAGTCTCTGCAGGCTGGGCCGGGCACCCTGCCTCAGTGCTGTCATAATATCCAAAGCATGACCTTCCCTCTGCACTTTCCTGTTGCATAATTTTATGAGTTTTTCTTTACTGCCAGACTGTGATGTCTTTAACGGTAAAGATTGCCTTGAGAATCTTTGTATGTTTAGTGACACAAGTACATAGGAAATGCTAAAAAAAATACTTGCTTAAATGAATGGATTGAATGAATAATGGCAGCAAAACCCACATCTGAGTCAAATAGGAAAGAAATGAGACAGCTGCATTTTCCTCTAATATTTTAGGTCACGAATCAATATTGGGTTTTACCAATACATCAGTTGTTCTATGGCTATTGTTCTGAGACACAATATACTAAAATAATGAAGTCACTGTGATTTTACTTGGCAATCTATTTAGTAAGTTGCCCCCAAACAGTCATTGAATTAATGGTAAGCACAGCGTATGAGCTGAATTCCAAATGAAGTAAGTATATGTTGACAGTGAAGCGCAGCCTTGTTAACCCTGAACAATCATTTCAATTATAAACTACATGCACACAATCACTGTCACATAAAATATCCAGACTAATTACTTCTAGCCCTTTTGTTGTGCAAGTATTAGAAACGAAGCCTACTCTTACGTGTATGCAATATAACAGTGAAATCTTGAGAAAGAACATTGATTTTTTTAAAAAAGCAAGAATTTTTACATTATTAAAATAAATGGATCAGTATTGTGCTTTTAAAGTTATATGGGCAGCCCCTGTTTTGTAGGATTTCTCACATACCAACACATTTGTAACAGAGATGGTGGTTCAGGCCATAAATACAACATAAAATCAGAGCGTTGCTCTCCGCACTGTTATTGCTGCCTGAGGGAGATGAGCGTGTCCACTGTTCCGTGACTGGAGTGAAAGGCACACGGAGTTTCAGGTCAGATGTCCATGACGTTGCCGTGTCTGCTGGTCTACTGAGTGTGATCCGTGTTAATATCTTCCCGGTGGTGGGCTGCAGCGGTACGCCTCAGTGATCCGCACAGCACGCACGGCCCCTTCAGGTTTTCTACAGGTGTAGAACTGATGCGTCTTTGAAATCCCGTGGAATGCGATTCTATGTGCAGTTAAGTTGTACCATGGAACTGTGAGAAATAAATTTCTGTTCTTTATAAATTACCCTGTCTCATGTATTTTGTTGAAGTAGCAGAGACAGACTGAGACATCTTGCATACCTTTCACTGTGTGTGTATGTACCCTTCAGCGGTATATGGTATTGTTTTTTATGTTGTTAAGTTTTACATAAAGGGTTTCATTCTACTGTATAACCTTCTAAAACTTGATTTTTCAATTAACTTTGTGAGAAGCATCTATGTTAATTTATGCAGCTCTAACACATTCATTGTCCTTATGTATAGGATTCTATTTTGTAAATAATCCTTAAAGTGTACAACATCACTAATCATCAGGGAAATGCAAATGAAAAACTATGATGAGATATTACCTTGCACCTTTTAGGATAGCTATTATCAAAAAAATAATAAAAATAACAAGCGTTGGCAAGGATGTAGAGAAAAGGGAACCCATAAGGCACACTGTGGGTGGGAACGTGAATCAGTGCAACCACTATGGGAAACAATGTGGAGGTTCTTCAAAAAATTAATAATAGAACTACCATATGATTCAGCAACCCCACTTCTGGTTATTTATCCAAAGGAGTTGATATCAAGATCTTGAAGAGGTATCTGTACTCCCATATCGGTTGCAGCATTATTCACAATAGCCAAGACATGGGAGCAACCAAAATGTTCATCAGCAGCTGTATGGACAAAGAAAATGTGGCACAGACATGCAATGGAATATTACTCAGCATAAGAAAGAAGGAAATCCTGCGATATGGACAACATGGATGCACCTGGAGTCCCTTATGCTAAGTAAAATAAGCAAGCCACAGACGGACAAATACTACATGATACCACTTCTATGAGAAATCTAAAATAGTCAAACTCATAAAAGCAGAGAGTAGCATAGTGGTTGCCAGGGACTAGGGCAAAACAGGGACGTATTAGTCAAAGGGTAAAAGTTCCAGTTTTGCAAGATGAATAAATCCTAGAGATATACTGTACAGTGTAGTGCCTATAGTTAACAATGAGGTATTGAGTATTTAAACATTGCTGAGAGATTAGATCTTAAATATTCTTACCACAAATAGTAAGTATGTGAGGTGATGGGCGTGTTCATCAGCTTGATTTATTTATTCTGCAATATATGAAAACATCACATTGTACACCATAAATGTATACAACTTTTATTTGTCAAGTCTACCTTAATAAAGATGCAGGGTAAGAAAAGACAGTTTATTTTTTACCCATGCAAACCCACTGCTGATGTTTCTGGTCAGTCAGCTCACCTTTAAGCAGTGATCCAGGAATTCAGGCTCCTTTTATGTTTTCGTGCAATTACTTTTTAACATATAACCTCTAAGTTTGCTGAAGATACTTAACCTCTTCAGCCTGGAAGTGACTTCACTTCACTCCTGGTCATATTCCCTCACCTGGATGTATCCACTCTGTACTTTCCATCCCTGGTTCTGTCACTATCATTACCCTTTGCGCTTCGTACCTTTTTTTAAGACATGAAAAATTATATGTCACTTCTCCCAACAACCCCTAACACTGGGCTATAACAGCCTAAAGGAATAGAGCCACACCTACTAGTTTATATTGCAATAACCAAACTAGATCTTTACGTATGGTAGAGATGCCTTAATAAATATTTATATAGTCTTATACAGTAAAAATTTTTGAGTACGTTCAGAAACTCTAGTTTATTTAATTTTTACAACATTTTAAGATAGATATTAAATATATAATCATCTCCATTTTACAAATGAGGGAACCGGTCTTTATCACACTACCAAATATTTAAGTGCACCAAATCCTTGCTTTTTTTTCCCCCTCATTTATTCTATATCCAATTAAATCACCAAATTCCACTTACGTTTCTCTCATAATGTGTCTCCCTTCCTTTGAATTGCTATTGCAATCCAACATTATCATTTCCATGCCTAAGTTACCGTAAAACTTTCTAAGTTATATTTACCACCTCCAGTCTCTTCCCTAATTCATTCTTAACACTGTTGTCAAAATATTAAATAATAATACTCACCGTTTTTATTGTCATTTTGTATTATAGTTCAAAAATCCTCAATGTGACAACTTTACACGTAGGGTAAAATATGAACTCATTACCTGGGCATTTGTGGAGCTCCCACACGCTGACCCCTGGAATATCTTTCCAGTCTTATGTCCTATCACTCACAGAGTCAAACACTGTTCTAGCAAAGCTAACCTTCCTCATCTCCCCTAAATTATCCACGTTGCAGACGTGCTCTTTTGTCTCCCTAACAGCTATCCCCTCCCTATTTCCCAGTTTTGTTTCATTGTCCATCACTTCCCCCTGTGTCCCTAAGGTAGATCCTGACTAGGCTTAATTAAATTCTGGAAACTCCACTTTTCTTGCCATTGATTGATTTGTGCAAATCGGTGGCCAAAGACACATGAGGGAAAATTCCTCAGGAAGACGACCGGAAAAGATTTTCTTACTCTTCTAATGAGGCAGTGGGAATTGTGGTTTCTAAGAATACGTGGCATAGTAGATATTTTTTTAAAACATTCTCCTTACAAAATATCTAAATGGAAAAATAAAACTGTCATTTTAAAAGGCATAGTTGAACCTGCAAAAAGTAGGGAAAATCTAGGTACTAAAAACTGAAAACTGAGATAAATGTTTGAGTTGTAGTTTGTCTCTGGCACCACTGTTGCCTGGAGAAATTTGTCAATCTTGACAACCACGATGCTTGGGTTTTAGTGGCTGAATGGGGTCAGGAGATAGTGCCTTGGCCTGTGCCAGAGGAGCAGTTTCAGCCAAGATCCCTTTATAAAGTTGAGACAATTAAGGGGCTACACCCTTATTCGGGGCCGGGACTGGGGTGCAGTTGAGTAAGGAGTGAGGCCCTTGCCTTACCGTGGGCACAGCCCTGCCCTTAGGGAATGGGTGGACTGTAACATAAATCCCACCGTCCCTGGTGGGAGAAGGCAGGATACTTGTCTGCCTCTGTCTAAGCTCCCCCGGAAATTTATAAAGAGAGGTCTGCTCACACAAGACCTTGGGGTTAAAAGTTGTTTCCTACTTTGTTCAGTGAAATCCAAGTCAGGATAATAACAAGAATTTGAACTAAATTGGTAGAACCCCCAGTTGCCTAAGAGAAGCAAAAAGAGAAATAAATTCTCTAGAGTAGTAGTTCCCAAACTCTTTGACACCAGGGGCCGGTTTTGTGCAAAACATTTTCCCACAGACAGCGGGTGGGGGAGGGGTAGAGGTGGGGTCGCCCCCCTGGGCTCCACCCCAGATCATCAGGCATTGGATTCTCAGGGGAGCAGCAACCTGGGTGCTTTGCATGCGCAGTTTGCAGGGGGGTTCCTGCTCCTGTGAGGGTCTGATGCTGCTGCTGATCCCACCAGGGAGAGAGGGTGAGCGGTGGTGGGGGGCTTCGGTTGGCGATGGGGCGATGGGGGGATGGGGAGCCACTGCAGGTGCGGCAGGTGTGGCTTCCCTCCTCCCCCAACCCCCGCTGCTGCCCTCCTGCTGTGCGGCCTGGTTCCTGGTGCCAGACTGAGAATTTGTAAATAAGTCAGCTTCAGTCCTGGCCCCATAAGATCCCTATAGAAAAAGCCCTGCTGGGCTGCGTGAGGTGGAGGCCGAGGCTGGTGGATCGTTTGAGCTCAGGAGTTCAAGACCAGCCTGAGCAAGAGCGAGATCCCGTCTCTACTAAAAATAGAAAGAAATAATCTGGACAGCTAAAAACATATATAGAAAAAATTAGCCAGGCATGGTGGCGATGCCTGTAGTCCCAGCTACTCGGGAGGCTGAGGCAGGAGGATGGCTTAAACCCAGGAGTTGGAGGTTGCTGTGAGCTAGGTTGACGCCAGGGCACTCTAGCCCGGGCAACAGAGTGAGACTCTGTCTCCAAAAAGAAACAAAAGAAAAAAAAGAAAAAGCCCTGCTGAACATGACCCCACAGCCCAAACTTAAAAAACAGACGAGGAAGCCAGGCATCATGGACAATGGTAAACACAAATAATGACCAGCATAATTTGACAACCAAAACTTCCAAAAATGGAATGACTGGTGTTAGGAGAAAAACTTTAGACAAATTAAATTTGACAGTTTAATTGAGCAAAGAACAATTCACAAATCAGGCAGCCCCCAGAACCAGAAGAGGTTCAGAGCAGCTCCAGGGCTGCCACAGGGTTGGATGTCATTTATGGACAGTGAGGCACAGAAACAGCTAGATTGGTTACAGCTGGGCCTTTGCCGCAGGTGAACCTGGCTTGAACAGTCACTCAACCTGTGGCTGAGGGACGTTCGCTGCTGTGATTGGCTGGGACTTGGCTACTTGCTACAAGGGTAGGTTATGGTCTGTTTGCACATCAAGTTGGGTTATAGTTTATCATGTGGGAAGAAACCTTTAGGTGGAACTTAAAATGTGTAAGAAGGCAGCTTTCGATCAAGCTTAATTTAACAATGGATAGGGAATATAAAATAACCGTTTAAATTTTTAAAGATACAAAAGTTAGAATTGAAAACATGAGACAGAACCAAGATAAAAGATTTAAAAAGCCAGATAGATTTACGCAAAAATCAAATGGAAATTCACAAATGAAAAACAGAATAGCTAACATTAAAAACCGAATGAATGAGTTAAAGAGCAGATTAAGTACAACTGAATTAAGCATTAGTTAATTAGAATTAATAGAGAATCCAGATGATGTAAAAGAATATTTGCTATCTGAAAGATGGTGATGACACTTTAAAAGTAAAATAAAATAAAAATGGAATTAATTGAAAATTAGAAAAACATATACATACATATATAAAGAAATTATCCAGAATGAAGCATAGAAAGAAAAAGAGATGGGAGATTTGAAATAGGGGTAAAGAGATATTTAAGATAGATGGAAGATAGAACTCGAAGGTCTATCATTTGTCTAACTGGAGTTCCAGAAGGAGATAGTAGAGAGAATGGGAAAGAGCAGTAAGAATTTTTTTCTGTAACTGATAGAACATATAAATTCTCAGATTCAGAAAGTACAATGAATTCCAAACAGGATAAATGCAGAGAAATAAGCACTAATGAACAACATGGTGAATGTGCAGAACATTAAAATAAAGAGAAGATCTTTTTAAAAAGCCAGAGAGAAAAGGCAAATTAGCCACTCAGGAATTAAAATTAGACTAACAGCAGACTTGCAAGCAGCAACAATAGAAACCAGATGGCAATAACAGCATAATTTTGCAAAATGCTGTGATAAAATCTGTTAACCTGAAATTGGATATCAAGATAAGCTACCTTTGAAGAATAAGGGTAGAAAAATATTTTTCAGGCAAAAACTAAAAATATTTACCATCAACTGACACTCACTAAAGGAACTTCTTAATAATGTACTGCAGAAAGGACTGAGATGTGAAAAGGGAAGATAAGCAATGATAATTATAAATTTGTGAGTGAAGCTAAACAAAGACTGATTATTTGAAATTATGATACTAATGTCTAATTAATAGGATTTTAAAATACTATTAAATAAAGTTAAAATTATAGTCAACAGTGGGCTGTAAGCCTAGAGAGGGATAAGCAGAATTAAAGAGATCAAAATTCTTGTATTGTTTTGAAGGACAAAAAAGCTATTGGATAACCTTAGGTTTAGTTAAATTTGCTTACTAAAATTAAAAGTTAACCACAAACAGTATAGAATTAAAGCATATAATTTTAAAAACAGAAAAAAAATGCCATAGGAAAAATATCAATCAATCCAAAATATCATAGTAAAAGAAAGAAAAAGAGAAAAATGAATAAGAATAAAATTATAGAAATAGACTCAAATATATCAATAATCATAAATAAAATGAACTAACTTCTCAGCTAAAAGAGAAAAATTATTAGAATAGGTTTTCAAATCTACATAGTAGTTAAAAGAAACACAACTAAAATATGAACGTAGGATGGGCGAGGTGGCTCACACCTGTAATCCCAGCACTCTGGGAAGCCGAGACAGGAGGATCGTTTGAGCTCAGGAGTTCGAGACCAGCCTGAGCAAGAGCGAGACCCTATTTCTACTAAAAAAATAAAAAGAAATTATCTGGACAACTAAAAATATATAGAAAAAATTAGCTGGGCATGGTGGCGCATGCCTGTAGTCCCAGCTACTCAGGAGGCTGAGGCAGTAGGATCGCTTGAGCCCAGGAGTTTGAGGTTGCTGAGAGCTAGGCTGACGCCACGGCACTCTAGCCAGGGCAACAGAGTGAGACTCTGTCTCAAAAAAAAAAAAATAATAATAATAAAATATTTGTCTCAAGCTAGCTAATTCTCTATATATGTTCTACAGAAAATTCCTTAAGGATTCAGAAAATAAATAGGCACATCTATGGTTATATGAATATTTTATCTGTAGTATAATGGTTCAGAAGTTAAAGATATGTATACCACTTTTCATTAAAATAAAGCTCATATTTTTAAAAAGCCCATCTACCTCACTGGAATTTAGAAAACTGAATACTAAAAAAAAAAATCCCCAAAGTGATAATTGTCTTCAATTTATTCAATTAATAATTAATCAAATTAAAAGCAAATCACTAACAGGGATATTCAGATAGATTTAACAAGTATCTTAACAGTCCACTTCTTAAAGAAATGTAGGACCAAATTTTTATAAACATTATATAAAACTCTTTACAAATTGCAAATAAATGGAATACACAAAAAAATCCATAATTAATATAGCTACTTTTTCACTAATTTCTATTCTCATGTTTGGGAGAAGTGCTTAGTGTTTGATTCTGAATGATTTCAATGCGAGACAGCGATACGTGGTTAGCCTGGTATCTTGAATTTAAAGAAGTGATGATGAATGCGCTGAGAAGTGGGCAGTGAGAAAATGTCGGGAAGTTTTCAGGAATAAAGCTGCATGAGCTCTTGACCTCACATGTGCAAATTAATTTAGCAAAAGAGCTGTAATGTGGCCTGGATCTTAAGAGAAATGATCATTTCGTTCCCTTTCCTGAAAGTGCAAAGGATAGAGAAAAGGGTAAGAAAAAATAATTCTGTGTCTCAAAAGATTACAAATGGAAAATACAATGTAAACCTTAGGTATTTTAACAGCAAGAGGCATATGTTGAGAGAAAGAGACCTTACATTAGTGTGTTCTTTTTTTTTTTTTCTCCCTCACCCCCCATTCTTGCCAAACCTCTGACCAATACACTCGATGCTCATCACAGGCACATTTTACTTCCGTTATGTCATCTGATCTTGTTTGTTTTCTATTTGAATTTCCACTGAATCCATTCTCTTGTGATAACTGTCAAAATTTCCATTGTTTTAATTTTTTTATTGTACTCTCCATTATCTTTGAATTCCTATAACTAGAACATTATTAAACTTGTCTCTTTTAAGTGCCATGTTCTCATTTGTCACTGTACTCCTAAAGGACTTAATCCTTAGGTATTTGAGGTATTCTTTGGGAGTCTTTTTTAGGAGTATGCATTTCACTGACCGGACGGATTTGACTGAGACTTTGAAAATATCATGATACTATGTTAATCTTTCCCATTAATGCTTTATGTCTTACGGCTGGGGAGTCGGTCCCTCTTTTTGAAATTTTTAGCCCCATTTCCTATAAAGACTCATAGTTGGCTTGAATTGGGGTCTATAATAAGTAAGAAATATGGTCCCTTAGCTTTTCTCACTCTTGCTGTTGGGTAGCCTCTGTGCTCTGATCTTTCTCAGGTTTCCATTAAGTACACTCTTGTTTCTAGAACTAAAGACGAAAAGAGAACCTCATAGCTATTTGCAGAAAGTTGTAGTATTTTCATATGTAAAAGATTTTAGAAGAATTCATGAAAATCAGCAGAGTAGAAGTAAGAGCGATGAAACGAAAGTACAGGAAAAAATGTTGAGCTTTGTGTAGAGAAAAAGGGTTGGCGTTCACAGTTTTATAAACCCGCCTCTGGGAGGCAGTAAGGTGTAGAGGTTGAGTGTGGCTCCCACGGACTTCACATCTGCTACGACCACTTGCCCGCTGTGTGATCTGTACCTTGGTTTATTCTGTGAAATAGGTATAATAGTGAAGCCTCCCCCATTGGGTTTTTGTAAGGATTAAATGAGATACTTCCTGCCGGGCACGTACAATTGTGTCTGGTACAGAATAAACGTTCAATAAAAGTTAGCTTTATTATTATGGAATAGGCTGTCTGCTTTTGTACCTTCTCCATCATTAGAGGAATTTAAGCGGAGGAGGAATAATAAATTGGTAGGGATTTCACAGATAAGATTTAAGTATTGGATAGCTTCTTCAACCCCTCAGATTTGTGTGTCTATTATTTTGTTTCCAGTGAATACCAAGGTATCTTTCACATATGACAATGGTGGTGTTAACCTATATAACGTGCTTTGTTCCTGGTGGTCCAATTCCAATGCTACAGTCTCCTGTAGGTGATCTGGGAGCTCAGAGTCGGGCAAAGAAACCCACCGCTGAAGTCCAGTCTACTGCTGACCTCATGGAGCAACGAGCTACACATGCCAGAGACCTAAACACATAGGCTGTGAATTCAGTTCGAGAAAACCACTGAGGAGTAGGTCTTTTGATAATTTCCAATCTTCCCAATATGATGGCAAAATTTAAAAAGGGCCATGGCATTCATTGTTGGTAAGACATAAATGGGAAAACGAACACCATAGTATATTAGCAGGGATATAAATTGCAAACATTTGGGAAAGAAAGTTGGCCATGTCTATTATAATCTAAAACGCATTTTCTCTTTGACCTACCAAACTCCATTTTAAAACAGCTTTCCCATAGACATAGAAACATCCTTATTTAAGGCCATATTTAGAAACTTTATTGGGGCATTGACCGTGGCGGTAAAAAAACGTGAACAGTCTCATTGTCCATAGGGCAATAGGTAAACGCAGTAAATGCTTCGTGTGGAATAGTGAGGGACAGTTTAAAAGAAGGATTTAGATTTCTTTCTGTTGACTTGAGAGGCCCATGATGTGTTGTTATTTGCGTAAAGCAAGTTCAAGCATAATATTTGTAGTATTACCTAATGCTTGAAACAGCAAACAAACAAACTAACAAAAACAGCTTCAAACCTCCTTTGTTTTTATATATAATGGTGGAGGTGAGGTTGGTCACCAGGTCGACAACCTCAGTTACTTTAGTGCTGGGTCTAGGAGGGAATCATTTCTACATACATTATTGCGTTGTTTGACATGCAATAGATGAAATTTTTATTGGAATAAAAGAAATGAAAAAAATTTTTAATTAAGGAAGAACTTAATTACAAAATGTACCTACTTCCAGCACAATGCAAATTTCTTGAGAAAAATACTCCCACTCTCCCTTCCTGTTCTTTTTTTTATTATTCCTTTTTCTTATTTCTTTCCCCCGACAACTTTCTTCGTTATCATTTTTCATTCCCCACTGCCCCTCAACAAAACCCCACAAAGTATTTTTGTGAAAATGGGAACATATTGCAAGTCAAAATGTTTGACAACATGTAAAGTGATATAAAGAAGCAGTTCATTTGTTTCCTTTTTCACCTCAAACACTAAGAATATATTACAAAAATTATTTTTTAGTAGAATACAGTTTTTTCCCTCTACTCCCATAGAGTTCTGGCATTTCAGTGAAATGGAACTTCCTAAGACCATGCTGTTCAGAAAGAATGCAAAACCAAAATGCTTTCCTTTTCTTTCGTTTTTTTTTTTTTGAAACAGAGTCTCACTCTGTTGCCCGGGCTAGAGTGAGTGCTGTGGCGTCAGCCTAGCTCACAGCAACCTCAAACTCCTGGGTTCAAGTGATCCTCCTGCCTCAGCCTCCCGAGTAGCTGGGACTACAGGCATGCTCCACCATGCCCGGCTAATTTTTCTATATATTTTTAGTTGTCCATATAATTTCTTTCTATTTTTAGTAGAGACGGGGTCTCGCTCTTGCTCAGGCTGGTCTCGAACTCCTGAGCTCAAGCGACCCGCCCACCTCGGCCTCCCAGAGTGCTAGGATGACAGGCGTGAGCCACCGCGCCCGGCCTGCTGTGGTTTTCTTAATGTTTTTTCTCTTTGGGCTCATTGGACCTCTTGGATCTGTAGATTTGATTTTTCATGAAATTTGGAAGTATTTCTGCCATTATTTTTCACTTTTTTTTCCTATTTACCTCACCTTTCCTTCTTAGACTTCAATTACATTCTGTTGGACTGCTTGATACTGACTCACAGGTCATTAATACTCTACTCATTTTTTTTTTTTTTGCATCTTTTGCCTTTCTGTGTGTCATTTTATTTTTTATTTATTTTTTTAGAGACAGGGTCTTGCTGTATTGCCAAGGCTGGAATGCAGTGGTGTGATCACAGTTCACTGCAACCTCAAACTCCTGAGCTCAAACAATCCTCCTACCTCAGCCTGCCAAGTAGCTGGGACTACAGGCGTGCACTACCACACCCAGCTCAGTTTTCAGTTTTTTGTAGAAACGGGGCCTCACTATGTTGCCCCAGTGGGTTTTGAACTCCTGGCCTCAAGTGATTCTCCCATCTTGGTCTCTGTAAGTGCTGGGATTACAGGCGTGAACCACTCCGCCTGACCTGTGTGTCATTTTAGATGTGTTATTGCTGTGTTTTCAAGTCTCTAATCTTTCCTCCTTCTATATGGAATCTGCTGTTAATCCCATTCAGCACATTTTTCATTTCAGATATTTTACTTTTTTAATCTCTAGAATTTCAGTTTCAGTCTTTTTAATATTCAGATTTTTCTTAAGAATTTTTTATCTTCTTGACATATGGAATATATTTATAATAGCTTTTTTAAAAAACATCTTTTTTTTTTTCCTGGAGATGAGGAACGTCTTTTTTTTTTTCCTGGAGTGAGAACTCTGTCCCCCGGCTGGAGTGCTGTGGCACAACCATAGCCTTGAACTGGGCTCATGTGACCCTCCAACCTCAGCCTCCAAGTAGCTGGGACTACCGGCATGAGCCACTGCGCCCGGTTAAAACACCTTTTCTATTGATTTCATTATCTTTGTCATTAGGGGTCTGTTTCTATTGATAGATTATTTTTTCTCCTGGTTGGGGAATTATACATTCCTGCTTCTTCCTACTGGAAATTTTTGATGGGATGCCAAACACTGTCAGTTATATGTAGCTGCTGTTATATTTTGCTGCACTTCCTTATTGTTGGATTTCGTTCTAGAATGCTGCTACGTTACTTGGAGTCAGTTTGACTCCTTTTTAAGCTTTGTTAGGCCAGGTCCAGAGCAGCCTCTGCTCTGAGGGTTTGTTTGGTTCCACTACTGTGGCAATGATCTTCCAAGTACTCATCTCAATGCTCTATGTATTCAGGGGTCTCTCCGCTCTGATTGATTGGAACACGAAATATTCCCTGTCTTGTGGATCTCCAGGGAATATTCCGCTTACTCGTATCTCATGATACTTTCTCACACATTATGCAGTTTCCTCCACGGTTTCCATGTGCAGACCAGTACTCAGCCACAGACCCCAGCAGACCCCTGGCAAATCTTTGGAGACTTTTTGTGCATCACTCTCCTTCCTGAAATTACACCCGCAAAATCCCAGCTGTTTTGGCCTCACCCTCAACTCTGCTCTGTCTTTTCAGCTCAACACAACTGCCAGGCTTTGTCTGGGGACCTCTTCCCACCGCCACAGCCTGGAAGTTCTCTCTGTAAGTAAGCAATATGCTGGGGTAACTGTAGTACTAATACTTACCTCTTCTGATTCTCTTCTCTCAAAGATTATTGTTTTATACTGTTAGTTGTCCAATGTTTCATATATATTACACAGTTTTCTAGTTGTTTAACATTGGAGTATTAATCTGGCCCTTGTTACTCCATTATAGTTAGAACTAAAATTCCATTAATATCTAACACTGAAAACGAGAGATCCTCCAGGGTTTTCTCTGGCTTTTATCAATACAGCTTCATGTTCCATTGTCCCCAGTGTTTCTATTTCCTCTTAATAATCAGGATTAATTACCCCAACCAATAATAAAACTCACTTTTGGTCTGTTTGCTTAAAGGCATGAAGAATCTGAAATATCCAAGTGGTGTCTTTTTTAAAAGTTTCAATAGATTAGGGAATACAAGGTGAGTTTTGTTACACGTATATATTGTGTAGTGGTGAAGTATAGGCTTTTAGCATACCCGAATAGCATACATTATACCCAATAGGTAATTTTTTTATCCCTCACTGCCGCCCACCCGCCTCCCTTCTGAGCCTCCAATGTCCATTACACCACTGTGTGGCCACGCAGAGCCATAGCTTAGTTCCCATTAATAAATGAGAACATGCAGTGTTTGTTTTTCCATTCCTGACTTGCTTCACTTAGGATAATGGCCTCCAGTTCCATCCAAGTTGTTGCAAAAGATATTATTTTCTTCTTTTTTATGGCTGAGTACCACTCCATAGCATATATATCACATTTTCTTTAGCTACTCATCAGTTGATGAGCACTTAGTTTGATTCCACATTTTTGCTATTATGAACTGCACTATGATAAACACACAAGTGCAGGTATTTTTTTAATATGGTGACTTCTTTTCCTTTTCCCAGTAGTGAAATTGGTGGATTGAATGGTAGATCTACTCTTAGTTCTTTGAGAAATCTTCATATTGATTTCCATAAAGGTCGTACTAATTTGCATTCCCACCAACAGTATGTATGTGTTCCCTTTCACCGCATCTGCACCAGCATTTATTGTTTTTTGACTTTTTGAATGACCATTCTGATTGGAGTAAGACGGTATCTCATTGTGGTTTTAATTTGCATTTCTCTGGTGATTAGCAAGGTTGAATATGTTTCTTGGCCATTTGTATATCTTCTCTTGAAAATGCCTGTTCGTGTCATTTGCCCACTTTTTAATGTTTTTTTTTTTCCTTGCAGAGTTGTTTGAGTTCCTTGTAGATTCTGGATATTAGTCCTTTGTCAGATACATAGTTTTGAATATTTTCTCCCATTCTGTAGGTTGTTTCTTTACTCTAGATTATTTCTTTTGCTGTGCAGAAGCTTGACTTCCAATTTAGTAGTACATTTTTGTGTACCTAGAGGAAGCCTTCCTTCCTTAAGTACTAAAGTTTCAAAAAGTTCCCAGAGCCCAGATTCACCATAACAGGAAGTATATGTCACCTACAAACCTCTAGTTTGTAGCCCAGGAGCTCCAGCTAAGTTCCCAGCTTCGACCACTACCTCAAATGCTGGGACGGGGCCCAGAGAAGCCCTGGGAGGGAAAGAGACTGCAGATACAGGCCTGAGGCCCTGTCTCCTTCAAGGCAAAGTGAACAACAAGATAAACCATTACGAGGTTTTGTCTTCCTACTCTCCCACCCACGCTTTTCAAAGGGTCAACCCTGGTTGGGGCTGTAAAGCCTCAGCTGTGAATTTCTGCCTGTAAATTATACAGTGATCACTATAAATAAGGCTTGAACTTTCCCCTTCTGGTCAATTAATAATAGGAAACTCCCCAGGAGACATAAATAGAGATTGAAGGCGGGTGGCAGAGCAAGACTTAGGCCAGTTGGGAATGAAAATCAGTTGTTAATGAAATGTACTTGCATTTTCAGGGTCTGCTTTGTCCGGACCCATATATTTCAGTCCAATCCACTCGAATCATGGAACACTACTGGGTGTGCCCAACTCGGAGACCAGGCAGTCAAATGACCCTGGTTTGTCACAGCAGTGGTGTCACGTTAACTTGTTGTCATGTAACGTGGTGTTCCAAAGTCAGGCTTTTCATTCTCTGCCAGGGACAGATCCAGTCAAGAGCTCTTTCTCAAAAGAGGATTGTTCTTGCTAAAATATGCGGCCAACACTAGATTTTTTCCCCCTAAAATTTGCAAAGAAAAGCATCACAACCGGTCATAGACATTTGAGTACAATTACAATTTCATTGTAATTGCAGGACATTTTTGTTTAACTTTTCACTCACTCTGGGACCCATTAAAAATATTCAGCCTTTTGGTAAATCTGATAAATGCATATGAACAGCATGCTTAAATTTGGCATACGTTGCTTCCAAAATCATAGATGTTTACTAAGCTCTGTGCCTCTTTCGTGGTAGTAGGCACAGAAAAAGTGTAAGAACTTCTCTTTCCCTTTGGAGAGGTTACATTGATGTGCTCAATTTCACTGGCTCTTGAGAAATTTTATAGAAGTAGCAGATCTGTGTATTTCAGTGGAATTTACATCCTACGCCTGGCTCACAAATATTTTATCGAGGCATCACGCACAGCTGCCACTACGTTGACATCAGTGTAGGGACCAGCGTGAGCTCCTGCGGGATGATAAGACAGTAAATGTCTCCACGAGCTCAACTGTGGCACAGAACCAGGGAGCTGTCACCACTCTGGAACCGGACAGTAAAGATGTTCTGTCCTTCAAGGTGGAAGTAAACTTGTGTGTTCCCTGATTATCGGCACAGGGTGAAAGTGTTTACCACCTCAGCAGCTGCATGTCATGTGCCGAGGGTGTCAGCTGGCTCCAGGAAAAAGACACATCTGCAGTCGCTGCTATAATTGGAGGCACAAATTAATGAAAACAGTGATTTATACATTATAGAAAAATTTAATGTGAGAGTATTTTTAGACAATTGGATACTTAAATGTTTACTTCTTGACTGCTTTTTCTCTGATCCATACATTCATTAATTCGAAAATTTTAAGAGAAATCACATTTGATACAAATTAATAATATTTGAATTTAACATATAGAAAATAAATACAATCTAGGACAGTTTTATGTCATCTAGTTCATATTCCTGTATGATGCTGGAAGGTCATTATGAATGGCTGCTTTTTTATCTCTACTTTAGAATGACAACTAAATGTATGTTAAAAATGTATCTTTTACAACATAAATTTTTTTTGCTCTTTTATTTGTTATTTATTCTTTAACATGTAATTAAATAGTTACAGTTCTATCAAGTAGGTAATGAACTTTAATTATCCATTTTAACAAACACCCTAGTTTTAGGAAAGAGGTCATTTATTTATTTATTCAATAATTTTTAAAAATCTGGTTGTTATTTATCTAGACTTTTAACATGATGCAATTCTTACAACCGAATGGATTTCTCTACCGTGGAAGAGGAATACAGTCATTTACTTGTGCTGTTTCTTATGAAAATATACATTAATCTGGTAATATTTTATGATCTAATACTATGATTGCTTGTACTTTATTAACAGGATTCCTAGCAAAATACAATTGGATTATTAAACAATAAATAACATTTCATTTTCTGTGTGTGCAATTCCCTTGTTTTCAATTACAACTCCTGGTCATAAAAATGCAAATTTAGTATGTAAATTTTATTCACTTAAAAAAATATATTCACAGCAGCTGTAGGTGAAAACACAACTGCCTTTCAGCTAATGCCAAAATGTAAATCATGCCACTTTGTAAAATGAGTATACATATTTTTTTTTAAAGTATATATACACAAAAACAGTACCTGATCTGTTGTGAGATTGGGACGTTTATGAACAAAATGGGCATAAGTTGAAAATTTAAATAAATAAAACACAATGTGTAGAAATTTATGGCTTCAGTGAATCTCTGAACAGATGCAATATTGAGCTATTGCAATGATGTAAGCAATGGTTAAACAAACCTAAAATACCTAGAACACAAAATTTCTATAAAATGCTAAATATGTAGGCTCTGAAGGTGCTGACGGTAATATAAAGTCATGGTGATACTAATTTAACAAACATTTATCGAATGCCTACATTTGTGTTAGATGCTAGGGATTCCAAGATTAAAAGTCATAAACTCTATTCTCAAAGGGCTTACTCATATATTTACTACAGCGTGTAACAAATACTTAGGATTCTGTGTGCAGTAATAGAGATTTTTTAAATGTTAGAGAGACTGACCGATTTGCATGGAGAAGTTGGTAAAGGCTCCATAGAGGATGTGAATTTTGAGCACTGGAAGATATAAAATATGGTAAATATACTATATCTTGGTACTCAGAAAGTTGTTTATATAAGGTATTAAAAATGCAACATGATTAACTGTATCCATTATCCACTGCTGCACAACAAATCAGCCAAAAGTCAATGGCTTAAAACAAAAATCATTTATTATCGTAGATAACACATCCATTAACACTGTCTGGATTGCCACAGAGAGTTCATTAGTAATTCTCCGTTCCTGTCTTACATCCTTGCATCACAGTTGGTTGTTTCTTCCTCTAGACAGGGGCTCAGCAAACCATGGTCCACAGGACAATCTGGCCTGCTGCCTATTTTTGTAAATAAAGTTTTTTGTCTTGTTGTTTTGGGACAGGGCCTTGCTCTGTGGGCCAGGCTACGGTGCAGTGGACTGATGATAGTCACAGTAATTTCCAACTCCTGGGCTCAGGTGATCCTCCCACCTCGGCCTCCCAAAGCACTGGGATTACCCGTATGAGCCACCACAGCTGAGCTATAAATAAATGTTATTGGAGTATAGCCATGCTTGTTTGTTTACTCATTGCTGATTTACTTGTGGCTACTTTTATGCTACAACAGCAGAGCTGAGTAATTGCAACAGAGACCCTCTGGTTTGCAAAGCTGAAAACCACAGCCAACCCCCCCGCTCTAGACCAGTATCGTCCGATAGAACTTTCTGTGACGATGTTCATGTGGCCATAGAGCTCATGAAGTGTGGTTACTGTGCTGAGAAACTGCATTTTAAATTTTACTTAATTTTAGTTAATTTAAATTTAAACAGCTACATGAGGCTACTAGCTATGTACAGGCAGCCCAGTTCTAGACAGTAAGTTCCCTGAAGCTAGCAACCAATTTTTGGTTATCGTTTTTACCAAATTATATATCCTATCGTGCTCAGTAATCCGCTTTATACTTAGCAGACTCAATAACTGTCTCACTGAATATTTATTGAATTATATTTATCATGGTTGTTTCCCTTTATTTTAGTCAAACTTTGTGAAACACTTAAAGCTAAAATATTTTTCTCAGAATGATTGGTGATTGGTTCAGCTCGAATGCCCAGTGGCTTCTTGAAAATGTCTCCAAATGTTCTAGCCTATAGGAATTTCCTTCCTTCCTTCCTTCCTTATTCTTTCTTTCTTTTTTCTTTCTTTCTTTCTTTTCTGTTGCCCAGGCTACAGTGCAGTGGCATCATCATAGCTCACAGCAGCCGTGAACTCCGGGCTTAAGCGATCCTCCCACCTCGGCCTCCCAAGCAGCTGGGACTATAGGCACCACGACACCCGCCTGGGTAAATTTTTTTGTAGAGATGAAGTCTCCGCTATGTTGCTCAGACTGGTCTCAAACTCCTGGTCTGGAGTGATCCTCCCGCCTTGGCCTCCCAGAGTGCTGGGATTGGATGTGGAGCCACCGCGCTTGGCTGAGGAATTTTTCTTTCTGACGCAGCAGTCATCTTGGAGGGTCCACAGTGTAAAGAATCCAACCAGGAACCCACCTTTGACCACTATCTCAGATGCTGGGGCAAGGCTTGGGAGGGAAAGGGATTCCTCAGGAAGATAAAAGCTTGGCTGGGATCACAAGACCCAGGGCTCTTAGTGACGCACTCTGAGTTTTCACACAGTCACTTCGCCCAGTCCTGGACTCAGCCTCGGGAGGGCTGCAACGACAACTCGAGAACGACAGTTCCCTTTCTCTCAGGGTACTCAGTGCTAGAGCTGGCTTATCCGTGTTACTTCTTTGTTTCTTCAGGGTAACTTTGTTTCAAGGATTTTACCACCACTGTGCCTTGGAAGGAGCCCGCCTGTTTTCCCACAGGTCTTGCAGACTTTGTCAGAGAGCAGGTGTTGGGGTACAAGTCATTCCCTCACGGAGGTGTCTAATGCAAACTGGTTCTTTTTCTTTTTTTTAAATTTCAGAATACTATGGGGGTACAAACATTTTGGTTACATATATTGCCTTTGCACCGCCCAAGCCAGAGCTACAAGCATTTCCATCCCCCAGACAGTGTACTCCGCACCTGCAGATTGGTTCTGTATATACCCAGGGAAGGGGCAGCCGTGGCGAATCAGATAAAAGGCGCTGTTATGCTTTTCCAAAGCAGGGGCTTTCTAACCTTGCGTTTGCATGACCAGATGGTACCACTGTAAGGTCAGCAGAAGAGAGAAGTCGGCTCCCAGACTATATATATATTCTTTTGGTCTGTATTACATATGTTTTAATGAGCAAGACTTAGGTTCTGCTCAAGAAAAGTGACAGACTGATAGAAGGGAGGGAAAGAAGAAAAGAAAGAAGCATGGAAAGAAATAAGAAAAGAAGGAAAAGGAAAAAGGGAAGAAAGAAAATAAAAAATGCTTTGATAGGCATGTTTATATGCTTTTTTATGTTTTGTGGATGTACCCAATTTGTTTACTCAATGCCTGACTGAGGCCCTTTAACTCCCCCCCCACTGTCACTACTATAAATAATGCTACTTATCTGTTTGTGTATTCGACAGAGTTTTTCTACAGGATACGTTAAGAGTATGTATAATTTATAATTTGATAGATTGCCAAATTGCCTTCCAAAATATTCCCCCCCCCCAAAAAAATCTGTATTTCTGTCTTCTCTTGCAAAATTGGGAATTTGGCCATCCGGGACCTACCTTCCTACCACGTGACGATGAGCTGCAATTGAGCAAGAGCGGCAGGCTTTGCACAGGCCCGTGTGGTCCCCTTCACACGGTCCCCATGTCCCTGCTGCCTCCTTCTTTACATTGAGAGGCCTCCCTAGGCTTCGTGAGCCTCTGAGCCTGCAACCCCTGCCTCAGCCCATAGCTGGGAAACTCTGGGTTTCCAGGCAAGCCTTTGTTTCCCTGTGGTTATTTTTGGAATAACCAGAAAAAAAAAAAAAAATAGATGAACTGTTCCTCCCCTAGCTGTAGCTTTAAAAGCTAGGGAAAAAAATGGGTAAATCTATAGAGGATTTTAAAAATACAACTCGATTTTCAAAGCCAAACTGTTAATCAGTAGTAGGATAAGGGAGCTATGATTCATGCATCATGAGATAATGTACCCTGCTGCCCACTTACTACTGCATAAATGTTGAAATGAGGATGTCTTTTCTGATACGCTCTGAGCAATGGAGAGAGAAGGTTACAACTGTCTCACTTGCATAAGAAGTAAACCGCTATAGCTATTGACTTCAAAGTCAGACGCTCTTTTTTTTTTAGAAGCGCTTTTTTTTTTTAAAGAAGTTAATGAATTTATTTGAAAATATAGATTTATTTTGATGATGATGCAAATGGCAGCCTTTAGAAACACCTTGGCTTTTGGGCTGAACCCCTGCTCTTCCCGGGCCGCCTTTAGCCAATAACCGAACACTAACGAGGTAACCAGGCCCTGCCCTCTGTGCCCAGCGTGGGACTCCTCCAAAGGCAGTAGGTTCCTCAAGCTACCCACTGTGTTGGCTGAGGGTTTGTCAGATCTGTGTCCTGGTCTGAGGTTCTCCCTGCCAAATTCTCTTCCCTCGCCTCCTTTCCTTTCACATCATGTTCTCAAGGCTTTCTCTGCCCAGTCCTTCGGCATCCTGCTTCCGTCTCCCACTGCTGTTATTCCCCCGTCAGCTGCGGGTCTCCTGACCCCATATGAGCATCTGCTTCCTGCAGGACCCAAGACGGTGTCAGTCTGCGAAATCCGCACCCACATACAGTGAGCCCTCGAGCTGCGTGGGCTCGTGTGCGGAGCATTATTCTAGGTGCTTTACATACATTAACTTAAGTAATCTTTACACAACATACCTATGAAGTGCTGTTATTATTCCCATATTAACGAAGGGAAACTGAGGCACAAGAAAGTTTAGCAGTTTTTCCAAGGCCAATTAATTAGTCACAATACAGATGGAATTTTAACACAAGCATTCTGATTTTCAAAATCAAGTCCACACTCTTAATGATTCCACATTGCCAGTCCAGTAAATCATTTATCACAGAGCCTGACTCTACGGTCTGTGTACATTTTGGCTGTTCACATAGAGATGTATTCAGGCACCTCTATGCATCTGCAGATTAATGGAAAATTCTCTGTATTTACCAGAAAACTAGACCTGGCAAGGCACTAAGGATTCCGAGAAAGAAGTTTTTACATTAAAAAAAAAATTAAGCATAAAGTCTTCAGAAGGATGTGGAAACTGTTCTCTGCCTCTGACCAGTATTGTTTTCTTTTTAATTTACCTAATTTTGAGGACGCCTGACTTCTCCCATGCCCTCCGTGGGTGGCCACACCGGAAGGTGTCTTATAGTCTAATATGTGCTGATGAGTATGAGCATGTGTGCTGCATGGGGAATGTTTAAATCACTCGGAAGAGTTTGAAACCGTTCAGCAACATGTAAGTGCCCTGACAAAACCTCAGAGTAACATACCAGATGTTTTAACTTTCTGTTCTCATTGCTGGATGGTGGATAAACTTAGAAATGCATGACTAGTTTATAGACGATCTCTGATGATGGGCCATTTCGGCCAACCCAGATGCCCAAATTCACATCCATTGCAGCAACCACGACAAAACATGAAAACACTCTCTTCACATGCACAAGAACAAGGCATGTTGTACTCTTGGGACTAGACACTTTGATGAACTAATCTTGTGACTTTGACATTCACCAGGGAGCAAAGAATAAATAATTGGAAGGTAAATTTAGCTGAAAGTGACAGTCAAGCTACTCTGTATGTGGCTAGAACTAAGCTTTTTTATTTAAGTGGACATGAAGGGTTAATTTCTGGCTCATGGCACTGGACAGTGGTGGTCCCCTATCTGGAGGACCGAGGGAGTCTGGCAGGAGGGTAAATCAAAAGAGTCTGGCATGTACGAGCCGCAGGCTGTGGGAAGCCCCAGCTCCACCGCTGATAACTTATCTCCCTGCATTGAAGCTGGATCGTGGTATTTAAAATATAGTCAGAGCATATTTTATGTTTGTGATACTATGGAGGTATTTATACAAATTTAAATCTTTTAACAACTAAATTATGTAATATTTCAAACTCACCAAATATACAGAAAATAAAATGACACCCAGTTAGATATGATACATGTTAGATAAACCACTTAGATTTAATAAATGTTTTTTCTGCTTTCATCTATTTTTTCTTTCGTCCTCTCCTCCTTTTTTTTCCAGACAGAGTCTCATTCTGTTGCTCAGGCTAGCGTGCCATGGCATCAGCCTAGCTCAGAGCAACCTCAAACTTCTGGGCTCAAGCGATCCTCCTGCCTCAGCCTCTGCAGTAGCTGGGACTACAAGTGCACACCACTACACCCAGCTAATTTTTTCTATTTTTAGTAGAGACAGGGTCTTGCTGTTGCTCAGGCTGGTCTCAAACTTCTGTTTTTTTGGTTTTTTTTTTTTGAGACAGAGTGTCACTTTGTTGCCCTGGCTAGAGTGAGTGCCGTGGCGTCAGCCTAGCTCACAGCAACCTCAGACTCCTGGGCTTAAGCGATCCTCCTGCCTCAGCCTCCCGAGTAGCTGGGACTACAGGCATGTGCCACCATGCCCGGCTAATTTTTTCTATATGTATTTTTAGTTGTCCAAATAATTTTTTTATTTCTATTTTTAGTAGAGACGGGGTCTCGCTCAGGCTGGTCTCGAACTCCTGACCTCCAGCGATCCACCCACCTCGGCCTCCCAGAGGGGTAGGATTACAGGCATGAGCCACTGCGCCCGGCCTGGTCTCAAACTTCTGACCTCAATCCATCCTCCTACTTCAGCCTCCCAGAGTGCTAGAATTACAGGCACGAGCCAATATGCCCAGCCTCCCTCCTTTTTTAAAAAAAAACTTATTTATATAAAATTTCAAACTTATAAAAGAAGAAACAACAGCCTTGTTTCATCTCTACATCCACACTCTTCCCCATCCCCCTAGATTATTTGGAAGCAAATCTTAGACACATATCACTTCATCTATACATTTTTAAACATCGATCTCCAAAAGATAAGGCTTACTTAAAAATAGATCCATAATATCATATCTCACCTAAATAGTTAATAGTAGTTCCTTAATATCCTTGAGTATCCACTCAGTATTCAATTTTCCCTTTTGTTCCCGTAATTTATATTTGTTTAAATTAGAACCAAAGTAATGTCCATACATTGCAATTGGTTGATAAATCTCTTAACTCTCTTCTAATTTGTAGATTCCTCACCTCTATCTCTATTTTTTTATTTGTTGAAGAAACTCACCCTCCAAATTTTGCTGATTGTATACCAGTGGCTCCATTTAACATTTTTCTTTGTCCCCTGTTTTTTAATCCGTTGGGAGTTGGATCCAGACATTTAAGTGAACATAAGTTCTCTTTTTTAGCAAGAATATTTCATAGATAATCTTGTGTGCTTCTATCTGGGGCATGTAATGTTGATTTGACTTTCTTTTATGATTACTGCTCAGATTATCTTCTCTTTTATCATCTTCTCTTTAAAGAAATAAAATGTAGACACAGCAGAAGTCCTATCCCACCATCTTTCCCTCCACAGAGGTAAATACCTTTGTGTGTTTCATGTTCATACATACTTTTATACCTTACTTACATATGCATATTTTCACAAACTAGATTTAAAATATGTTCATATGCTTAAAATTTTTTACTCAATTGGTATCACACTATATGAATGTATTTGTAGCTTCCTTTTGGGATTGATCTATGCTGATATATGAGGATCTAAGTCATTTTTTAAAACTATGCTTTAATATTGCACTATGTAAATGGATCCCACTTTATTTTATCAATGTCTTTACTTATGAGCAAGTATGTCAGTTTCACTTTCTCCTATTATAAATAGCACCGCAGTGAATATTCTTGTCCCCAAGTCCTTGTGCATAGGTACTCAAGTTACCCCAGGACACGTACCTACAAGGGAAAGTTCTAGGTTGCACTGGTGCACTGGAGTTAGCTTGTACTGGCTCGTGAGAGCCTATTGTTAGATTTTCAAACTTTTGTGAGCTGACTATTAAACAAAAATTATTAAAAATTAAATTATATAAGCTTACAAGTAAGTTAATTATATAAAAACAAAAGTAACAAGTACCTAAGACTCCTGACTTTAATTATTTTACTACAATTTGCTGTGCTCCTATCGTCCATGCTACCATTACCTGTGCTGTCCAGGTTGTTCACAGGTGTTGTGTCTGTGTGGGAGAACCTCCACGTGACTGTGCTACTGGGCCTCTCTGCTCTGCACCGAGTGGAATCACATCGGTAGCTGGAAATCAGCCACGATGGGAGTGTTTACACCACAGGAATTGAACACTCCTGCAAATCAGGGCTTAATTTATTGCTTTGTTGATGGTGGAGATTTAAGAAAATAAGAGGAAAATGTTACTAATGCAGATTAATCTTAAAAGTGTATCATGTCTATAGCACTTACATTGCAAATAGCACAAGAAATTGAGGAAACATTCTTCTAATACTTGAAACCTATTATGCAGTAAAATACCCAATGTCACATTAAATAGTCACATTCAAATTCTCTGGGAAGCAATGGACTATTCAGTGAATGACGGAACAATTTAGAGATCTAACTCACAGCATACTCAAAAATAAATTCCTCGTGGATTAAAGATCTCAATAGACAAAGCATTTTTCTTTTGAAAGAAAACGTAAGAGAATATCTTCGTGACTGGCAAGAAGGCATCACTCAGATCCATTTTCAAGAAATGTCTCATTGGTCAACAGGAAGGAGTGTCAAGAGCTGTCGGCCTCCCGCCTTCTCTGGATCCACCTCAGCTTTTAGCTCAAGTTCATGCTGTTCTTGAGGAGCCCACCAGCCAACGACTGAGCAAGGTGGTGATCAAAGTTCAAGCCATTTCCACCCAACACGGGATTCCTTGGATGGGCAACCTCTGTTCTGGAGCCCCTGCTGGGTGGAGACTGTCAGATCTGCGTTCTGGTCTGACAGCCCCCACCCCCCGCCCCCAGCCCCAGTCCTGCTTACCCTTTTTTTTTCTTTCTTGGGTGTTAGTCCTCAATAACACTTCTGCACATCTGACTTCACCTCAGGGTCTGCTTCCTGGGAAATCCCACCTTCTCCAATCTTTATGGCTTTAGGTTAGGAAAAAACGTCTTCCTTTACTAGTTAAAAAGTTCTACAGTGTGAGTCCACTGCATTTTTGTTGGCATTGCTGATTATATTATCGTATGGCTTGTATACACTTCCACTGAGTTTGGAATGCCGAACACTGAAGGCAGACTAGGTTCTAAAAGCAATTATTTGCTACAGTGTTCACAGTGGTTGTCTGTGGTTGGTGGGATTGTGGCTGAAATCTTTGTGTGCTTATCTGTAGTTCTTCAGTGGTCTACAACAAACTTATTCTACTTCTATATGAGTTAAGGATAAAAGTAGACTTATTTAGGATGGGTGTTTCGTAGCAATGGCTGGGAACTTGGACACTAATTCTACTCAATTCAACAAACATCTGTTGAGAACTTAGAAGTTGACACGTGTTGTTTTAAAATAGCAGAAGGTTCAACTGCAATTAAGATTTTCCTTGTTATCAAGGATCTTACAAACTAGAATCAAGGCGGGAAACACTCTGTAGGAGTGTTTTGACCAGTTGATTGTATTCTATCTTAATTTCGGTCAGGTTCGCTTTGCTTAGAAACCATGTGCTTCAGTTTCAGATGGTAGCAGCATTTCATCTAGAAAATTACCCTCTAGATTTAGTTAAGGGGAGAAATCATTCTTTCCAGGTAACACAGGGTCTTTCTCACATGACTTCACAATGGCGAGTGACCGCTGCTCTGCTCTTTCTACCCGCCGCGTTCCTGGGCTGAGATCTCCTCCTTCATCCCTGATAATCAGCTTCTCCTCCCTGTGGTGGTGAGAAGCCGAGTGCCGTTCGGTTAGAAATAGGAACAGGAATGGACGTTGCAGAATTTCTTGGCACTAAAATAAGGTATAATTTTTTAAAAAGCTGTTTAGATTAATATTGAATGAAGAATGTGTAGGAATGAAAAGGAAACCGTTGTGTGCTAAGATTTTGAAGTGAGCTGGCCCAAAATCCCTTATGACAGAGAGAAATATGTGTCTGACGAGCCCAGTGGCACTAGACTAAACTCGGTGATAGTGATGATTTAGAACCTGGCACTGCAAAGTTTTTAGTTCTATGTGTAAACTGCAACACCCCCACGTCCACTGGGTCTGAATTGGAAAAGATACTCTAACTCATCTCAGCCAACCTTCAAAGGAAAGCTAATCAGAAGACGGGCTGGAGGAGAGCAGAGAGGACTGGTTTTATGTCTAATCTGTCAGGGCAGTAGTCTCTGAATCTGGTCTTTCCAAACAGAAAAGATTGCTTATTGTTTTCCTTGTAGAACTATCACACATCTGGCAACGTCCCAAAGACTCAATTTATTCTCTAGGGTCTTAGCACCAGAAAAAGACAAAGAAGAGACTTTTTTCATGGTCATTCAGAGGAAATGGAATGAAAATCTTGTGCAGCTATATAGTTAAAAAAGAAAAGCCTCAAAAACTAAGAAATCCTCTATGCCAGGAGTCCCCAACCTATGGTGAGTTGTAATTATTTCATTATATATTACCATATAATAATAATAGAAATAAAGTGCACAGTAAATGCAATGCGCTTGAGTCATCCCAAAACCATCCCCCCTGCCTTGCCACCCAGTACATGGAAAAATTGTCTTCCATGAACACGGTCCCTGGTGCCAAAAAGTTTGGGGACCACTGCTCTATGCAATTTCTATGTTTGGGCTATTTTTTTTAATTTAAAGTAGAAATACCTGAGAAAAGGCAATAATAAAAATATTTCATAGACAGTTTAGTTGTGTTTAGTTGAAACTCTTATGGCCAGATCTTTGGGAAAGTAAGGAAACTGTGCAAAGTCATGAGTTCCCAGTAGTATTCCGTGGTGCTGCGGCAATGAAAATAATGTGCTCTCATACACCCAGGCCAGAGATCTCAGGCCTTGAAGCCCCGATCAGCCAGGGGATCCCTCTTGACACATTTCTCTCGCCGTCTCTGCCTCCCACACCACGGAGCCCCCGTGGAAGATTAGCTATTTCATGATCCCTCACTTAGCAAAACTAGCATATTTGATCTATTTAAAGATATTTTTTCCACATCTTTATTCATGTAAAATGAAATGTATCTTATCCTGATGGCCCATCATTATTTAGTTGATAATATTTCTTTTTTTCTTGGTGGGGAATAAATTAATGGCCCATTTTAAAATAGATTAAGTAAAATGCCACACTAATAATGATGATAATGTCGATTGCACTTTGGAGAACTTTCTTTGTACAAGTCACTGTGCTAAGTGCTTTATGATTAGTATCTCATCTAAAGGGATCTGCACAGACGTGTACGAGGATCACTGTCATCTTGTGTTAGAACACCAAGACCGGGAAGCTTTAACTTGTAAGAAATAAGCCTTCCAGACCCAGGTCTATCTACAGCCAAACTGTTCTTTTTCCACCAGGTCACACTGCTTCTCAAAGTAGCAGCAGCTGCCTCTTTTTACCCAGTTCCAATAATAACAACAACAACAATAGCGTAACGATAATAGAGCAAACACTTATCCGGCATTTATGTGCCACACACTGTTTGTATTTATAGATGAACTCATTTAATACGACACACCTGTAAGGTCAGTTCTGTTATGATCCTTATTTCACAGAAGCGGGAACAGCAACACAGAGCCCTTGCCCAAAGACGCACACACACCGGGACTGGCAGTCCCACTAGGGACCTCTCCTCCCAGTAGGAGCTCACAGCCCTGTGTCCACAGGCTGTGACCACAGTTCATTCATTCATCGGTTTTCAGGAAGAAGAGCAATGTATATTCCAGTTTATTATTGTTTTTCTTCAGATCTGATACACCTCCATATACAGCAAGCTTTTTGCAGGTTGCAAAAAATGTATACAGTAATCCTTCTTTGGGACACTTTACTGAAGTATCAGGATTTAGCGACATAAAACAAGTAAATTACAGGGTAAAAAGGAATGAAACTAACATATTTAGTACCTCATCTGAACTAGGCATTTTCCTCATGTTACACATATAATCCTTATAACAATCTATTGCTGTTTTCATCTTATAAATAAAGATGCTGAGTGAAGGTGAGAGGTGTAAACAAATATGTGAACCAGGTCACAGTGATAGCGACAGAACAGGTGCTCCCACCTAGACCTGTCTGGTGCGCAGGCTGATACACAGGAACGGCCAAAATGTATGTGGACAATACAGGGGGTGGAAAGAAAGAGAAATCTGATTGGGATCTACTATGGTCCCGGCAGTGGCACTTGAAGTGGCCCTGAGGATGGAGGGGGTGTAGGAAGCTGTGGGGACTGTCAGGAGAGCAGCGTGACAGCAGGAGTGGCGTGTCATGTTGAGAAGGACAACGGCCCTGACAGGCCCGAAGGCAACTCGCAGGAGTGGCAGGTGAGCTTGGCCACCATCTCCGCTCGTGATGCGAGGCTTTAGAAGACCACAGGAAACGTGTGAACCTGATTAAGAGTCCTTGTGAGGCATTATAAGTCCCCTAGAAGCGTCTGAAGGATGATATCCTAATTAGTGAAATGAAATGATTACTTATGAACATGAGAGAGACCACATCCGTTAAATGACAACTGAGATTAATGGAAAAAAATCTACATTTAAAATTCAAATTCTGGCAAATGACATAGAAAATTCAGCCAAGCTTTTGCCACAAATCTGCTGCTTTTTGAAAAACAGTCAAAGATCCTCAAAATAATGCCCAGGCAATTGAAACAGCCAGCATGTGATTTACAATATGTGCCACCGAATTTGAAGAGCTTTGGAAGGAGGTTCACTTAAACCTCATGAAGACAATGATTTAAAGCAGGGAATGGAGCCACCGAGTGTGGGCAGAAGCGAGAAAGGTTATTGCAAAAACAGCCTGTCTTCTCTTGCAAGGAAAAAAACCAGAAGCAGGGAGGGTCTGCAGTCAATCAGTGTGTCTAAATGACTGTATCAACCTAAAAAATGCAGGTCAACACTGGGCTTTTCAAAGTGAAGATGGATTTCACCTCCCATCTCTTCCCTCCTCCACCCGTCCAAACACGGCACCACCACCTTGGCCATCGCGGCAGGACAGCACCGGTGAGGGGCTGGAGCTGAGATTTGGAACAGAGCACTGGGAAGTCAATCCGCCAGCTGGAGCAGAAAGTCTAAGCAACATAAATTTCTTGGAAAATGACCCTGTATTCTGGCAATTACTACCGTGAATGAGAAAACTTCAGAATCTTAACCCAGAACAGGCTTCCCCCGGCCCCCAAAGTCCTCTACAGTGTGTTTTACTCTTGTATTCATCCTTGATTCACAACTGCAAGAAATCTTAACGATGTTTATTCCTGAATGACTTTAAAAAATTTTATGCTATCAAACAATTTCAGACGTAATTGTGGATTATCTGTTGAGACTTTAAACTTTTTTCTCACTTTTGAAAAAAGAATGTTGTACATGTATTTCTGTGAAATGCCTTAAAAATGAAAAACATACAATAAATTTAGAATCTACTCATGTTTACAGTTTAAACATTTCCATTTTCAAGGATAAAAATTGGTGTAGCAAGTCAGCCTAACCTAGACGCTCTTGTCATTAGAACCCCACAGTAGAAAAGAGGCAAATGGCAAGTGAAATACTTTTGGCATTTTCTGCTAACTCCTCCGGGCAGTGTACAGTGGGGAACCCGACTAATTCCATCTTATTTTGTGATAAATAAGACGGTCCAAGTCCAAGGGTCTTTCTGTGCAGAAATTAGTGTTCCTCGTTAAAAGTCTACAAAAGATTTGATTGTGACCTGGAGTTTGGGCAGTCAGACAAAATAAATCAGCCACTTCACTTTTTTTAAACCCAAGGAGTTCATGTTGGCCTCCATGTTCCTTTTCATATTCTCTCACGTAATCTCTGAAAAGGAAGTGATGAATATAAATGAAAATGAAAATAACTTGAGAACAGGAACTCCCCTTGGAGTTAAAGACCTGAGTTCTAGTCACAGCTCTGCTGTTTAACAACATGGTTAACAGCCTTAACCTCTGAGCCTGGCTTTTTGGTGTGTGTTTGTTTTTGTCAATTAATTTATTCAAGCAGTATTCACTGAGTGACTTCTATTGTCCCTGGTCCTGGGTTAGGCATTGTGGTCACAAAAACGAACCCTTTACACACAAACCCTGCCCTTGTGAACCTTGTAGCCCATGCGGGGGTGGGGGTGGGTGGGGAATAGACATCAAACACATAATTGCATTAACAATTAGTTGATTATAGTTTTGATGAGTGCCAAGAAGGAACGGGACAGTAGAGACTGATACCTACCTCATGACAGAGATTCCTAATCTTGCTTTTGTGGCTTCTAAATGACCCTAATCCTGGCACATAGTAGGCTCAGTAAATGGTAGCTGGGCGGGGCGCAGCGGCTCACGCCTGTAATCGCTTGAGGTCAGGAGTTCAAGACCAGCCTGAACAAGAGCAAGACCTTGTCTCTACCAACAAAAAAAAATTAGCTGGGCATGGTGGCACATGCCTGTAGTCCCAGCTACTCAGGAGCTGAAGCGAGAGGATCACGTGACCCAGGAGTTGGAGGCTGCAGTGAGCTGTGATCACGCTGTTGCACTCTACCCAGGCTGACAGAGCGAGACTCTGTCTCTAAAATAAATACATAAGTGAATAAATAAATATACTGAATATATCTGAAAATATACTATTTGGCTGATGGAGAAACTGGCAAAAAAAAAAATACAGGATAAAAGTTCTCTGATTCCTATTTTAGTTTTCTTGCCTATCAGAAAACTGGTAGCAATCTTCTCACCAGAGAGCCGACAGAAGAAAAGAATTTTATGAAGCATGTGCTTTACCTTGAGGAGAGAGGAAAAAAAATACTTTAAGGACTTAAATTTAGTATATTTCTTGGGTATACATAAACCTTAAAGAATTCATGTAGGTGGTTTTGAGGTTTTTGTGTGTTTTTTTTTTTCACGTTGCTTTGCTGTGTTACTCAAAATTTAAATCCTTTGACAAGTGATTTTTTTTTTTCTTAGACGTTTAAAACATGAAGCAGGGATTCAAATGCCATTTGGTAAGGCATTTAGTTGAAATAAATTTAATTCAGTCGTGTACAATTCACCACATTTTTGTGAGGAAAAAAATAAAAGGCATCTGACCTGATCGTTGAATGGAGCCTTGTTCTAATACCATTCATCAAACAGAACGACTTTCTGCTCCAAGGCAAGTGAAAACTAAAACCGGAATATTATAGCCCCAGACGCAGCCCAGGAAGCTTCCTGATGGCTCACCTGCTGAATTCTAAATCTGTGAGGGAAATGCTGCTTTTATGGATGCGGTAACTCTGTTTTTGGTATCATCGCTGGAGATATTCAGGATATCTTGTGTTACTGCGGCCGTCTTTAAGATCAAGAAGCCAAAACAAAATAGGGAGGAAGTTACTTCCTCAGGGAAATGTTATATTAGTCAGAAGCAAAGCCAGAAATACATGTCTCTGACTCATAGGCTTCGGCTTCAGGGGACAGTGGTGTGACAAAGGGGAAACGCAAAATGCAGAGGGGGATGGGGAAAAAATAAGCCCGTGTATTAATAGAAAGAGGGGGAGAAAGAAGTTGAAGGAGAGAAATTTTAAAAGGATTGATTCTTCTACATTAATTTAGAGTGGCTGAAAATACCTTTATAGAAATTTCAATGAAAATACAACCTTTGAAAAAGGTTTTTAAAAAATTATTTCCTTGTTTTTGAATGAAAACCCCAGGAAATTTTTGGTCGCCAACACGTATTTCCCTAAATTGGAATATGGCCATGGCCCCCAAGGCTGAATCCCAAACCTCGAAGCAGCAGCATAGAAGCATCTGGGCGGGGAGTATCTGATTCTGGGGTTTTGTGTGGAATCAGTCTCAGAGAAATCAGATCCGCTTCAGGGATTGTGAGGCGATGTGTAAGTTGTAACAAAGACTCAGCGTGCAAGGTTTTTTACACATTGTAAATATCATATTCTTTTTGTTCAGATTAGATAGGAAGTATTTACACTGTGTCTTAAAGTAGAGAAAGTGTGCTAATACTTTGGCCTTTACAGTATTGTCAGTTCTAGATATAATGTATCAACTGTATGGACGAGTCAGAAAATTGGAAAACACTGTATAAAAAAGAGAAATTAGGGAGTGATTGTATGTACATAACATATATATGTATATGTGTGTATATATATACACACATATATCTTAGTTTTATAAAAGGATTCATAGACAGTAACCAATACATTTAACATGTGATTCTTACATAATTGGTGAATAACATTTTAAAATTCTCTTTCCTATTTCTTGCCCCTCCTGGGTTTGCAGTCTTGTCTCTCATTATGCATTCCAGGCTGGTTAGAGGTCACTGTTGTGCACTAACTAGTCAGAGCTCCTAGTTCTGAGATAGACTCATTACGCATTGCAGGCTGGTTACAGGTGCAGTGTGCAATTCACTGTTGTGCACTAACTAGTCAGAGCTCCTAGTTCTGAGATAGACTCATTACGCATTGCAGGCTGGTTACAGGTGCAGTGTGCAATTCACTGTTGTGCACTAACTAGTCAGAGCTCCTAGTTCTGAGATAGACTCATTACGCATTGCAGGCTGGTTACAGGTGCAGTGTGCAATTCACTGTTGTGCACTAACTAGTCAGAGCTCCTAGTTCTGAGATAGACTCATTACGCATTGCAGGCTGGTTACAGGTGCAGTGTGCAATTCACTGTTGTGCACTAACTGGTCAGAGCTCCTAGTTCTGAGCTAGACTGCTGCAGACGCCTTTTGTTGCACTGGTTATCTTGATCAGAAGGAGAAGTAACAGGAGAGGATAGTGTATCAGGATTAATTACTAGGAAGAAAATGTGTGAATTCAGGGGAATATAAATAGGTTACCAAGGCTGGGGGAGAAACAGACAAAATCAGGAGGAGAAACTCTAGAACGTTTACTTTCTTTGAACCACAGAGATAAGATGAGCCAAGTACCTAAGTAGGTTAAGGTTTTAGTAAAGTACTGTATTCCTACTTGCCTTTGCAGAGAACTCTTCCCCATGTTAATGACATTAAAATGAAAGAAGATACATGCAAATGAAGTAAATAGCAATTATAAGGAGAACAACATGGCTTAGTTAGCTTCATCTTGGGAGAAAGCCTTGGTAGTGGGGTTAGTCTGGGAGAGGTTGAAGCTGCAGACAAAAGATTAAGTCATGAAGGAAGGAATTCAAGTTATAGATAAAAAGATAAAATAAAGCCCGTATGCCCAAGTACCTATGGGAAATTTTGGCTAAGTGGTGTTGATCATAAATCTTGTGGTTGAATATGAATGTATCTTACCTGACCCAGTAATTTCCATTGCTGCTTGGAAGTAACCTTTGTCTGGGAAGTTATAGAAATTCATTCTCTTGGAAACCTGTGCAATTTAGCTGGGGATTACAGAAATGATCTCAGCCTGTAGCTACAATTGTTCTGTCTTCCTCATAGGATCACTCCAAGAATTGTACCAACTTGGAATGAGAACAGAAATGGTGTCAACACTCTCCACTATTCACTGGCCTCTCCCCCACAGGCTGGGGTGGGCTTAATCCTTAAAGTGAGCAACTCTGAAAAACACTCCTCTTTGAACCCTAATTGGCTGCTCCAGAAGTCTTTTTCTCCCACCCCCTACCTCATCCTTTTGTTCTAAAGGAATTAAGGCTAAACCTCTGAATATAAAATCGTATGTACTACGGACCAAGGGTTCCTCCTTACTTATGTCCTATATACTTTTATAATATTGTAATTTTATATTAGACCGTTTCCATCTTTAAGAGGCAATGACTTTGTTTTAGAAACATCTGCCATTATAAACTGAGATCTCCTGTCATCTTAAACAGTGTACATCCACACGATAATTTGGGAATGTTGGTCTCCTATCACTTTGTCCTCTGCTACACCAGAATGAGCAAACACAAGAATCAGGTATTTGGGAGGCCTTGCTGGGTGGGTGGGATGAAAAATATCCCCGAGGGTCAAGGCGGACTCTGCAGTGACGGTAGAGACCACAGAAAGAAAGGCCACAGTCTAGGAGGAGCCTCCTAACAGTAGGATAGGCATGTCTCACTTCACTGAAGATTAACAAAAGTAAAAGGAATAACAGCACAGGAAGGAAACCATTTAAAACTATTCCTTAGATATAACTTTTTCCCATGTTAATGTATCAAATGCTCAAACACCATTTTCTCATCTTCTCACACTGAGGAAGTTGATCAGTTTATTGTGTCACCTTAAAGATGGGCTCAGTTTCTCACTACAGTGTTTCGTGTCCCCATCCCCCTCCAGAGGGACTGTTACATATGGTGGTAAAACCCCAACAGAAATCAAGTGGGTGGGAGGGGAGGAGGGGCTGGGTAAATACACACCTAACGGGTACAGTGCACACCCTCTGGGTGACAGGCACACTTACAACTCTGACTCCAACTGTACGAAAGCAATTCACGTAACCAAAATGTCTGTGTCCCTGTAATATTCTGAAATTTAAAAAAATTTTATTAAGATGTAAAATCTTCACCTACCTTTTAAGAATTCCTAACTGCATACTTACCTGAGTTTGTTATTGTCCTAGGATCCAGCTTCTTTTGTCTTCTAGTTAATATCCCTAAACCTGGGTATTCAGTTTTAAAATAACTTCAGTCTAGGATAGGCTTTGGATCTCCAAATCTCCTCAAAAAGCCAGGGTGGAGAAGAGCATTCAAACTGCTGTCTCCTTCACCTTCCATCACGAGTCTGAGTGCAGCGCTGGTCAGACTCAATCTCCGAATCAAGGCAAACGTTGGTACTGGCAGAGTATATCCAGCCTCTGAAACCCTGACGGAGAAAGAGAATCACTTTTTTAACAGCCTCTTCCTCTGCAAGCCTGTCTACCCCTGCCCGCCACAAAGTTAGCCTTTCACATTATCATGCAAAATATTTAAATTACTCATGTTCAGTAGAATTAGTCTTCTACATTATTATGCAGAATGCTTTTAATTACTCCTTTCCCATTTGAAGTAAAACTCGCATTAGAAAAAAAAGTACTCCTTTCCCAAACTCCACCTCTATCACTGTCTACACTGTGACCTCCAGTCCTAACAGGATTAAGGACCATGATCATTATAGTGATATACATCTTAACCGCTACTTCTTTAGCTCCACTTAAAAAAAAAACAAAACAGGGCTAAAGCTTTGACCTTAAAGCTTTTAATTCTGAAGTCCTTAAAGCCTTATAACAATGAAAAACAGCAGTCTGTCCCCATTCCATCCCACTCCCAGTTCTCATCCCATTAAGCACCTCTTCTCTTTTGAAAGCTGTTTTATCATATATATTTCCCTCGTTCTAAAAATTATGCTTGGTCTGAAACTTCTGGATTTAATTTTGCTGTGATTACACATGGTGGAAGCTGGCATGAGCTGCACCTTTGAACACGAAGGGCCTCTTCCCTGCGTGCTGTCGGTTGTGCGGGGGGCTGCAGAAATGGCATCTGCGGGAGAGAAACGCCTTTGCCAAGGGCAGGGCCTCTTCCTGGGAGGCCCGAGTGCAGCTCGCTGGGCACACAGGAGTACAAGTGACTCTAGCGTCGGTCCCTGCAGGGCTGGCTGGGCCTTCTTGGAGACTCCGTCACAGTCCAGCATCTCCTGCCCAGTCCTGTGGCTTTTCCTTCTCTTCCAGAGAACATCCTTGAATAAACTTCCAGCGTGCCAACCTCCATCTCAGAGTCAGTTCTGGGAAACCCAGCCTTGGACACTGCCCCAGTGACTTCCCGCCGTGTGGATGAGGGGGTTTCTGTCTCGCGCAGCACCCTTCCCTCCTGCCCTCACAGCTTCCCCCGTTCCACCTGCCTTACGTGGGCCAGGACCCTCTCAGACAAGTCAACATGCAGTACAGTGGCTACGGTTTCTTTCACGTCCTTTTTCTCTTGCCCGAAGTAAATACTCGCTTCATGGTCTATTTTCCTTAGTTTCTGTACCCATTATCTCCTCCTCCCAATCTTAAAACTACTTCTCCTCTGAACATGGTCGCAGATATTATCTATTCAATCGGTTTGATATTATTCGTGTGTGTGTGTGTGTGTGTGTGTGTGTGTGTGTGTGTGTGTGTTCAATCCTTGTGGTGGGGTTTGAGGCCCTCTTCAATCCCCACAAGGTGAGGATGCACGCTGGTTCTTTCTTCTTTGTTTAAACGACAGTCTCCCTTTTCTTCCATGTTTAAATAACAGTCTGAGGAAGAGTGTGAATAGGAGTCTCATTCTTTCAGCACAAGGGCTTTATCAAGCGTATCATTCCCATTTAAAGGATATGAACACTAAGAGCTAGAGACCAGCCTGGTGACACAATATAATTCAGCACTAGTTAATTGTTACCCAAGAAGGTCCAGAGGTGAGGGAATACAGGATAGATTGAGGGAGAGCATAATGCTGGACATTCTTTGGATGATTCAAACGAGTGTATAGGGCCTGAGGATACAGAAATGGGGAGATCAAGTCTTGGACTTTAGCCAGTCCAAGGAACAGAATATGCATACACGTGGCAGCAAGAAGAATTGTTTTCTTTGTCATTGTTTTCCCTCAATGCCTACCTTTAAATGCTGGGTGAAAGAGAATGAAGTTAAATAAGCAAATGTGTTCTTGTTCCTATTTTAGTGCACTTTCAGTTTTGAATTTAGGATTTAAAACTTGCTTACTTCAGAATGGTATGAGGCAGTTTGTTAAATAACACAACTGGACAATGGGCTGAACAGCTTCTATTTCCCCTTCAGATCACTTCCCCCTTCCTCACTCTGCCGTCTGTCCTGGTACACTGACTGGGACAGGCTCCGGTGACAGCTGTTTTTTTGTTGGATCCAACCCAGGGAAAGCTGCAACCGGCAGGCTAAGGAAGGAAGGGGAATGAACTCAGAGTGTTTCTTCCTCTGGCTCTCTCCTTGCAGTGTCGTCTCCAGCTGCCTTCCTCCCTCACCAAAGGGGACTGCTCTTCCCAAGGCCACCAGCTTCACAGGACTCTGTCCCCACAGCCTGCTCCCCGCTTTGCTTCTTATCATGCAGCTGGGATCCCTTCCTGCTCTGTAATCGTGATGGGGGACACACCTATGACTATACCTGAATTTTTAAACAGGATATAAAATGTTGAAACTCGGAATGATTGTAAACAACTTGAGCTGTGTGCCTTTGGGGCTGACATACCGCAGGATGGTCAGGGGGCTGGTTTTGTTTTCTTGGGCTTTTTGTTGCCTCTGGGTACATGACTGAGGAGTCCAAGTTACCAATATGTGAATTTTTTCACACCCTCATACCTCACAACTAAGATAAATGTATACACTTCTGATTGTTGGCATTGGCTGAGTACCCACTGTTTTGCAGAGTGCTACACCGATTGGGGTGACAGGACTGAAAGAAGAAAGGGAAGCCTCCACCCTTGAGGACCTGCAGGATGCTAATGAGGAAGTCTTGCTACCTATTCCTGCAGATACCAGAGAGGAGGCTGAATCCGCCTTGGTTTACATAAATTAAGTTGTGTAGCCTGAGATTCTAACATGATGATAATGAAGCAAATGTATCTGTGAATTCTTCTTTAGGTAAAGTCTTGGTAGAAACTTGAGACTGTAACACAGGATCACAAAAAAGTAAGGTTCAAGGCAGCTTAAGTGAGGTCAATGGTAAAATTTTTATGGACTCACAAATTACTTAAAATCACCTTCCAAAGTCAGCCCATACCTTAAAAATGATTTCAGATTTCCTTTCTAGGCTATTGAGTATCATAGCTGTTTTTTTTTTAAAAAAAGTGTTAAATTTGTAAAACAATTCCACAAAAATATTTGGTGGTTATTAAACTCTAATAACAAAACATTTAGGAGAAAAAGCTTAGCATTAAAATTGGTGATTTTTCAATCTGGAAATTGTGAGTTCAGTTATTGATAGAAATATTGTTTTTTAGAAGTAGCATTTTAAAGAAACGCTGATGGAAATACACCAGGTGTCTGATATATTTGTGTTTTTGCATGGTTAGCTTGCCTGATGAGGGAACAGGAGACTGTGCTCATCCTATTTGTGAACAGAAAGCTCTGTGGACTAGCTACCAGAGGTGGACCCACAGAGCAACGTACGCAGCAAAGGTTTTGAATGTGGATGCCAAGCCCTACAGGTAACAGGTGCGCTGGAAACGTGTTAATGACGGACCTGCTAGTGTAAGCGCGTGGTGAGAGACCGTGATCACTGCAGGCTCCACGTGCTGCAGAGGGAATTTAGGCTTAAAAGCAACTGCACAAGGGAGGGAAAGCTCTGACATAGTGAAATGCTTAAAGAAAAAGTGAGCTCTTGGTTCCTTGTTAGCAAGAAAAGAGTAAGGTTTTTTTTTTTTTTTTTAAACAAAGCAAAAGCTGGTTGTTGTTGGTCATATTGGTCAAAATTCTGCTGAGGAGTGTGTCAGTGTACTGAAATCTTAAGCATCGGAGCATAGCTACTCTACCTGTAAACTTGCGATCTTGCATGAGAAACCATCAGAGAGTAGCTGCTGCAAGCTCAGAGGACCATGTGACAGACGAAATTTCATTAACAACACCCTGAGAGGGGCCAGTCAGCCACAGGGAACAGCAGGGACCCCCACCGCTTAACAGAGAAGATGCTCCTCCCAGCTCCACCTGTACATTTGCCGCATCTGCTGCAAAATATCTCACCAGGCTGAAGCTGCACGTGTGATTAAGGGGCAGCACCAGGATGATCTGCAGTTGCGAGAGGCTTACAACGCATCGCTCTATGGAAACGCAGAAAACATACTTTTCAAACGAAATGCAGCTGTTCTCTAAAAACAAATACTAAGTTTATGTGGTTCAGTCACTACGGTCTTTAAATACCTCGAAGGTAGGAAAATAAGTACTCAAACATATTTGTTGAACAGATGCATGAATGAAATGGTAAATAGGTTTGGTAAAATTTGAGAGGAAAGAGAGGCAGAAGAGTCTGGAAGGTACAGAACCTTATATTAGATAAAGTTAGTTAATCTGGTACCTTGGGGGGAAAATCTCTAAACTTTAATTGAACAATACATCCTTATTACTTGCTGAGCGAAGCTCCTCCCCCCTCAAATTATTAGAACTATAAAATAATTTATTAAGCATTCATATTCTAACCCACTTTGATTTTATGGATTTAAACCTTTTTTAAACAGAAACATTCTTTTCTTTTTTGAGATAGTGTCTCACCCTGTCACCCAGGCTAGAGTGCCGTGGCATCAGCCTAGCTCACAGCAACCTCAAACTCCTGGGCTCAAGCGATCCTCTTGCCTCAGCCTCCCGAGTAGCTGGGACTACAGGCATGCGCCACCATGCCCGGCTAATTTTTTCTACATATTTTTAGTTGTCCAGATAATTTCTTTCTATTTTTTGTAGAGACTGGGGGGATGGGGGCGGGTCTCGCTCTTGCTCAGGCTGGTCTTGAACTCCTGACCTTGAGCGATCCACCGCCTCCCACGTTAATTGGCACCTACCTAACTCTGACCGGACGGCCCAGGGCAGAGTGGGTCAACACAGGCTGTGCTCTAGTCTAGTCCACACTTCCTACAGGACCTGCTCGTGACCAGAGGTGCCCATTACAGGGGGGGCATTTCCACCCTCATGTTCACTGGACTTAAGGTTTGATTTCAGGATGTGCTGGGTGCTCTTGCGAATCATTTCAGTGATTCCACAGTTCCTGTCCCGGACTCAGTCAGCTGCCAGGCTCCCCGTGTAGCGCCCCCGAATCACAGTCACAGAATGTGAGGCAATCAGATCACCTTAACGCCTTCAGGGTGAGTGCCAGGATTGAATTTATGCATGTTTTTCTCATTGTGTGTTTTAGGCTTTTGGGTACACGTTATCAAAAATAACAGGACTTTATCCTTCACTTTTGTATAGGCTCTCCTGGGGCCATGAATCATCAAAGAAAGCCCAGGGAAGAAGGTGAATCTGAAAACTTCATCATCTTCCGGATAATCTGAATCTGAACAGCTTTACCAATCAGTGAGCTCTGAGAGTGCCGGTGAGCGGAAACTTCAGCTGTCTGCCTGGATTGCTGAGTATTGTAGTGGGAATAGCTGAGGTTCATAGGACGGAAGTGACGCAGGCTGATCTCCTTGAGCGACAACTCTCTAGGCTACGTCTTTACTTGGGTGTCTAACATGCATCCCCACTTTTTAAAGCCTGAAGCAAAACTTCTGGTTCCTTCCTCACCCCATATCCACACACTTATCCTTTCTTCTGTTCCTTATCAAATGGCCAAAAATGTAACAGTCACCCTGTCCTATCCATATCCAATCTATTGGTAATCCCTGTGGGTGTATTCCTCCATATATTGAGATTTGACGATTTCCTATCATTTGTGCTGCAGCTGCAGTCCAGAGCACTGTCCTTTCTCCTGGATTACAGCAGTAGCCCGTAAATGTCTCCCTCAACCCCACTTTGCCCCTGTGCTGATTTCCCTCTAGTAGCTTCCACAGCAAGCAGAATAAAATGCAAAATAAAATAGGTGCAAACACCCTTCACAGTCTGGCTGTTGCCTGTCTCTCTGCCCTGATCTCCCACCGCTCTGACTAGCTATCCTGCATCCCGGCTTTCCTGGAGCGTGCCAGGCTTGTCCCAGACTCAGGGACCTTGCATCATCTCTTGTCTTCACCGGGGAGCCTCGTCCCCTGTGTCTCCACACAGCTGCTGTCTCCTCACCATTCCAGTTGCAGTTTAAATATCTTCACCATGGGGAGGCCTGCCTTGTCCATCCTATGAATAGCTAAAGCAGTCGTCCACCCATCATTCTATCTCATTGCTCTGTTTTTCTTCTTCTGAGCAATTGCTTCTATCATGAATTTTACTTATGTGTTTACATGTTTAGTGTTGGTCTCTATTAACTAGAAGATAAGCTCTGTGAGGGCAGGAACTACGTGGCCTCTAGTGATAAAAATAATATTAGCTGAGGCAAAGAAGCTGAATTTCACCAGAGCGGAGCTGGCCTTAATAACCCGCGAGAGAGTAAGTACCGGGTACTGCAACGAAGTTTGGGAGCCAAGACACAGAGACTCTTCAGGAGAGGTGAGGCATGCAGGAAAAGAGCAGGACAGCTTGAAACAAAAGGACGGCAGCTTTGGAGGCTTTGCTCATTCAAGGAAGAGGGCAAGGTCTGAAGGGGACAAAGGCAAACGCACCACACAGCCTGGAGCCAGGGAGGCAACTCACAGAAGAAGTAGAAAGCACGATGACGACCAACAAAAGATTAGATTTGAACCTTGGTTCCCGGGACAAGTGACTAAACTGCTCACAAAATAATTAACTGCCAAATCAAACCCACCCTGGCAACTGTTTCTAGTATCTGTTTCCAAAAATATACACCTTGCGTATGTGGACAGCTCATCTTCATTCACCTTTTTTTTTCCTCTAGGAACCCATGTTCCATTAAGAAAATAAACCCTACTGTATAATTTGTTTTCCAATGTATAATTTTAACATAAGGGTTAAAAACTATATGTTGAAGGAAGTTTCATACCACAAATACATAAAATAAATATAGAATGACAAAGAATCGTAAGTTTTATTTCCAATTTTTATGCATGTTCATAGAGAATTATACTTTAGTTTTGCTTTTTCATCTTTGGAACCAGGAAATCCAGTTTCTACACCAAGCTTTTCCTTAAAAGATGCAGTTTGTCTATGTTCAGAAAGTTTCTTTCAACTTTACCTTTCATTACCTGTGAAATGAGGGAGTAATAACAAGCAATAATACACTCGTATCTCTTTTAGCTTCTTACATGACTGCTTTTTTAAAATCCCACATCTTGTACAAAGAACTCTTAAAAATGGTATGACTACAAAAGTGTTTAGTACCGCTTGTAATTGGTATTTAAAGATATCAACAAGGTATCACCGTGGCTGAAGCTTGGTTAAAAAAAAAAGACATCAACAAGGGTGAGGGCATATGATAATAAACGCTTCTGAAATGAAATACAACCCACTTGAGCTTTGCTCACTTTTGCTTGGATTGAGAGTGAGAGAGTGAGTGAGAGACAGGGAAGGAAGATGGGTATGTGTTTTACGAAGAAAATAGGCTTTTAAGGCCAGGCCTGGTGGCTCATGCCTGTAATCCTAGCACTCTGGGAGGCCAAGGCGGGAGGATCGCTCAAGGTCAGGAGTTCAAAACCAGCCTGAGCAAGAGTGAGACCCCCCCCCCCCCCCCGTCTCTACTAAAAAAATAGAAAGAAATTATATGGACAGCTAAAAATATATATATGTAGAAAAAGTAGCCCGGCATGGTGGTGCATGCCTGTAGTCCCAGCTACTTGGGAGGCTGAGGCAGGAGGATCGCTTGAGCCCAGGAGTTTGCTGTGAGCGAGGCTGACGCCAACAGACTCTACCTCGGGCAACAGAGCGAGACTCTGTATCAAAAAAAAAAAAACAAAGAAAGAAAACGGGCTTTTGAAAATGGCTCAGTGGCATTACGCAGGCTGACTTCCATTTCCTGGTGCCTCCGGCAACCCCGGGAAGGTGCATTCTTCCACACAGACATTTTTGGAATAAAATGTCCCTAGAGAGTTCGCCTCCTGCTTCATCGTCTGTAGTACCTGTTTTACCTACTAATCTCTACCTCCCAGGACTATTGAGAGGCCTAGCTAATAAAAACCGGTCATAAAGCACTTGGCAAAATCACAACAGCCGTAAAAAAAAATAAATAAATAAATGTAAACGTGGTCAGGCTTGTCTTTCTGGCATGTACGTGAAGTCTTTGTGCACGAAATTATATAGTGACTCCAATGTTAAGAAATTTTTTTCCCTTTGTTTTTTTTGCTTTCATCAACTGGGAGGAGTTTTTCCAACTGGTTTGCTGGAGTGAGTCGCTCCAAACTCAACAGTAGGCCACCTGATATAAAGCCTTCCTTGTAATTCTAATGTTAGGCCTCTCGTCATGAATTCATGCATACATTACTTAAGAATTCATATCTGCTCATTTAAAGAGGAAGTGCAACATGTTTGTGTTAAAAGTCATAGAGGTAAATAAACGGGTTGTGTAGTAGTCAGTGGCTTTATTTATGTCATCACAGAGTAGGAATTAGCAGCACCTGTTTGGTAGTTTTCTTGAGGAACCGGTGATAGCGCAGTATTATTACTACGAACAGTGCACATACTAATAGTGTTGTATGTTCCTGATCCACAACTTAATCCAAGCGGGAAACGAAGGGAAGACCCAGGAAGCAGCTGTGTAGCAGAGAGGAAAACAGCCCACACTGGTGCAGGAATCTTACGAAGTCACATGCAGACCATCATCAGGCTGAATCGTGGGTCCGAAAGCCTCCTTTCCGCTCCAGCCACGCCCAGCTGTTTTGATTGGCAGTCTCGAGACGATAGGAAGAGGCTACTGGAATTGTGCACAGCGAAGGAAGAAAGGCAGGTGAGACCGAATCCTTTTTATTAGGGAAGTAAATAAATTCCCACCAAACTAAGAAGAACTTGATCAGTTTCATGGTGCTGACATTCTGTTGTTCCTTTCTAGAGGGTATTACAAGCAGAAGTTGTCTTACCAGATATTTCCCTCCGTCCTGGGTCTGTGACATCAGAAACAACAGTGCAGATAAGATGATATCCACACTTCTGAATCCCAGGAGAACTCTCAGTCCTTGTTTATCTTTGTCTTGTTCTTATTTTCAGTAGTGAAAAATGGGGAGGGGTTGTCAAATAGTTTGGAGTTTTAAATCTTTGTTTATTATTCAAAGGACCTTCTGCTTTGGAATTGCACCTTTTGACCTGGTATTTGACTGAGTTCTATTTGCTGGCATGTTGCATTTTTTTCCTTCTAGAATTAATCATATATAATTACACATAATATTTGCTTAGTTATTCCCTTGTATTTCAAGAAAGCAGAACTTGGTACGCAGCAATTTGTTTTGTTCATTTCTTTATTTACATTAGGATTAGGTTTGCTTATATGGGTTGATTCTCTTTTATGTTTCCTTCCAGTAAATTCTAATGACATTGCTCATTGGATGTGATTACTCATTCTCCTGAGAGTATTAGATGGGTGTGAGCAGAGCTGACATGCAATGAAGATGCTTTTATTTATGTGGAGTATCTGGTGGGTGGGGTTAAGACATTCTTTCCCATGCAGTGACACAGGGTTACACCAACACTGTACTCTTTCTCGAAGCCCAAGTGAGACTGCGCAAAGAATCCCTGAAGAAAGTTTACCTCCTGTGATTATAATCTGTTGGTGATATTCTGCTTCAAATATTCTTTGTTCTTAACTATAAGGAATTGCTTTAGGTTTTCCAATGTCTAGAAGATTGAGGAACAAAGATAAGGGGGAACAAGCAGAAGCTGGTCAGAGGTAAGAGAATTTATTCTACAGTTTTGGGCAAATCACTTGAAAAAGGCGGAAGGAGAAGACCTCAGGCTGTGCTGTATTAGTTTTGAGAATTTTACTATCTTTTTCACTAAAAAGTTTAACAGCAGAAGAAACAAATATCATCATTTACTATTTGAATTTCACAAATATTTGGATATGTTCAGATTTGGTAATAAAGATGTAAAAATTTATCTGAGCCCTTTTGTCTACAAACTGGGAGATAACTTTTTATTGGAGTTGGCTTTCAAATCAACGTAGAACACTGGCATTATAAGCTATGAGGTGTGAAAGCAACTCAGAGAAGCATATTTCAGGAAAGACATGCTCCCAAGTCCTTTCCTTTACCTTCTCTCTATTTTAAAAGTACTTCATATGTCTTGTGGAGGGAGATTTTATCTTTAGATTAAAATTCATGATATTGCTGCTAAGTGTTAGAAGAACAATCTACTTGGAGAATGTTTTTCTTAACAACACTAAGTTGATATTAAAAGGCAGGTCCTGATAGTATGATTTTTAGATGGTTTTCTAAGGGCTTCAAGAAATTTGACTTAAATAATTTTTAGACAGAATTCTTCTATAATAAATGAAGGTAGTGATACTATTAATAAATTTCACCTAAGAACAATAATACGAGGCTGTGCAGAGTTAGATTCTAGGGAGTGCCTGACTTGGATGAGAGGGTTGCATCAAAAAGCTCATTTCTGGCCGGGCGCGGTGGCTCACACCTGTAGTCCCAGCTACTCGGGAGGCTGAGGCAGGAGGATCCCTTGAGCCCAGGAGTTTGAGGTTGCTGTGAGCTAGGCTGACGCCAGGACACTCTAGCCCAGGGAACAGAGCCAGACTCTGTCTCTAAATAAATAAATGCTCATTTCTAAGTTAATTGTTTGAAACTCAAAATCTTGATATAAATTGGTGAGGCTCACAGCCCACGAGTCTAGTTAAGTTATATTGAATCTGAAGCATTATCAATGTTATTATTTTAAAAATACCATTCTAGAGTGTACCATCGTGTTTCTCATTCCACACTCCAAAGGGAAATGCTCCTGGGTATCAGCATCTCTTCCCTTCTGTCCAAGGCGTATTTCTACGTGCACACAGTGTGTAGTGGTTGTGGGTTGGGGAGCCAGAGGTTACCTTTATGGTTGTCCCAGTACATTGGAAAACAGGGCAAGTTGGCTCATGGAAGGCCTGAGCTTGGATTTCTCCACACCATGAATATATAAGGATGCATGAGTCAGGGACTATGTGGGTTTGGCTTGAGGAAGGTGAACATTATTAGGTAGATAAAATGTTGTTATTTTATATGATACTATAATCAAAACTAGGCAATCATGATAATCAAAAATTTCATGAAAATCAATTAAAAATTCAGAATTAAATATTTAAAAATTTTTTAAAAATGCATTCCAGGGCAGGCAATCAGGTAAGGAATACTTGGGGTTCGAGGAGGGGGGACAAGTAAAAGTAGCTACAGGAGCCCCCTTTCATCCGAGGGTATTCGTTAAACTGTATGAACTTCAGCATTTGTCGTCATGGTCTTATGGGGCTTGAGACAGACCCTTCCTAATGTGAGAAATCCTATACAATTCCCCTCATAAAGCTGACACCCCAAAAGGATTCGAGGAAAATTGATTGTCTCAAACAGTAGAGCAGAGTTAAGGGGAAAAAAGTTTTCCAGAGGATTCATAGCTACATGTCAGCTCTCACATATGTGGTCTGAAAAATTTCAAGCTGAGAATTTAGCATGAAGTGGTCCTGAACTGCTAACGCTCCCAGGCATCTACAAGCAGTGAACGAATGTCCTATCTGGAGAACTCATCTTTATTTCAGACCTTACTCAATTTCCATATATAAGGCTCCAAGGATCAGATAATATGAAAAGAAATTACCACACATAGAAGAAAACAAAGGACCATAAGTTAAGAACCAGCAGGAAAAAAAAATTCAGATAACAGAATCAGATCCACAAATGCTTCAGATGTTGGAACTTCCAAAAACAGAATTTAAAGTATGTACATTAAATATCTTTTAAGAAATTAAGGAGAGGCTTAAAATATGGGTGAAGATAAAGCAGATTTAAAAAAAATAACCAAAAAGAACTTTAGAAATAAAAACATAAATTAAAAATTAAATGGATGACTTTAACAGATGAGACAAAGCTGAAAAATTAGTGAACAGGATATTTTTTTCTTTGAAATTAACCAGAATTCAGCCCAGAGAGATAAAGGGAGAGCTACTATGAAAGAGACGTTAAGAGACATGGAAGGGGTCGGGCGTGGTGGCTCACACCTGTAATCCTAGCACTCTGGGAGGCCGAGGCGGGTGGATCACTCGAGGTCAGGAGTTCAAGACGGGCCTGAGCAAGAGGGAGACCCCGTCTCTACAAAAAATAGAAAGAAATTATATGGACAACTAAAAATATATAGAGAAAAAATTAGCTGGGCATGGTGGCGCATGTCTGTAGTCCCAGCTACTCGGGAGGCTGAGGCAGGAGGATTGCTTGAGCCCAGGAGTTTGAGGTTGCTGTGAGCTAGGCTGACGCCATGGCACTCTAGCCTGGGTAACAGAGTGAGACTCTGTCTCAAAAAAAAAAAAAAAGAGAGAGAGACATGGAAGGTATTATAGAGTAATATGAGTATAATCAGCATCCCAGAAAGAAAAGGAAAAAATGGACTTCAGAATTTTCCAGAACTGATGAAAGTGACCAGTCCAGAGTCAAGTAAACCAAAGAAACCAAGAAAGATGAATTTAAAAACATCTACGTCTAGATACTTCATGGTGAAACTATAGAAAACTAAAGACAAAAAGAAAAATCTTCCTGAAGCCAGAGAGAAAAGATATTGTTGGGTTGCAAAATTGTCTGTTCTCAGTTCTTGGTGTGCTCTTGGCCGAAGAATGACCAGATACCCCAAAGCAAGGCAAGCACGAAACGAAGTTTACTGAGGAAGGGCAAGATAGGTTTACAGAGCAAGAGCAAGACACATTCACCACAGACGGCAAACGGGTCCCCTGTCATAATGAAAGGGCTCTGGTTATGATCTGGGGTCTTGTTTTAGAGGGTCTGGAGTGGGCGCTCTTCGTGGTTCTGACAGTCACCACTGAACCACTTTGATGGACAGTTGACAACATGATAATTAGCCGTAGGTTACTCTAGGTCACTTTCCGAATCCTATAGTGCTAGGGCTGCCTGGCCTGCACACTGGGGAATTCCCTGCATTCCTTTGCAGATTAGCAGGGTGCTCAGGGCGGCATCAAGGTGGGGCAGCACAAGGCCGGGCACCGGGGGCACCTGCCCTTGCACTTCTTCCCCAGGTGGGGCAATTGCTAGAGGCAGCGCCAAGGTGAGCACCCACGTTTGTTCCTAGGATAGTCGGAGGTCCCTTGCTATCTACCTAGCAATATTGCCTTTCAAGGTTTCTTTCTAAGTTCCAATTGTGATTAGGGAACCTAGAAGACAGTGTAATCTTGATAATATGCACAAGGAAATAATTGTAAACTCAGAATTCTTTATCAGTGAAAATATTTTTTCAAGAATGAAAGAGATATAAATACATTCCCACTCAAACAAAAAGTGACAGAATATGCCAGTGTTTATAGCATATATTTTAGGCAGAAGGAATGCGATTGTAGATGGAAGTTCTAAGATGAAAATAAGAAAGAAGAGCAAAATAAGTGGTAAAGTTCTGGGTAAATCTAAACAAACATTGACTGTATAAAACAACTTTCCTAATGCATAATGTATTGTAGTTTTTTCTTTTTCTTTTTTTTTGAGACAGAGTCTTGCTCTGTTGCCTGGGCTAGAGTGCCGTGGCGTCAGCCTAGCTCACAGCAACCTCAAACTCCTGGGCTCAAGGGATCCTCCTGCCTCACCCTCCCAAGTAGCTGGGACTACAGGTGCAGCACACCACCACACCCAGCTAGCTTTTTCTATTTTTAGTAGAGACAGGGTCTCGCTGTTGCTCAGGCTGGTCTCGAACTCCTGACCTCAAGAGATCCTCCTGCCTCAGCCTCTCAGAGTGCTGGGATTACAGGCGTGAGCCACCTTGCCCAGCCTGTACTGTACTTTTGAAAAAGGTTTTAAAGGTCCTTGTGTTGTCTGGGAGAAGGTGGATGTATTGGTGAACTCTGGATTTAATCAGTTAAATTTTACCTGTTAAAATTTGTAGGATAACTGCTAAATGAATAGAAATAGCATAACTTCCAAATTAGAAGAGGGGGTGGAGGGCAGAAGTGAAAGCATAAAAAACAATCAATCCTAGAGAAAGCAAAGGAGAAAGAGAAAACACATCAGGAGAAATAAATGGGAAGCACAACATTAGCTATGAGAAATAAATTTATCAGCCATTTTATAATAATATACATGAATGGCCTAAAACCTTGATCTAAGAGCCAAAGGTGACCAGACTAGATTAAAAATCAAAATTAAAATGTTTTAGACAAATTTGAAACAATGATTTAGAAAGTTTGAATGTAAAAGAGTGAAAAGAGATACATTACTACCAGGCAAATAGTATTCAGAAGAAAACTGTTTGGAATCTAAAGCAAAAGCATTACTAGAAGTAAAGAAAGTCACAACATAATGATAATAATAAATGGTTCAATTTACCAGATGGGTATAATAACTATGAACTGGTATGTTCATTATTACAGAACCCCAAACTATATAAAGCAAAAATTGACAGAAGTTGAAATAGACAAATCCACCATTATATTTTAACTTACCTCTCCCATTAATTATTTTCAAGCAGATGCAAATTCAGTAATAGAAAATGTCAAAAACAGAACCATCATACTTGATCAAGCACATGTATTTAGAACACTGTACCCAGAAGCTGCAGAATATATATTCTTTACAAACCCATGCAAAACATTTAAAATAAGTCTCAAAACATTTAGAAAGATTAATAGCTTACAGACCACGTTCTTTGACTATTACTGTCCCAAAAATGTTAATATTTATTGTTGGGTCGGAAATATCATTGCTGAAATATGATCTCAACATGATCTTGGAAATATCTCATACTAATTTGAAGGTTTGCCTTTCATACACCTCTGCCAGTCACATGGGAAGTTCTATATGAAATGAGTGTTACTAAAATTATACCACTGGTTTCACTAAACATATTATCAAGATAAATATATACTAAATCCTTTTTCCAGTATTTTTAACAAATCATGCATGTAAATCATGTCCATCTGTGTGTCTATCCCTTTTGCCTCAGTAATATCAGAATAGACAAATCTCTTTATTACCGTCAGCCTAAAGGCTGGTTTAAAAAGAGTTGCTCTGGGCTGAGGTATGCACGTGTAGTATTTTCCCTCCATACACTTAATGTAAATTGAATAAACAACGATTTTATGTTAGGCAGGGGTATGACTATCACTTAAAAAAAATCCCAACAATGGATGGAGAAAACCATTGTATTGCTATTTCCTCACCCCAAATTAAAAATGCCTATGTAGGTACCCCAAGTATGGTTTTTTCCTTTGGAGAAGAATTAATTATAATGAAAGAAGAAGTTTGAGAAATTCAGTAACACTTAGAGCAGAAGTGGTTTTTAGTTTACACAATATTTTTCTTTTTTTTCTTTTTTGTTTAATTTATTTTTTAATTTCCGTATGCATGTTGTGCAGGCCTGAGAGCCTCTTCGATGCTTGTCAAGGGGAGTGCTACCCTTCTCTCCTTTCATACAACATTACACAATATTTTTCAAGGTTTTGGAGTGTGGTAACCTTAGGTAGAAAAAGCTTTATTTGGGGAAAAAAATCCCTTATCTGGTATAGTTTGCCTAACTGTGAAACTGAAATTCACAGAATAATTTCTCAAAAGAAAGATAACACACAGCTGTAGCACTTTTTTACTCGATCATACTGCTTGTGGGATATACAATTAATCATTCTCATTTTTCAAACGTAGGAACCGAGAAACTAAAGCTAAGGGTCTCACCCCAAGTCAAGCTATGACAACTCGCTTTGCTAAACTATAATTTTTTTTTGTTTCCCAGTTATGTCCTGTCCTCATTTTTGATCCACGGCTATACAATATATGTCATTTTGTTGACCAAGTAACACCCAATTTTTGTAAGAAAGTTTAAGATTGTTGAAATTGAGTTTAACTTCAGGTTCCCTGATTCTAAATTCTTTAATTCTTGAAACTCCTTGTCTGACTCTTCTGCCTCATGACTCACACTACGATCATACCACATTTCCTCTCATCGTTGTACCTTCTGCATGAATAAATTCTGAAGCCACCCCCATTTGGGTGACAACCACTGTGGCCATGTGTCAAGGGTGGCAATTTAGTTGGGAGAAGAAGGCCTTCCGCAGAAGAACTCAGCTGTGGGCAATCTTTTCTGTGTCCATCATTAGACTTTTTCTACACTCCATCTCTGCTCAGTAGACCCTAAACGTGAGGCAGCAGAGCAGGAGAGGCAGCACGAAGTAGAAGTAAACAGTCAGCCTCAGGCAGATCTGCTTTGATTCCAGCTTTGCCATGACCTACTGGTGCATTGACAAAGTGCTGATGAAAGGATCTATCACAGAGCTATGGCGAGTGCTAAGTGAGATAATGCACATAACCTGGTTACCACGCGCTTTCCTAATGCATATAACCTGGTTACCACGCGCTTTCCTAATGCACATAACCTGGTTAACACGTGCTTTCCTAATGCATAGAATCTGGTTAACACGCGCTTTCCTAATGCACATAACCTGGTTAACATGTGCTTTCCTAACGCACATAACCTGGTTAACACGTTCTTTCCCTAATGCACATAACCTGGTTACCACGCGCTTTCCTAATGCACCTAACCTGGTTACCACGTGCTTTCGTGCTCTGCAATCAGCCCTCCCACCCTCACCCCTCAGGGCGCAGTCCCGGGCTGTCACTTTGTGAGGCCTGCCCCCACCTGAGCGTGTCCAAAACTTAGCGTCTGCGGTGCGGGGACGTCCGTCGCCCACACGTGCAGGCCGGTGCAGCGCTGTCCCTGGGCCTCGGTGCGGAGCTGCTTGGCGGGCGCCGCGTCTGCCCGGTCCCCACCCCGGAGGGGCCGCTCTGGGGTCGCAGAGCCCGACCCGGCCCCGCTGCAGTGACGGGGAGCCGAGCATCAGCGCGAGCTGGGACTTTGCATCTGACATGGGGAGGACCCGGTCCCGTGTGCACGTGACGGGGAACACTGCGAGTCCAGGGACTTTTCCAGGGACTTGCTGTGTGGGGGGCTGTGGCCTCGAGGCCCCGGAGCTCGGGCTGTCCTGGGACGGGGGCGCCCTGCCGGTGCGGCTCGGTCGGTACGTGGCCCTCGGCCGCCCGGGCGCTGGGACCCCGGCCCCGCCTCCCCGCGGCTCCGGCCGCCGCCGCCGCCCAGGTGCAGCCGCCGGGCGTCCCCGCGCGCCCCCTCCCCCGCCCGCGACTTCCTGGTTTGCAGAAGGTGCCGCGGCCCGGGCGCAGGAACTGGGAGGCCGGCTGCGGTGGCGGCGGGGGCGGCGGCCACGCCGCTGCTGTCACGGAGGCTTTGGGGGGTGGGGTGGGAGGCGGGGAAGCGCCGGGGGCGCAGCGGACATGGGCCCGCCGCCACCGCCACCGCCGCGGCTGTGAGGAGCCTTCTTCCCGGCGGCGCGGCCGGCCTGGGCGGGGGCGGCGCGACCCTCGCGCCCGGGGCAGCGGCTTCCAGGCCGGCGCGGGGCGGGCCGCGGCCGCGCTCCGACATGTAACCATGGACCGCAGGACCAAGTGAGTGGGGCCGGCGGCGTGGGGGTGGGCGTCCCGCGGCGGCCCCTTCCCGGCCCGCTCGGCCCCTCAGCGCCCGGCGGCTCCCGGGGCGCCGGCGTCGGCGGGCAGGGCGGGGTGCGGGTGCGGCCCGACCCCGATCCCGCCGGCGGGACGGCCTAGGCCGCAAAGCCGCCTCAGCCTCGCGTCCCGGCCGGCGGGTCGGCGCTGCCCCGGGCGCGGCGGTGGGAGCGCGGGGTCGGCGTCCGGGGGGGAGGGGCGGCCCGTCCGGGTGCGTCCGGCGGGAGGGTCGCCGCCGCGTGAGGCGTCCGGGAGGGAGGCAGCGTGGAGGTGGAGCGGTGGTTATTTGAAGCGCTTTCTGAGCATTCAGGTCACCGTTTCTTTCTGAATTGTATTGACCAGTGTGTCTCGGCTGTTCCTTCTCGTTAAATTGGTCTCTGGCGTTTGTTTACGAGGCGCCGGGTCTGCACGGTGCCTGCGAATACCGCCGGTTAGATGGCGTTTGGTGTGTCTGCCGGAGTATCCGTCAGTGGCTGCTTCACTTCAGGAGATTCGGTAAAAAGCGATTTTAATAACGGTGGCGGTTCTGTTGGTAGGTGTCTCGGGGGCGTGAGTTGTGCGTTTTCCTCCCGAAACTTCGGGAAGAATTCCTGCCCGCTCGCCCGCCCTCCCCGCCCCCACCAGGGCCCGCGAAGAGCCTGGACGTTTATGCTACCGCGAGAGGCCTTTTAAATTGCACAGGAGTAGAACTGAATCAATGTGTAGCTTTTACACCTAAGAGAGGCAGTAAAAGGGTATTAGGAAACTAGGAAAATTGTGTAATTTGGAATTGTTTTCTTCGTTGTTGGACATCACGGTGGAGACGGGGGGTCAAGTGCACCTGCGAGGCTGGGAAGGACCCGGAGTTGAGACTTTCCCACTGAAACCAGTAAATAGTGGGAGCAAATGTGGGTTTGTGAATTAATTTGCATGGCTCCTCACTTTCTATGTTGCTAGGTCCAAGTCTTGTAATAAAAAATTTTTTAAAAATCAATGTTTATTTGGAAGTCAGAGCTGGCTTGAGTTTCTTGAAGGAGGTACGTGTTAAAAACAGCCAGGGTGTAATACGAAGACCCTAAAGTCTCGTCTGCAGGAATAACGGAAAGATGGTAACACTTTGGACTTGTGGCATCAGACCGGGCCTATTTTTTTACCCTCTGATGGAAAGAGAGATAAAACAGAGCTCCGTTTTGGGGAAAAAAAAAGTGTCATAATAGATTTCAGTTTACAATTTGAAATTTAACCAATGAATAGGTTAAAGGTGTGGCGAGTTAGTAAAAAGACAGTAAGTTCTGACTGATGCAGATCAGCCTTACAGTTTGTAGCGGGAAAATTTGACCTGGGGGCGGATGTCCAGTTTCCCCAATGATAATTGGTATGAAAGAAGTCTTCTTTTTGTTATCTTTCGAGTCTCTGAATAGTGTGCTACTTTAAACATGCCTAAGTACCGTAAATACATCTCAAGGAAAGTATATGCAAAGTATCCCATTCGTGGACCTTTACAAATGTCCTATGGTGATCTATTAATAGAACGTGGCAGGTGGAGCCAGGTATTCGTCATTTACACTCAGATTGCAAGTCCTTGGAAGAAAGGCTGAGAGCTTGTGTTAAGCCCTTTTGGCAGGATCTAAAAACACCTAGGGACACACTGGCCTTCCAATTTTGAGGCAATAAGATAAAAGCAATGATTTGCATTTATACAGCCCGTAATTTATAATGTAATGGTCCATATGTTATTTGACCTGTAATACAATTATTCTGTGAAGTGGACAAGGCACTTTATTATTTTTTTAAGGTAAGAAAACAATCTCAGAGGTTAAATGCTTTGCCCCGTCTCAGATCTCATCTCCTAAATATCAGTAATCTTAAATTTCTAATCTGAGACGACATTTTCATTGTTATTTCTGCTATACTGTAGTCATATAGTTACATCTAATATGTAAAGATAAGAACGAGATTAGTCTTAGAATTAAGAAAATACAAGCTTTATGGAGATGCTTATTTGTTATAGGAAATAAATATGACAAAGTTTTTTTTTTTTGTTTTTTTTTTTTAGGTCCAATCCAGAAAGAACCTTTGACTTGGTATTGAAAGTGAAATGTCATGCCTCTGAAAATGAAGGTATGTGTGTTCCATTAATTCTTAAAATAACTGATTGAGTCTATCAAAGCAAGTGTTAACATTGTGGAGTACTGGAACATGATAGTATCAGAAAATAGTAGTTCTAAATGTGTATTCTGCGTTGAGTGTCTCAGGTTTCTGGTAATAACATAGATGCTAGGTCTTTGCCTTGGGGATATAGAAATCATGAATGTTATCTGAGCAGCTTGAATTTCAGGTGTGTGTTAAGCCCATATAATTTACAACTCAACTTTACCATGATTCATTGATAAAGTTACTGTTACTTTTGGGAAAGGGTTTGTCTTTTCATTTTCTTTCATTGGTGTTTGAAAATTTAGCATCTTTTTAAAAACATTAAGGCAAATTCTCTGCCAGTATCAATGGGAGCTACACCAATTCCCTTCTAATGTTTCCGGAATGCAGAATGTAGACTGAGTAGCCCCGTGGGTTGGATTTACTTCAGTGCCACAGCACTTTCAGAGAGAAACAATGGCGTGACATTACTTGGAAGGGTTTCAGTTGTCAGTTCTGTATGATTTTCTGAAAAGATTATAGTACTTTAATATCATGATTTTTATAATTTCCCCCCACATTGGCTGTATTGTACATGTGCACATGTGTGTGTGTGTGTGTGTGGCCATGGGTAGCAGACAAGAGTGAGGAATGTCTCCTTGCTTATTCTTTTAATATTTCTTTGCATGGTGCATCTTCATGGATATCTCCAGTGTAGGACCTTCCTTGTAGTGCACTCAGATCCTGGATAGCATGATGGTTAAGTGTGGGGTTTTGTGGAGACCAGTTGGCTATCCTGAAGCCTTGGTGGGAAGTTTGCTGACAGTCTTAGCTCTAGAAACCAGCCAGCAATTATCTTCTCTTAAGCAGTTTAGAGCTGTACACCTTAAAATAGAGGAGCCCCACCCAGCTGTGGTGAAATGGGCACGGCTAATTTTAGGTAGGAAGTTACCCATGTTTCTGGCTCCACCAGCCCTGCCTGCTGCACCTCTGGCCTATTTGAACTGCTGCTGTCGTCAGGTATATCCACGGGCAGAGAGTGATCCTAAGTTGTAGGGAGCATTTTCTAATTAAAGAGGTTACTTTGTGTTGTCCTACATGGAGTAAAGTTTGTCCATTTGCATTCTTTCCAGGCCCAGCGAAGTCCTCTTTGCAAAATGGGTACTCAAATGGATATATTATTTTTTCAGCTCTAGTTTAAATCTATTCTACAGTATATTTGTTATGAATTAATCTTGAAAATAACCATAGCATTACCTAAGGTGTGTGGAATAATGCTCACCTGATGTTGTTTGTAAAATAGGCTAAATTCATTTGGAAAACATGGATTTTCCATAATTTTAAATTCATGCTAAAGTGATCTTGAAAGATAGACCAGTCTGCCTTATGAAACATTTAATCTATGCACAAGTAAGAGAGATTGTAACCTTTTCATAAAGACTTTTGAGTGGTTTACTCCCTCCTTCCTCTCTTCACTCTTTCCTGTTTTCATGAATTAGTCATTCCAGTTTGTATCTTCTACTCCTGCCCTGCTTTTATTTCCTTACTGTCTTTCTGCTGTTACTGTTTAAATCACTAGTTTTTGGAAACATCTTCATTTGCATTTTAAGTTTATCCAGCTTAGTAAAATTTGAAATATAATAAATGATTAAAGTAAGCAATTTTGGCTTCTCTAGATTGCAGTTAATGCATTCTATATGGCTAATTGGCACTAAAGATTTTTTTTTTAAAGCTAAACTCAACCATGCAAAAACCAGTAACCTTTCTTCTTTTGAAGAAGGACTTTAAATAGTATAGTAACTAATATTTTAGTGTCTAACAAGTTACAACTTTTCGTGCCCTAAAAATTAATGCTATCTGTAGGTAAGAGGGCTGTAAAAGTAAAATTTTATGTTGAATTGTTTATGTAATATTTTCTCAATTTTCTGTGTTATTGCTAAATCTTAAATGGATAAAGTGCAGAAATTATTTAAAAAGTTACTGGAATGTTCCTGTTTAACTGTCAATACTAATTTGTTTTAATAAGAGTCTAATATGTGCATCAACTTGTTTAAAGTAGGGTAATTTTTTTGTTAACATTTAATTGAGCACGGGTGAAATTGTTACATAGTAATAGGCTTGGAAAACAAAATGTATAAATTAGGATGTTTTGGAATACAAATATAAAACCGATTTTAATAATAAGGGCACTCTGTAGTTCATGTAAGAGGATGTCAAGTATCCAGGTTCTTTCTGCATCTCAGCTCTGCCACCCACAGTCGTGGTGTTAGTGGAAGGCTTCGATTCCTTGTGCTTGTGAGGTGGCTGTCAGTAGAGGTTGGAACTCTGCTTTCTCATTTACGATTATGGGGGTGACAGAAGCTGGCTTTTCAGGGCTCTCTCTATAGGGCTAGGAAAGGTCTTTCCCCAAATCCCCCAGTAAACCTCTCCTTGTGTCCTAGTGGCCAAAGTGGGCGTGGGCTCGACCATCTGTGAAGTAATTATTGGCGGTGTAGAGGTAGAGGAGTGGGTGGCAAGACTACCATGATTGATTTATTGAATAATTGGCAAGGAAGAGGTGTTGGGAAATCAATTGCTGTTTGTAAAAGAATGCCCAGAATATTGGTTTATTTTTTGATGACTATTTTATCACATAGAAAATAAGTTCAGGGTACACTTGGTTTATACTAAGATTTATGATACTCTGTTAAGGTATTTGGCATGCTTCCTTTGTTTTTTTTAATAGAGAAGTTTAAATTTTTTCATTTATCCTGAATAATTTAGATCATATAAGAGACAAGTTATTGTTAATTAAGTTTGAGTGGTTTGAAATGGCATTGGTTGTTAAAATATAACCATACAGCTAGCTTTGGTAAGATGATGATCTTTGATCTGTTGCTGTTTGGACTTGTTTCAAAGACATCACATTGGCTTTTTTTTGAAAACATCACATTTTATTATAGAAGGCTCTGGAAAATAGCATGCTAGTTTCATAGGGAGGCCTCACAGATATAAAAATTGCTGTGAGAGGGCTTGGTAGTGTTTCCCTACAGTGTCCCCTGTGTGTTGGTAGAATTGGTGTCTGACGGCCTGGATACGGCATCTTTTGATCGTGGAGGTTTCCCTGGCAGAACAACCCCCAGTAACTTCTCCAGCTATCCAAGAGTGAAGTGCCAAAATTTAGATCTTAATGCTTCGTCCTGGTAGATCTCCAAGCTAATTGTTGTCATTCTTCACTCTGCTGTCTGTCTGTCTTCCCAGCAGGCAGGGAAGTACAGCGATGGCCTCTCCTCAGTTCTATTGACAGAACCGTAGTCACCATACTGCCTCCACTTTCCCCAAAGTGACTCAAGACTTCAGGGAAATGGAAAGTAACCCTTACTCAAGAAAAGATGAGAGATGCCTCCTCTAAACCTTTCTCTTCTAGGCAGTGGCCTTGGTACTCCAGCTCTCTCTCTTTTATTTGCTGGCAGCTTATCCTGCTGCTTGGAGGAGGAGGAGCAGCAGCAGCAGCAGCAGCAGCTGCTGATGTACTTGCTCTGTGCCAGGCACACTTCTGGGTGTTTTTCATGCACTAAGTATTTAAGCCTCACGGAAATCTTATGAGATAGGAAATTTTATCTCCATTTTGCACATGGAGACTGAAGCCCAGAGACATGACGAGCCTTGTCCAGGGTGGTCGGGCTCCAGAGTCTGTGTTTTAGGCAGTGCTCTCTTGCCTCACGTTGCATAGTGACCTCATGCAAGCTCAGTGCAGGCTCTTTTATCATGTGAGGAGATATTTGAGTATAAACTGTATGTGTTTCAGGTAGTTTTTTCTAGATGGGAATACAGTGTACTCCCTAAAATTAATGAATCCAATATAATCCCACCTAAAGCAATTACTGAGGTTTTTCTTGTAGTTGCAGACCCTGACTCAGCAGATCTTCATCCTCAGCACTAATCTGTTTTAGGATTTACCTCTCCATATTTAGTGAGTCTTTGATCTAACAGTTCTGGCTATTTATTAGTAGTTTTAAACGCAGCTTTAGCAAATCATGTTTTTTTTATTCCTTTCTCTGTACCTAGAAGAATTTCTCTTAGGAACAAGTCCCCATTTGCTACCAACTTTCTACTTTGATAGTCGCATCCAGCCTGTATCAAATTATCCATCTTTCTTATCTCTGTCTCGTGTTAACAGTTCAAGTGCCTTTCACTCTTCTTTTAAATCATAACCTTGAGCCAAAGAATTCTTAGTATCCCCCATGCCCTGCACATAAAAGGTATTTCTATGATTACTTTTGCATTTGATAGCTTTTTATCTATAGTGATAGGTACTAGGATCCACATTTACTTCTGCTTGTATTTTAGCAGCTACTGTGTTTTTATAAATATGTCTAGTATAGTCATATATAGACATATAAATATGTCTAAATGTGTGCCCTGCTTCAAGCAAGCACTTCATGGACAAAAATTTATTAATTAGTATCCTTAAGAAAAAGCTTACCATGTTTGTTATGTTTAATGAATATTTACAGAATGAATAAATGAAATTGGACCTAGGTTAATGCCTGGCTATGAAAAACTGAATGTTGATTATATTAATTCAGAGAGCTGCTTGTAGAAGTGATCTTAAATGTGTGACAGTAGCAGGGACATTGGAAATATATGTCCATATATACCTTGGACTGGGTTGTTTGGGGATACGTGCTCAGGCTCTTCTCTTTTAGCATGCACAGCTCTTGTCTTTTCCTCTCTTCACATCACAAGACATATAAGGACAGTTGCTATATATATGTTTGGGGGTTACCTTCAAACCCATTTACAATTTACACATCCCAAAACCCAACACAATCCTAACATTTAGAAAGTAGAACTTTGATAAATCATACAGACAATAAACTAGTTTAGGAGACATTATTACATTATTGTCCAACATGGAAAAAAAATCTGAGTAAAATGTGGTTACCATGATAGTTGTTTTTGCTTCAGCTTTGTGTTCATCAAGGAGGTCTTTCTGAATCCCCCTCAATCCAGATGTATTAAGATAAATTAATCTGGACTGAGTATTAACTATATATCCTAGGTTGTTGAAGAAAATTAAATGGTTTTATTCTCTCATACTTGCTAACCAGAAACAAAATTTAATGTGGTTCTTTAGAACCTTGTCTTTTGGTTATGCCGTTTTTGTTTTACATAGAAAATAAGAATATTTATACTTTCATATTTGGCTTGGGACATTACATTCTCCTTCACGTGGCTGCCTGCAAGTGTAAAAAGCAAATCAAATTTCGCCGGTTAGTATTTTTTTGACTATTACTTGGACAGCATGTTGCAGAGGTTACATTTTAATAGTTTGATTAATAACTTTCTCATAGGTGCTTTAATTTGTGTGCATGTTCTTTATTTCTGCTGCTTTAAGCCAAGGTGACTTCTTGGTTTTTAGCGCCAATAATCCCACTGTGGCATGTGAGAGGCTACAGGGCCTCTGCTGCCTTTGTCTTCGCAGTCGTGTCCTCCCGACTGTGGCTGGGCTGCTGCTGTGTTGCCGCAGTCCAACAAGTTTGTTCAGGTTTCTTCTTGGAACATTGCTCTCTTGACTTCCAAGGTAATATGTTTCCGACATGCTTTTGATAATATTTTCTCATTTGGAGATTTTTATTATGCTCAAATAATATCCTTCTTTCTTTTCCTCCAAATGTTTATTTTTTATTTGCAAGTTAAAGGACAATAATTTAATGTTTATGGTTTGCATTTTAAAGTGTATCTAGAATATGAGCAATAGGCATTTTTGGGGTGCTTTAAGCAGGTGGCCATGATATTTCAGGTAACAATGAGAATATCACACATAAATCCTTTGCTTTTCAATCAGTTCCAAAGGAATATTTCTTCCCTGGAAATAAGTTTAAACATTTAACATTTAAAAACTTTTACCACTTTCAGACTCTTAAGTTTATGCTTAAGGAACATTACGGAAGCTAGGATAGTTTTTTTTTTTTTTTTTTTAATGCTTTTTACCTGGACTAGAAAGGATTAAAGATAGATTTGGAAGCTCCTGAGATACTGTAGTGTTCCTATATTGTTATATTGAATGGTTTTCAATTCTTATATTTCTTTTGGGTGTAGTTAGACTCTTTATATAAATTTAGGATAAGTTGATTTATTTCAGGTAGTAATTTATCTACAGAAAGGAATGTCTTGGTTCACATTCCTGTGATAGGTCAGTCAATGGCCTTGTGGGGGAACTTGCTAAAAATGGCCCTGAATTGACTTTTTAAGAGGTATTCAGGAGGTTGTGGTACCAACACTGAAGACATTGCCTAAGAGAACAGTAGGATAATAGAATTTGAAGTTTCCTTGAAGAGCACTTAGTACCAGCCCTTACAGGGAAATTGCTTTAATGCCTTTTATAATTCCTAGAGCCCCTCTGTTCTCACCTGGCAGGTGCCAGCCATTGTCATCATGCTGCCTGGTGACTGGTAAGGAGTCTGGCAGTGAGCATTGGACAGGCTGTTCCACCCCAAGTACACTTGTTTTAAAATTACCCCTCTTCTCAATCTTCAGATAACAATTTCTTTAAGTAGGTAGGTGTTTCTTAAAATGCTTATCTGATTAAAGTGTTTCACAGTGAGGTGTGAAAAACCGATAGCCCTCAAGGAACACTTATTTTTAAATTATTTTTTTAAGGGAGCATTTTGATTTTAGAGAAAGCCTTGTAAACTCAACGTAATTAAAAAGGTACAGTTTACTATAGTGGAAAGATCTCTGAACTAAGGATCAAATGTACCTCTGTCAAATTCGAGTTAGTTTTTACCATCTTTCTCCCATGTATATTGATACTCTTTTTGGCATGTATGGTATGTGTCAGTTTGTTCATTGAATTTCATTAAGCTTTTTTTGTTGTTTAAAGTTTTCAGTTAATGAAATAAAGCCGTAACATTGTGGTTACTGAGCCTGATTATCAACTTATTTTCTCAGATTAGGCTGCTAGTTAGATGACTTACAGAAATAGTACTGAATACTATTTATTGATATTTGGTATTTACAAAATGCCAGGAAATGTGCCAGGAGGCCACATATCCCATTTATCTTCACTGCCACCACAGGAATTAGAGACTGTTATCCTTTTCATAAAGATAGGGAAATGGAGGCTCAGAAAGGTTAAACAGCTTGTTGAAAGTACACAGCTTTAAGTTATAATACTGGTGTTTGAACTTGTTTCTATTACACTAGACCCTGAGCTCTTAACAATAGTTGTGCTACCTTTAAAACAATCATCTTTTTCTTTTATGTTTTTGGCTCTAAGAAGAAAAATTTAATTGATGTGCAATAATTGCTCAATTTTGGGGTGCTTTAAAGACTTAGCAATGAAAACATTATTTTATGTGATCCACTGAATACTCTGTTGGAAGGGCTGAGACCTTGGGAAAATTGTTTTCCTGGTAGAGTTGAGTCCTTTCCTGGGTATCCTGTGTTTGGTGTGTCTACCTGCATGTGTGCATTCCAGTTACTACCGCTGTGTAACAGCTCATCCCAAAGTATAGTGGCTTCAGAGAAAAACAAAGGGAATCATTTTCTCCTCTCTCAGGGTTTGTGTGGGTCAGGAATTTGGAAGTGACTCAGTAGGGTGGTTCTGGCTCAAGGTCTCTCAGGAGGTTGCCAGGAATGCCTTCATCTTAGGGTTCGAGCAATCATCTTTTTCTATTAGTGAAATCTTTTGCAGCAATTTTAGAAAGTCTCTGGTTTTATAAAATCCCTGACTAATTCTAGGCTTGACCAGAATTGTTGTGATAATGTATTAATTAACACATACCAGAAGACTATGGGAAGAAGAGCTTAAACACCATAGGAAGTATTCAGCCTTCCATTCATTCCGCAAGTCCCAGCAATCTAAGAACATGACATTCTTGAGGGGGAAGTGTCAATTTCAAATCACTGGTTGTAATAGTGTAGTAAAGGCTGTGTTAGAGGTTTGCAGTGTATACCACTGAAACAGGAGGGCACCTGACTCAGCTCAGTGTGGGGCACATGGGGAACAGTGGAGGAGAGGGAAGTCTTGGGGGGACAGTGAGGTGATGGAGGGAGAGGCAATTAGACATCTTGTCAGCTCTAAGTTGGGTGCCAGATGCTTATCTTGTTCCAAAGTTAGTTGGAATTTTCCTTCATATTCAAAATCTTGTGTGAATAATTAAGAGTAAAGAATGTATTGCTTTGGTATAAATATTTACATCTGTTGAAGAAGGTCAGGAATCACTCTTTCTGCTACAGTGTGACCTACCCTGGTGGGGGGTGGGGGGTGGGTTTAGTTTTGTTTACTCAGAGCCTAAAACAGTGTCTGACCCATAGCATGTGCTCAGTGAATGTAGGTTGAATTGTTGAAGAACCGATGAAGGTACTACTTGCTGAGATAGCTTTTAAAGAGAAGGAATGGAAATTGTGTAGGGTATTGAGGATGTAATAAATTGCCATTAAATATTCATTTTTTACAAGTATAATTATTAAATGGGTGAGATTTTTGAAAGTGAAGCTACAGAGTGAAAAATAAGAAAAGAAGTTGGTTCTGTATCTTGGCTCTTGTGAATAATGCAGTGAAGACAGGAGTGCAGACGTCGTTGTGCAGTGGTGACTTCATCTTTTTTTGGGGGGAGAGGGATTGCTGGGCCATATGGTAGTTCAGTGGACAGATTGATAAAATGGGATACACACACAGACATGCAGGCATATTATTCAGCCTTACAAAAGAAGATCCTGCCGTTTGCCACAGCATGGATAGACCTGGAGGATGTTACATGCCAAACCCAGAAAGAAAAATACTGCATGATCTCACTTTTATGTAAAATATGTATTTTAAAAAGCTCGAAGACACAGAGATAGAGAATGAAACGGTTGTTACCACAGGTGTGGGGGAGGGGTGGAGGAAATGAGGCGATGTAGGTCAAAGGATACAAAGTAGCAGATATGTACCAAGTCTAGAACTCTGTACAACTTGAGTACTACAGTTGGTAAAATTGTATTAGGGGTTTTTGTTAAATAAATAGATTTTAGCTGCTCTTGTTACAAAAAAGTAACTATGTGAGATGGTAGATATGTTAAGTGCTTCACTGCCATAACCAATGACTATATGTATATTATAACATGTTGCAAATCTCCAATATACACAATAAAATGTATTAAAAAGTTGCAGAAGATAATCCTTTTGATATGTCTTACGGCAATTATATTCTGTCTTGAACTAGGTCTTTATTGTCCTGACTGATGTTGGCCACTGGATTTTAGGCTTTTAAGGACAAGAACCTCTTTGAATCTCTTGCAGACTTTAGGATGGTGTCTTACATACAAGTGGTGTTCGGTGATTATGTGCTAAGTTATATTCTGTTATTAAAGTGAAATTAATAAACGATTGTTCCGATTTCTACTGCCTATTGAAGGTTTCTTACATCTTTTAAAAAACTTTAAAGGACTTTGAAAGGGTGCAGATTTTTATCATCACAAGCAATGGGTGCTTTATTGAAAAAACTTTTTTGTAATAGAACTGTCGATAAACCACAAACTGTAATTTGGTAGACAGAACTGGTAAAGATCAGATAGAACCTTTTCCTCTTTCAGTTCCTTCTTATTTATCACTTGAATCTGAAAAAAAAAAAAAAAAAGTACAACTATCAGTTTAGTATATCTGATAGTCTTTGGCAGATGTATATGGTTCCAGAAATTAATGATTTAAAAATTATTTTGTCTTGGTAGCAGAAATGCAGTAGCATAAGGGTGTGTTTAGTATTCAGATTTACCATTAATTAATATTAAACAGTACTTTGAAATTTTGTTACCTGGATTAGTTGCAAAATTTAGGTGACTATTTTAATAAGATTATTATCAAATTATAAGCTGGAAGTTATTTGAAATTAACTTATAAATTTGTACAGAAAAACCTGGTTGAAATGAAACCCAAGTAAATTCAGATGTGTTTTAATACACTGGAACATCATCTGTTCTCAGGGTATGCATTAAAAGTATAGGTGCTCTTAAATAAGCTTGCATGGAAGTGGTTCAGAAAGGATTCTTAAATAATTTTTTTTTTTTTTTGAGGCAGGGTCTGGCTCTTTTGCCTGGGCTAGAGTGCCATGGTGTCATCATAGCTCACAGCAACCTCAAACTCCTGGGCTCAAGCAATTCTCTTGCCTCAGCCTCCCAAGTAGCTGGGACTACAGGCATGTGCCACTATGCTCGGCTAATTTTTTCTATATATTTTTAGTTGTCCAGATAATTTCTTTCTATTTTTAGTAGAGATGGGGGCTGGTCTTGAACTCCTGACCTTGAGTGATCCTCCCTCCTCGGCCTCCCAGAGTGCTAGGATTACAGGCATGAGCCACCGGGCCCAGCCTGCTAGGATTATTTTTATTCTTTTATATAAATTAAAATAGCAGTTAATGAAGTTAATTTATTTGGTTTTTAGAAAGTAATGTGTTATGTTTTTTAATTTTGTTATTATTGCATAGGACTTGAAAACTAAATTTTAGAGCCTTAGTTTTACTATAAAATGTGTGATTTTAGTGATGAATACCTGCAGACTAATCACTGACAATAAGGAACAGCACATTTTCATCAAGATTATGTGTTGGTTGTGTTCACTATGTACAGGTTTAGACATGTTAAAGAAGAAATAGCTGAGAATTGTTATGTACAAAAATATTAGTTTCTAAGTTTTTAATGGTTACTTTAATGTTTGTTAGTGACATTGAATATTTATCTGAAAAAGTGGAAATATAAAAATGAAATACTAGTTGAAAGATAAAACTTTAATTTTTAAATATTTGTCTCATTTTAGTTTATAGCTGTCCAAAATTCATTATAAAGCCCATTATTAAACCCGTTTACTTATATTTTACTCTACTTGGGAGATTACAAAAACTTTTGGTAATTTTTTGATTCATTTCCTTTAGGAATTGTCCAGATTAGCAATGACCATTTGTTTATAGATGGATTTGGAAAGAAGAAAGGAGGTGGCCATCATATTGAATTTTTTCCATTAAACCTTGTATCATTTATTGCTACTTATGATATATTCAAAACAGTGGTCATAGTATTGAAAACATTTGAAGTCACTGAATACTTCTAAATTGCTTTTAAATCATCAAAGTAAGATTAAATTATATTTAGGATGGCTTACAGTTTATGTTTTTAGGGTATTGTAATTCTTCAAAAATGTAATTTGTATTGTATTTAACATATATGACAGATTAAACATAATTTAAGTTTATTTTAAAACAATTTTAAATGTGATTAGAATCGATCTATTTTAGATATGGCTGAATTCAATTTGGTCAAAACAAAAATGATGTATGTATTAGTATTAAAGGCTTGTCAAACTTGTTCTGAGTTAAAGCTTTAGAAGCTGGGCTTGGGGAGAGTATATGATGGGTGCATTTCCTTGACGTGTGGGTCGGAGGAGATGAACAGGTAGAGCTCAGAGTCCACGAGGTGTCTTCCTATCACACACCTATTTTTTTTTTTTTTCTTGAGACAGAGTCTCGCTCTGTTGCCCGGGCTAGAGTGAGTGCCGTGGCGTCAGCCTGGCTCACAGCAACCTCAAACTCCTGGGCTTAAGCAATCCTCCTGCCTCAGCCTCCCGGGTAGCTGGGACTACAGGCATGCGCCACCATGCCCAGCTAATTTTTTCTATGTATGTTTTTAGTTGGCCAGATAATTTCTTTCTATTTTTAGTAGCGACGGGGTCTCGCTCTTGCTTAGACTGGTCTCGAACTCCTGAGCTCAAACAATCCGCCCGCCTCGGCCTCCCAGAGTGCTAGGATTACAGGCGTGAGCCACTGCGCCCGGCCCACACACCTATTTTTAACACAGAAGGGCAGGAGTGTTGAGCCTTCTACCTAAGGGGAGGCCAAAGGTCTGGTTTTCTACTTCTGGAATCTGTCACTAGAAACTTGGCCCAAAGGGGGCCTACAGGTTGTTTGTACCACCTCATGTCACCTGCACGGAGGTGGCACAAATACCTCCATTTCGGAATTTGTATTTTTTCCTTGTTTCACTTTTATCTTTTGGTGTATTGGGTGCTTATTCCTTCATTCATTGGATATTTAATATTGCTTTGAAATGTTTTAGATTATGTCTTTAGTTTTAAATTTTACTTTTAATTGTATAATACTTTTCTTTTATATTTTATTTTATTTTATTTATTTTTTTTTTTTGAGACAGAGTCTCGCTGTGTTGCCCGGGCTAGAGTGAGTGCCGTGGCATCAGCCTAGCTCACAGCAACCTCAAACTCCTGGGCTTAAGCGATCCTACTGCCTCAGCCTCCCGAGTAGCTGGGACTACAGGCATGCGCCACCATGCCCGGCTAATTTTTTCTATATATATTTTTAGTTGGCCAGATAATTTCTTTTCTATTTTTAGTAGAGACAAGGTCTCGCTCTTGCTCAGGCTGGTCTTGAACTCCTGACCTTGAGCAATCCACCTGCCTCGGCCTCCCAGAGTGCTAGGATTACAGGCGTGAGCTACCGCGCCCGGCCTTCTTTTTTATTTTATATTAATTTTTATTTGGTTTTTAAATGTTTTTATTTTTTTAAAAATTCATTTAACGAAATACTCTCCTTTGTTTGGAAAAAGTCATACTCTTTCTTGTTTTGATATAATTAGTGTGCCCTTGAAACTTTTTTCTTTTTTTTTTTTTTTTTTCCGAGACAGTGTCTCACGCTGTCGCCCTGGGTGTAGAGTACAGTGGTGTGATCATAGCTTTCTGCAACCTCACACTTCGGGGCTCGAGCGATCCTCCTGCCTCAGCCTCCCAAGGAGCTGGGACTATAGGTGCACACCACCGTGCCCAGCTAATTTTCTTTTTATTTTTTATAGAGACAGGATCTCACTCTTGCTCATGCTGGTCTTGAACTCCTGACCTCAAGCAATCCTCCCTCTGCCTCTCGGAGTGCTAGGATGACAGGCATGAGCTGCTGTCCCCAGCCTGAAACTTCTTTCTTTTTCTAATGAAGAGAAAAGGAGATCTAGTAGGGGAGAGAGTGTTATAAAATGTAGCAGAAACTGTCAGGCCAGACACACTGTATTGAAACTAATACTTACACTTTTATTGAATGTGAATACGTAATTAAATCTCTGTTTTGAGATGAACAGGAGTAAATGAGTTCAATGGTATGATTTCTGAAAACTTAAAATCTGGAATCCTCTTATGGATAAAGAAATGTTTTACCTGATGGACATCATGGTGGGATGGGAAGAAACTAGATTAAGGGTTGAAACATAGCTTTTGGTCCTGGCTTCATTGCTTATTTGATATATGATTTTGGTCAAGTCCTTTAATTACTATTAATTTCATTTTTCACATTTATAAAATATTTGCATTGTGTATCTCAAAAATTGCTGTGAGGGTCAAATACATAATGGCATGAAAATGCTTTGTAAGTTGCACTGTAAAGCGCCATATAGATATAAACTTTTATTTGGTTTCCGTATTGTCATTGTTAGCTGTATGGAAAAAGGCATGATCGCTTCAACAGAAATTGTGTCAGTGATAAACCTTTTTCCTATTTTGATGTATGTGATCAATCTGGAAGAAAAGATTGCTAAGGGAAGGTCACATAGTAACTTTCAAGTCCCCTACTTAATATTACAAAAGTGTCAGGAACAAGAAGGATGGAAGAGACTGATATATTTTGGGCTGATGTGTTAGTTTCACTTTCAAAGGATATTTAGCAGAGGGTAAAAGTTGACAGCACCAGATCTGACAGCACCCATTTAAAGACTCGGTGACGTCTACAGGGATGAAGCAGGACTTGGAAGTTACAGTGTGACTTTTCTTTAGCACTCCTTTCTGCCAACTTCTTCAAGTGCACAAACTTCAGCATAGTGGGGACTTTGATATATATGTGTGAGTTTTCAAAGTTCCATGAGTCAATATTGCCAAACTAGAAGGTTACTAGAACAGAAATAACATTAAGGGTTCATGTCTCTGAAGGAATGACCATGGGTAAGGTTAAGGATATTATATAAAACGTAGAGGTCTCAAAGGTAATACTAGTTGAAAGGTTTGGTGCAATTGGTTGTGAGGTCTGTGTAAACAAATACTAAGTATTGCAATTTGTGAATGGCTTAAAATTGTAGCAAATTCAAGACCATCTCAGTAATGACCCTATTCTTGTTTGAATTCCTATGTGACTTTCTTCATTGAGTGCCACATTTAATTTAGGTCCAGAAACCTTCAGTTTTCAAGCCTCGACTTTCCAAGGGTCAGCCTTCCGCATACAGTTGCCTTTATTCCCGTGCCTCTGCCTTTCCAGATTGTTCAGATGACTAAAGACCTTCTGGGGACCTGCACTGCTCTGCATCACATGCTCAGCACCTCTCCCTTTGTTGTAAACATTCTGACCTCATCCTCTGCCCCTTGCCCTTTCTCCCTTGGCTGCAGTCTTGCTGGGCTCCTTGCTGTCCCCGGAGCACATCAGACGTGCTCCTACAAGTGTGCGCACTTTTGTTTACTTGGCCTCTAATACTCTCCTCAAGATATTTGCTCGACTAATTTCTTTTACCTTAAGTTTTTGCCCATTTTCTAGGAGACCCACTTTGGCCAATTTAATAGAATTAAAATTGCACACTCCTTTCTCTGGCTCTCATGGTTAGACCATGTACTCTCCCCTGAATCGAACGCAAGTTCAGGGCTATAGTGATTGGCTTTGCCGATATGAAATTAAATTTGATAGTACAAAATTTCCCTAGGGTAATTAAATGGAACTGTTAACAATATCTTAGCACATTACAGATTCTAATTTAGAAGTCTAGGTCTGGTTTCTTGGAAATTGGTGGAAGCATTTTGAGACTCAATTATGTTTTATTAAAATTAATTCATGTGCTTATTTTCCATCTGTATGTCTTTGGTGAAATGTTTGTTCAGATCTATTGCTTATATTTCCTTTATTGGGTTATTTTCTTATTACTGAGTTTTGAGAGTATTTTATATATCCAGGATACAATAACTTGGTTGGATTTGCAAAGTTTTTCTCCCGGTTTGTGTCTTATCTTTTCATTCTCTTCATTAACAGTGTCTTACACAGTGAAGAATCCTTATTTTATTTTATTTTATTTTATTTATTTTTTTGGGACAGAGTCTTGCTCTGTGGCCTGGGCTAGAGTGCCGTGGCATCAGCCTAGCTCACAGCAACCTCAAACTACTGGGCTCAAGCAATCCTCCTGCCTCAGCCTCCCAAGTAGCTGGGACTACAGGCATGCTCCACCATGCCCAGCTAATTTTTTCTGTACATATTTTTAGTTGTCCATATAATTTCTTTCTATTTTTAGTAGAGACGGGGTCTCACTCTTGCTCATGCTGGTCTTGAACTCCTGAGCTCAAATGATCCACCCGCCTCGGCCTCCCAGCGTGCTAGGATTACAGGCGTGAGCCACCATGCCCGGCCCTTGGTTTTTATCAATTTATCAGTTTTGTTTTCATTTTCATTTAGTTCAGTATATATCTAGTTTGCCTTTTGATTTCTTCTTGGACCCATGGGTTATTTAGAAGTGTGTTATTTAGGTTCCAGATATTTGGAGATTTTCCAGTGATCTTTGCGTTATGTTTTGATAATATTCCAGAGAATATTTGTGGTAAGATTTTGATCCTTTCAAATATATTGAGACTTGGTTTTTGGCCCAGAATATGGCTTTTCCTCTTGAATCTCCTGTGTGCACTTAAGTTTTTGTTTTAGGGCACAGTTAAATTCTTTGGAAACAGGTTGAACATTTGAGGCTTGCTTTTAAGCTTCATTAGATGAAACCAAAGCTGCCTTTCAGTCCCGTGCTGATTTTGCTGCACTGCTGAAGTGCTACCCTCTGAGCACTGTACCCCAGTATCCTTTTTATTATGAAGATGTTCCCACCCTGGATGGTGTGAACATCAACTATTCTTGGTCCTGGGATTTTCTTCCCTCTGTTTCTTTTGGATGGTCTTTTTCCAGCCTCGGATAGTTTCCTCGTATGCGTGCGCTGGTCAGCATTCTGCTTGCAGTGGGTGTGGGGGGTGTTGAACCCTCGCTGTGCAGCTCGCCCTGCCCAGTGCTCTTCTCTGTGGACACCGGGGGCCTTGGCCTCCCAGCCTCATCTCAGGGAGACCCCGGGTTCTGCCTGGGTTTCTCCCTTCTTGTGCTGTGTCCTGGAAACTCCAGACAGTAAATCACAACAATTGTAAGCCTTGCCTTATTTGTTTCCTCTTTGTCAGGGACCACAGTCCTGCACTAATTGATGTCAGAAAATTGCTTAATGTATTTTTAAAAATTTTCTGTTACCTTCTCTTGGCTGGAAGCAGATGTCCTGTTTGTAGATTTTTTAGAAGCGCTGCGTTAACATTCTATACCTATGGTTAGAGGAAAAGCTATGGTTACTGTGTACATGGGGTAAATAACTTTTGGGAATATAGTTACCACGGTAGTTCTGAGGATCTTCTGTCATTTTTCTGTCAAAAGGTGATTCTGCATCAGCATCTTCCATGCTGTGTGTTTCACAGTTTGCAGCCCAAGTCTCCTACGACAGAGAACCTGGCCAGATGGGTCATGTGTGTGGCTCATTCCACTGTGGTCTGGGGTCACATGCACCAAGCATGGATGCAACTACTGAGGCCCTGCCCTGGGCTTAGGCAGTGGCCCCTAGGAAAGAGAGACTTGTTCTGACCTTGGCTTTCACTTCCTTTGTGGATTTAATGTTGATATTTTTGGTTTTGAAAGGAAAACATTTATATGTCCACATAAGAAAAATAGCACCTTAAACTCAAAATCAGCATTATTTCAATATAATTCGTCATGAAAGCTTATTCTCCAATTGTAATGATGTTAGATGCTCCTCTTTGTCCTGTTAGGTGACAGTAGGTACTCATGTGTGCTAATTCATCCTGGATCGGTGACAGGAGAGGAATGTAATAAACGGGCATCAGAGAAATCCGTGTAAATGCAGTTGAAGGGAAATGTAAATAGAGAAAATAAATTCTAGGAAATTAGGAGGTCATCAAATCTTGCTGGAGGAAAATGAGGTGGGTTATCTGCTTTCTGGGTAAGATCCCTACATTGTCCCTTTCCTTCCTAATGCAATTTCAGCAAAATACTGGGAATTTTGCCTTTAGAACTAAGTAATACTTTATTTCCTCAAGGACTAGGTGATTGGAAAACACACTTCTACCTAAACTAAAGGGAGATGTGTAACTGAACTAAGGCAGGAAGCTAAACTGTTTTGATTTTTTGAAACAGAATTCTAAATACTTACTTTTAAATTTACTAATTTTTACGTAATTAGAATCTTGAGGCTTCCCAACATTAGCAAATTAGATTCTTATTATCTCTGTGAATGTCTTTCTTGTCTAGTTAAGAAAAGGCCTGAAAACCAGTAAGGATCCTTGTTGCATTCTTGCTGTAATGGTTAAGTAGAAGAACCTCCTGTAATGCTTAGTGGGTAGCAGCAAGCAAGTTTAATAGAGAATGCAAAAATCTCCTTGTTTTGAGGGGCTTCTGGAGTTTCATGATGGCTCCCAGGTGGAGTGTTGCTGGATGGATTTCCACAGGGTTGTAAAAAGAGCTGCTGTTCGATGTTTGTCAGTGTGTTTTGGAGCTGTTGATTGAGAAATCAGTTCCTGGGGCATACTTTAGATTATTTTCAGGATGGAGGTGGGAGTGTAATCTACATTTTTGAGAAAGTTTCCTGGGTGACTGTTATGCATTTGAAAGTGTAAGTCATGTCTAAACGACTAGGGCCATGCTGTGAATAGATCCAACTGCTTGGACGTGGGGCAGGTCTCCACTGTTCCGTGGTAGGTGTTGCAGTTCTTGGGACGCTGCCTTGTCACTGGTGGTAGGAGAGGAGCAGTGTGTCTGACAGGCTCTGTGTGTGCAGTTAGGACAGTTGGGATGGGGTTGGGTACGGGCAAGGGCTGACAGTGGCTGACAGTACCATGTGACAAAAAAGATGAAGGGTGAATTGGATTGAGAATAAGGCTTTGTATGTCCAATTTGGCAGTCTTGGGTGATTTTAAAGGGAGGTGGCAACAGATTTTTGATGTGTTGCGTGAATGCAAGTATTGAGAAATCTCATTTATAAAATAGTCTCAGAGAGACATTCAAAGGAATGGAGGCTTGGGTGTGTACTCGACAGCCACAAAAAAGAGGAAGCTGTTTTTAGAATGAGTGTTATAACAAAAATTAGGGATAGCAATCAGAAGAGAAAGGCACGTAAGATCAGTAGAGCCTTGGAACTAATGAGTAGTCATTCCACTACAACAGGAATGTGTTAGGGGCATTTGTAGAGAATGGTTATAGTAACACATTTATTATTAATTATCTCGGGGATGATTTCTATGACATGTATAGAATTTATCTTTTCAATTTAAAATATAAGAATTGGCCAGGCGCGGTGGCTCATGCCTGTAATCCTAGCCCTCTGGGAGGCCGAGGTAGGTGGATCGCTCTAGGTCAGGAGTTCGAGACCAGCCTGAGCGAGACCCTGTCTCTACTAAAAATAGAAATAAAAATTATCTGGACAACTAAAAATATATATAGAAAAAATCAGCCGGGCCTGATGGTGCATGCCTGTAGTCCCAGCTACTCGGGAGGCTGAGGCAGTAGGATTGCTTAAGCCCGGGAGTTTCAGGTTGCTGTGAGCTAGGCTGACACCATGGCACTCACTCTAGCCCGGGCAACAAAGTGAGACTCTGTCTCAAAAAAAAAAAATAAATAAATAAGTAAAACATAAGAATTGGGTAAACATTTAATCTGGAGTCTCAAAATAAGTAGATCTTAGATTCCCTCTAACTCCAATTTCTTGCTATTCAGATTCAATAAAAGTTTTAATCTGCTTAAATTTGAGCTTGAACTCGAGAGAGTAGGTTGTTTTGTAGTATTCCAACCTATATTTTCTAATAATACCTTCTAAAATTAAAGTCTAAATACCTATTGTAAATTAAATGTTCCATAGTTTACACTAAAGTGAGCATGAACTGTTAACTGTTAACAAAGCTTTAGATCACAACTTCCAACACAGGAAATGGCCCTAAGAACCCATAAGAAGTAGCCTCAGAGTAATTTTTTTTTTTTTTTTTGTTAATAGTGAGGACTCTGAGGTAATGCTCAGCTTGGACTTTTAAATTTTATTTAGTCTTCCTGCCAAAAGCCAGTGTATTCTATAAAACCCTTTCTATGGAGCTGAGTAGCATTCTCAGGCAATAAAACATCACTTGAAGCAGGTATAATTTGCAGAACATGCAGTAGAATAGAGCCACTCTGCCTCCAATATTCGGATGGATGTAGTTGCTACTATAATCAAGGAAAAACAAATCAGGACCTAGACATGTAGCAATAACTTGAAATTCTGCAATTTGAATTCTGAACTTGGAGGAAGTACAGGTAAGAAAGCAGAATTTTTCTTACCTGTCAGCTTTTATAGAGAGAAGTGATTTATCTATTTTGAATCGATGTAGATTTTTATGCTATTGAAGAAAGAACCATCTGCACTTCTCTGGTGCATTTTCTGTCCTGTGTCCCCTCTTGAGGTCAGTCCACTCATTTATTCGTTGATTCATGCAATGTTAACTGACAGCCTACTTTGTTCTAAACACAATACTAGGTCCTAGAGGTATGAGTTTTTGAATCATAGTTATTCTAGATTCCAGATTAAGCTTTGCATCTCTTATTTTTCCCTGATCTTTTTTTCTCCTGCATGTTCTGAGATAATACCTAAAGCTTTTCTTCTAAATCAGTTATTCCTCCTTAAAAATTGTCCATTCTGTTACTTGGTGCTTTCTTCTAAAGAATAAAGGCCAATCTGCTGTTTAAAAAAAAAAAACTCTCCAAATACAGAGGTTTAAATAATATGCAAATTTAAAGCAGGTGGTCTGGCTGGAGTGGCTGGAGGGCACTATTGTGTGAAGTTACTGAGGGATCCGTGTTTCTTACCTCGTGTTTTTCTGCTATATTCTAGGCTGTTATTCTTTTTTTTTTTTTTTTTTTTTTTTTTTTGAGGCAGAGTCTTGCTCTGTCGCCCAGGCTAAAGTGCAGCGGCATCACCATAGCTCACTGGAACCTCAAACTCCTGGGCTCAAGTGATCCTCCTGCCTCAGCCTCCTGAGTAGCTGGGACTACAGGTGCATGCTACCATGCCCGGGAAATTTTTCTGTTTTTTGTAGAGATGGGGGTCTCATGCATCCTCAGGCTGGTCTCAAACTCCTGGCCTCAAGCACTCCTCCCGTCTTGGCCTCCCAAAGTGCTAGGATTACAGGTGTGAGCCACCGTGCCCAGCCCTTAAACTGTTATTCTCATCTGCATCCAAAGCTGGGTCACTAACTGTGTCCAAGTTTAAGCCACAGGACTGGCCAAGAGAAATACTTAAGGCAAGAAATTTCTTAGGCAAGGCAGGGGAAAATTTGATAAGTCACTTTCCTTGCTAAGAACTTAGTCACACAGTGATACTACTTAGCTATAAGGGAGACTGGAAAATGTCATCTCTAACTGTATGACCAAGTGCTGAGGAAAAAGGGAAAAAACATTTAAGTAGATCAACAGTCGGTTGGCCACTCATGCCTGTACTGAATCAGCATCTTGTATGATCTTAGGAGCTCACCCCAGTCCAAGCAGCTTGGACACATTATTGGCCCAAACTTGTTTTTTGTTCTTCCTTTTGTTTTTCATCCTTCACCTCTGATGCAAACCGTTTCTTACCTAATTTCTAAACCTAAGCTGCTGTACATATCAATGGATTGTAAAAAAGACACCAGAGAAGAATGGTGGAAATGGAATTACTCTTTGTGCTAATTCTAGCTCAGCTGGCCAAAAATGGCGAGTTATATTTTAGTAGAAAAGCATTTAATACTATGAACAAGCTTCATAAAAGTGTCACATATTAGCTAAAAATTAGTTCTTACAGAAAAACCTTGACTGGTCATCATGCCATAGCATTCTCTTTTGTAGCCTTCCTTTATCTTTCTCCCATGTTTTCTTCTCCTTCCTTTACTTCCCTTGTGCTTCATTTATTCTCAGAATGATTTATTTCTAACATTAAGCTTTCTTAAATTTTTAGAAGTTGGAAAGTTAATATATTTTATCATAAGCCAGATCAAATTTAAATTTTTAAAGGAAGCATTGAAATTCTTGATTTTCGGTTTGTTGGAGGAAGTGACTATATAGAAATACTTTCAAATAAGAATGTTTTGTTATAAAGTATTCTTTCCAAAATTAAGTTACTCTACAAAATAACTAACATTTCTTTTCTATTAACTATAATAATAGTCTAGTGCTGATAGATGTATTAATATGTAGTATATTTATGAGTACATATATGCATACTTACTGATGGAAATTTGGAAAATAAAGACATGCATGTACAAGAAAATACGAATCACACCTAATCCCATATTCTAGAAATTAATATTAACATTTTTGAATGTTTTCTTCGTGTCTTGAACCTACATACAATATTGATTTTTAAGAGTCATGGTTAATTGGTTGTCTTTTTTTCCATCATTTCTCTTAGGCATGATTCATGGACAGAAAAGATATTTAATGACAGGCATGATAGATCTATTTAATCTTGGGTTTTGTACCATTCTGTTAACTATTATACATATATAGATTTAACTAAATTTATTTTCTTATATTTTTCTGTTTTATCAAATGTTCCTTTTAATTTTGTTAAATTTTTTATACATTTTTTTCTACAGAAGCAGGAATGAAATATTTCACATTTCCTACCAGTCATTGCTTCTGCATTTTGTTCTAGAGTCTTTAATTTAAGTGGTGTTCTTTGCCAGGCTCAGATTTTCATTTGACTCTTAAAAGAATAGCACATACTTCTCCAAATCAGACATCTGCTGTTATAAGCATTGATTTTTTTGTTTGTTTGTTTGTTTTTCCTCCTGAGAATAAATTTATTTCTTTTCTGAAGTTTATTGGTCATGACCTATTGAAGTTGTCAGGCTAATCATCATTATAGGTTAAAAAAGGGCATGTTTATATTTCTCCTAAAATTTGGGGAATCAATTTATATTACTGTATGGACTATGTAACCCATGATTTATTCTTGAATTCTGAATACTGTAGTCAGTGGTTGGTTGCACTCTTGCCTCTCATTAATTCCTATCCATTGTAGCCTTTTGAACTATTCTGATTATTCTGCACAGTTTATTTTTTAAATTATTAATGTTATATATTATGGACAATTTTGAAAAAAGGTAAAGATTATGCTTTTTATACCAATAACATAAAAATATCTATTTTTGTGCATTTCCTTTCAGATTTCACTATGAGGTTATTTAATATGATTATAATCATACATAGTTTTCACTTAATTTTCAACATTAGTTGTTTCCATGGATGTGAATTATAAGGTTGTATTTTAAAAACTGTAGTCCTCCCCACAATCATTGTAAATATTCATGAACTCACCCATAAGTCAACATACTTAAGGGAATTCTTTTTCTACTGACACCGTATGAACAAATTTAAATTTGTTTAATGTGTTTTAACATTTTACAGGTTAAAAAAATTTACAAATAGTTTTTATAAGTATGGTTTGTTTTATGTACGACTTTACTTCTGTTTTAAAGCTTTAATTGAATATCTGCTTTTGGTTTACTATTTGTCTTTTGTTTAGTATTAAAAACTTGTAAAATATATAAATATTAAGGGATGTGAAAAGATATGACAGTTTTCTTTTGACTTCTGCATTTTGACCAGTTCCTTCAGCGATAAACACAATAGTAAACTTTCTAACGAGAAATATCTAATATAAAAACTGCAAATAAAAAATGGTCTATTGTAATATTTTTGAATGTATCCTTTAGTTAGATTTTTAAGTGCAGGAGATTAGAATGTCATAAATAAGCCTGTGTATTATTTTAAGAGAGCGTATAGAGGAAGGGGTTGTATGTTAGTAAAATACATTTACTGACCCATGTGTGAATTGGTGACCAAGATTGTTAAAGCATTGAGTTCTAAAAGTTTTTCTCTTATCTTTATGTTCAACAATGGAAAGTTTTACCGTATGGTCAAATAACATCTTCATCAGGTTCTCAACAGGATACCTCAGTTAATTTTCAGCTGAATGCTTGACAGGATTTTCTCTGGCTAGCTGGTTGGGTGAGAGTCTAGACACCGAGAGGCCAGGCTTTCGTGGCCTCACAATCTCATCATTGTGCGTGTTGAGTAGGAGCAGCTTCCTCTGATGTAGGGCTCCAGGCACAAACAACGAAGACAAAGACACAGCTTTTGTTCTCCAAGAGAGGAGCTAATCCCACTGCTGCACACTGTGAAAAACCTTTTATAAAGAGAGGAAAAAAAACTTTCCTGGAAGGTGAAGGGTTAGCAGTTTAACCTCTGACCGCAAAATAAGCCAGTAAGAGGGGAAAAGTGTTGGGTAAGGTAGAAGAGCAGGAGGAGAAACACTCATCGAGGTCTGTGTGTTGTGTTTGTGAAAACAGGTCAAGCAGATGACTGTCAGCGATGGATACTTGAGTTCTGATAGTACACATGTATTTCCAACTGTGTCTTTTGACTTATCGTTCTTAAATATATGTTTAAACTTAATTTGGAAAGTGTATGTCGCAGACCACACTATAAATGCGGGAAACAATAGATATGTAATGTTCTTCTTTTGCTCTTTTTCCCTAATTAAAAAGCTCCATTACAGACTTTTGTCAAGTTCTGGATATTTATTTCATTACACGAGGATAAAATCTGGATCCTTTTTCTTCATTTTTCCCCGTTTCCTTATTTAATATGATCGTGTATCTCTGCAGAAATAGAAAACTTGGGTACAGCACGTCTGTGGTACATACTAAGACTCCCATTTGGTCTGTGGCATTTTGGTGCCTATTCTGTTTGTACATACAGGTCTTCAGGTGGTCAGTGTTATGAAATAGTATACAAGTCCAGGTAGATGGTTGTAGTTCTAGTGTAAAAAGAATTTGGAGATTTCTGTCTGATCTTATATTGATATTAATGTTATCAATACTGAGAATTTAGTTATAATCCATTTAGAACTGATGGAAGTTAAGTTGCTAATCCCTGTGTCACCTGCTGGCTTGGACCTATCGATCTGGACCAATTGCTTCTCCTTCTCCTGTCAATCAGATATCAGTCTTGAACAATAATTAAGGTTTTCTGCACTTGGGCTCTTTGCTTGGCTGTGTTAATGTATGTAACTTATTCCTGAGAGTAACCACGTGTAGATGTGGGTGAGCAGCTGCTTGTGTTGTATTGTTTGCGGCTGTTCTAAGGTGCAGTATGCTGTGGTGTCATCGTGTAATGACTCTCCTCTTGCTCTGACTCCCTTTGGTAGTATGAGGCGCTTGTTCCCGTGGTTGCCTCGTTTCACTTTTACTCTGAAAAACAGAAAAGGAGAAAGAGGGGGAGAAACAGAGGCTAGAGATTGTGCTGGCTATCCAGTGATAAAGAGGTAAGGGCGAAGAAAAAGGGTAGAAAGTAGAAGGTGACAGTGAGCTGAAGGAAAGAGACAAGAGGTGAAACACGTGAAATGTACACGTTAGGTCGGAGTGGGCGGTGAGCTACTGTGCAGCGCTCTAAGTTTTCAGCTAATAAATAGTTGATGAAAATTTGATAAGGAATCGTTCCTTGAGACAGAAGTACGCAAGGATGGTGTAAAACAGTGACCAGACTTAGGAAGGTCCTGGGAGTGGAACGAGGTAGATTTATGTGATGATAAAGAAAAAATAACAACCAGTCATTTTGCCTCATGCATTATCTCCATTCACCATGGCCAAATGTCTGCATCTGTGTCATAGCATTTCCCCCTTTTGCCTGACAGTACTGAATATGATGATAGTTAATGACGTAAGGCTTCCGAAGTGTCAGGCGCTGTTCTAGGCAATGTGTGTATGTAGGCTCACATGGTATTCATGAAATGTTTAATTATTTTTCCCAACATAAAATTAGGTGGATTTTTTTTTTAACAAAAATTCTAGCTTCTCTTGAAAAATCAGTGTCTGTCAACACTGGGCCCACTTTCCACGTGGCTGGAGCTGGATGATGCTGCCTTCTTGAGAAGGGGTCTGGGGTCTCTTTTTTACTGCATCCTTGTGTTGTTTCCTGCAGGCTCACTGCACTGATTTACACCACCTGCATCTATATGTGTGGGTACACCTGTGTGCTCTAAAGGCATTTCACCTTGAAATCTTTTTCTCCCTTCTACCTATAAAGAGGGAATATATTTGTGTATAACAAATAATTATGCCTTGACTTTTTCTTAGGTTTTAAAGAAAATCTTAATTTTTAAAAGCTTTATGCCACATTTAAACATGATTTTATGCTGTTTTCTAAATTGCGTTATGCCTGTGCTTCTCCACATGGAGTCTGGGGGGCTGTGGGGATCCCCTGGAGTGCTTCGGGGGTTCTGTGAGGTCAGAACTATTTTCATGATAATCCTGATATGTTATTAGCCTTTTTTTGCCCCTATTTTCACAAGTAGGTGGTGGACTTCTCTGTAGGCTTTTTATTGCTCCAATGACTGATGAAGTGTGTACTTGGGACAGTAAACATCATTTGCGGTAACTCACATAAACAGTAGTTCTTTGATGACCTCAGTGATATTTAAGAGTATAAATAATAATTCCTGAGACCAAAAAGTTTGAGAACTTGTGTTCAACATTATGGAGGCTAACTAAAATACATCAGTGGCAAATGTCCAAGGACAATTCTGCATAATTCCTATTTATTCTATGTAATTACTGTTTAATTGACCATTTATTTCTTGAAGTGTGGTGCTTTCTTAATTAGTGATGGCTTTACCCTGTTCATTTGCTTGTTGTCTTTAGTGAAAACATAAGGACAGAACACTTGACTCTCTTTGATATCAACAAGTATTTGATTCATTATATTGCCTTTAAATCAGAATTGATCAGACTTATATTAAAGTAGGCTAACTACTTAAAATAAGCACATTGATATAAGCACATTAAGGTCATGAAGTTTACTCTGAAAAAATTGATGTGATAGGGAAGAATTTCATATGCATTATATACTTCCATTGGCTGGAAGGAATGAAAAATAAATTCCATGAAAAAATTGAAAAAACTGCTTTTACGAAGTATACATCAAAAATATAAAACATGATTTCTGCCTTCAGGATCTTTATTTAAATGAGGAAACATAAAATAGTTCAGCAGCAGTGTAAGGCAGTATAACATATTTCAGAATAACTGGTTTAGATGATATGTATTGCCTGGAAGCGGGGCCGTCCGTGAGGTTGCAGTGTTCTGGGAAGGTCTCACAGCAGTGGTCCAGAATAGTGCAAAGAATCTGGAGACACAGATAAAAGTGAACATAGGATTTGAGGAAGGGGGTGCAGCATGTATTGAAGTATGAGTAAATCCTTGGAATTTGTCATTTTATGTACATGAAAGACTGGATGCCTAGATTGAATGGAAAATTTGTTTTGGAATGTAGAGGGAAATTTTAGGTAGGATGGAATTGGGTCGGAGGTGCCGAGTTTTGCTACACTGACTGGTCTTTAATATGTAGAGTTATTTATTGTGTTAAAATTTGAATATTTGAGGTATTAAATACCAACACAGAATAAGGAATTGGGTTTTTTCAGTGTAAGCATTGAGGAGCCACTGAACATTTTTTCTTTGAACAGGGGCATAATAACACGATTTTAGGCTGGGTGTGGGGTGGCTTATAATCTCAGCACCCTGGGAGGCCAAGGCAGGAGGATTGCTTGAGCCCAGGAGTTCAAGGCTATAGTTAGCTTTGATTGTGCCACTGCGCTTCAGGCTGGGCAACAGAGCAAGACCCTGCCTCTAAAAAGCAAAACAAAAGAACAACACTATTTTAAGGAAATTAATTTAGTGGCAGTGGGATGAAAAAGAGCTAAGTGTCAGCCAGACTAGTTAGTAAGAATTTAGAGTAGGGTTAGAATATGAAAGAGGAGGAATGGATGAGAACTACATTTCAAAGAAAGAACTAACGTGATTAGCAGCTGATTAGATATAGAGGATGAAGAAGGTGTGTTAAGGCTGATTGTGAGATTTTCAGCTTTGGTGCCTGGGTTTCATTAGTAGAGTGAGATGGGTATGATTCAGTTAGACACTAAGGGAATAGTGTAATGAAGTCATTGGAAAAATTTGGCTTAAGATATGAAATTTTGCTTTATCTATGCTATGAACATCTATAAAAAACACTGTTTTACATACGGAATTATATATTATGTTCTAGTTTTCAGTCCAGTTTGAAACATTTGAAACTTGAAAAAAGGCTGAAATTTTTTTTTTTTTTTTTCCAGAAAGATTGAGGTAGTGGTTCTCAGCCAAAGCTACACATTAGAATCACCTGGGGAGTTTTAAACAAATTGCAGACATCTAGCATGGTATGGGGTGGGGTAAAGAGGTTACCTTTTTTTAAAATGATGTTCCTTAGGCAATTTAATGAACAGAAAGGGTTGAGAACCACCACATTTATGTAGAGGAAATAATTTGTGAGATATGGGAAATAGAGTTTCAGTAACAGCTTTTGGATTTGTTTTAAATTACGTGTGGGGATGTTCCAGCTTTTCAACAAGAGAGAAAAGAGTTAAGCTCTCTTGTGAGAGATTTAGTTGGACATTGGGAAGAATTTTTATTTATTTTTTAAAAATTTTCATTTTTTATTGATTTGTGGGGTACGTGTGCAGATTTGTTACATGGACATATTGCATAGTGGTGAAGTCTGGGCTTTTTATGTCACCTTCACCCAGTGAGTGTACTTAGTACCCATTAGGTAATTTCTCATCTCCCACCCCTCTCCCACCTCCCACCCTCCACCCCCCTGCCCCTCAGAGACTCCAGTGTCTGTTCTACTGGGAAGAACTTTTTAAGGCTGGTCAGGTGAGGCCATGGGAGTGGAGAAGGAACAAAGGAATCTGTAACTGGTTGTGATCAATTAGTTGTAAACACCACTGCACTCAGACCGTCCTACTGGGAAGAACTTTGAACCATTGGGTTTATTGGACACTGCAGGAGGGAAGCTGGGAGGTTCGTGGTAGTGTGTGTGCGGAGTGTAAACGGATACACCCAGTTTGGTGTAATGTGAAGGAGGCAGACACGCAGGGAGAGGGGAACAAGGCCTCTTGTGACCCCTCTAGCCTGTAATCTCCAGTACGTGGTTATTTTCGTAGGTAAACTCACGTGACAAATAATCCCTGTGAAATTGTGTTCGCTCTTGCAGTCTATGTATTATAGAAGTAGAATTCAGTCTAGTTGGCCTCAAAACCAGATCACTGTTTTCTATTCTCAATACCTAGCAAGGTCTTTCTAATATAATTCCCAATAACTTGATATTACGTGTTTTAAGAAAAATGGGTGAAAATTACTCTAGAAGTTAATAATTGGTAAGCATGTTCAGACTAACAGCTTTCTGTCCCTACAAGGAAATGATTCTTTTTGCCAATATCAGTGTTATATTTACCAATCATAATATTGACCTCAAAGGTTAATGATATAAACTCATTATTAGTTAAGGAAGATGCTATCAGGGAAGATTTTAGAATTAAAAAAATGCTTAATTAGTAACAGAGTGAAATATTTGTTCACATCTCTACTTCTTTCATAGTATAGCAAGAGAGACCTGAAATATAATACCTGGGTTATGCTTGTTTTGCTTATCATTGTACTTTGTCATTAACAAGTTTCTTAATTTTATCATAGATATTTTGAAAGTGTTACCCACAAGTCCGTAGGCGTCTCTAACTTGAGGGTGGAGATGACACATTGAAATTCAGACTCAGTTGTTGCAGCTTGATGACCTTTATCTGAGCGCCTTCTGGGTCTTAGTCCAGTTTGAGGTGTTCACTTTGGTCCCTATGTCCGTGGTCCCCCAGGGGCGTCTCACAGGTGCTGAGGAATTGCTCGTCTCCCTCAGCTGCTGTGCCTCATGCCTGTCCCTGCAGTCGTCTCCGTATGACTGACGCAGTCGTCTCTCCAGACCTTGCTTGGTGCTCCACCAGGATGATGCTGGTGATGCTGGCTGGTGCTGGCAGGGACGCGTGCCATCACCTTCGAGCACTGTTTGAAGTGCACCCTGTGTCACTGCTGCTGCTCTTGTCACCTGGGCTGCCATTCGTGATGGTGTTGCCGGCCCTTTGTACTTTCAGCGCCACTTGATCCTTCACAGCCCGCACTGTGAGTCCAGTCCCTGCGGAGTAGGGAGGCAGCTTCTTATGGTCTGTGTTGAAGTTCTGCAGACCTAGAGCTCATTAGTCATTCTATGAAACACTTTCCACAGTGACCACGTGCTGACAAGGTCCCTGAGTTAGATCAGGTTCATAAACACCCGCTGTAATCCACTGGGAGAGTTTCCCTCTGACTCATAGGCCTGTATTGCTCTTGGGACGAATTCTGTCTCAGGAGGGTGGATCATCTTATAAATCTTATGTTATCTGCTGTCTTCCCTGCTATTTCACCACAGATTGTCAATATATGACTGAATTCCAGTCCTAGTATCTATAAGGTGAAAGTTCTTTTCCCAGGAGGTTCATTTAAAATATTATTTGAATTGTTCAGTGGCCTCATACCTGGGCTCATTATTTTGTCACTTTTCAGTTTATGCTCAACACAGAAGCCAGAGTGATCCTCTTGAAATATGTGAGACCATGTTACCTCTCTGCTCAAACTGTTCTGTGGCTTCCTTTCCCAGAGTTCAAGACAAGTTCTTTGTGACTGTTAAGGTCCTTTATGTTCTCCCTGTTTCCTCTTATCTTTCTGGCTTCATCTAGTCTCCTTTTTTCATTCAATACTGTATTTTGTACATTTTTTTTCATATGAGCAGATGTAATTTTTTCAAGACTGTAGTCTTTCAGGGCTGTATAGTATTTCATAGAATAATAATAATATAACCATTTTCATATTGATGGACATTTAAAGTTATTTCTAAAACTTTGTCAATTGCAAACAGTGCTTCAATAAATATTGTTGTATATATTGGTCTGCATACATGAAATATGTGATTTCTTGCATTTTACACTTTCCTTAGGGAGAATTATCCTCTTTTCCTGCTGTTACAATCTTTAGACACTGCTTTAGTGAGGGTCTGTTCTTGGTGCGTGTTTTAGTTTTTGTCTTTCTGAAAATATCTTTATTTTGCCTACATTTCTGTTTACATGGTTTTAAATGACAAGCATACTTTCTTAAAGGTTTTGAATATATTATTCCACTGTCTTCTGGCTTCCATTGCTGCTATTGAGAAGTCTGCTGTCAGTGTAATGATGTATATATTTTTCTAGTTATCTCTTTTCTCTGTAGGATACTTTTAAAGTTATCGGCATCATTTTGTGCTTTGGAATTTCATTATCAGGCCTCTACTGTCTTTCTTGAGCTCTAGCTTGGGTTTGTTGTGCTTTCTAAAGCTTATGTTGTTGGCCAGTTTTGGAAAAATTAGTCTTTATTTCTTCTAATATTATTTTCTTCCCTCCCCCTTGATACACACTCCATTCTCTTTGGTCTGATCTTTTAGAACTCTAAATAGATCTGTGTTGTTATTTTGGTCCCCATTTTTCTTAACCTCCTTTATGTTTCTCATTGTGTTTATCTTTGTGCCTCATTTTGTTTACTATCTTTTGTATCTGATTTATTTCACTATTTCTCTTCTCAATTTTATAAGATTTGCTGTTTATTCTATCCGTTGAGCTTTTAATTTCAAAAATTATATTTTTTGAAGTTCTAGTTTTCAAAATCTGTCTTTAAAAATGTCTTATTGTTTGCTCATGCTTGGTATCCTTATTTTCTTTTTTAAACGTTTTAAATATTTTTATTATATATGTTGTTTCAGGTAACTTTAATATCAAAAGCCTTTGAGGCAGGAGCAAAACAAAATTAATATTTTAATTCTGTTTCTGATGGGTTATAATCACAGCTGTTTAGATTTTCTATAGTAATTTTGAATAGCAAATTTATGTTTGGCAAGACCTGAGTTGAGTATTTCTTCTTCCAGAGGGTATTAGTATTTGCCTCTGTCCTGTGCCTGATATGAGATCTCTCTGGGATTACAAAATCAATTCCTAGGCTTTGTAGATAAAAATATAGATAAGTAGTTATTGCATTTACAGTAAATTTCTTAGTGAATTTATTTGTTGAGTCTTAAGTATACTCTACATTTAATTTGATCCTAACTTAGATGTATTCTGAAAGAAATGTGACACATGGCTTAATTTGGTTCTTTAATATTTTGTTTTATTGTATTTTCATTTTAAAGTTAATTTTAAAATATTTTTAGTAATTCTTAATGTAGCTTACAATATTTTCATCTTAGTAAACTTTGAGTCATTTTAATAGTTGGTATGATTCTACTCATAAATTTTAGCTTATTTCCAATTTATTGAAACTGTGTTATATCTAGGAGTGCCAAGAGTCTGTTGCACTTCAAACTACCTTTATGTCAAACAGGAAAAGCCTTTGCTAAGTTTGCATTTCTACACAGAATTATTTTTTTGGTGTAATATGAGCATTAAAAGTTATGAATAAAATGCAACTGTTTCATGAGAGGTTCAGTTAATTTTACATTTCTGAAGTTTCATGCTAAGGCTGTGCTTTTTTTAAAATGTTTTAGTTCAAAGAGTTAAATATAAGGAATATTGTGAATAAAAATACATGTCGTCTTTTTATTTAATCACATACTTGTAGGAAGAATTACTAAACACTGTCTCATGCTAAATTAAAACATGGCCTCTTGTCTTCCTTCCTCTTTAAGGGAATCGTAATAAAAGCTGTTGCTTTAGGATAGGATGCACATCTTAGCTGACTAAAAGGTGTATCAGGTTTTGAATGACAGATCATCTTTCTGCAAGCAAACTATTAACTTCTTTTTCCCCTGTGTTCTTATAAAAACTTGGTGTTTGCTTTTAATGATTGATATCTGAAAAACGTCAAAACATTGATTCTCAGTTGTAAGTTCCTTGTCATAGATTAATCAAAATTGAACATCTGTGGAACAGCATTTCTTTACCTTTTTTGTTGTTGATTTTTTTTTTTTTTTTAACTCTCACGAAGGGCCCTTGGGACAGATGGCCCCTCACTGTTGATGGTTCGATTACCATGATCACCCACAGCTTCAGAGGAGTGCGAAGAAAAGAAATTGCTTTCTTTGTCAAGGTGTTTTCAATTCAATTCTCACCCATTAGCCCTGTTTGGTTAAGTTTGGAATTACTCTATCAGGTGATTGATGAGAGTTTTCATTTTATTATAATAGGTCTTATTTAAAAGGAATGGAAGTAGTAAAATGATATATCTAACATGCTATGGATTATATAAGATTCTTTGAAGTTTCATTTTCATTACCTTAGTTAGAATTTGCTAATATATGAGCAAAAAGAGCTTCCTTATTTTGAGTTGTGATGCTAATTTTAGGTTATTCTGGGGAGAAACATTTGGAACGACTAGAATTATTCATTAAGTTGTTTCTATGGTTTGCATTTCAAAAGCACCAAAATTATTTTACAGTAGTAGAAGTAGTTTGATTTTCCAGATGACTCTTTAGAATGAAGATAATCACAATGGGATCATTACATTAGATTTTATTTCTACCACTGCTTATGTACATTTTTAGGATGGTGAACAAATGGACAAATTTCCAAATTTGCTTGCTTTTAAATGTGTATATTATGTAAAGCAACAAACAGAAGTGTGATCTCTATTTTTGCAACTGGTTATAAAGTAAAAGATCTTGAAATAATGTTTTCATTTGTATAAGGTTTTTGTGCATGTAAGTCAAACCTAACATGATTATATGAAGAATTATTTTAATTCCAAATTGAGAGGATATTGATTTTGAGTACTGTTAATATTCTTTTCAAGGTTTCTTCACATACAGATTTCCAAGTATTGTTCAGAGGAAGTCTGTAAGATTTACGCCATTGTTTTACAAAAAAAAATTAAATACTTGTTCTGCTGAAAATATCTTCTTGTAGATAATTAAGTGTGAATGTACTTTGAACTACTGTCCAGTGAATGACCATTAAAGTCAAAGATAACCAACCAGAGCAAACTGGGTTTACTTGTGTGATGCTGTACGTGCAGTGGCCTGTTTCAGAGAGGATGTCCTGCTAGAAGCCGGGATACCTGGATTCCAGTCTTGGCTTCGATAGTTACTAGCTCCAGACACGCAGGATGAAATATGACTTTCCTAAGTCCGAGCAGTAAAAAGTACCTTTAAGGTCCTTTCTCATTCAGAAAATGTTAAGATTCTATCCATATATAATGAACCTTTTTGTGAAAATACAAAATAAAGAAACAGAAGCCTTAAATTTTTTTACATTCACAGATATACTTTGCATTTACCCTTCTGTTGTTCAAATTGGAACTTAATTGCTTAAATTCTACAAAGCAAAGCATTCTAAGAAAGCGCAGCAAAAAATATTTCCTCACGTATCTGACATGGAAAGGTACAGACAGATGTCTGTCTTGTTTAGATATGGACTGTCAGTGTGTCTGTATGCGGTGTATATAGATAGAGGAAATGAATAGACAGTAGATCTTTATGTTCACACAACTAAAGTTCTCCATCAGTTATATAGGTCCAGTGTCATAAAACAGTCAATTTTGAAATAAAATTCTTTTCCTTGGGATATGGAAGTAGAATTATCCTATTAGTAGACTTATTAGCACAGAAAGGATTTTAAAAACATTTGGTAGTGTTTTTCTTTCTAAAAGTATTTCCTGCTCTGGTTGGTGTTTCTTCTTGGCCCTGTGAAGATCTACCTATTGTCAAATAAAAAAATATGTAATAAAGGGAATTTTAAATTATTTATCATGTTAGAATATTTATAATCAGGAAATATTAAATTCCTTAACGTGACACATAATGGTAATTGTTGTGAGAGATACATGATCTGTGCTATTAGCTCTAAGTGTGGTGCTTAGACGAGTAGTATCAGTATCACCTGGGAACTTACTAGAAATGCAGTTTCTCAGACCAGCCTCAGAAGTTCTGTGAGTAGGACTCAACAATGTGGATGTCTAGACATTTCTGTTGCACGCTGAAGTTTGAGAACTGCTGAAGTAGACCTTTAAAAAGATACTAAAATTCTGTATTATCATCTATGTTAGCTTTAAAATAATTTGTACACACATGTGATTATGTTTTATCAAGAATATTTGTAGTCTGAATTTAAGATTTTTTGGCAGTGAATTTGTTTTTATTTTCATTGTTGCTTGTAGTCTTAATGTTTGTAATGTGCAGTCTAATGTGGTGGTGGTATTGTTTTTTTGGTTGTATCAGCAAAGCTTTTTATTACTGCTTTGTCAGAATGAGTGATACTTTTCCATCAGTGCTGTAAATCTGTGTTTTGCTGGCGTACATGCCAAGGAAAAATGGCATGGTGTTGGTTTTCTGGCTCTCTGGCTTTGCCAAGGTCATTTGTGGCCCTAGATGATTGAGTGAGATACTTCCTTAAATCCTTTTTTGCAATCAGGCTGAATAAAAAATTACAATGATTAGTGGGTTTGAAAACTATTTTGACAGATGTAATAAAAATTATAATTTTAACTGTAGTTATTAAACTCCATGCTTTTCAGTCTTTTTCATATATTAGCACATGTAGAAAAGATAGTTACACAGGATACTTGAATAAGCAGCTGAGGCACTGTTCTTTTAAGATCAACTTAGAGAAGTGGAGAAGGAAATTGATTTGCTATGTTTCAATACCTGCATCTGATCACAGACAGAAAGCATTGTGTTATTCATAGGCAGAAGACCAGAACTTAAGCTGCCTAATTTCATAATTCTACTTATGCTTCCATTTATTTATTTCATCTTATTTCTCAAGCCTACAGTCTTCATATATATGTAAGACATCTTCAACTGAAAATATGCTGTTTTAAAATGTATTTGCCTGTTTGGTTTAACATAATATTAATAGATTTTATGGAAAAAAATAACTTGATTAGCTTTAGATAAGTAATTCATATCTATAACTAGTCCATTCAAATTCTCTTTCCATCACACATGACTGATGGAAACCTTAACCCTAACTGAATCCACCAATTATCTTTTCTGTCTAGGCTGTGGGATGATGAGGAGGAGGAAATCCCACTTGGTTGCCGTTAAATGCCAGGTTGGACCTGTACCTAAATTGCGTACTCAGCTTTCCTAAGACAGCTACTCACAACTCCTCAGCAGAAAGCTTTGCTTCAGAGAGCTTCCTACCAAACAAAAAAATTAGCAACTGTTACACAAGACTCTTATTTTTGTACCTCAACAGATTTACTTAGATTTATGGCTTTCTCTTCTCTTTTTCCTGTAACGGTGGCACATGTCCTCCAGCTTCTGTCGAAGGCTCGTGTCACTGTCTTGACCAGGATTCCAGCCCTGGCTGTGTTCTCGGGGATCTTAGGCTCTTTCTTTCTCTGTCGCTCTGCTAGCTCATCACTTCCTGTCAGCCTTTAAACATGTGCAAGTCTGTGCCCGTCTGAAATTAAAACACAACAAATCTGTCAAGCTTAACCTTTCTACCCACCTTTACTTTCTTCTGCTTTTTATAGCCTTTCTTAAATAAATTGCCTCCACACAGTCTATCTTTCTTCACACGCTTTCCATAATCTTAAATCTACATCCTTCTTCCTGCCTTTTAATTGAAGCCCATCTGACTGTGGCTGTATGTCTTTAAATACAGTTGCAGTTCTTCAGTTGTCGCTTTTCAATGTTTGCAGCATTTTTTGAGGATTTCTTTTAGATACACTCTGTTCCCTTGACTTCACGACACACACTCCAGCTGCGTTTGCCGTACCTTTCTGGTGGTTCTTCCTCACCTGGTTTGTGCCATGTCTGCTTCGGTGGCTTTCCTTGCCAATCCGGCTTCATCTCTTGACGTTGTCTCCCTCCCAATCTACATTCCAGATAGATTAGATTTTTTCAGTTTCTAAAATGTGTTCTGTTTTCTTTTAACCTCCAAGACTTCACACATGTTGGTTCTCCACTCAGTAGCATTTTCCCTTGCCCACTGTATGGCACAAATCATCATTTTCTTGTCTAACCTGAGTGTCAGTTTCCCTGTCCTTTCCTTCTGAAGTCCTGTAGTGGCTCTCTAAATAGGTTAGATCTCCTTATTATGTGCTCCTGCAGCATCCTATGCAGCTAGTACCATAAAATGCATTAAATATTACTGTGTTATATGTTTTGATGCTCCTCTTTTCTATGAGTGGTAAGGACTCTGCTTTGTTCACCATTGTATCCCTACAGGTGAAAGAACAAAAATCACACATTTTCTTTAATGATTTTTGCTCATTTCTGTTCAGAAGACCTCATTCCTTCATTAGTCATGTTTTTTGACGTTATTAAGCCAGTGACTCTTCAAGTTGAGTTGAAGAGTTTCTACCTGATAACCGTGCCTGAGACAAAGCTTTGAACAACTAGATTTCTTCCATGGGTGTCGTAGGTCAGTGCCCGGCAGGGACTTTTCCCGTTTCTTTAGTACCGCATAGCTTTTTCAGTGAAATAAATTGAACTTAAATGTGCCACAAAAATGTATAAATTATTGGAAATCATTTACAGTAAGCATTCTTTATATCTCAATTAAGAAAGCTCCAGGCCTCTGACATTAGCTAGCTCTATGGCTAAGACAAACTCCTCATTGTTTTGACTTTAATTTCCTCATACATAAAGTTCTGATTCTACAATGTAGGTAAATCAAGTACGGAAAGCTATAATCATGCAAAACACTAATGGTATACATTCTTCCTTTTCAAAAGTAGTCTCTGAATTGCAATTTTACAAATGTGTAATTTTAAAGATATTGTATATTTAATTCATCATTGAATCCTATAGAATTAAGTAAATATTATTCACTTATGAAAATTTGAAACTTATTCCTGGGTAATTTTGTACTCAAGTAGAATCACACTACTATTCTAAGTAATTTTTAATTTTTGTTCTTAATTTTTGTTTTTAATTAGAGGCCAGAAAATGTGAAATATCTGATTGGGAAAGAAAACAAAATACTGCTGAATTTATCTTACTTTACATTTTAAAAAAGCCTTAATGGGTTTGGAATCTTTGTAATGGTGGCACACAAATCATACTTTAAATATTCACCTTCCAAATTTACTGATTTAATAAAAATTTGTACATTTTTTACTACATTGTAACATTTCTTATTAAAATAAGAAATTAACTATATTTATGTCAAAATGACGTTATCCTTTTATTGTTACTTGGTTTCTAGATTGTTGGCAGCAAAGTTTTTTTTTAAAAAATTAAGATAGGGAGCTCTTGAATTCCTAGTAGACGTTAGCAAGCAGGAAACCCAGTGTGTATCAGTCGTCACGGGCAGCGATGATTCCCACCAGCGGTTCTCATCCTTTCACCCATAAAATCAGCATAAAATTGACCTAACATTGCCAGATCAGATCGAGTATCTGGAAAGTAATCCTCAGGGAACAGAAAATTCAGTCTTTGTGCATAAAGTTGTCGAATCGGATTATTTTTTTCAGAGCTCTTTTGTTTCTTCCTTTGCAGTACTTCTGAAAAGTTGCCACAAAGATGTGTCAGATGTGCTCTAAATCTAATCACATAGGCAGGAACCAAGTTAATCCATCTCAAAATATGGATGCACATGATTATAATAAAGTTTTGAGTGCTGAAGGATAAAATTCATTTAATGAAAAGAAAAAGGATATTTTCCACTTTGTGATGAAACCAGTAGATGCTATTTTCATGTACTTACTTGTTTTCCCTCTGTGGGAAAGCAGAGTATACAGAAAAAACTGGTGGAGTAAGAGATGAGGAAAAGCGAGACAGGAAAACACACTTAGGTAAATGCTGCAAACAGTACGGGCAGACGGTAAGGGCTGCACAGCAACGTGTAAGAAACTTGTCACAAACATTTTCTCAAATGAGAACTACGAAGTTGAGGTTGTTTAGAAGGGATGTTTGAAATATTCAGTGAAACTTCTTAATTCCATTGTTTATGAGAACATTATGCAACGTTTCTGCATGATGATTTGTTTACATGCCTATTAGTTATTGTATTAATTTATCGAGGTAATAACTTTTGTTTCATATTTGATGGAGATTCCATCATATACTTTTGTTTTATGAGATTTAGATCTTTAGCAGCTACCATTTTGGTAAAATTGCCACATATATATATATTTTTCCAACTGGGAACATAGTTATCCACAGGACATTAATGTTTGAGTATTTTAAGGTGATGAATAATGCATTTCACCTTTATTTTAGCAATGGAAACATTTTGTTTTACATGAGGACATAATCATTTAATATTACCATTACAAATTTCTAATACATTATTTTCATATAAGATGTTTTAAATTATTTATATTAACTTATATGGAAACTTTTTACTCCTTAATAGTAAAAAGTTTAATTATAGAAAGCATGCTTTTTTTCTTTTTAAGTTAAAATATTTGAAAAATATTCTGTTAAATAACACAAGAGAAACTAGTTCATGCTAAAAATGTTGCTAGACATTTATTGAGGCTTGGAATTAAAACTTTTGAAATTATACATCCTTAAATTATACTTCTTAAAAAGCAATATGGAGTAGTAGAAATAAGCTGTAGATTTCCATTGATTGAGTACCTGGAGTGTGGATCTTTGGTCCACCAGGGCCTTTTCCTTGGAGTGGAGTTCGAACCCTGTCATATAGGTCGTACTTGGTGTTTGTATGTTACCTTGGGCTTTCAAAGGTTTTTGTCAGAAGTAATTTATTGTTAAACACTATCTCCTTTTAGAGATATTCAAAGTATTCAGAAGTTTTTGACAAAATTAAAAAATAAGTGTATGACCAAAATATTTATTAGTGATTATTACAACTAAAACTTCACTTTATTATGCTACACAGAAGGGAAATATTTTGAGAAATAAAACGAAAAGCTGCTATGAACATTTATAAAGCAATATTGATTTATATGAATTACCAAATTACTAGATATATTAGAAAAATTTCTCTGAAATGTCCTGCAAATATCAACTGTATTTTAAATAAGCTGCCTTTATACCTGTCTGCCAACTCACCTATTACTGTGAAGTCTAGGATTCTTAAAGCCAATATGAAGCAAACATTATTAGAATTTTTATAAATTTTTATTGGGGATTTTAAATGGAAATTTAAGCTGTATATTTTAGTCTAGTCCCTGAGGGCTATAATGTATTTGATTACATGTTTACCACATTTAAAATTGTCTTTTCAAATTAAAACCAATATTTTTGTAAGCATAGTTAAAATTAAAGATTCTGAACTTTGAATTTTCAAGACATGTAAATAAAAAAGTGAGTTGCTGAAAGAAATACAGTAATGGTTTTTGATGACCTAAGTTATTAATTTCATTTATTCTATTCCAAAGGTTATTAAAGCCCTTAAAAGATCAACATATTTAACTTGATCAAGGAAAAGTGAACCTCATCAACTGTAAATGTTTCAAGAGAAATTTAAAAATTACTATTAAAGTAGCTTTGACAATTTTAAGAGTATTTAACCAGGACTGTTGCTTTAAATGTGTTCTTTTGCCTCTGTTTAAGGATGTGTGTCAATTATTTACAGATCCTGTGGTTTTGTGGAAATTCCCAGAGGACTTCGGAGACCAGGTTGGAACCACATAATTTTTTTTAAAAATTTAAAATTGGAGTATTAGAATTACTACTACTCTTGCTGATGCTGCAGCTGCTGCTACTACTCACACAAGTAGCTATAATTATTTCTTCTTGATCAACTGTGAGAAAAAAAGGGTGTATGTGCAAAACATATAGAAGAATTTTAAAATTACCAAGTAGATGGGTGATGAAGAAGCCCTTTATTGAAACTTTATAGGGACTGGATGTTTAAAGTTTCAACATATTTTTACATTCTTCTAATTTATCTATGGAATATATATCTGAAAACATTAAAAATTTCCCCATTAAAAAAACTTGACAATGCAAAATCTTTGTTGAATACACTTTCATTATTTTTGTTTACTTAGAAGTGTAACAGCTGTAAATAAGGGGATCAGTTCTGTTTGTCATAGTAATAGCTGAAATCATTTACATGTAGAATTTGAATTGTCAATATTTTCTTATTTTTATCTATAGCTTTACTTTCTTAAAGATATGGTATAGGAGACTGCTAGATAAATTAGGTGGCTCTTGCGGTATTCAATTGAGAGGTAAGATGGATCTGAAAGAGTTGGTTACATTAGGAATGGAGAAGAAGGTAAGTATAAGGAAGAAAAAAGAGATTGCATGAAAAAGTTTATTTTGTGGAGGCAAAGTAGAGTAATGAGAGGATAATGAGTTCGATTTTTATCACTTCAGGAAACGTTGAATAATCTTCCATGTGAATGATAAGAGGGGGCTTTAGGAATTTGAGAAGAATAGAGTGTGTTTTCTATCTGAGAAAATACTAGGCTATGAATATTCAAATTTGAGGAATGCCAGAGAGGTAAGAATTAACCTTTCATGTTGCAGGCAAAGGCATTAATCAGTACAGCAAGGAAGCCCAACAGAATCAAATGAAATTTAACAATTTTCATAGCTTCTTTTTATAGTCAGATATTATTAAACAAGACAAAAATCACATTGTGTTTTATTGTGTGCTCATGTTTGAGAACAAACTGACACTTTTAGACAGATCTCACAGGTCTGCAAGGTCAAAACCAATTTCATCATCACCATCATATTTATGTTATTTGTGTTAACATCCAATGAATTCATGATTGCTATTATCGAGTGAATCCACACCTCTTTAAAAAACTTATCAGGTTTAATTTCTCATATAATAAATTTTAATAGTTACACATAAACAGTGGCTCTTTCAGGGTCCTTAATAATTCAGAGGTTAAAAAAAAAAGTAAAAAAGCAAATTCTGAGAACTGCTGCTTTAGGGCAAAGCTATTCATTTTTTTTTTGAAAGCCAAAAACACATCCTTAGTTGTGTTTCTCTGCCACAGTTGCCCCTAGTGTAGTCTTTTTTTCTCTTCTAGCAAAAATAGCAACATTTTCATTTTTTTGTTTTTGTTAAACAGATAATTTAGATCCCCTAAAGCTGGCCCTTCCGCTGTGGGCTGCACCTCTTTGCTTTGGTGTGATGGACCCAAGGTTTCGCTTCTGACGATTTTAACAAGGTGCGAGTTGTTACAGGCACTTCCTAGGGTCCCTCCACTGCTCTGCTTCCCGCTGGGCAGGGACCCGAAAGAGGCCGACTGCTGTGTGGTGGTGGCAACTCACCCACTCACATGACACGTTGCTTTGCTCTCTTTGCTTTTCCTCGTGGTTATATTACCACACTCACCTTGGGATGCTGGGAAGGGTCCCCCGTGAACTATTTCTTGGGAGGGGATTAACTTAAACCTGCTGCCACAGGGCTGCCTTTATCCCGAGGAGGGCAAGCGGCAATATCTTATCACACTTTAGATGGGCGTCCTGTATCAATTCCAGGATACAGGCAATTTCTGTTCCAGGTGTAGGGCTCTGTTTACTTGCTGGGTTACCTTTGCTACAAAGGGGAGGGTCTGTTATCACTCTTGCAAGACGTGCAGGGCTCCGTGGTGTGTGCTCCTGAGTCCTGCTGGCAGTGGGGTATCTGTTGACCGCCTCTACCCAGCCTGAAAGGTCACTGCCAATACAAGCCCAGGCATCTGAGTGAAACTGCCAGTCACCGAAAGGGTGGATCCCCACATGCTGGGCTCCCCGTGTAGGGGTCACCTTTCTGTCCTGGGACCGCTCCCGCCCACAGAAACAGTTAGTTGTAAATGGTTAGTTCCAAATCCACCAAGACGTCATGCTCCCAGTGTGTATATTCACTGTGTACCTTACAAGAGGCCAAACCAAAGCTTGGGGTAGGAGACCAGTTTGTGAGAATTCTGCCTGCGTTTAGCTGTGCCATCCCAAATGTCAGAGCCCCAGTCCTTAGTTTTTAAGGGGCCCCAAATCTAGCCCTGGGGTATCAGGGCCCCGAGGAACGGATCACCTTCAGTGGCCTCCTCAGCTCTGCCAGTGGCCTGACTTCTTCTGGCCGTGCTGGCCACCTGCTTGGGCTCAGCTGTGGCCTGTGTCAAGGCCATTGTTTTGGTGGCACACTCAATATTCTCTCCTGCTGCCAGGAGACCCCTGTTCTTTCAAATGGCACTATGACCATGCACAATAGTAAAAGCATATTTAGAGTCTGTATAAATGTTTGCCTTTTTCCTCTCGATAACTGCAGCTCAGCTTCCTGGGCTCAGTCCCAGGTGGCAGTGCCGCTGCTGTGATCACCACGCATGTGGCCCCTCGTTGTCCCTGAAGCTGCTCCCGTCAGTGGAAAAGATCCCAGTCTTGCTCTGCGTGGGCTGACCTGACGGATTCATCCTGCTGGAACACACAGGCTCCAGGACCTCTGAACAGTCATGTCGTGAAGGCTCATTCTCTTTGGCTGGCAAAGGGTGGCAGCATTGGGAATAGACACAAGTCACAAGTAGCTGTTACTGTCTGTAGGCGAAGAGACCGTCAAGGCACAGTACTGGCCAGTGGCTGGGACGTGCCGCCGGCCATGGGATGCCTCTCAGCATCTGTGCTGAGACTGTAAGGCTCCTTCCTTGCTTCTTTCTGTACAAGGGCTTTGCTATCAGTCCAAAGTCTGGGATCCAGACGCCATTCCTAGGAACCCCAGAGAAGCCAATGCAAGTTTACAGATGTGTCCGACTGCTGGTTCTGCGAGTCCTCTGCTGAGCTTCTATCAGACAGAGCGGGAGCCGGTTTAAACCCAGGAGGCAGCACAGTGCCAGGACCCTGCCCGAGCACATTCAAGTGCCTCAGCCGTCTGCCTGCGCTGCCTCCCTGCTGCTTGTCCCCTCCCCACCACCTCTGTCCTGCCTGGCATGGCTGGTGCCGGGTCGGGGCTGTGGCAGGTGGGGAGGGGAAGGGCCCCCGCCAAGCAGACCACTTCTGTCCACGCAGGCTGGCACCAGCCGAATCCCCACTGTCAGGTCTTCCAGGGCTCCTGGGGGGATATTCAGAGGCAGGGGGCTCCGGCCCCTCCCTCGCCATCTGAGTCCTGCACCAAAAGAAAACATTTTCTCTGCTGGGGGCTGCTTGCTACTTTGGAGGCTTTTGCAACTTGTCAGCAATGTTCCTTTCAAGGTCCTTCTTCTTTAAAAAAGTCTGGGCAGCTTTTTCACTCGTTCCTTTGACAGTCTGAAAGGACCCTGCTGGTGGCTCTTGCACGTTCAAGCCCCCTGTCTGATATTGCGACAGATCGCCAGCCCCAGCTACAGGGTCCCTCTTTGCTGCTGGGAGACCATTCTGACCCCGAGTCGTCAGTTACTGGGCGTGGGACTAAGAGTTCAGGCGGGGCTTCCCGGCCCTCCCGAGAGGCCTCCCCCTTGCTGTGCGCCCCTGGGCTGCCTGGCCAGTCCCCCCTCCTGCCAGGTCCACCCCGGGCTGTGGCCCCGCCTGGCACCTCACCCTGGCCAGCAGTCGGGGTTCCAGCGGGGATGGGAGGACCTAATTTATCAAAAATTATGCACACACAGACTACTTTGTATACCATAAGCAGTGAGTTCATCTCAAGCAGAGAGCTCGAGACTCAACATTTTAAATCTGTATTGGCAGGTTGACCATTTGAGCTGTGAATTTTAAAAGAACCAGTAGTTCAGAATAAACCATGGACCATCAACCACTGCTTTTCCTCACACTCCATGCAAGTGGCATCTACAACCACACTTCCTCACACCCAGACAAGTGGTATCACAATAATCTCTAGACATAGGTGCAAAACCTCATCAGACAAAAACTCACAAACACACACAATATGGAGAATTGCCAACACAAACAAGGCCTGTCAATCCAATGGGAAGTTTCATTTAACGGCTGCTTCTCACACTCCAGCGTGTAGGTTGGATCATAATAACACTCTCTTCGTAGCTGTGAGTTAACCATTCAGCCGGATTTTCCCCAAGGGGCTTTGAGCTGGAGCTTCCCTGTGTTGCAGCCAAACTGGACAAACACAGACATCACAGGAAATCTCCAACACAAAATACCACTGCTGATGTGATGGGAACCACAGAACAAGAACTGAATTCTCAGTTGAGAATCAGCATCTCTTAGTCCAAAAGGGGGCAAACCAAGAATCAAATTCTCTCACACGAAGGACCCGACATCTCCCAATCCCCCCGGTTCCGTGGGATCCGCAAAGGAGCTTAGTCCAAACCAGGCTCCCTAGTTCCACTCAACCTCTTGACCTCCAACCCCAAATGGGAGCCTCAAACAAATCTCACAGGGAGGTCTGAAGCACCCCCCCCCCCAATGCGGGTGGAAGCAGGTCTCGGCGTCCTGGGGAACTTGACTTACAAATGGCTGGGGCTGTTGCAAGGCTTCAGATGTGTGTCCTTTTCCTCAGCTCAGTCCAGGCTGCGGGGAGCTGCCTCTGCTTCAGGGGGACAGAGAAGGGGGTTCCCCAGAGCTAGAACAGGCTCTGGGGCATCCCTTGCTCGCTCTCCTTGAAAAGAAGTTGCTCCTATCTGCGAAGACGCATGGCTTTGGCCCGGGCCTGCTCCCTGCTTCTCCCAGCCATTGTGGGGGCTGTTCCACTGAGCCACCAGTGGGGCCCACCCAGGGATGCCAACTTCTGTTACTGAAAGTTCGGCGCTTGTCCCCAAGGCCACATCAGAAGAATGAGGACAAGTGGTTTGAGGAGAGGAAAGAGAAGTTTACTAGTTTGCTGGCAGATGTGAGGAGGTTGGCAGACTCCCGTCTCAAAGTACCAGTGTCCTGTCTGGTGTAGTGTTTAAACACACAAAGTAATTATAACTTTTAACCTAAGTAACCAAGAGTTGATAGGGAAAAAACACGCCACCACCACCTGAAGAATAGATGATTGAGAACTTTCAGTCATGAACAAGCATTTTAAGCAGAGCTCGTGAACGCTGATAATACAACCCTTCCACAGCTGCATTTATCTTTTACATCTTTGTAACATAGGAAAAATTAACCCATTATTTTATAGCATACAAAAATAAGAAAAAGTACACGGAGTTAAATTATGTTGAGTAATCAGTGCTTTAGCATTCTATTTTAGGAATTATCCATTAACTAAGTCAATTTAATATCAGTTCAACATTTTGGTTACCTAAAGATTTTGGAAATTACATTCAAGCAGATATACTACAAAATATAATTATTGACATAAAATTTACCAGAATAATGATTAAGTTTAGTTGAATAGAGATTTACATTTTCGATAACCTAAAACAAATGTCATGTTAGCTTATTTGTTCAGTAGCCTATAAAAATTTGGGGAAAAACAAACCCAAGTAGGATAAAATATATGCTTGTACTATCCTTAACATTGCTAAATAAGAGAAGACACAGTTATTTTTATCAAACAATTATAATACTTGATGAGTTTATTGAACATTTACCTTAATATGAATTCTTTAAGCATTATTTACTATATGTTTATATTTGAAAAAGATCTTTGCAAATCTAGCTCATTTGAAATATTAGAAGTTCAATTTCCTTATTTTATAGGACTTTTAGGAATATTTCATTTACATACATATTTCTTTAAAAGTCAACCATATAAAGTAAGGTAAGTGAACGTGATACTCTATTGTATTGGAAAGAAGGATGAAATTATTTCACGATTTGAAGTTGAGGTAGATCGATAACTAGAGACTTTTAGAATGTTATTTATTGCATTTAATTGAAGACTTACATGATTTCTTTCATGATACAGATTTGAGTTTGAATCCCAACCCTGTCAGTTATGTGGTTTTTGCCATCAGAAAAGTATCCCCTGCTATGAGTGACATGATAGCTACTTTACGGGATTTGCCGGAGAAGTTGGGGTCTGTGGGAAGCGCCGGGGTCCGCATTCAGCAGATGGAAGGGCGTGGTCAAACTTCCTTCACACACTATCCCTGTCTTTTCTTAGGTCTTGTTTCTTCTTTTGTGGCATTTCTGTTTTTACTTCCCTTTTCCATTTTGTTTCTTATTTCGTGTGGTCTAGTTTACTTTTTTTTTGACTTTTTAAATTTTTATAAAAATTTTCTAGTTTTAGTAGTATTTTTTATTTCAGAATATTATGGAAGACATAGGTGTTTTGGTTACATGGACTGCTTCTATACTGCTTGAGTCAAAGTTATAAGTGTGCCCATCACCCAGATGGTGTACATTGTATCTGTTAGGTGTGATTTCAGCCATCCTCTCCGTGCCTCTCCCACCTGTGTGATTTCCATTCGGTTGTACTTCCACCTGTGCACATGAGTGCTGGTTGGTTAGTTCCAATTTAATAGTGAGTACATGCGTTGTTTGTTTTCCATTTTCATGATACTTTTAGGAGACGGGTCTCCAGTTCCATCCAGATTGGTGCAAGAAGTAATAATTCATTTTTCTTTTATGACTGAGCAGTACTCCATGGTATGCATATACCACATTTTATTAATCTACTCATGTATTGATGGGCACTTGGGTTGGTTCCACATCCTTGCGATTGTGAACTGTGCTGCAACAAACATTCTAGTGCAAGTGTCTTTTTGATAAAATGACTGTTTTTCCTTCATGTAAATACCCAGTCGTGGGATTGCTGGATCAAATGGTAGTTCTCCTTTTAGTTCTCTGAGGAATCTCCGTACTGTTTTCCATAGAAGTTGCACAAGTTTGCAGTCCCACCAACAGTATAGAAGTCTTCCTTTCTCTCCACGTCAGCATCTATTGTTTTGGGACTTTTTGGCAAAAGTCATCCTCCCTGGGGTTAGGTGATATCTCATTGTGGTTTTGATTTGCATTTCTCTGATGATTAGTGATACTGAGCATTTTTTCATATGTTTATTGGCCATTAGTCTTCTTCTGAAAAGTTTCTGTTCATATCTTTTGCGCTTCCCCCGCCCCTTTTTTGTTTTGAGACAGTCTCACTCTGTCACCCAGGGTAGAGTGCCCTGGTGTCAACCTAACTCACAGCAACCTCAAACTCCTGGGCTCATTGCAATCCTGCTGCCTCAGCCTCCTGAGTATCTGGGACTACAGGCATGCACCACCATGCCCGGCTAATTTTTTCTATATATTTTTAGTTGTCCGGCTAATTTCTTTCTATTTTTAGTAGAGACGGGGTGTCGCTCTGGTCAGGCTGGTCTCGAACTCCTGAGCTCAAACGATCCCACCCACCTCGGCCTCCCAGAGTGCTAGGATTACAGGCGGTGAGCCACTGCAGCACCCGGCCTTTGCCCCCTTTTAATGGGGTTGTTTACTTTTTTTCTTTCTGATTTGCTTGAGTTATTTGTAGATTCTGCTTATTAGCCCTTTATCGGATGTGTAGCATGCGTATATTTTCTTCCATTCTGTAGGTTGTCTGTTTACTCTGTTGATTGTTTCCTTGGCTGTGCAAAAGCCTTTTAACTTTAGTCAAGTCCCATTTATTTATTTTTTTTGTTGGTGTGATTGCCCTTGTGGTCTTCTTTATAAATTCTTTGTGTAGGCCAATATCTAGAATAGTTTTTCCAACATTTTCTTCTAGAATTCTTACGGTTTCATGTCTTAGGTTGAAGCCTGTTATCTTTCTTGAATCAATTTTTGTGAGTGCAGAGCGATACAGATCCTGTTCTTAAATCTCAGTTTGAAAATTAATTCTTCTTTGAAGGTTTTCCTGAGCCTCCAAGGCAACTTCTCTGTACTTCCCGTAGCCTCTTATAGACACCTCTGCATTCTGTTGTTATAGTTCCTTTTTTTTTTTTCTTTTTTGCTGCATGAATGTTTCTTGAAGGAAAAGAGACAGAATCTTCTCATTTTTCAGTCTCCACGTCTAGTAGAGTGGCTGGCATGTGGAAAGATCTGAATAAATGGCTTTCGCGTAGCTAATTGAATGAGTCATAGGTCGTAGGAAGTTGAATTAAACTCATGATGAGTTATCTTAATTTTCTTGGAAAAATAGGAGGAAAGGTAATGTACTAAGAGGGGTGGATTTAAGATTGGTGGGCCACCTTAGATTTAGAAAGATTTAAAACTGGTGTTAGACACATACAATTAGGGATTCATCAAAGCATGAATGGAAAGAAGTGGCTTAGCAGAGGGGCTGGGCCTCATGAAGGTTTAGTGAGTCCCTGACTGACTGTTCATGGCAAGTACCTGACTTGAGTGTTGTTCTCCCACCCCTCATTTCTGTATAAGGTAAAAAAAAATAAATGAATAAATTTTAATATATATCGGCAACCTAGTATGTGCTCATGCTGGGTGATAAAAATGCATTTAGAAATGCTTTAGAAAAGTGCGTATGTCACATGATTATTTTTAATGCCAACAATAATAATTCTATTAAGCAAATCTTGGTAGAAATTATCTGGAAACAGCTTGAACTGCAATTCTAAGAGTGAATAGTAGTAAAAAATTATGTATCATACTGTAATAGCTCAGCATTTTTAATTTTACCCATCAGCTGTATTTTTATAGGCCTTTTATAACTGCAGACAGCCATTTAGTTAGCTGATACTGAACCCAAAATGCTCTCAGCACTGTTCACAATTTTCTTTTTATGTTCAGCAGTGTCTAATGGTTGGTCTGCGTGGTTTAGAAAGAATGCCTTTTTTTAATTTAAAAAATGTTTACACATTCATATTTTTAAAAAACATTTTTTTCTTTATTAATTTAAAAGGGATTTGATGAGAATGATTAAAGTTTTTCATGATTGGAAATTGAAGTACATTGATACCTGGGCATCTTATAATTTTGCTTCTTGCATCAGTCATGTGGAAGATTTACATTATTCAGAAATAATTTATTAAATTCTAATACTTTCAAAATATTTGAATGATTGTGGATTTCTAAAAGACTGGATTTTTTTTCCTTGTTTGGGCTTTATTCTGTCCTTTTTAACTACCAATTGATTACATCAGACACAGAAAAAAAGAATTTAATTGCCTTCTATATTAGCTATTGTTTTTCTAAATGGAAAAAATGAAATGTCTTGAACAATTTTTTCATGTGTGACAGTAAATTTTTACCTCACTACCCCCATGAGTATATATATTATATATGAACACACATTTCTGAGGTAAATTGATTTCTTATTTTCTAACGAAATACAATTTTGTAAAGAGAGATGATAGGCAAATATAAGAGAATTATAATTATATCATTATTTCTTTTGTTTCATATTGCAAAAATTTTATCAGTGATCTATTTTACTTACCCTAAAATATCAATTGTTTCTTGTTATCTGGTGTATTCTTATGACTAAAAAGAAGAGTCAGACTGAAACACTGTAAGGGACAAGATTATGGGAAAGTATGTGAAAATACATCTAAGATCGTCATCATAATTATATCTTTCTGTCCATCTTTATGTAGACTATTAATAGATTTTTTTCTTTTGCAGGTACAGTGTTAGGAATCTCAAGGCAAAACATGATCATATTTTTATTTTACCTGCATGCATTTTTTATATTTTCTACTGTTAATTTTAAAATTTTACTGCAAACAGGGAAACTAATTTGGAAAAACATAGTTACTTTAGAAATTTTGCTTTATAGCCGAGGTATTTGCTGGACAACAGAACTGTGTGATCTAGCAAACTCCTATTGAAAAGAATATTTCTGCATACATTTTAGGTAATAAAATTATATTTGAAAACCCCTATATAATGAACTTCATTTTCTGTTGAAGGGTGAAAAGATTTTACTTTAATGTGTTCTTAGAGGTGAGGTTTTTATATGTATTTTTATGGCAGTGAAAATATTATGTTTTAACTAATAGATGATTCAGGCCAAACCTGGAATGTCTTTAATTACTTAGCAGCCTGTAGAAATTAAATAATAATAGATGATGCAGATTGAAAGAAATGTGTTTTCACAAAAGCTTATTCTTTATTTAGCAGTAAACATTTGGCAAAAGTAAAATTGGAATTTGGTACTATAAAGGGTTCTGAGTCTTTGAGAGAAACAGTGGAGAAATCATTTTTTGCAAGGTGACAAATTAGAAGCAATTCTTCCAAAATTATGAGGAAAAAAAGTATATGATGACATCTAAGTCACTGCCAGTTCAAAACTTTACATTTCAAAGTTTTCTTTATCCTTAGATTAGAAAGAAGTTAAAATTACTTAACTATGAAACAAAGGATGGAAATGGTAACATTTTAAAATGTTACTTGGTAGAAGATAAAGTCTTTTCAAAATTGGCATAAATTCATTATTAAGTCACATGGAATATATTACTTTGAAATAATTTTGTGTACTTTAACTGCATACTGTTTAAAAAATGACTTTTAGAGATTTTTTTTAAAGGAATAGGTAGGGCTTGTGGGTGCAAAATGAACACCTATCCATGGATTGCCACCTCACCTTTCTGTTTGGTGATTTCTGTTTTTCCCTCCCCCTTTCATACATTATTAATAGATAAGCGCTTTAAAGGAAGAATTGCCAGGTTGCTCATTAATGTTTAAAATTTAAGCCTGAAGTACAATTGGGGAGAAGTGGATATGAAGGCACTTCACTATTAAAATTTTTAAGTTTAAAAAATATTACGTATTAGCTGAAAATATTGAACTTGATCAACATATGGTACCAGCGAGCCTCATCCCCACCCGTTCTTTTGTTATCTTGTTATTGTTATAAGGCTTAATGACAGTTGTAAGCCATAGTTCTGGGTGTGGGGGTTAGTCCACCCTGGGGAGAAGAGGAGGAAACAGCAGTGTGGATTATGGAAATATGGATTGATCTAAAAAGAGACCTCTTGTGAAAGAATGGGGCTCAAAGAAAAGCTGGGACAAACTGATGAAAAGATGGTGGAATATGATGAGAAAATGATCATTTGAAATCTTTTCTTTCATTCCCAGCTGCTGTGTTTTGGAGAAAAGGAATGCATTTGTATATTAAGAGAGAGCTAAAAGAGTCCAGATGAATAGTATTACTTATTAGATATATTTGTATTTTGATTCAGATAAATTATGTGCATTTTAATAATAGACTTTGCATATGTTAGATGTTTAAATCTTAAAGATGTGATGTTAGGTATGATATTTCATAGAAATGTTTTAAGTGTATAGTATTTGCCTAATATTTGGCCTTTTTAAAATAGACTTACTTTCAAAAATTTAACTTCATGGTGGTTATATTTAAGTATTTTAAGTAATAGTGATGGTGAATATTTTATGTAAAATATGAGTTATTTTCTGTTACTTTTATAACTTAATTATTCAAATACACAGATACATGTTTATCCATATGTATTTTTCTAGATTAGTGATACTATTGCAGCTTATCTTGGTGAGTTAGTGCTAATTGGTAACACAGAGCTTTATCCTTCGCCTGTCTGACCGGATAAGACAACAATGCAGTCTAGTGGTCATTCTTGTTAAATGCAGACACAGGGTCCATGTGGTTTTAAGTAGTTTCTGATGTGCTAATAAAAAGAAAGGTTGTTCCCTGATTCTAAAGTACAGAAAAATTTAGACTAGGAGAAAGTTAGCATGAAAGTATAAAAATAAGGCATTTGGGAGGAGGATCATAATTTGAGGGAGGATGTTTTCAGTTCCGGATATGACAGGTATTCAAGTAGGAATGTCTGCTCTGAGTAGTAGGAAACCTCTGACTGGAGTTTAAAAGAGGATGATGATGTGGAATTTACCAGTGTAAATGAACTTACCATGGTTTTTAGGGAGAGAGAAGAATCTCAGAGAACATTTGTTTTTATAAACGCCAGCCTATATCTTTAAATCCATAATGAGAAATGTAATTTGGTAACCATACTCTGTGGCCTTATAACTATTTTGGCTTGTAAGAGGTGGACAGTATATCTAACTGCCTCCTTTAGATCTAGCTAGCTGGGATCATGTAATATGTTTTGTATTGCAAATTGCAATAGTCTGAAATTTTTATATTGTCCATGAAGTTAAAACAGGAAAAAATTGTGCCTTGATTATTTACAGGATGTGGAACATGAATGAGGAAAAGTAACGTCAAATAACTGCAAATTAAGAGCCTTATGGTATGGAAGAAGTAACAAAATAGGAAATTAAGCACAAGAGCTTGTTCAAGTAACCACTGATGTGATGTGGGGTGCATGGAGCTCCATGTTGAGGCTGTCGGGGTAGTTGGGCCAGATTATGAAGAGCTTTACGTACTGTGCTATGTTCTTTGCCATCAGCCTATAGAGAATAACCATAAATGGTATACAGTAAGGGGGTGTCCAAATCACGTCTATATTTTAGGAAGGTAACCTTAGGTACGTTGCTTTGGAGAGGAGAAAAGGAGCTTGAGACATGGAGACCAGTTAGAAGGCCATGGTAGTTGTTGAAGAGAACTGTTGAGAGCCTGAACTGGGGAAAGGTCAAAAAGAAAGTGTGAAAGGGAATGAATTTGAGATCTTTTGTCTTTTTTTTTTAATTGTGAAGGAGCAGATACCTGAGATCTATCCTCTTAACAAATTTCTAAGTGTACGGTACAGTATTAACTGTAAACGCAACATTGTACAGCAGATCTCTAACTTTCTTGCATGACTGAGCTTTATGCCTGTCGAACAGCAGCTCCTCCTGTCCCTCCCCCAGGCCCTGGCAACCACCGTGCTACTCTCTGCTTCTGGGAGTTCCGCTCTTGTAGGTACGTAAGTGGAATCATGCAGTGTTTGTCTGAGACTGCCTTGTTTCACGTATCATAGTGTCCTCAGGACGCATTCCCATTGTCACATACGGCAGGATTTCCTTCTTTTTAAAGGCCAAATGATATTCCGTTGTATGTTTATAACAGATTTTCTTTATCCATTCATCTATTGACCTGTATCTATGAAGAGAACTTTAAGAAAGAGAAGAGTAAAGGATGACTGAAATTTCTAGCTTAGAAAATTAGGTAAATGGTGAAGCTGTTAAATTTTCTGATACTTATTAATTATATTGCTATATAGATCTTTATTTTTTTCCCAAAATACTACGGAAGTTTTTGTTACATGTGTGTTTTTGTTACATGGGTCAGTTCTATAATACTGAAACTAGGGTTTTAGTGTGTCTGTCACCAGAATAGTGTTCATTATAACCAATAGGTAAGTTTTTGTCCCTTACCCCTCCCACCTTCTCCCCTGCTTGGTTTCCAGCGTCTTTTCATTTACACCTCTTTGTACCGATCATTTAGCTGCCGCCGTATTAGTGAGAACATTTAGTTTTTGTTTTTCCAGTCTTCAGATACCTTACGTAGGATGATGGTCTCCAGTTCCATCCAAGTTGCTGCAAATGACATTATTTCATTCCTTTTTATGGCTGAGTAGTACTCCGTGGTATATAGATAGATGACATTTTCTTTATCCACTCATCAGTTGATGGACACGTAGGTTGATTCCATATCTTTGCAATTGTGAATTGTACTGTGATAGTCATATATATATATATCTTAATTTTGTACTTACCTCTGCATTCCTGCTGCAGCTGTGTTACTTCAGGGTGACGCCATTCACCTCACTGGTTGGCATTAATCGGAACCTTCTATGTGATCTCCCAGCTTTCAGTCTTGCCCCTTTTTAATCCATTCTACACACTATACCCAGAGTGATCTTGCCAAAATTGAGTCCAATCATGTCCCTCCCTTGCTTTAAACCTTTCAGAACTTCTCTGTTTCTCTTAGGTACAGTGACCATGTGATTTATTGTCCAAGCTGATATATATATATATATATATATATATATATATATATATATATGTATTTATTTATTTATTTTGAGACGAGTGTCACTCTGTTGCCCGGGCTAGAGTGAGTGCCGTGGCGTAAGCCCAGCTCACAGCAACCTCAAACTCCTGGACTCAGGCAATCCTGCCTCAGCCTCCCGAGTAGCTGGGACTACAGGCATGCACCACCATGCCCGGCTAATTTTTTCTATATATTTTTAGTTGTCCAGATAATTTATTTCTGTTTTTAATAGAGACAAGGTCTCGCTCTTGCTCAGGTTGGTCTTGAACTCCTGGCCTCAAGCAGTTCTCCTGCCTTGCCCTGGCCTCCCAGAGTGCTGGGATTATAGGTGTGAGCCACCGTGCCTGGCCTTTTGTCTTTTTTTCTCTAATAATGTAATTTTATTTATTTGGTTTTATTTTTAATAAAACACATACTAATTGTACATATTTATGGGGTTGCATACATCTGTTTCCTAATGATCTAATGTTAATTCTTTCTAGTTCTGAAAATCAGAAATCAGGTCTTGTTTATTCTCCACAGTATATAGCAGTGGGTTGAAAACATGGTAGCTGATCAATGGAGTGATGTAAAATCTGTTTCTTTCTAAAACTTGAAACGTTTTCCTGCTTATCTTAATTCTGCTGTATCTTGATTTAAATGATTGATATTCATTTTTAAATACATCAGTACAAACAAATGTAAATAAATATTATGGGCAGTGTTTTAGTACATATTTCCTTTGATCTAAAAACATGTTACCTGTTAAAATAGGAGTGAGTGAGGCAAGAGTAGATCTTAGTCTCGAGAGAATGGGAGGTTATGTGGTTATTAGGGAAAAAGAAAGGACGTCTTCCTACATGGCTTTTTTCTTAGATAGAGTTGGTTAATTTCTGTTTAAATCCTTGCTTAAAAACTAGTGTTAACCTAAGGATAAAAATTTGAATGCAGTTTGTGATAGAATTTTTGAAAAAAAAAAACCTCTCAAAACTCATTTGCTTATATATACATTTTTATGCTTTTTAAATGGTTTGTTTTTATCTTAAATTAATGAGAGTAAATAAATGTATTATGCCATTTACTTGCCAAGACCACCACCTATTTGTTGTAAATGCATATGACATATAAATATATAACAAATATATAATGTAAATAAGCATTATGTATTTGTTGTGTATTTTGTGTGTGTATGTGTATATATACATACACATAAATGAATGTTAGTTGTACCTTGGTATCTATGTGGGGGGTGGTTCCTATAATACCTAACAACATGTAAAAATGCTATGTAAATAATTGTTGTGTTGTATTGGTGTATTTATATTTTTTTGTTTTTTTTTTCCCCCAAATATTTCCAATCCACAGTTGGTTGCCTGTGGATATAGAACCTGCAGATTTTTTTTTTTTTTTTGGTAATGTCACTCCGCACGGCCTGCAGTGGAGGCTTTCTCACTGATGTTTGATCAGACCAAAGTGATTTGTAGACTGCAGAGGTCTTGTTACTGGCCTAAGACTGAAATACATAGAACCCAAATTTTTGAAATGTATATTTCACAGTACAATTCTTTTTATATGAGAAAGTACTTGCTTCATGGTAGTTATTTAAATCTTCTAATAGTAAAACTTTATTTTAAATTTTTTTTTTTTTTGAGACAGAGTGTTGTTTTGTTGCCCGGGCTAGAGTGAGTGCCATGGCGTCAGCCTAGCTCACAGCAACCTCAAACTCCTGGGCTCAAGCGATCCTCCTGCCTCAGCCTCCCGAGCAGCTGGGACTACAGGCATGCGACACCATGCCCGGCTCATTTTGTTCTCTCTATATATTTTAGTTGTCCATATAATTTCTTTCTATTTTTAGTAGAGACGGGGTCTTGCTCTTGCTCAGGCTGGTCTCGAACTCCTGAGCTCAAGCGATCCACCTGCCTCGGCCTCCCAAGTGCTAGGATTACAGGCGTGAGCCACCGCGCCCGGCCTATTTTAAATTTTTGATAGTGGAAAATAACTTGATCAGAGTTAACAGTCTAAACAGTTGTATGTAGAAGTCACAGACTTACAGTGTTTTCCCTAATTTAAGGAGGGAGGGGTAAAAGAAATTTGTTTCTAACTGAAACAATATGTAAAAGTAAAATCCAAAAGAAAATTCCTACATTGGGCTCATTTATCCTGACAGTTACCTCTTGGCTGTAAGTTTAAGATTTTTATTTTATTTTTTAATTTTAATTTAATTTTAATTTAATTAATTAATTTATTTTTTTTGGAGACAGGGTCTCACTATGTTGCTTAGGCTGGGCTTGAACTCCTGGGCTGAAGCAATTCTCCCTCCTCAGCCTTCTGAGTAGCTGGGACTACAGGTGCATGCCACCGTATCCGGCTTAAGTTTAAAACAGATTTTCTAAGTTGTAAACACTGCTTAGAAAGAGCAAGAATATAATATTTAGAGAGGCTGTCTCTGTGATTTGTCATATAAATGTAATTCCCCCTTTAATAAAATGTATCTTGATGTAATGAAACTGTTAATGTAGCTGTGTTTCCTTTGAAAATTTAAAATATTTGGCAGTGTCTCTGCGAGTTTGCTCTGGTTCCTTGGAGCATCTCGGTGCACAGTTTGGGAGTCTTAGTTCTGTGCTTTGCACCCTGCTCATGGCTCAGTTGGCTCCGTCAGTGTTTCTTTTAAGAAAAAAAAGTTTATTACTCCCTTGTGTATAAAGCACAAGTAGATTGAATGAATACATTGTATTAATTCTTATTTATTTCAGGAGATACTATTAAAAATGAAGTAATTATCTTTTTAGAAACCCATAGCCTTTGTAAAATTAGATTAAAATTGACAGGTAGTCCCTTAGTTGTTGCAAATGATTCAGAAAGTATTATTTATATGAATAAAATTATGAATATTTGAAAACTATCTTTATATAGTATTATATTTTTCTTGAGAACTATATAATAAATTTATTATCGGATTAATATTGTGAAAATTCTTAAAATATAGTACTAATACTTAAGCCTTTTCTTTCTTTCTTCTTTTTTTATACTTTTTTCTTAAAGCCAGTCAAATTTAGCAGTGGGGGATTGTATACCAACTTTAGTGGCACTAATGTTAATAAGTTCTGGTAACCCACTGCCATTGGACCAGCCTACTCAAGCTGTTTTATAATTGCATGAGCCATGGTTATTGGAAAGTGAATGAGTCTGAATTCTGAGTATTCCTCTAGTCTGGGGCTAAGCTGAGCATAGCAAACTGTTTCCTTTGCCAGTGATGAGGAGTGGTTTGTCACCCTGTGGCTGATCAGACATAATGGGAAAGTCAGGGGCTGGGCTGCTGGGAAAGGTTTCCTCACTGGTAAGAAGAGTCACAGAAGGAGATGCTTCTTTCACTGGACGTTGCTGTATCTTCATGGAATATGCTGACCTCCGGAAGCTCATTTAGTGCCCATTTAGTGAGTAAAGGTGACCCAAGGACAAAGCCAACACTCAGCAAGTAGAGCAGAAGAAGAGTGCTGTTATTTTTTTAATAATTTTTATTTTTATGAAGGGGGATGGAGTGAGGTTCAATTTCGTTTTGTTTTTTTTTTTTCCATTGAGACATTTCACTCTGTTGCCCTGGCTAGAGTGCAGTGGCGTCATTGTGGCTCACAGTAACCCCAAACTCCTGGGCTCAAGTGATCCTCCTCCCTCAGCCTCCCGAGGAGCTGGGACTACAGGCACCACCAAGCCCAGCTAATTTTTCTATTTTTAGTAGAGACGGGGTCTCGCTCTTGCTCAGGCTGGTCTCAAACTCCTGAGCTCAAGTGATCCTCCTGCCTCGGCCTCCCAGAGTGCTAGGATTACAGGCAGGAGCCACCTCGCCCAGTTGAGAGAAGGCTCTTGAGTCCTTAAGGAGGATGTTAATGAAACAGTCCCTGAACAAGTCTGCCTTGTCACTTCTTGCTGTGAGAGTATAACTATTTGTTATTTATATAAAGCACCCCTAACTGATACAGTTAGTCTTATTCCTTAATTATAGATGCTATTCAAACTGAAGTTAAAGACTCAGGACCCTTATGAATTTAGGCAATCAAATTTGTTTTGAGAAAATCTCCCAGGTGATTCTTCTATCTTGTCATCTTCCTTCTAATCCTTTCTACTCTCCCATTAACTTCTGGAGCATGATACAAAATTGAATTAAAGGACTTGGTAAACGATTGATTTTATACAGGAGTCAGGAGAAGGGGATCTAGATGACGACCATGTTTTTGGTTTGGGTAACTGGGGAGAAGGGTTTGCCATTTGAGATGATAAGGACCACAGCTAAAGGAGCTAGCTTCAGTGTGGTACATTCTGGATTTGAGTGTCTGGGAACACCCAGGAAGTCATACTACAAAGTAATTAATATCATCCTGGAGTTTACAGAAATGTCTAAACCGCAAGGCCAAGAGATTCAGTAGTTGTAGTTGACACCCTGGGTGTCGATGAGATTGAAGGCAGATGTACCTCAAGTAGGGAAGAAAGAAAACTGTGGAACTTGAGGGAACACCAGTATTTCAGTGGAGGGTAGTTGAGAAGTAGTTGAGAAGGAAGAAAAACAATTGATATCAACAAGGACATACCTCATTTCATCTCACATTTTTCTCAGAGAAATTCTAAGACGTTTGTAGTTATTGAACTTTGATCAAGATGTAAACTTCACATATTTCAGCGTTATTTTAAAGTAGATTTTTTTCTTAAATGCTTTCTTCCCCTTTTACTTGATCAATAGATAGTTTTAAATGGTAACTCATGGGATGAAGAGTTAGTACAGCACTCTAACACTACCAGTTTACTCTCTTCTCTCTTACTAGATCAATTTCATTGTAATGCTTATTAATGATACACTGATAGAGAATCAAAAAACCCCAGTGTATAAATTTCTCCCCACCCCCAGGGAGTGGGGGTGGGGCCAATGTATAAATTTTCATCAGTCCTTATTTCCAGTCATTAATATGATCGTAGATGTATCGTTTTAGGGCAATACAGAAATATGTATTATTTCCCTTTGTATTTTGCTATTCATAGCTTTGTATTCCATTGCATTCTTTTTGTTATTCCTGTTTTTATCATTTAACATGTGTTAGCCAATATGTTCTTTGTGTATAAAAATAAAGTATTTTGGAGAGTTGGAAGGATTCTGAAACCCAAATAGTTTTTTTGGGCTAAGTAAATTTCTTTAAAAGCCAAAGCCTGTGGAAAAAGGGGAAATCAGTAACTTCTGGAGAGTATTATCTTAAAACTTTCATGTAATCTGTGGATGCTAACCTAGAATTTTGTATGCGTGTGTCCTGTCAAAACCATTATGTAATGGAAATACCAGCCTTTATGAACACTTTTCCAATAAATGAAGGAGTATAATTTTCAATTAATACCATCATTGTAAGGATCCAAAAAAGCTATTGGCATGCATTTTATTCCTCCCTTCAACAGACTCTCTCTCTCTTTTTTTCTTTTTAAACTCCAGTTTGAATAGCACCTGTAATTAAGGAAGAAAACCGAGCCCTGGGAGCTAGGTGGGACTTCCAGCTATTGATCTGTGTAAACCCAGCTTATGCTGTCAGGGGAGGAACAGTCAACTGCTGAGCTGCTTTGTCACCGACATAAGCTGAGAGAGGATTTTTTTGTCTATACTGTTTATATGCCAGTCTATAGACCTGCTGGCTGGTGAATTTTAAAGAGTGTGGAGGTTTAAAGACTTGTCCCCTGAGGGATGCTTCTGCCAGTTGGGAAGCGAGCTGAGGCTGTTGTGTGGGAGTGTGTGTGTGTGTGTGTATGTGTGTGTGTGTTGCGTGTGGAAGAAGGGAGGGGTGTGGAAGAGGGAGCAGCAAACCGGGAGCATTCTTCTTAATTTGAGTCTGGAAATTGATGTGAAGTGTGTAATTTGGGTATAGAGGCAGACATTGAATTTTGAATATATATTTTTTATTAACAGAAATTATGTGGACAGTTTTGCAGGAGGATATCTGAATAGCGTTCATATGTATAGTAAATACCGCAAATGGCTTTACTTTATGCAGCACGAGATAAGGATTCAGCAATGGTCAAATCAAAATGAACTGCTCCCATTTGTAATAAACTGTTTATCAGTTTAAGTAATTTAACTTATTTCAAGTTTAGGGACTTTTAATTTCCTTAAATGAAACATTGTCATTAGTAAAATAGTTAGCTTTCTCTGACCGTGGAGTCTGTGCTCATACTTTGAAAGGTGCATGTTCATTCATAAGCAAATCAGAATGCTCTACTCTAAGAGCAGAAGATTGTTTTCTTCATACAATGCTTTTCTTTCTGCTTATGTGACTGAAGACTCTGGAAGCTTTATTAGGTATTGGTATTGGAATTTTACAATGTTTTATTTTTAATGAACACCTATTGTGGTCTACATTTCAAAAGACTGCAAGAAATGCTACTTTAAAATCCTCCATACCATATTTATATATAGGGTTTAAATATCCAGATCTTGATAATTTCTCTGGATCTGAATTTTAGTGGCAAAGAGGTGGTAGATAAGGTATTTCTTTTTGGAGGTAGCATAACTACTGCATTAAGATATTTGCCCTTTTTTCTTTTCGATAGGAAACATCTGCATGAATCTCTGCTTTGTCTTATAAAATCACCTGACTTTGACCTTGTGTGATGTTGTCTTCAAGTTTAAAGTTTAACTTCTGAATCAGAGTTAATTTTAAGTTGTTTTTCAAATATAACAAAATAGACTTTTTCTATTTTTTTTTCTAAGTAGCTGACAGTTCTTTGCACTTTGTTATAATTGTCAATGCAGATGATTTCCAAAAGATCTAAAAAATTATTTTATAATGACTGTAAAATAATTGAAGGTTTCAAAATCAATCAGATTATTTTCTTTGTTTAATTAAAACATTGATTTTTCATATTAGGCAATTCTTAAATGAAAGTGCACAGAATATAAACTATGTTTTAATTTAAAGGCTTGTTTTTTAGATACACATTTGTTTGAATGTTACTTACGGTAAAACTTAGTGCCAAGAGTTGAAACACGTAAATATGTTTTTTTAGGTATAGCCTCTTTGTGTTTTTTTTTTTTTTTTTTTTTTAGCTGTCTGACCATGGGACGTGTAGAGTTGTTATACCTCTCAGTAATTTATTCTGCTGCCAACTTCATTCCCTTTTCTCTGCCTGCATTTTAATTGAAACAACATTTATATTTTTGAGCCAGGATCTGTCAGAAGTCCCCATGGCTAGTCTGTGGTACAAGTAGTAGCAGACGTAGCTTACCCATATGGTGCGGTGCTTCTTGTAAAATCCATATGGCCTTGTTGAAGGGAATCCCAGCGGGGATGTGAAGGGTGTTAATACCCTTCAGGCCAGGCCTTTCCCTCCTGGGGCTACCATGGCATTGTCAGTGCAATCTGCCAAAGCACCAACTTTAATTCCCTTTTAATAATCAATTATTTTAGTCTAGGAACCTGTGCCATTTTTCTTAAGAAAAAAAAACAAAACAAACTTTTTTTTCCCTAGAAAATGTCTCAGAAAAGTTTTAACTGCATCTTTAAAGAAAATATTCTAAAGCTGCTTTTTTTTTTTAATTTACATTTGTAGGAAGTACTACAGAGCGTGCCAAAGTTCTGTTTCCCCTTTGACGTTAAAAGGTACAGTATAATCATCATTTAAAATAATTTTAGCTTATCTTAGTGCACACTTTAAAATGATTACATGTGCTTTCTTATAAAATGAAATGTACCTTTTCTTCACTGCTTCTAACAACAAAAGCTAGGTGTTCAAAATTAATGTTTGGAATGAAGAAGCCTTTTAAATCGTTGTATATTTGCTGTGGCTAGTTAGCAGTCTTAAAACAGTATTGCCAATAGGTTCTATTTTTTCCCCTTTATTCTTCAGTTACAAATTGTAAGCACTAGCAGAAAAAAATATTAATATGTTCTTGATCAGAGCCTTAGAATTGTGTGTTTTAAAATTGGATGTATATATCTTGATTTCTGTCTCACTTCATCGTAACTAAAAAGACCGTCTGTGTGATGTTGTAAAACTCAGGGCTAGTTGTCTCCCAAGTATGGCTTTATAGAAATGGTGCAATATTACCGAAGGCTACAGGGAAACTCTCCAAGCAGTTTTGAAAATCTCCTGAAATTTATATTTTACTGAACAAATAATGAAATACTTGCATGCAATTGGAATTTCATAGAATATATAGCCCTTTGAGGATAATAACAGATCATTTATTGTTTTTCATGTGATTTTCACACCCTATTATCAGTTTTCTTAAGAGTGTGATATGAAGGATTTTTGGAAGAAAATTTATTTTAGGAAAGTATTTTGCAAAGTAAAGATTAGTGAGACTATAAAATTTTACTGTATTAAAGATAAAGCCTTTTGAATGATGGGCTGATTGCTACTAATGAGTATTTGTGATGAATGATGCTCCTTGTTTTACCTCATTTCTAAGGAGTCATTTGCCCACCACCATCCAAAAGAAAAGTTGTAATTTTCAAATTAATAGTAAGAATAAAATAAAGGAAGAAAAGATAGAAAATAATATGATGAACTTTGGGCACTAGAGGGCCTATTAATTACTAGAGAGTTTTCTTTTTTTAAGTTTATAAAAGTTAAGAAGAACAACTGTTCACTTAAAAGTGTGTTTGTTAGATGTTCAGCATTTGAAATTCAGTATTTCCTAACAAAACAGTTTGTATTATTGACACTGGTAGTAATTTATTTCCTTTTTCACAATTCCTCTGGTTATTTCAAAAATAAAATTTAGGTATCATGGATATTTTGTTTTGGGGCAAGGGAGCAAAAGTTCCGTTATGGTTATCTAACGGCAAAATTATAGCAGGACCAGGAAATATGTTCATATATTTTACATAGAAATAAATATTCAATCTAATGTTTCCTATTGCCCCTTATATCGCACTACACATATTATGGTAGTATGGTCCTTAGCTCAAAATTAACTACGATTCTTTACAGCTTAGCCAGTAAGGTTTTTTTGTAGAAATTATATTTTTTGTTTTGTACTTGGAAATATATTCCTCAATATATTGATAGCTCTAAAAGAGAAAGCTAAGAAAAAATACCAGTAGTATTTTGTGCAGTACTTTATTGGGTGAGAATGTCAACAGGAGAAGCAATTAAACAGAGTTGGTTGTGGCTGCTATGAGATTCTAAAGCATCATGATTTGTTATCTAAGCAATTTTAGAATAATTGGGGAAATAGGCTAGAGTTGAGGAGAAGGACTCAGTCATCATGCCCAGCTTTTTTCTTCTACAGTTTTAGTAATAGTATTTTGATAATTTATGGAATATTTTATAAGTACTTTTACGAAAGCTTATGGGAAACTACTTTTGATTTTCTGGTGGGGATTAGCATATGCTGAATTGGTTTATCTGTAAGGTATTACAACTTATTTGGGGTTTTGATGCATGATTTAGTTTATATATTATACACTCAGTTTTAGAACATAGTTCTAGTTTCAAGAACCAACTGATTGGAAAGATGAAACTAATGCTACATATAAATATATTATTGGTTTTGTTTTTCTTCAAGAAAATTATCACATAAGGCTTAATGTGTCAAAATGCTTCTGAATTTTAGGGTGTCTCAAAATCAAGTTGGACAGCACTTTACCTTTGTACTGACAGACATTGAAAGTAAACAGAGATTTGGATTCTGCAGACTCACATCAGGAGGCAAAATTTGTTTATGCATCCTTAGGTGAGTATTTGTAGTAAAAAAAAAAAAATAAGATGCAAAATAGATTTACTCTGTCTTTCATTTGTACTTTGTTATGCTTGGAATGAAAAAAAAACCCTATACTCCTATAATTTTGTTTTTTCTTGTATTCTCTAAATCAAAGTAAGTTGAAAAATAATTTTCCTTACTTTCTGTGTACAGAATCAGGTTTAACGATTTATCAGTAAAACAGTGGAATTTTTCTTGAAAGAACTGCCTCTTTCAAAGATTAGTTTCTGTGAATTTATTTTTGAAAATTAAGTATTAAGATATGGGCTCAAATAACATATGAGTTTGACATATTAAATAGGATGCAAAAAAGCAGTTAAACTAATGTGAGCCCTTGTCTGTCACTAGACCAGAATCTGGATTTCTGAGAGTGAATTGCCGCTTTAAGGCAGAGGTTGTCGTGAACAGGTGACGCTGGGCAGAAGCATTTCGAGGTTTTTCTTTGGCTACTGAGTGTTTTGAATATTTTAGAAGATGTTGTTAACCTTATAAATTTTAGGAAATTTTGTATAAAATTCTTATTTGTAATTCCTTTTGAGAAATGGGGATGTGTAATTCCGGTCCTGCACTCCCCCTTGGCAGCAGTAGGGTGGAACTAACAGCAGGTGTGTCCTAAGCCGGCTGGATTCCACAGGTCCTGTAGCTGTGCTGCCCCAGCTGTCCGCTTTACCTGCGCTGAGTCAGTAGGTAGTTGAGAGAGTGTCTCCTGCCTGTGGACCTAGGGTCTGGGCTGCTGGCTGTTGAGAAGGAAGATTTCTAAAGGTCCCTGTAACACATCCTGATGAATCAGAAATCCAGGTACAGTCTGTGGGAATAAGATTGTAATATGAATATTGAGCAACCCAGACTCTATAGAAATGCATATAGGAAAAGAAATGACATTTCCTTTATGAATTAACATATTGCAAAGAACACTTTGGTATAAAATTGATGTCTCTGTTCATTGGCTATCTAGCTGTATTTGTATCTTTCATTGAGCATTAGGTTATTAATTTACTGAGAACCTTTTTTAGAGCTAGAGAATTTTTTTCAATCTTTATTTAAAAGCAAATGGTTAACAGCTTTATAAGTAATAGAATGTGAATGTACCTCCATTCTCTCTTTAGGCACAACTTTTTTCATCTGGATAACAATTGTACTTAAAACCAGTGCTTTATCCAAAAGAATGTTATGCTTCACACTACAGGTTGATTGGAGTGGGCTGGCTGGGCAGTGGGGCCGGGGTGGCGGTGGGGAGGGCAGTGTGGAAAATGGGTGAGGAGAGCTCCCTTTTATCATTGTTCGATGCTCAGAGTTCAAAAGCTCTACAGTTTACAGGGGAGCGTAACTTCCTGTCCTCTACCCAAGATGGGTCTGCCCTAATAGAAAGACCAACGTTGTATGTGCCTTCTTATTTTGCCCTGTGAATTTTTGAAACTCATTAAAAAATTCAAATTTACAGTGAAGTTTCGATAATACAATGAACTCTTACATAAACATCACCTAGAGTCATCAGTTGTGAACATGCTTCTCTCTTCCCCCATGTTCCCTTCTCTCTCCATGTACACACACAGATTCATTCCCTCTCTCTGACTAGAGTTGTTTTTGCTGACTCACTTTAGAAGACATTTTTCTGTAATATTTGAATCTGCATTTTATAGCTTACCTCACTGCCTCCAAACTGACTTCCTGATACTCTTTAAAGAATCTGAACATTTCTCTTTGTTTTGAACTCTTATATTTTGAAAACACTGAACTTGTTAATAATTAATAACTAGTTATTGCATGCTCAGAATAGTTTCTATAAATGTGCTTGTAGAATTAACATTCCTAGGAATTTCTGTTTAAATTTAGGAAATCCATTGTTACTACAAAATATTTACATAAAATATGAACATGTTAAATGACTTAAAGATTAATATAGTCTCCATCCCCACCACATACTTGTCATTAATTTCTAGGAAACAGATTTTAAAGCAATTAAAATAATCAAGTTATTTGTATGTGTGGTTCTCAAACTTGTATATGTGGAGGAACACCTGCATGTTGCAGTACTCTTTGAATTAGGAATAATTTTACCTGCACAAAATATGGAGATTATTATAAAATGTAATAAAAAAACAAAAGTAAAATCATGTGTACCAATAAGGAGAATCTTTCACAATAAGCATTATTGGTTATTATTTTTTTATTTAAAATAATTTTTTATATATTTTTTGTCATTTGACAGTCCACTCTGGTAGATAAGAAATAGGTGATGTTAAGCTTTATGAAAAAAAAATCATGGAGGAAAACCTTAAATTGAGAAAATTCCATCCTCCAGCTTATTTTTTTCTGGTAAATTAGAAAAATACCGCCATTTTAAGATTTTAACAGTGTATCTCAATCTTTGTACTGAAAGATAGCATAGTGAGGTGTTCTTTGAGAACAGCTAAATTAGAGATTAGCTAGTCAATCATATAACTAACTAGTTTTAATAGTGAACAAAGAATTCAAAATAATGAAATTCAGAATCTTTTTCAGAAAGTTGCTGTGATAGGCAAATATCTATTTGTAAGCTATAATCATCGTATCTCTTGGAAGATAATTCTGACCAATCTCTGTAAGTGCTCTGGTGAGAGGAATGATGGAGTTTTTAGTCTTGACTTGTCCACCTGGTTTGGTGGTCCTTCTCTATTTTAGATATAACTTTTATACTTGTTTGAAAGGAAGGATAAATCTCCAAATGTACTAGAAGAAAAAAAATTACCGTCATGGTGAGAGCCTTTATATGCCTAATATGGAATACTGAAACTGAAAAGATTGGTGTATTTAAGCACATAATAATGAAAACATTTGTTTGGTGACAAATAAGGAAATGTAAAATGCGAATAATAAACTGGTAGAAATATATTTATAACCACTAAAGATGGTTAATAGCCATAATATATAATAAGCACCTGTAAATTAATAAGAAAAAGAACCTGGCAGAAAATCAGTAAAGCATCTAAGAACTTACCGAAGAAATGTAAACACCATATGCACCTGTGAATGATGTTCAGCCTAACTGAAGGGAAAAGAAACAAGCACGTTAAGATTGGCAGAATTGAAAATATTTTTTTAATAAGTGTGAGGGGAAACATACTTCATGTACTATTTGTAGAACTATAAAATGACATAACTCTTTGAAGGGAAACTTAATAATATCTACCAGATTTTTGAAATCTCATACTCTTTTTTTTTTTTTTTTAAAGACAGTTTTGTTCTGTCACCCAGGCTGGAGTGCAGTAGTCCAATCATAGCTCACTGCAGCCTCAAACTTGTGGGCTCAAGCCGTCCTCCTGCCTCAGCCTCCCAAGTAGCTGGGACTATACGTGCGCACCACCATGCCTGGCTAAATTTTTTTTTTTTTTTTTTTTGTAGAGACGTGCTTTCACTATGTTGCCGAGGCTAGTCTTGATTGAATCTTTAAGTTCTAGGAATTTAAAGCCCAAGATTATTCCCAAGAATGTGCAGAAAAGTGTGAACAAAGTTATTTATTACCACATGGTTTATAGTAGCAAAAAAATGTCAATGAGCTAGATTTAATCATTCTGCAGTATGTATATTAATACTTAACACATTAACTGCCATGTGAGTTGTATTTAACTCATGCTAGTTTTGTGCCTGGGGCCTTGTGAAACATGTAACTCACATGTCTCTTTACCTTGGGAGCTGTGTGAACTATTTTTCAAGTTGTATATAATTCACACACAAAAAACAATAAAAAATAACAAATTTTCCATAAATTAGAAGGGATCACTTTGTTTTCAAAGTTTTTATTTTATTTTCGTAATAAAACACTGTGTCCCAAGAAAAATAATTTTTTTTCTAATGTAGCAGTCAATGTGTTAAATACTGTATGTTGTACACAATAAATACATACAATTTTATCTGTCAATGTAAAAAAATAACAAAAATAAATTAAAAAGAATTGGTGACAGCGTGAATTTCCCTCAGTGGGAATTGGTTAGTATATTACGGTACATTCCCCAATCTCTATTCTGTGCCATAGTCTCTTCACTCCCCACCAGAACGTGACCTTCCCAGGGGCAGAGATTTTTGTCTGTTTACTTGTATAGTCCCATTATCTACAGTAGTGCCTGGCACATAACGACTCCCAGTAGAATTAATAGATAATTTTTGAATAAATAAATTAATGAATAATACAGTGGAATGCTATTTAGCTATTAGGAAAAAAATATATACATATATAACTTGACTTGGAGAAATGTTTATGATCTTTTGTGAAATGATGAAAATTTTCAAAGTAATATTTATAGTATGTTTGTAAAGAACAAGTTATATGTATACAAAATATGTATATATTTTAAGAAATAGCTAATATGTGTAATGAATATATATAAATGTATGATTATATGTACTTATAAGAAAGTCTAGATATAACATCAGTTTTTTAACTTTATTCACTTCAGCATTTATCTGTTTTTTGCAATGAGCAAAAATTATTTCAGTCAGTTTTTCCCTGCCGTAAAATTCTGAGATGTTATCATTATATAGGTAATAAACTATAAATGTGGAACTTTAGTTATGACGTGAAAAATTAGTGGGAGTTTAGCCAGATCACATGTTGTCAGGTAAAACATGTAGTGTGTTTGCAGGATGGGAAATTGTTTTTCTGGTGTGTTTTAGCAGATGCACTCCATAGGCAGTTGATCATGGTGTGTGTGTGGCATAGCAGAATTAAGAATGGGAACAGGACAGTTTCATTCTGTGCCCTTGAAATTTGGGATCACAGTGTGGAAGAATGACTTTTGGAAGAGAAAAAAATATTGCTAGTGGGGTGAATTCACAATCATGCAGCCAGATGTTGGTATTTTTCTGTAATTTCAATATACAATGTTCAATATTGTGGAAATGCTTTGTGAGATGGTTGGAGAAATGCTATTACACCTGGAATTTATTTCCTATCTTTTTTCCCCCCTTCTAATAACATTCATTTAATTTCACTGTACCCTTAAGATATAGTAGAAAAAAGTTTTTTATTTCACTATGAAACCAAAACTTAGAATAACTAATAATTTTTTTTTTTTTTGTGAGGGGGTGAATGTGGAAAGGAGGAAGGTAAGATTGTCTAATGAGCTATTCATACAATTGTTTGGGGTAATCTGGTCTCTTAATTTAGAGGCCAGTTTTGTTTACAACAGACTGTGCTGCTTCCATAGGTCTATGAGAGAAGCTCAGCTGTGCCGGTTTTCTGAGTATTTACTGGCCAGAACCTTAGAGGAAGGTTTGCATTCAGTTTTGTAGGAATGTCCTAGTCTTAGAATTAATTCATATACTTCATAGGGCTAAAATTTATTGAGAAATATTACAAAATGCTTTAACCATGTTTTCTGATTAAAAAAGTAATATATTTTGCTATATAGAAAATTTGGAAGATCAGAGAATTTTAAAAAAGAAAATAAAAGCCACTTATGACACATGATGCTTACATTTTGGTATTTCTAGTTTTATTTCTGTAAGACTTGCTAATGTACATTTATAAATTTTTCTATATGACGTCTAACTATGTGATTAACTATAGTCTTTATTCTCAGCTTATAAAATGAATAAATGCCTTTAAAGTAATTTATAATGTGAAAAGTCTATAGCGGGTTTCATATGATCCCCCATAAGTGCCCAGAATTTTTGCACATGCTTAATGTGTCAGTTGTTCATTTGTCTTTTTTTCTTTCCTCATAAGTTGAGATTTTGCATTAAGTATTTTCCTTCTGATGTAGCTTATTTTTAATCAGTTACTTACATCTTCACTTGAAATATATTATGACTTTTAAATATTAAGAAATTTAATACCTTTTCTTTGAAGCTGTCTTTTGTGCAAAATTAGTGCATTTATTTGAAGCATACTTCATTTGTTGGTATTCTATTGTGAGATAATACTGGTTTGGTTTATTCAGGATTCATTCTCAGTAGCAAATCAATTAAAATTCTTGGGTAGACATTAATTGATACTTCTGCTATTGTTTTTACAATATCCTAAATATTAATTTTTTTCTATTGTGATGAAATATCTCTTCAGAAAAACCTCATTTATGAGTTATCCTCTGATTTTTGAATTTGTGTTTTAATGATTTGGAAATTTAAAAGAAAAATATTTATAATTGAGTTGATATCAGTTTAAAATATTTTAGGTCTTTATAAAAGAGTAGTCATATTGAAAATGACATATATTTATGGAATTTTTAGATATTTTAATATAAAGTAAGGTAAAGCAGTACAAATTGATAGAATAGTTTCCCTAGGACAGGCAAAAAAATAACTTTGTTCGTTGAATTTCTTGAATAGCAGAGACTCCTTTAGGTTAAAGATGCTAATGATAATACTAATATTGACAATAAATAAACTGCAGCATCATTTATTGTTTGTTTACTATAGCCAAATGCTCTGCTAAGTGACTTACATACATTATTTAAAAAAACTACTCTAGTCCATAGAGTTCTAAGCTAGAAAATTTGTATATATTACTTTAAAGCTACTTTACTCCTGGATGATGCTATTGTAAGATTTGAAAGTACTGTAATTTAGATTTACCTTAAACATCTAAGTGAGAAATTTTGTACACAGTGCTATAAAAACCGTATGTTCTTTTTTTTCCTGGATTTTTTCCATTAAAATATTTGAAAGTTAATATATTTCTTAGATTTCTATTCATTTTGTTTACTTTTTAGAAATATTAGACTTTAAGCCTATTTAATGTGAAAGTTGATGTATAATTTTGAGCCACTGTTACCTGCTTTAGTTCTTTCTGTGACATGTCTATCCTAGTTTTAACAAGATTTCAAAAATATCCTGAAGTATTACTAATTTAACTTATGCCATTATTTATATTTTGAATTTCTCTAATATGCTAGCCAAAAAGCAAGAAATAACTCTTTTTCCTAATTTGATTAACATAATTTTACAACTATAAAATTGTCGCCAAGGGTTCAAAATGAAATACTCTAATAAGGAAGACAGGTTTATGTTTGGGGCCTTTGTAGTTCCCCCTGCCCCCTTTAACTCATACCAAACTCGGAGCTTTCACACTCTTCCTTTGGGCAAATCCCTTGGAAGCAGAATGTTTCAATTTTACACATTTTGTGTCAATTTTCCAGACAGAAAAACAGCCTCTAGACATTAGACGTTTTTCTACGGAAAGGCAGTTTCCTTAGTTTTATTTGATTACTATAAGTTAGGTTCCTGCTGATTGCTTAGACTTTAGTGGTTACCTGACTATTTGACAAAAAACATTTCCTTTCCTTTATTTAACCTTTGACTTTGGAATGTAAAAGTTTTATCAGGTCTATGGTGGAAGTACAAGCATGGGGGGAAGTCTTCTTCTACAAAATGGACTCATGACTTTATATACACATCTGTCTTTTGCTGTACGTCTTTACAGAAAATTAAGGAAATAATCTTACAATTAAATTTTAACTAATCTCTCCTTTGTTTTAAAATAATTGGTCATAATGTATTTGTTTTACATCTATATATGTTTCTAGGACTACGAGAGTCACAGTTAATTATTTGTTAAAGGAATTATATTTTCAGTTCTTAAAAAATTCAAGTAAAATATCTTATTTACCTATTATAATATATTGAGTTTTGTTTAACTTTCTAGGATTTTTGTGGTTGGTTGTAAGAAAACAGATTTTGACCGTCCTTGGGACTATAAAATTTAGTGAAAAACCTTTTAACTTATTGATAATTGATTGACTTAAGAGCTTTTATATTAGTTAAAAAATTGCTTTGAAGGTATAGTGTTTGAAAATTATCTGAGAAACCACAAAATAAAGACATGAGAATAACACTTCTTGTCCTAGGAAGCTAAGCTTATGTAATTTACAATATGTTTTATATGTATATATATGTGTGTGTGTGTGTGTTTGTATGTGTTTTGAAAGTTTTGGACATAGTTTTCTAAAAAAGGAAAATGTTACTTTTGCCACATATTTTGACTTAAAGTGTGCAATGGAATTTAGTTAAAATATTGGAATTATTGCACTGCTTTGTTTCCTCTGAACTGTTTTCTTGTCAGATGAAAAAGTGAGCAGTGGGATTTCCTGTTGAGCAGTTGCTTCGTATTGGGGGTTGCAAATTCAGTTACCTACAGGGACCACGTAGTGGGGACTCAATGAGAGAAGCCGGGTAGGTGCCCAGCAGCAGCAGGAAGCTGGGCTAAGTGTGGTGCTCTGAATAGCACGTGCCACAGCCAAAGACAGAAGCCGCTACTCAGCTCTAGGCGTTGGTTACACCAGTGGAGAATGTGTGGCCATTATTGCCAGCTTTTTGGATTTTTAAGAGGAACAAGAAATCCAGATTTTTTAAATGAATAATGTCAGATTTAGAAGTTGGCAACTTAATTAAACAGCAGCACCACAATGTTGATCAAACAAAATATGCCCACGTGTTCAATGCAGCCTGCAAATCGCCAGTTTGCACCCTCTGTTCTAGGTACTGTTGCTTATTTGCAACAGAGAATGTCCTTGTTTCCTGGACGTTTCTAGCAGCATGGGTAGGTTACAGAGCAGCTCCACTTTCATATAAGTGATGTTTTTATTAAAAAGCATGAATGATATGTAGCCTTTAAAAGGACATGTTTACAAATAGCACTGTGTGTGACTGTGCTTGGTTCTTTATGATGACAGTACACGCCGATGTATCCGGGAGTGCCGTAGAGATTTGAGTCTGTCCCACTGTTTCACAAGCAGATTATACATGGAGAAAAATGTTGGTTAAATAGTGCAATCTTCTGATGAGGTTAAAATATCCAACTTAGAGTGTTGACAAACAATAGGGTTATGTCATTTTGCAAGGCACCTTATACCATGTTGCAGGTACAAAATCCTTATGAAGATTTTTGTCTGTAGTGATGAAGACAGAAGCAGTACTTAACCTGAAGTTGGAAGGGATTGCCAAAATGTTAGATGAAAGAATCACATTAAATAGATCTTTATCTGCTGAGAAATTCACACATATGGACAAACTGTAATTTAAAATGCATAAAGGTAATGCTCTGAATGTTCAGTAAACTAATTTTGAATGATAGAATTTGCTTCAGTGGATAGAAATTATAAGTAGTCTGATTTAAGATTAAACCAGAATGTATTTTTTCACAGTTTATCTAGCTACCTGAAAATGTCTGGTCACTGGAATGTTTATTCAAAGGCTGGATAGTTTAGAAATACATATGTGCCTAAATTGGCTGGTGGGCTGTCTGTGTTAGACCTCTGAGCATATATCACTCAGTCAGGTTGATTAGAATTCTCATCCAATGCTTGCCCTTTGGTAGCTTTGTGACTCTCGATAAGTTGCTTTACCTTAGTTCAGTCAAATACATACCAAAGCATTATGATAAGAATTAAATGAGATAACGCATGGAAAGGTACCTAGAATACTGTCATACATACAGTTAGTGCTTAAGAAGTTTTATTCCCTGTACTTCCAATTATTTTAGCCACACATAGATTCTGTGATTCTTAGATCCTACTCTCTAACCCCCAGATGAGCATATAACTTACTAGTGAGTTATACTTCCTAAATAGAAATAATAAAGTATTTTGGGACCTCAGAGATGACTGTGAGAAGTATCTCATTTGGGTAAAGCTTATTTCTAAATAGTATTAGTCTGATTTATAGATGAAGTTATAGCCTTCATCTATGAAATTCAGTAAAGTTAGTATTCTTGGACATTTAAAAAATAGTGATAATATGTATACCAAAATGCCTGGCATAAATAAGAACTGTTAAATTTTTAAAAGTAACCTAAATATGGATATATTATTTATTCAAAAACAAGTAAATAATCTTACAGATAAATTACATTTATGTGTATAAATTATCTTCTCAATGAAAAATTGGGTTTTGATTTGTCTTCACAGTTTGAAAGGAAATTGAAAGGGAAGATAACCAATGAAAAAAATATAAAGATGAGGAAACCAGAACATTTAAAGGAGTGTTAATGTATTTGATCTAGAAAGATAAAGATTATCTCACTTTGTTAATAACAATTGAGAGATGTATTGCATTTTTTATTTTTATAGTGGACCTGGAAAGAATAATTAAGGTTAATAGGATTTCAAATTATTTAAGGTGAAAATGATGATGTAGGCATTAAAAGGTAGAGAGACATACAGCCCCCTAAAATCCATAAATTTTGCTTTATCTAAAGCTGCTTGAGAGTAGGATAGAAACAGACCAAGCGTGTTCCTTGGATAGATTAGGTCTCATCTTCTCTGAACTTACAGATCTGAACTACATGACACATTGAAATTATCTTGAAATAGCAATTTCTTCAGGCCATTAAAAGTTGAAATGTGAGTATGGAATGACTACAAATGAAATAAATGACACGCTAAGGAGCATATATCTTGATAGAAGGACATTCTCCATGAAAACTATTTGAGTTATAGTGAATAGAGAAAATAGGATATGCTAATTTCCATTACACTGAGTTGACAAATTTAAAAACAGTGTTAGTGATCTTTAAGGATTATTGTTTTTTTGTAAATGGAAGATATTTGTAGTAGGATAGCCAGCTAAATACCAGGGCTTTGAAGTGTTGGGTAATTTAAGTATGAAAATTGAGATTACCAATAGTAACTTCTGATTTTCAGATACTCCAAAAGCTGCCACCAATTTGTCACATACCTGTCTAGATTTTTCCAGGCTCCCCTACACAGCTGTTAACATGCTTGCCGTAAACACCCTGTTCTAGCATCTCTTTCCTACAGCCTCCACTCCTGTTTCAGTCTGGGCCTTTGCGCAGCTGCACAGCTCTTATCCTTGGACTTAGCACTCATCTTCCGTGGTTGTAGATTTCTTGTCTCCTACGTCCCCATATCCCTTCTTGGCCTCCCTCATTTTGTTGAAGGCTGAATGGCTTAGGAAGTAGATTTCTGAGCCCTTGCATGACTGAAAATGCTATCATTCTGTCTTCACACCTTATGGATAGTTTCTCTGACCTAGAATTCTTGGGTATAAAGAATTTAACCTCTGTATTGTGAAGGCATTATCTTCTAACTTCTGGTATTACTGGTAAGTGGTTCAATGACATTTTGAACTTGATCCCTTTATGTTACTTTTTTTGTCTCTGGAAACTCTTAGGTACTTTTCTGCACCCTGTTCTGGACTTTCACTGTGATACTGTGGTTTGGCTCATTCTTTGTGCTGTTCATTCACTTGTCCTTTCAGTCTGGAGACTCATGTCTGACATTTTGGGAAACTTTCCAGTAATTTTTAGAAAAGAAACTTTCATTCCTTTCCTCTCTCTTTCCTTTCTTTTTGGAACTACTGTTAGTCAGGTACATGATAGTTGAGATTAATTGCCCTGATATTTTCACATTTTCTCCCATTATTTATCTGGTTAACTCTTTATTCTGGTTTCTGGGAGATTTTCTTGAGTTACCGTCTAACCTTTCTACTGATTTTAGTTTTTTCAGCTTTCAGAATTTCTAAGAGCTCTTTCTTGTTCTCTATTAATTTCTTTTTTCACTTTTATTTTTATTTAGTTCTGTTTACTAGCATTCTGCTCTTTATTCGGCTCCTAAGAGTGTTAAGGATAAGCTTTTAAGTTCCCTTCTGCTGTTTGTATGGTCATGTTTACTTGTAGTTCCTTTTAGGTTTGTTCAGTGCAAACATACATTTATGTCTGTTATTTCCTCAAGTGTCTGCTAATTGGGCTGTTAATTTATATCCAAGAGGCAGGTACTAACCTGAATTGGAAGCACTATATGTGCAGTGGTGGGTTTCGCTCCAAGAACATAGGACGTTGAGGTGCTTTTTCCTTTGAGAGATTCTTACTTAAATCAGTGCTTCTGAATCCTGGGGGAGGGGTATATCTGCTGGTCCTTTCCCATTTTGTTGACACTTAGGTTTTGGTTTCCTTTTTTCTCCTGTGTCAGTTATCACCGTTTGCTTACCATGTTTACAGAATCATCTTCTTGTATTGCTATTGTTTTTTCCTCCATTTCTCAGCACTTGCTAATTTATACCCTTTATTCATTTACTGTCATTTTAGTGGTAGTTCGAGAGGGCACAGAGATAAATGCATGCATTCAGTATTCTAGATTTAACTTGAAGTTGGGTAGGTATTTTTAGATGTCATAGAAATTTTTCATATCATTATATAGTATTTGAAATTATCATTTTACAGAACTCTATAATTTTCTGAGTAAAGATACTATAGTTTAACCTTTTGTTATGACTTTAGGTTCCTCTTGATTCAAAAAGCATCATTTATATGAGACAGCATATGAAAAAATCTTAATAGAGTGCTGTTTTTAAGCTGTATTGATTTTTTGATTTTAAAATGTTTCGTCTGTGTACTTTTATCTGTGTACAATCATGTAGTAAAAGTATTAGAATATTTTGTCCTAAGAAGTAGCCTGTTGTACAAATGCTTTGAAGAAAAAGAGTATTTGTTAATTGATAATCAGTAGCACTGTTCACTGTTTTTCTGTATGAAAAGTGAAAATTTTAATAAACGCTAAATTAAAATCTTTGAGCAGATTTTAAACATACTAATATTTAAAATTTTTAAAATAAATATAGATTTTATTTTTTACACATGATTTTTTGATTTAGTATTTGGGTTTCATAAAAATTATACTTTTATCTAGCAAAATGAATTAAATGAATTTTAAATTATATTTGTTTTTGGTATCTAAACGTCATTTTCAATTTTTATAATTTTTAGAATAGGCTTTCTGATATTTGTGTTGATAATTATTTTGAAATTTACCATCTGAATTAAACATCATTTCTGAAGAACTGATTAATTAAACATGTAGTTTTGTTGTATTATATACTCAATTCAGTAACATTTAAAAAGAAATAATTGTATCTTTTATTTCAAAAGCTTACTAATATTAGTTTTTATATAATATCTTCTTACAGTGGTTTTTATCCAGTGAGTGCTTTTATTGGTTATCATGAAATAGGATTAAGTAATTTTAGATACTGCTAATGTAAAATAGAAGTGTACAATGAGTAACTTTTATAACAGAGCTTTGGATTCTGATTTATTGTATCAAAACTAATATTAAATATAATATGTTAAATCTAACTGAAAAAGTAAGGAGAATGTGGGTATAGTTCTTTCCTACATTCTAGGATTAACCTGTTTGACACAATATGAATTTAATGCTTATTTTGTCTGCTTGTTTCTTGATTTCACATTTTTGATATATGCATTTTTGAATAATTTTTTTTTACAGTTACCTGCCATGGTTTGAAGTGTATTACAAGCTTCTGAATACTCTGGCAGATTACTTGGCTAAGGAACTGGTAAGCTATGTTCTTTTTTCCCCCATTTTTAAAAATTGTAGAATATATATAACATAAAATTTAACATTTTAACCATTTTTAATTGTATAGTTTTGTAGTACTAAATACATTTATGGTGTTCTGCAACCATCAATACCATATATCTCTAGAACTTTTCATCTTGCAGCTGAAACTCTGTAGCCAGTACACAGTAACCACCCGTTTGCTCCCTGCCCTCTGCCCTGCCAGCCATACTGTAGAATTGCTGGATAACATGGTAATTCTGTGTTTCACTCTTTTGGGACTACCATACCACTTTCTGTAGTGGCTACACCATTATATACAAGGGTTACAATTTCCTTATAACCTTGCCAACACTTGTTACTTTCTGAATTTTTTTTTTTGATAATAGTATCCTAATGGGTGTGAAGTGGTACATCATTGTGGTTTTGATTTGCATTTCTCTAATGATTAGTGATACTGAGTATTTTTTTAATGTTCTTATTGGCCATTTGTATATCTTCTTTGGAGAAATGTCTGTTCAAGTCCTTTGCCCATTTTTTTTCTTTCTTCTTTTTTTTCTTATTTTTATTTTTTAATTTTAACTTTTTAAAAAATTTTTCATAAAAGGATTTTTTTTTTGCATAGCCATCCCCTGGCCAGGCTTACTTAAGTTGTATCTATTTAAAAATTAGGTTTGGAATTTTAAAATGAAAACGGAAAATGAGAGCACTCTGTGATATAATAAAAAGTTATATTGCTGCTTTTAGTCAATCTCGTTGCTCTTGGATTTAATGATTTAGATAATTTCTGTTTGTAGCATTAGTGGGTTTTTTCTATTTCTTAAAAAAATTTTGGAATATTACAGGGGTAAAATGTTTTGGTTACATAAATTGCTTTTGTACCATTTGAGTCAAAGTTATAAGTGTGCCCATCACCCAGATAGTGTGCATTTTACTCATTAGGTGTGAATTTGCCCATCACCCAGATAGTGTGCATTTTACTCATTAGGTGTGAATTTGCCCATCCCCTTCTCCCCCTCCCATCTGCTTGATTTCCGATGAATGTTATTTCCACATGTGCACATAAGTGTTGATTGGTTCCAATTTATTGGCGAATACATGTGCTGTTTGTTTTCCATTCCTGTGACACTTCACTTAGAAGAATGATCTCCAGTTCCATCCAGGTTAATACAGAGGTATTAGTTCACCATTTTTTAAGTAGTTCTCCATGGTATACATATAATAACCACATCTTTGCAATTGTGAATTGTCCTGCTATAAACATTTGAGTGCAGGTGTCTTTTTTATAGAATATCTTTTTTTCCTTTGGGTAAATACCCAGTAGTGGGATTGCTGGATCAAATGGTAGGTCTACTTTTAGTTGTTTGAGATATCTCCATACTCCTTTCCACAGAGGTTGTGCTAGTCCCACCAGCAGTGTAGGAGTGTTCCTTTCTCTGTACATCCATGCATGCGTTTGTTGTTTTGGGACTTTTTGATAAGAGCCATTCTCCCTGGAGTTAAGTGATACCTCGTTGTGGTTTTGATTTACATGCATTAGTATTTTTTTATAATATATTTTTCCAAATATGTATTTATACTAAATATAAACGTTGCTATTATTCTTATGGATAAAGGGATTTAGATTTCCATATTTATTAGATTTAAATATTTCAATCTCAGTTATTTGAAATGTTTCTGTGGAAAGTATTTATATAAAACATGTAATTTGGGAAGGCACAGTGGGCGATTTTGTCAAGTGGTTTTAGTTGTATTTGCTTAGTATGTATTTCATTTATGAAATGTACTTTTTATTTTGCTCTAGGAAAATGATTTGAATGAAACTCTCAAATCACTTTATAACCACCCAGTACCAAAGGCGAACACTCCTGTCAATTTGAGTGTGGTAAGTATTTAATAAGTAATTGTTTTTTGGAGTCATAACAGTTTCTCACTTAAGAACACATGCACCATCAAGCAATTAATTCTTTGCCAGGTCACTTCTGCTTCCAGGAAAACTGCAGTGCTAGTGCTAACATTACTAGATGATAACATTGAGACTTTTTCCACTGTTGTAATTATCATAACTTGATATATTAGGTGTCTATTTTGATAGCTGTTAAGTTACAAAATTTTAAAAATTTATTAACTGAAAGTAACCAACTTGTGAGGATATTTTGGTTGTAAGAAACATTGATTTTTCAGGTGAAATCCATGCATAATAAAGGAATACACACATATATACACACATACCTACACACACTCACTACCCTTCCTAAAATAAAAACAATACTTAGTAAGAATAGAAAATGGCATGTAACATATGTGATAAAAATTCTGGGTGAAAAGTTCTTCTTTCTCCATACTTCAATACATCTTCTAGTTGTGATCACAAAACACTGGAAATATGGTTAAAGTTTGTCGAAACAGCAGGCTTGTGGTGGTATAGATTATTTACTGTACAACTGAAACTTTGATGAACAGTGCCATCTATATCTAAAAGCATTCATTTGGATTTTTTGAATATTCAAAGTTCATGATAAAATATGACTGTTTTCATTAATATTCTTCATTAATTTGGTGTTGTACAGTATAGAATTTTAAAATTTATTTATATGGATTTTGTTTCTTCCAAAAAATAATAAACTTCTAATAAAGAAGAAAAAATTATAATGATGCAAGAGAAATTTAGAGGAAAAAGTAACTCAAAATGTATAATGTGATAATAGGTATTTTGCATTTTTGCAAGATAAGCAAATTGTTATCCTTATTATATTTCTTTGGTAATAACTTTATTCTTGCCTAAATTTTCTCCTGTAATTTCATTTAATAATAATGTTATCTTACATCATTCCATTCTGTAAATTTCCACTGTTAGCACCCTAGTTTCCACATGCACAGTACTTCAAATAGCTCTTAATCTAGAGTCTCTCCTTCCAGTCCTTTCTACAAGACTATCAAGTTAAACTTGCTTGAATTATATAAAATCCCTTCCTGAATATCTTTTGTAGCTCCCCATTTTCTATAAAATTTGCCCAAACTTTTGTCTGGGCTTTTAGGACGATCCGCTTCTTAGCTTCAGTCTAACTTCATTTTTCTGTCTCACTATTTTTTTTTTCCGAATTGATTCTCTGCTCTGGTCACATTGTTCTGTTCATTTTCTTGAATAAACATGCTTTCCTTTTGCACTAAAGCCTCTTTATAGACTGTCTTTAGTCTAGAACTAGTTCAATTCCCACCTTGGTGAAACCTCTTGTCATACAGTTTAAAGTGTTTTTTCTTTCCTGTGATCTTCTCTGCCACTTTATGTCTGCGGCTGCATCCTCTTTTGTTGTGCCGCTGCCCAAGTGGAAATGGTTCCTGGTCCTTTGGAGGTTGGGGGATGGAAAGCTAAGGATAACCTGGGCTTTGTAACCCAAATCCGGGAGTCATCGGGAGACACAGAATTTAAAGGAGGGAACATGGAGAGCACAGCACAGAGGCTGAGGTCTCGCTGCTGCAGTAGGCTATGGGGATGGAGACAGGGGATCCAGGGAAAGAATTGGAGGGAAGATCAGCTAAGGAGAAACTCAGCCAAAGGAATGCGAGGTTTATGGTTAGTGAAGTGCATTGGAAAGGGCAGGGAGAACAAAGAAAAGCCCCGGATTTTACCAAAAAAAGTCATCTTTCTTTGAGAGCATTGTATTTATAAAGAGATTCTCATGCTTTATTAATGAGTTAAGAAAATATAGGTACTGAGATAATATTAATGAGAAAGACAAGTGTGTTTTCTTTAAATTTGAGTATCATATTTGCTCAGGGATAAACAAATATCTTAAAAATATATCTCAAAAATACCGGGTGTTGAAACACTTCACCTTTATTAATAAGATCGTAAATCAAAGACTTCTAGGCCTCTTTACCTAAGACTAGAAGATCTTGGTTTAAGTCACAGTAACGAAATGTGTGATGTTAGGCAAGAAAGTTAATCTCTTTTGATGATCCCTTTTTTCCATTTGAGAAATTGAGTGAGTCAACGTGTGAGGAAGTTGTTTGGGTAATTACATGAAATGGAAGTATCTAAATGTTACCATGAAGAGTTGTTCAGGTGTTAGTTGGCAGTGAACTGAAGTTTCTTCTCATATGGAGAAGACATTTTTCATTGTAGCTGAAATAATCTTGTTTAAAGTGTTTGCGTGACTATGTACTCTTTCTATATATGATAGTTATTTTTATAATTAAAACTTTTTATATACTTTTGAATTAATAGTCTGTGATAGTTTTCAAATCTTGTGTACCTGTTCTCAAGCTGCAGTATCTTCAGTATTAGTAAAATCAGCTGGTTACCTTGGTGTGAAATTCATTAATAGTTTCATTTGATTTCAACAAAAAACTACTAAGGTAATAAGCCTAGTGCTGTTAATAAGGGGTAAATCTGGGACTAGAACACTTGTCTTTACTACTAGTAGAGGTTGTAGTTTTATGAAGGCCAGATTAAAATTGATCATGGAAGGTTTTGTTCCTGTACAAGTGGATAGTGGCCGCTAGAATATCAGAGATTTTGTGAAAAGTTAATCTCTAATATAAGTGGTTTTCTGAAACTGTATTTCAAAATCATTAAATATCCATAGCATTCTCTATTCTCACAATATGAAAATAGTCCCTTTAGGATTTTTCTACCATAAAATTATCAAATCAGCATTTAAAATAACGTTTATAATTAATGTTATTCAAGTATTTTTCAATGGCTAACGTGGCTACATGGATTTGTCTCAAATACACAGCAAATTGTTGTGTAAGCTTCTCCATGAAAGTATTCATTTTTTGTCTCTCATATATTGTAAGAACCAAGAGATATTTATTGCCAGTGAGCAAGTTGTGAAAGATCAGCCCTCTCTGGTACCGGTGAGTTAAAAGGACATTGGCTTCTACAAATCACTATTAAATTCGAAAAATAATTACTTCTTTCACTACGTCTTTAAGATTCACTCCAGTCCTTTGGGAAATGGTAAATTTGACTCTTTTAAGAAAAGTAATCATTGGGAATATATTTTCTGTTTATGCTATTTTTTAAAGCATAGTTTTATGAAATACAGTACTAGTAAAACCCCTTCAAAATCAAAGTAGCTAATGGAACCCAAATCTATGCATGGTCTTCATTTTCCATAGTAATTTTAAAGTATATTACAGAATGAGCTTTCTGTCATATATTTTATCAGAAGATCTTGTGATTTATCTCCTATTGTTCTTCTACCCTGGAAAATCATATATTATGATTGTGTTAACTAACTTTGTTCTGACTAATTCAACTGTGCTTAAATATGGCTAGAATGTTTCTTTTCTAATCTTTAATTATAAGATGGTATTAAATATGTTCTTACGTGATTAAGATATTAAAATAATTTTGGAGATTGATGTGAACAGAAAATAGTTTTCAGTGATTAAGTTGTACTTTGATTCTGGGTGGTAAAATCTGGAAACATTGTGGGCAACATGAAGTCAGATACACAATATGTTTGTTATGTAAATATTCGATGAAATGTCCTGCTTTGAACATTATTGACTTGACGCTAATTTGTGTGTGTTTAGTGCATGTGTGAGGGTCATATTTTGGAATAAGTATATTTTTAAGAAGCTTTAAACATTTAAAAATTATGTTCTGTTGCTGCTTTCTAAATAATAGAGTGGCTGATGTTTACAAAAGAGATTTGTTGTGACTTACCATAAAAACTCAGGAATTGCAATAGATTTTGATACATACTTGGGTTAGCAAGCTTTATTTTTCTAGTCTAACTAAACTAAATGTATTTGAAGAAATACATATATTTCTATATTTTATATATATAAAAAACTTTTTTAGTTATGTACTTTCCCAGTCTACCTAAATGTATATTAAGAATATATGCATTTATATGTTACGTATACATACAAAAAAAACCATTCAGTGCTGTACTCTTTTTACCTTAATACTCTCCCAGGATTCTTCTTTCAATTCTGTTCAATTTTAAAGTGAAATTTTTTAACCAACACTTAACTTTTTGTATAAGAACATTGTTAAATTTCATATAAACTTGCTAACTCATTTATGAATATCTCAAATTCAACAAATCCTGAGTGTCGGTCCATGGCCTTTATTAATTTAGTCAATATATTTTTTCCTATTTTTATCCCAAATTATATGTAACACCCCAAAATTTTAATTCTCTTGTGTGATTTATTTGTATTCATTAGCATTCCTACTTCATTGCCCCCGATATAACTGGACTCCCAACAATACCTGAGAGTGTAAGTTTTCTGTTTTCTACTGTAATTATTCTGCTTATATAGAGAATTTTACTTATTTTGGTCTCACTGTTTATGGATTTCTGTATAAATAGGATAGTTTGTAATTATCTGTGTTTATGAGAAATCATGGCAAAATCAGGAATAATGCTAATATTTCCTTTTCCTCCTTATGTATCTGCCCCTTTACCCCCTTAATATTTGGTTTTACTTAAGGAAAATTGATGATAATGATATGAGAAAACTTATTTCTGTCATTTAAAATAGGTAGGATCATAAAAATTTAGTGAGGTCCTGAGCCCCCCTGTTACCAGGTAGAAGAGAGATCTCAGGAGATTGCTTTTGCTGGTGGGGAGGAATACTAGCAGTGGGAACTGTTTTCACACAAATAATTACTTTAATGAAATAACCATAGTATTTTAGATTCCTTGTATGTAATTCTGTTCAAATCTTAGGTGTCTTGTACTTGATTTCCTGATTTTAATTTAAAGTAATAAATATTTTATAAGGCTTGAGGAATATTAAAAGAAATTATAAAAGCAAAATTTTGCATTTTATGTAGAGTCTTAATTGTATCTCTACCAGGAATATTTTCAGTGCTTCAATAGTTATTACAAATTAATAATTTGTAGAAAAAAATTATATGGATAAGCAGAAGTAACAAATATGCCTTTATGATTTTGGATAACTGTGTGAAAAGGAAGTATTCCCTTACATAGTTTTTCTCCAGCTTCCCTTGGAAAGTTAAAATGAATCAGTAGAAATAATTCAATCAAAAGTGAAAGAAAAATCAACAGCAAAATAGTATTTCCATATATACTTATTATTTACTTTAAAATTTTACTGTTTTTCTAAATATGTTTTGAAATGTATTCAGAGTTTGGTTTCTAAAAGCACACAGGTAGTGAATGAAATCCAAGAAAACAGTTGTAAATTTTCTACTATCAAACCAAGACTATCCTGGTGTTTTCTGCACGGCTGTGAAAAGACTTTGCATCAGGTTGCTCTTCCTGTGGACGCGAGTTAGACCCTCAGCGCTCTCCCCTGCCTGACAACCCGCGGTCCTGACCGCTGTGCGTGGTGGGCAGCTGCTCCCCGCCACGCTTCCTTAGGGCCGAGCGGCCGTGGTTGTCTGTGACCCTGGTCCCTTCCCGTCAGAGCTGCTGATGCAGACTCACAGTTACTCCCTTCTGCTCTCTCTCCTGTTGACCGTTCTCTTTTATTAACAGACAACTCAAAGCTTGATTTACCAAATGTCACATTTCTAAAAAGACCATTCCCTTGAAGGTCTTAAAAAAACAAACATTCTAAGGAAAAACTGCCACTGAGAATAAAGATTTTTACATCTCAGTTAACACATTTTATTTTGTAAAAAGTCCTGCTTGGGAAATAAAAGAGCAAGGACGTAAGCGTAAGGCAGCGTTCTGTGTTGGGAAATAACTCCCCACCGAAAAAGTATCTTTCTTTAAGGTTATAGGAGAGGCCGGCGCGGTGGCTCACGCCTGTCACCCCAGCACTCTGGGAGGCCGAGGTGGGAGGATCGCTTGAGGTCAGGAGTTGAGACCAGCCTGAGCAAGAGCGAGACCCTGTCTCTACTAAAAATAGAAAGAAATTATCTGGCCAACTAAAAATATATATAGAAAAAATTAGCCGGGCATGGTGGCACGTGCCTGTAGTCCCAGCTACTCGGGAGGCTGAGGCAGGAGGATCGCTTGAGCCCAGGAGTTTGAGGTTGCTGTGAGCTAGGCTGACGCCACGGCACTCGCTCTAGCCTGGGCAACAGAGTGAGACACTGTCTCAAAAAAAAAAAAAAAAAAAGATTCTAGGAGATATATTGATGTTGATGCCGTTAACTTTGCATGTGAGGCGCAGAACTAGAAGGCGAGGTGGGCTTCAGACACAGAAAACCCCAGGGATGGGCGTCTCCTCGTCCCGTTTACCACCACTCACCGGCACTCAGAGATCTAGTGATACACTCTGTCATGATGACCAATTTGTGCTGGTAAAAGTTCTGCCTTCTGGAAATCGAAGAAACAGTTGAATTTCTTATTTTCTTTCCCAACTAAAAGTTTTAGCCTTCTAGGTCATAGTCCACCTGGTACTATAGTTTCAGTTTATCATTGGGTCTTACTGAGTCTCTTTGTTAATTTGTTGCATTTTGATGCACTTAAGTTTGATTATAGGAAATTAAAAATAAGTAACGAGAAGGAGAGAATTAAAGTCAAAGTTAATGTAGCTTATCTCAACTTTGTTCTTATGTGGGGGAAATAAAGTGCTAAATTAAAGAATCAGTTTAGAACGTCACCAAATTGTATTTGGTTATAGTGGTAGAAGCAAGTCTGACGTGGGGTATAAACAAGATATTTTCCTTAATAACAAAGCAAACAACTGCCTTATAAATCCATCTCATTCTTTGGGTGCTTTGCACACTGTGTGGTATTAGATGATGATTTTGCCTGTGTCATGAATGGTAAACATGAAAAGATTCAAATGTATTTTCTGGGGCAGTGGTTTCTGAAGCATCTCAGTACTCCCGATGAGAATCACCGGGAGTATTTGTTTAAAAAGCAGATTCTTGGGGGCCATACTCTGAAGATGGCAGTTCAGCAGGGCTAGGTTGGAGCCCAGGAAATCAGCTTCTTTCCAGATACTTTGGCCGGGGTCGGGGGCGGAGGGTTGGGGGTTTGGGAAGGTGGGAAATATGTGATCCTCTGATCACACTCTGAGAGGCACTTTCCTGGAGTAGGTTATGTCTCAAATAATAACAGCAGATTATTTCATGCTTCATGTGCAGCAGAGTAGTATTAAATTTAATTACTTTAATGAATACCATTTTTAATTATAACGTCCTTTGAACTTTAAGACTTCCTGGTGAGCATGTAAAATGTTTTCCTCCGCGTGCGCCGTGCGCTGTCACTCACACAGTTATTTTTCGCCTGCACAGAGGAACCTCACGGAGTACTTCGTGGCGGTGGACGTGAGCAACATGCTGCAGCTGTACGCCAGCATGCTGCACGAGCGGCGCGTGGTCATCACCTCCAGCAAATTGAGCACTGTGAGTGCCTCACACTTCCCTTAAGCAGCGCATAGCCATTGGTCCCAGAGAGACCCGAAAACCCCTGCAGGTTTAGAAGTGTTCCATGTGTGCTTATAAGACAATATCTGCATACTTTTTTGATATATGGTTTTAATCTGGCTCTTGAAGTACAAAAGTCTGATTTATAGGCGGCCTTCTCAGATGCATTAAGTCAGGTTAATTATTTTTTCTTATCAAGAGATGAGAGGTTTTTTTTCCCCCCTTTTTAACTCTCCAGAGTTCATTTTAGTGCCTTCTACCATATAAAGCATTCTTAAGAGCTATTATGAGATCTTTATTATTCACTTGTGGCTTTTTCCATTGGAGCTACTTGAAAGAAATCGAGGGCCATGATAATAGCTGCCATCCTAACCTGGTAATAGGTAGATTCATCTTTGTTGCCAAGTGGTGGTTTGGGAGTAGCTTCTATAATAGTTTGATTTGGAGGAGCTCTTCAGACTGATAATAACTTAAAAGTCAAAGTAGCATTTTTTATAAATCACGGGTTTTATGACACTCACTAAAATGTTCTTTTGGAAGGTGTTCATTACTGTGGAAAAGGCAGTGAGAAGAGAAGGCTTTTTCTTCAGTCATAGAAAAATATTCAAAAGTATTTTGCTAGATTTCATAATTTTTTTCTCCTTTAAGCATTAAAAATTTAGTATTTTCAACTTTAATTTTTAATACAAATTAAAATATAGTTGTGAGTAAACTATATGTTTTTAAAAAACTTCAATATGTGAATTTTCTTCTTCATAAATTTAATTAATAAAATGCCTTATTCTCCAATAGCAGAAATAAAAAGCTCATTCTATAATATTTTAGCATTTTAGAGTAGAAAGAGTTTTAGGATTTCTCTAGGATATCTGTGTAGTATTTAACAGTAAGAAAGCTATTTTAGAGAGATTAAATGGCTACACCAAGGCCAAAAGGCTTGTTGGAGACACGTGATGTGAAACTGGGTCTCCTGATTCTCACCTGCAGCAAGGTGTAAGGTTGACAAGTGTGGTTCTGTTATAATCATGAAAAATTGTGATTGTCAAAGTGCAAATAACTGAGGCAAGCAAAAGTCTAGTGTTATGAATGTTAAGACGCTTTAACTTGTATGTGTTCTCCCAATAATTAAAATTTTCAGTGTGTACTTCAAAAATGAAAAAAATGGGTAAAACACAATTTCTTATATTAGCAGGAAGTACATTATTGTCCTGTGGTATATAAAAAATATAAGAATGTAAGAAGCTTAAAAGCAACTATTCTTTCCTTAAATGTTTCAGAAATTTCATTAAACAATTCTTAAATAGCTTATTTCTAATTTATGTTAAGGCACTAATCCTTGACCGTAAATGTTACAATGCATAGAATTTATAGCAGATGTATTTTTCTATGCTGTATATGTAAAGGAATTGTTGAAGATAGATTCAAGTAAAGCATCTTCCCCCACGTAAGAAGGGTAAGAAGATCATGAAAGAGAACTTGAATTATGTTTTTTTTATCGGCTCAACTGCCCCAGAGAGTGACCCAAGACAGAGCTGGTAGCTCAGAGGTGCCATCCCCATCAAGTTTTCAGGAACTGCCCTAAACAGTTGATCTTAAGTCGACCTCGAGCACAGGAAGCAAGTCCCTGAATAACACCAAGTCATTACAGTAACAGTTTGTTTTCTAAGTCAAATATAAAGGATAGTCATGTTAATGTTTACTCTAAACTGCAGACCTAGACTCTTATAAAATTATACCTAATAATAATCCAACGTTTATCCTGTGCAGATACAATTCTAAGCATTTCTCATATATGTTTCCTTAATCTTTATAGCAACCGTATGAGATCAAGACTACTAATACTCTCACTTCACACATGAAAAAACTGAGTTAAAGAGAGACTACCCAGCCATTGAGAAGTGGCTATAAATTAAAACAAAGAAAAACTTCAATATTTTTCAAAAGCAAATAGTTAGGTTTATTTCTAATGTTTTCACAAATAGAGCAGCTTTTACTTCGTCCCCGTAGCTCACTCCCTCACTGTCTTCAGCTCCCTGCTCACACGCGGCTCACTAGAGCCAGGACCTTCCTCCCTTCTATCACCACCTCAGTGAGGTGGGAACCTGCCCCCCGACCCTGCACACACATCCGTGTGCCTTGCCCTTCTCCACTCACAGCCATGTGACTTACAGCTGCTTATTGGTTCCTTTGTTCATTATCTTTCTCATCCCAGTTGAATATAAGCACCAGGAGAGCTTGGGCTTGACTTTGCTGACTGAATTCTTAGTGCCTAGAAAGTGCCTGGCACATAGTATGTGTTTAATTAATATTTGTTACATGAAGTAATCCTGATACGAGTTAGTTCCTAGGCCTACAGGACAGTTTGTATAACTTTTCTAATCATGAGGACAATATTCATATATATATGTGTGTGTATATATATATATATATATATCCTTTATAATCTTAAAAAAATCATGGTTAAAAAATGAGGAGGAACTGCAGGAGGGGAAAGAAGAATGGTTTTACTTTAATGCTAAGTTAAAGATCGCAGAAAAGGAAATACATACAAATGCAAAATGATTCAGACTGAATTTCTCCACATCTCTCTAAGATGGGTAAGAAAAAAGAAATAATTGCTTCAGTGACTAATACTTATTTTTTGATATTACTACATCATTTCTCCACACTTACTCCTTTAAATGCATATAATATATTGTTCAGCATGTAAAATGTATTTTCAATTTTCAGAAAAAGTGGGCATATCAGTACTACAATTCAAAATCTCAAAATTGTATTTTTTCAGTTGTAATGGTAATAATCCAAAAATTCTATGCATAGTAACATTTAAGGTCAAGGATTAGTGCCTTAACATAAATTAGAAATAAGCTATTTAAGAGGAGTTTAGTGAAATCTCTGAAAAACATCAAAGGAAAGAATAGTTGCTTTTAAGCTTTTTACATTCTTATATTTTTTAAATACCGTAGAGATTATAATGTACTTCCTGCTAATGTAAGGAATTGTGTTTTACTGATTTTTCATTTTTAAAGTACACAGTAAGAATTTTAATTATTGAGAGAATACATATAAGTTAAAGTGTCTTAACACTGGTAATGCTAGAATTTTGTTTGCCTCAATTATTTATTCTTTGACAGTCATCATTTTTTATGATTATAGTAGAATCATACTTGCCAACCTTATATCTTGCTGCAGGTTTTAGTGGTGATACTCTGGTAGCAAATCAGCTAGTTTGAGGGTTTTTTTTTTTTTTTTTTTTTTTTTGAGACAGAGTCTCACTTTGTTGCCCGGGCTAGAGTGAGTGCCGTGGCATCAGCCTAGCTCACAGCAACCTCAAACTCCTGGGCTTAAGCGATCCTACTGCCTCAGCCTCCCGAGTAGCTGGGACTACAGGCATGCGCCACCATGCCCGGCTAATTTTTTCTATATATAATTTTAGTTGGCCAGATAATTTCTTCCTATTTTTTTTTTTTTTTTAGTAGATATGGGGTCTCGCTCAGGCTGGTCTCGAACTCCTGACCTCGAGCAACCCACCCGCCTCGGCCTCCCAGAGGGCTAGGATTACAGGCGTGAGCCACCGCGCCCGGCCTAGGTGCTATTTGTAGTTAAAAGAATTATAATTTGTACCTTCATAAAGATAAACTTTAAAAAATTTAGTTTTAAGATATATAAACGAATATATTAAAATATTTAATATTTTTAAAATTTTAATAGATTCCCTGTCTATATTTTAAAGTATGACATTGTGTTAGGACCTATTGCTATAGTTTTTCATGTTTGAGATTAAGGAATTTGGGACATAATCATTTTTGTTTTTATTCTGCTGACTTACATGTTATCACGTACGCATGGGAAGGTTTCTGGTAATCCTGAATGAGAACGCTAATTTCATGCATGCTGTAGGCAGGCCCTAGATGGTTCAGCCCCAGGTGAATCTTGGTGGACTAGCAGAACGTCGTATCAGTGATGCAGAGGAATAAATCATGGTATTACAAGTGTGTATCAGTTGACTTATTGCTGTTTTGTGACCACAGATAGGGAGGATTGCTGTTTAAACCATGTCATTGGTTCTCAAATCAGTCAGGCATGAAGCCTTGTCATGTGCCTCTATAATTGTGCTTCCCCAGACTTTCTCTAACTAGTCAGCTGGGGCTGTGCGTTTTGTCTCAGACACCCGGCCGGCCAGCGTCTGACAGGAGCTTCTCATCATCCTGTCAGTGCTGTGTTAACTAGAGTGTATCTCTGTGGCCTGCAGAAGCAGGTGGAAAGGAAGCTTCTCTCTAAAGCAGATGTCCAAATGTTAGCTAGTATTCTGACCAGTATTTCGTTGGTAAGTGTTACCCTCTTAGAGCCTGTAACCACATTAGTTACAGAGATTTGATTGTGTAGTGCATGTTATTTTCGGAATATTTAGATCAAGCGATATGCTGCAGGTGCTGGAATTATGTTAATAAACTAAAATTTCTCTCTTTGTGATAGTTACCCCCAGGCATTTAAGCATACGTTTTTCTCTCCTCCTCTCATTAATTCCATCGAGGGCACATGCAAAAAGAAATCTTGTGATCTCTGGGACACGGGCTATTAAAATATAGATTTTATAGGTTAGACTGAAAGGGAGTCCAGAGGATTTTCACCTCTTCATCTGGATTATACATATTCTTCCTTTGTGTCTTGGTGGTGCCACCTGTATCAGCGTTCAGTCTGAAACCTGCAGCACAGAGCCTCTTCCTGGAGATTGAGAACTGAACGGTTGGTGAGAGAACAGAGATGCCCCGTGGCTGCTTCCTGGTTAGGGCTGTGAAGTGTGCTTCTGCCCTTGTGTTGGTGAGAATGCAGCTAAAAATGGTTATCAGAACCTCTCAGGGAGAGATTCTAGGAACGATTTTTAGATTTTTAATTCTTCCCAAAACCCATAGCAACCAATTATGTCAGGTAATTTCATTATCTGAAATTACAGATAATAGTTCTACTTACTAGTGTATTATTTGACGTGTATACTGCTGTTCCGAACATGGCATTCTCATCCAGTGCTCAGTGTGACGGTGACAGCAGCGTGGAAAGGGGACTGTTGAGGTCATTGTGAAACACTATTGGGAAGAGGGGGGAGGTTCACTGGAGGAGACTTCTGTGACGGGACAACTAGAAGAGTTTTCATCTTTCAACTTTTGTGGTGCTAATAGCTCCGTTTTTCATGAAAATGAGCACGTATTTCTACCTTATGATTTGGTACATTTGTCTTCTCAAAGTAAACAGTTAGCTTTGAATTCACAAAGCAGAATTTTTACTCTAACAATTATGGGATTATCTAAGGGGGTATATTAAATTGTCATTCCTCTAGGTCCTATAAGCTTTGTTCTTGCAAGTCTGATATCCACAGAAATGACTGTGGACGATTTCAGTTTATTGTAGTAGTATTTTTCCTTTTTCCTATACCCTTCAGTGTTAACGCAAATATTTTTTATATAGAACAATGACAATTTTATGCTGGTAGTGATTATCAACATTAAAAGTACGAAAAATGTATACTATTTTTGTTTCTTTAGTAAAACTACCATTGAGGGCAATGTGTTTATTTTAAAGTGTACCTGATATATTTACTAGTGTATGTTTTCACATACTAAAGATTTTTTTTCATTTTGCCGTTAGTTAAGTTTTTCTCTTCTGATGAGCTTCCTTAGGGTTTATGCTACAATTTAATTCATTGTTCATTCAACATTTCCAAAACGGAACTCACCATGTTTTCCCATGATCTCCTTCTCCTGTTATGTCTGCAGTGCTGATTTGGTGAACACCCCATCCTCTTACCTATCTTCTTTACCCAAATCCTATAGATTCTACCTCCTTCATACTTCTTTTTTTTTTTTTTTTTTTTTTGAGACAGAGTCTCACTTTGTTGCCCTGGCTAGAGTGAGTGCCGTGGCGTCAGCCTGGCTCACAGCAACCTCAAACTCCTGGGCTGAAGCAATCCTCCTCCCTCAGCCTCCCGAGTAGCTGGGACTACAGGCATGCGCCACCATGCCCGGCTAATTTTTTTTCTATATATATTTTTTTAGTTGTCCAGATAATTTATTTCTATTTTTAGTAGAGACAGGGTCTCGCTCAGGCTGGTATCGAATTCCTGACCTTGAGTGATCCACCTGCCTCGGCCTCCCAGAGAGCTAGTATTACAGACAGGCGTGAGCCACCGCGCCAGGCCTACCTCCTTCATACTTTTTTCCTGGTCCCTGTTCTCCATTTCAGCTGCCCACTGTCTTCGTTCAGGAGGTTTTCCCTTCCAACGAATGTTATTTTTAGATCATATATACTGAATTCTAATGTTATCTTCATTTAGATGAAATCATGATGATGATGGTAATAATTATAGCCAGTATATATTCTAGGACATACTTTGAGCTAGTCACCCTTATGAGCAATTTATTTAAACTAATTTAAATATCACTTACTGTGTGGTATGTACAGTTCTGATCCACAGTAGACAGAGGAAAATGTGAATTTTGAAACTCAGAGGGTTAACTTGCCTAAGTCCATGGAATTAGTAAGTGGCTTACCCAGTTCTACCTGACTCCAACATATATATTAAAAAAGAAAAAAATACTAGTTTTGTTTGAAGCCAACCAAACTGTCTTCCTAAGTGCCCGTACCACTTTTCATTTCCACCAGAAATGAATGACAGTTACTGTTGCTCCACCTCTCACCAGCATTTGCTGTGGTCACTGCTCAGGATTTTGGCTGTTCCAGTAGACCTTAGCGGTAAATCACTGCTGTTTTGCTTTGCATTTTCCTGATGGCATATTTTTGACGTGCAGGATATTTTCTTATGCTTATTTTTTATCTGTGTGTCGTCTTTGGTGAGATGTCTGTTAAGTTCTTTGGCCTATTTTTTAACTGGGTTGTTTATGTTCTTACCATTGAATTTCAAGAGTTTTTTTGTATGTTTTTTTGGATAACAGTCCTTTATCAGCTATATCTTTTGCAAATATTTTTCTCTTAGTCTGTGACTTACTGTTTTATTCTGTTGACAGTGTTTTTCACATAACAGAAATTTTAAATTTTAATGAAGTCTGGCTTATCAATTCTTTCTTTCATGGTCATGCCTTTGGTGTCATTATCCAAAAAGTCATCACCAAACCCTAGATCGTGTGGATTTTATCCTGTGTTATCGTCTAGGAGATTTATAGTTTTGCATTTTACAATAAAGTCTGTGATACACGTTGAGAAAATTTTTGTGAAAGGTGTAAAGTGTGTATCTAGATTCATTTTTATTGGCATGTGGATGTCCAGGTGTTACAGCGCCATTTACAGAAAAGGCTACCTTTTTCCATTGCGTTGCCTTTGGTTCTCTGTCAAAATCAGATAATTATATGAGTACATTTCTAGGCTCTAAATTCTGTTCCACTGATCTCTTTGTTCTTTCACAAGTGTAACACTGTCTTGAATCCTGTAGCTTTATAGTAAATTTTGAAGTCAGGTAGTGTCAGTCTTCTAACTTTGCCCTTTTTCAAAATTGTGTTGGCTATTCTGGGTCTTCTGCCTCTGTATGAACTCTAGAGTCAGCTTGTTGATATCCGCAAAACAACTTGCTCAGATTCTGACTGGGATCACACTAAATCTATAGATCAAGTTGGGAAGAACTGGTATCTTGATGATATTGAGTCTTCCTATCTGTGAACATGCGATCTCTCTCCATTTCTTTAGTTCTTCTTTGATTTCTTTTATCAGAATTTCGTAGTTATTCTCATATAGATCTTGTACATATTTTGTTAGATTTATGCCTAAGTATTTGACAGGATTTTTTTGATACTGTAATGTTTGAATACATTTCACTATAAATTTGTCCCTACCCATGGAATGTACAACACTAAGAGTGAAACTTAATGTAAACTATTAACTTGGGTGATAAGGGTATGTCAGTGTATGTTCATCATTTATAACAGTGTGCCACTCTGGTGGGGGGTGTTCGTATGGGGTAGGCTGTGCATGCATGTGTGGGGCCAGGGGAAGTAGGAGAAATCTTTACTCTGTGCTCTCTACTCAGTTTTGCTATGAACCTAAAACTACTCTAAAAAATAAATTCTATTAAAAAAAGAAAAAAATTCACAACCAGATTTTGTCTTTTTCATTATGTAAAATTGCTATTTCTGCAAACATTTCCTTATAACTATTACTTAATTTGAATATTAGTTTTACTCAAGTGAGGCTAGTTTATAGTTGAGATAATTTTGAAGTTTTCAAATATCTTGCTGCTACCTTTTTTAATCTGAACTTTTTTTTTTTTTTTTTTTTGAGACAGAGTCTCACTCTGTTGCCTGGGCTAGAGTGCTGTGGCATCAGCCTAGCTCACAGCAACCTCAAACTCCTGGGCTCAAGCAATCCTGCCTCAGCCTCCCGAGTAGCTGGGACTACAGGCATACGCCACCATCCCCAGCTAATTTTCTCTATATATTTTTAGTTGTCTGGTTATTTTCTTTCTAATTTTTTAGTAGAGACGGGTTCTCGCTCTTGCTCAGGCTGTTCTCGAACTCCTGACCTCCTGACCTCGAGCGATCCTCCCACCTCGGCCTCCCAGAGTGCTGAGATTACAGGCGTGAGCCACTGCGCCTGGCAGGTCTAAACTTCTAAATGTGAATATAAATTAAATGTGTTTAAGCAGATGTTTTCTTTATGTTTTCCACAAAATTTTTAAAATTATGTCAGGAATTTATTACATCCCCATTTGCAGAAGTTTATTCTGTATATTTGAAGTTATTAATATTTGTAGTGCCTAAATTTCTGAATTAAGTATTGATTTAGTTGAAACTCAGATGAAGTCTCTCATATGTGCTTCTTGGATTTTTATCAATAAATACTATTTTAGGGGATGTAAATTGGCCCCAGAGTACCTCATACAGAATGCTAATTGCGGTTAGTAGTATGAATCTGGCCAGGCAATGCAGAGACTAGAATAATGCGAGTAGAGATGTGTCAGTATCCGTATGAGATGTTTACCTGTGAGGTGTGCTGGTAAGAATTGTGCTGCTTTTCATTGTGTGATTATACTAGATGGATCATTTTTCTGCTGTATTCATGGGAATCTAATAAATGTGGTTTTTTTCCCCCTCAACATACATGCCTATTCAATTGCCTAAAACACTGCTAAATGTTGTTAATAGGCTTAGTTCCAGTAATAAATATAGTTTAAAGACAGGAATAGATCAGATTTCATATCACAAAGCAGGACAGATTTGGTTTGATTTCAAACTTAAGTGTATTTGCAAATGCAGGTTGAGATGATAACTTATAGAACTTTTATCAGTGATCTTATCCTTTTAACATTTTCCGAGAGTCTCTTCTGTTAATTTCCTACTGAAGTTGTAGACTGTAATGCCTGAGGAAGGTTTTGTAAATTGGATCTCTGTCTGTCATAGCTCCCTAAATTTTTCATGTAAAGGTCAACTGTTCTTGTTTATTTGTTCAGTCCAAAGATGCATTCTCTGTTATATAATTAGTATAAAATACAGTATTTTCAGTCAGTAGATGCCATTTAAAGCCTCATAACGATGGGAATTTTAAATCTCTGTGTATCAAAGGCAGTTTACAATAGTGATTACTGTAGTCTGGATCCAGCCCGCCGTGGTGCGTGTCCTGGCTTTGCTGCTTGCAAGCTGTGTGATCTGGGCAGTCGGTGGAGCTTTGCCTCCGTGTCCTGCTAAGTGGGAATAGTGGTGTGATGGTCCCTACTTCATGAGACTTGTGAGGACTAGATAGAGCTGAGTACTCCAAGCACTCGTGACAGCGCCTGGCCGTGGCAGGCACTGTGTACATGTTTGCTGCTGCTGCTGCTACCATCGATGGCAGTATCTGTGTGAGACCTGGTGACCTGGGACCGGAAGTGTCAAGTGCCTTTATGCCATGACTGAGTTCACTGTTGCTGACCTTTATTGTTAGGTTTCTCTGTTGGATGTCACAGGCCCCCATTCTTGTCTCTCCACGTGGTTCCCAAGTCTGTAGGAAATAAACATTCTCAATGTTTTTATTTTGCATTAGTCAGCCCTTTGGAACTGTATCTGTTCCATATATTGAGTATGCTTTATGGAAATACGCATGCACCTTAAAGATAAGGAATTTTTTCTTAAACATTTATTTGGTAAATGTATTTTTCTAGAAAATTATAATTTATTATTCCTACAGTTTTAGAATATAATGCCAGATATATGTTTTAACTGAAACATGGAAATATTTTCCCCCACCCTTTTCTTTTCGTTCATGAAGAATAACTGTGATAGTAAAGAAGTAACTGGCAGTATTGGAAAAGCAACGTGGAGTCACTAACCAGACATAGGATCTTGGGTAATTCTAGCTCAAGGAAAGACAGACTATATGATATGTCATTTCTCTTTAAGCTTAAAGATTCAATACATCATAAATAACTTTATGAAGATTCTTTTTCTTACTTGGCTCATTAAATTGCAGTACTCTCTTCAGAGGTACAGAAAAATGTCATCCAGACTAAAGCTTCGAGTCTTTGCCATGTCCCGGAAGGTTCCCCACTGTTGACCCTGCTTTCCTGTCTCACCGTGTCTTGTCTGTCCTCCCACTTCCCCCAGTCTGGTCTCAGCAGCCTCCCCACTGCTCTGGGGGCGTGCGAAGCAGGTTTCTGTGTCGGGACCCCTGGATGCTCCCCCCCAAACTCACAGTTTGCTCCCTCACTGCAGTTGGGTCTCAGTCACCACATCAGAGCTCTTCTGTGACCCTCCTGTCTAACGTAGCCCCCCATCGCTCTCTAGCCCCTTACCCTGTTTCAGAGTTCTTCGTAAAATTCATGTCTGACATAATATATACTTTACTTGTTTACTGTTTGCCTTCTCCACTAACACGTAAGCTCCATGGAAACAGGGACTTAGTTCTGTTCATTGCCTTGGCCCTCCTGCCTGGCAGGGATTGACAATAGCACATAGCAGGCACTCAAAAGTTTTGTTGCATTAAGCACATAAATTATTATGTTTCCAGTTGCACAGTGTTTTAAATCGTTTAGAGATGATCTTTACATATATTTTGACAGTAGATCTGAATTATAGTGTGGTTAAAATATTCTGTTAACCACCTGAATGGAAAAAAATAATAAGAGTATAAAAAGTTGGAATTGATGTGATTTAAGAATAAAGAATATTTGATCTATGAGAGACAATGCTCACAGATCATCTAGCGTAGAGTTCCTATTGTAAAGATTAAGGTACTGAGACCTGGTTATATGAGCAGGTGTGTTAGGGGCCACGCAGCTTGGTGGTGGTACAGCCCTAACTTTGTGTCTATAATATACTTAATTGTTACAGTTTGTATATAAATGTGTTTAATTTTCTAGTAAATTTATGTTTTCTTAATTGTATTTCTCTTTACTTGCAAATTTGTTATCTTCTTTACAAAAAATATGCTGTAAAGAGTATTTCCTCAATTTTGGAAGCTACGTGGTTCTTGCGTGCTGCTGGTGCGTGTGAGGGCTGTTCTCTGGTGTGCTGCTGCCTTCTCTGGAAATACCGCTTGGATGCCTCACAGTTAACAGAACAGTATTTGCAAAAGCAAATCACTTATAGTTCCTCTTAAACCTTACACTTTTGCCATATGATAATAATGGATTATTACATCAATTCATTCGAGTTGTGAATTTCAGAAACTAGGGTTGTGGAGGAGTTGGCATGTATTTTTACCTCTCTCTGTCCCCTATTCCCCATATCCCAAAAGTTGCCGAGTCCTGCAGAGTTTCCTCCTCTCCTGGTAGATGCTGATTAGCAGAGATAACCCCTGCCTGATGCTGGCCATTGCAGAGATTTTGCAGCTCTGCTGGTGATCACAGAAACCATCCTCTCAAACCAGTCAGTCATCAGATAATGTGCCTTGTTAGTGGAAAATCAATAACTTCATTTAAGGATGACCATTAGCGGGTAGGGAAAGTATCTACATAACATTTAGGTAGAGTGAAATAAGTCGCCTTCCTTATAATTAATTCCTCATTTTGAGACTGTGTTTCTTCTCTTGCTACATTGTTATTTTCTCAGTAATAAAGGAACACTTTCCTTTTTTTTTTTAAGGTTTTAAATGAGCTGTTTTAAAAGTCATCTGTGTGCAGATGGAGAAATTGAGTAATTAACTGCCTTTCAAAGCTACATAAGCTCTTTCAGCCCATGAGGTTACACCGAAGGGATGGAAAGAGTTAACACAGCTTTAAGGAGACCTAATTTACAACCAGGGGAGTACCTGAAAGCTCTTGGAGAATTTGACACAATGAGTTAGATCAACCCCATTTTCATTTCCCTCTAGTTCAAGTTTGTAAGTAAATAAATTTAGGGTCTATAATTGTTAAATGGAAGTATTTGAATGCCTCCTAGTGGCATATTGTATACTCCAGTTACGAAATTTAAAAAATATTTATTAAAGAGATACTGTAACAAACTCTTAAAGCTTGTAAGTGCAAGGTACTAAAACCCTTTAATGGTAACATCCTAAGTGAAATCAAAATACATTGTTTGCCATATAAAATTGATTAGTAGTCTGACTGAAAAAAATACATTATCTATAGCAGATAAGTATATTTTCAATGAAAATTTATATGATTTTAGTTCAGATCAGATTATTTTAATTGATTTTTTATCTAATGAAGCTATTTTGCACTTTTAAACATAGACAAATGTTGCTATTAGTAAGATATGGATTGCTTTGTGTACCTTTATTTTAAATTATGATTACAGTGTTTTATTTGTCTAATAATAGAGATAATGGTTTATAGAATCTGTGGTTCACTTTCAGATAGTTTCTTTTTTAAATTTTGATTTTCAGGTTGAATTAAACGATTTAGTTGGTAACCTGGAAACACAGACCATAACAAAACTTTAAAATGATGAAGAATGCTGATTTAACTATTGCTTTAAACACTAAAAAATGAATTTACACCCACAGAAATATAATTTAAAATGGAAGCAAAGTCGTGGAAATAATTCTGATGAGGGTTAGTAGGAGGGAGGAAAAAGTGATATCCTTTTATTAAGTGTTAAAAAATGTTTAATTGCTTGCCAAAACAAAACAATTAAAATGGCAATTACCTTTAAAATGGCAACAATGTAATTGCAGCAGTTGTGATACAAAGCTAAGAAACAAAATGTTAATCTGGAATGAACAGTTTAAATATGAAATTATGATATACTTGGCTTCCTGCAGTACAGCTGTCAAGCTTGGGCAGTTTGCTGGTCAATAGTGACATTCTATGTGTCAGTGAACAGAGTCTCCTGATACCGTAACCCGCGGTTCACACATTACTGAAGCTCCAACTGTCGAACATTCAAGTCCCCTGGTGTTACCGCAGCTTCCAGACGCTCCTGACTGGCTCATGTTTCATTCCTTGGCAATTTGCCCTAATGATATCCCTCAGGAGCTTTCAGCCTCTCTTCCTTTCCATATTTAATCGTGTTGTATTAATCTGAGTGATGCACAGACTGTGCTGTACAAATTGTAATTTCCTACAGTATTTTTAAGATGCTCATCTAATGTTTCAGTTTTACTTCTATTTATGTATTAAGTTTTGACCCAAACTCTGTATTTTCAGGTGATTATTACTGTCTGCATATGATTCCCAAAAAGCTACTTTTGCTGTTTATGTGTTTTTCAGAGAGGCCTCTGAGACATAAGACCTTTTACATGTAGAATTGATAAAGACAGTGTGATTTATGTCATTACATAAATTGTTTCATGATTATCATTCATCTTCAATACCTTGAATGTGCCTTTTCTTGGAGGGTCAGCAGCTACTTATTTGTGTTGTCCTTTTACGAACTTCAGTTAACTGCCTGTCTGCACGGATCGGCTGCTCTCCTGTACCCCATGTACTGGCAACACATATACATCCCCGTGCTCCCTCCGCACCTGCTGGACTACTGCTGGTAAGCGGGCTCTTGCCAGACTCCTGGAAATCTAGGTTCCATGATTAGGGAAAAAATACATTTACTTGTAGATGAGATAAGCTTGGGGTCTGTATGAAAGAAATTATGGAAACTTAATGATTAGAAATAAGTACTAAGGAGTGATTTTATGCACGACAGAGTAATTCTTCTCAAAGGCAGCAGAAATTTATAGTTGGTAAACATAAAGTTCTTTGGATTTTGTGAATTTCTTCTGCAGTCATTTAGATAACTAAATGTATAAATAGAAACAAATACAATCAGGTTGTGGTCAGGAAAATAGTGCAGAAGTTATGGCGTTAATTAGAGAACCCAATATCTCAGGTGCCAGAATTTGTCTGCCAAGTCTGCCAGAAACCACATTGCCGCTGTCAGGGCCGCTTTCCCTTACCTCTCTCTCCTCGGTAGCACACCACGCCCCAGATCCCAGCAAACGGGTTGCCTTGAATACAAGAATTCTCAAGTTTCGGGTTTAATTCAAAGTCTCAGCCTTAAGCCACTATGAAAAGTAATGTTGAAAAGGGTGGGGAGTAGTTCTAAAGAGCTTCCTGGTACTAGAGACAACTCTCAGTGGTTCAGCCCAAGCTGAATTCAGCCAGGCCTCTAGAACCTCCTTGTCCTCGTCCCCCGAAAGAGTCTGCATACTTACGAGTGAGGCTAGACCAGGATTATATTCCCTGAACGGCAGCTTTAGGACCTTCTTCAGGACTAGGAGTAGAATGTTACCTCCATTGCATAATCATTTTCTGCAGGCTTAGCTTAATTCTTAAGAAATGTGGTGGGATTTTTCCTCTGAACCATGCATGTGCACACATCCATAGAAGGAAATAATTTTGACTGTAATGTATTTGTTTATATCACAGCTAATGTTATTAAAAAACAAAACTCTTTTAGAATATATTTATTTCACTTTCTAGGATAGGCAGAAAGTATTTAAGGATTTAAATGATTTAAGTTCATATGTACAGGTTTTCTTTTAAGTTTTTATGACTAACCCTCCTCAGAACAGGAGATTGTAATGGCAGCACATGTGCTTGGCCACATATCGATTGTACTAATACAGTGTGTATTTCCACAGCGTAGTACTGGTATTAGTATTCATAATGCTGTGAAGTGGATGCCTAGTGTCCTACCACTGCTGTGTTCTGCTGTTTCGTAGCTAGAAAGGAGAAACAGTTTTTCAGGAGACTGTAGGAATGCAGTTTAATTACATTGTGAAGTGTCACACACAAGTCTAAGAGTAAAGCTAAATCTATAAATAGGCTCTGTTATTATTCATTTTAGAGTTTTTCTTTGACCAACATACCTCTAGTATCTTAGCATCCTTGAAGGCAGGGACTGTAGTCTGTTCATGATAACATATGTGGTAGATCTTTGCACATAGATTTCAGTACTTAAAACTGATTTATTTCAAAAATATTGAATAATTTCAAGAATTTTGAATAATTTCAAAATAAGCATTTGAAAATATATTGAGATATGATTTTTAAAAATATGTCAAATTAATGGTTCAAGAACTAACACTTCTAATTATGAGGTTTAGAATTATGTTTTATCATATATAATGTTAATGACATCTTAATTTTTCTATTAAAATGTTCTGACCTCTTAACAGGTAACACACCTTTAAGTTCATTCTGTATAATGAATTACACATTTAAGGCTTTCTAAGATGTTATTTAGAATCTATGCTATGACACAGGCAGTTCTGTACTAATTCTTTCCAGAGCTGTCTTTCCGATACTTTGTATCCCTGCCATCAGACCCTTCTTTCTCTGCTGCTTCCACTATGATGAAGGAAGCTTGTTTCATATTTCAATCCCTGGAATTTTCTTTCTAGTTTTAACATCTAAAATAGCCTTTAGGATGAGTTCTAACAGTCTCCATGCCTGGCACCTCCCTGATCCAGAGAGTAGAGCAGTGATACTCAAACAAGGAGTGTCTGGAACTCCCTGAACCTTAAGGCCACAATGATAGGCTCAGCTTCTATCACGGGAAGTATAATATCATATTATACTTAATAGGATTTTTCTTAGAATAGCTAAGACTCTGGGTCTCTTTCATTGTCAAAAAATTTGATGGATTAAACTGTTTCCTAGAAAATATGATTTTCTTCCTTCTGCATCCTTGAGGTTAGAATCATACTGATCTATATGCAAAAGAGAGAAATGTTACAGATTATCCCTTCAATGTCATGGGCTTTGAATAAATAACTTTTATATACCATTTCAAAAATAGCACCAGGAAGATTTGATAGGAGTAGATATATCTTTGCTAATTCTTTGACATGATTGGACTTTCTAAATCCTGAGATAATCCTACCTGCACAAAGTCTTTCTGTGTTTGAACCTGTAGTTCTGGCATGGGATGGACTGTGGAGAGCCGTAATGCCATCTGGTGACCGTGGGCGAATAGCGCACCTCGATCTATTGATAAAGCCCTGTTTCTCTGTTGGTTCATTCATTCATTTGTCTACTCATGAAACATTTAGTGAACACCTATTTACCAAGCTGTGGGCATGTCATGTAATGAATAAGACTTAGAGATTTGCCCTTGTGAGATTGACAGATGGGAAGAAATTTACACATCCATACACGTGTGCATCTGTGTGCACACGCACACACACACAGCAGAGCACAGCACTGGAATATTCTAAGTGCTCCTGCAGAGGCGTGCAAAAGAACCATGCATGGGCATGCAAGGGAAGCAGCAGCCCACACGCCCCGGCAGGTTAGGGAGGCTCCTGGGAGCAGTGACACCATCCCCATTTTCCCCTTAACCGACCAACAGAAGAGCACCAGGATGCGGCAAGTCTGATGTTGCCAGACACTCCCAGCCCACCTGAGGCCATAAACACGTGGGAGGCAGTGTACTGAGGACCAGTAAAGTTGTGATCATTTGTTACTTTTTCAGGGAATGGTTGAGTGACTCTTTTTAATTTAGGCTATCCATCTGACCCTTCTGTGGAAGGAGCACATTTAGCTTCTAAGAAAGTAGTTTTTTAAAAAACAAATAAAAAGTATGTCCTTTAGATTACCCTAGTAGACTGCTATTGTAGTCTATGTCATGGATGGTCTCTTTGTCAGAAAACCTTAAAAAAAAAAAAAAAAGCGTATTTTTGAGTAAAGATGAATTTGCTAACAGAGAGAAGCAGCAGAAATAATGGAGCCTTCTGTATCCTGTCTTTGCAGAATAACTTCATTGACAGAAGGTTTTAGGACAGCTTTGCACATGGATGTTAAAACATCTGTGTTGCCAAGAATCTCTTTCTGACTTATTAATGCCCTAATCTAATTAGGAAATTTCAGCTAGGGTTGCAAAATTACCTTTTGTTAGATTTAGCTGATTTCATATTAGGATCACAATTCATTGTTTGTGAGAAAGAAACAACTATTCAATGAATTCTGTATTCTATAAAACATCATCATTATTTTAGGAAATTAGGTTTCAAATTAATAATGTTTACAGTTCTCATGTCTGTTATGTTTTGGATTTTGTTAGAAATTAGTGAGAAGAAAATATGTGGATGATACCCAGTGATCATATTTTGAAAAGTTTCAAGTTACTGTATTATTAACTTCTGCATAGGAGCTTTTTATTGAACTTTTTGTTCTAGCTTAATAATTTTTATACATTTATTATTTATACTTCTAAAGATTAGTAGTAATTTAAAAAATGTTTTCGTAGATGTGTTTCCTAATATTTTAATAGGCTATTTAGCACTTTTGTCTCTGATTTTATGAAATTCTTACCCACTCAATATCCCTTCAACATTTGTAAAATGGACACGGGGATTATTGTTTCTAGAAGGCTTAGATGTTTTGATTAACACTCTTTTATTAAAATATGCTTTGAAACCTGAGATACCAGGGACTCTCCTTATATTATAATTCTTGTGGTCAGGGTAGCTAACCTGGGGCAGATCGGAATTTGCAGAGTGACTTTAATAATTTAATAGTACTCTGGATGTGTGGAGGGCTTGGCGTATTAAAGATCTTGGGAGTTGCCTGGCTTGTTTAGTCACGGTTGCCCAAACCAGGTCACGGAAGCCAGAATAGTCAGTGACGTGCGTTTTGGATCTTCTGTGGAGTCCCAGAAGGAATTCCAGGGACGAGAACCTGGACTGGGGAAGTGACCGGCCCTCCCTTATTTAAGCAAAAGTGGAACCGTCCACATTCATTCTCCCCGTTTCCTTTTGAAGGCAGAAAATCTGTTAGGTCTTAAGGATATCAAGGCCTATAAATAGTTCTCAACTTCCAGTCAAGTGAAGTATCCAGAATATCAAATCAATTCCAGATGGTCTGTTGCATAAAAATTAAAAAAAAAATTGGAAGGAACAAAGCTACAAAAGGCAAAGACAACTGGGAATTAGAATCTAGTATAAGAAGAAGTAATGAACTAGAATGTACAGGCTAATGAGGAGTAAAATAAGAATTTAGCACTTCTTTTGTGAAATCTGGGTGTATGGATTAGTGTTTAGCCATCCTTAAATTTGGAACTGTTAGAGGTTACTTTGAAATCTCTGGGTCTGTCAAGGTGCCTGTTAGTTTTATCTATTACTGGTTCTCAGTAGCAAAGTGAACACACAGTAGTTTGGACAGCTTTGTTCTAATAGTGACAATGATGTTTAGAAAATTATGCAAATCTTTTGAGAAAGAGGATTATCTGTTTGCATTAATAGAAAAGGTCTGCATTAATAGAGCACGAAGATGTCTATAAAAGAATTGCCCAAAATGTTTTGTGTTAAAACAGCTATTTATTCACGTATCTTTTATCACCTTGGTAGACATCTGTCCATTCTCATGTTTTCACGTTAGATGACATTTTAGTTTTGAAATGTCAAATTGAATAACTTCCTTCCTGTGTTTCATGAGAAGTATTTCTGAAATAACTAGTAATTCTGATTTTATATATTTAAAATTATTTAATATCTTCTCTGCTAGAGGATAAGATCCGCAAGGGAATATATTGTTTGTATGTTTATTATTGTTCCCAAACCTCTACCTCGTGGCCTGGCACTTGCTATGCTCCGAATATCATGTGTTGAATTACTTAATTCAAGATCATTCTCACATTTAAGTATTTTAAAATGTATTAAAATTATTTTATTAATGAAAGTAAAATTTGGATAAACCTGAATTTATAAAACTTAAGTAAAAGACAAGGTACTTGAAGGGAAAGATAGCACAGTAGGTGAGGAACTTGTTTAATTTTTGTACCTCCAGTTCCAGAACTGTGCTGGACACACAGTAAGTCTCAAGGTGTATTTGCTGACTGACTGAATAAATATTTGGGGCATAGTTGGTGTGAAACAATGAAGACATATTAAAAAATAGCATAGAAATAAGAATTGAATAGGAAAAGATGTACAAAAGGAATGTAAATAAATCTGATGATTATTTAGTATATATTTGCCATGAGGTATATGGGAAAGATTCAACTCAAAGCTATGGCCCAGACCCTGATACTCTTCTTAAATAAAAAAGTCTTTTAGGCATTGCAACTCTTGATTTGATTATAAATGATTTTGTGATTTTTATATATACCAACCTTAATTTAAATATATTAATGGTCTCTAAGATTAAATTTGAGTTTTACATATTAAATAATTTTGAATATCTGTGATGTGTTATGCTGGTGGAACTGAGCATTTAAACATTCTGAATTACTTATATTGTTGTTTCAGTTTTAATGAACTGTATGAATCTGTGCGTATATATTTTTTTAATTTAGTGCCCCAATGCCATACCTGATTGGAATACACTCCAGCCTCATAGAGGTGAGTATCTTTCAGACATGGGATAATGATAAAATTAATAAAAATAGGAGTTGAAACAATTTTGTTTTGAAGGAATATCAGTTGAATAGCACAAAGCAATGACTAGTTTTATATTTGTAGTATACTTAAGTGTTCATTTTAAAAAAGGTAACATTGTAATATTTCATTTAAATTAGTATACTAAGTGCCCATTTTCAATAGCATGAAACCATGGGAAATAGGTTATATTTGGTAGATGTCATATGGTAAGTTTTAAATACTAAAAACTTTAGTATTTGATGAACCACTTTTTTATGGCAACTTGATCATTTATCTCTCTTCTTCAGACCTATATTTTGAAAGTCAAAATTTACATACTTATGAGTCATAAATTGCAACATTTTATTTTACAAACTTTGTTATGTTTCAATTTACCAGTATGCTTTTACAAAATGTGGTTTTAGTGTACTAATTGTGAACTTTTAAATTAGAATATAGGTTTTTAAATAAGTGTTAATTTTCAGTCCTGTTGGGGGAGGTAAAATTTAGCAACATTGTTTCCCCGTTACCACGTCATTCCAAAATGATTTTTGTCACTTCAGTTATCCCTATAGTGAAACACCTTGAACTTAAAATCAGTGAGATTTCAGAGAGGATTCTTATAAAGTTAGCATGTAAAATAATAAACAAAAGGCCTGGATTAAAACAGAAGACGGGTCAATTAAGTGGCATCAGTATAACTAGAGGATTTCAGTTTTATTCAAATAAATTTCTCGTTTTGCTGGTTGTGCAGATTTCACTTCAACCCAGTTTCTAATGAGAAACCTTAAAGAATTAGACTTGGTTTTCTTATTGGTTGTTGTATATGCCATGAGTCCTTACTTTGATCAAAGAAGAGTCTGTTGATATATTTTAAAACTCCTGAGGATCATACTGGGAGAGAGTCATGCCGCTATAGGAAGCCTGAGTTATGGAATTCTACCTGTGCTCTAGCTGTGGGCAATTTTTCTTTTTGCAAAATGCTAGGGCAACACTTTTTGTTTCAATATTAATAAACATACATCTTATTGGATTTCTTTAGTAGGTTTTCAATATTGAAGTCTGGGTTGGATAACTTTGACTCTGTATTTTCTTCATTTTTAGAAAACTTGTTCTTATGTCAAGGCACTTACAGTGAAAGGACAAATTATATGAAATAAAACATGAATGAATAGGTATTTAATCTGTTATTAGATCACAGAGTATATGACTGGCATTTTATTCATCAATAATGTGACTTTATTCAAAATCTAACCATAGTTGGATTCTTAAAGAGTCATCAAATTTGATTTTTATGCTAGTATATATTTCTCTCCTTATTTAATGTATCTATTAGGATATGTAATTTTTACAATATATTTATAGAGCTGAAAAATATTTGAAATTATTACCTGTTGATGTTGTAATTTTTTTGCATAATGATTGATTCTACATCAACTTTTAAAGCAAATGATTCAGTTTTTCCAAAATAATATAGAAAGGGGTATATGTTTTTATTTATTTATTTATTTATTTATTTATTTATTTATTTTTTTTTTTTTGAGACAGAGTCTCACTTTGTTGCCCGGGCTAGAGTGAGTGCCGTGGCGTCAGCCTAGCTCACAGCAACCTCAAACTCCTGGGCTTAAGCGATCCTACTGCCTCAGCCTCCCGAGTAGCTGGGACTACAGGCATGAGCCACCATGCCCGGCTAATTTTTTTGTATATATATTTTTAGTTGGCCAGATAATTTCTTTCTATTTTTAGTAGAGACGGGGTCTCACTCTTGCTCAGGCTGGTCTCGAACTCCTGACCTCGAGCGATCCACCCGCCTCGGCCTCCCAGAGCTAGGATTACAGGCGTGAGCCACCGCGCCTGGCCTGAAAGGGGTATATGTTTTTAAAGGTTCAGTTAAATTTATCACATTTATTGGACACTTACAGAGAAATCCAATACTAGTTTTAAGGAGCAAATTTAAGAATTATTTACTTCTTGGAAGTGTTGTCTTGGAGAAATAGTCTGTTAACTTTAAATGGCTCCTATTATTAAATGAAAACATTTAGAACAATGATTAGATTGGCTGACATCTCTGTGCTTTTTATACTCTGGACTTGTTCAAATGTCTTAATAGCTTTATTTTGTTTATTTGATTTAATAGTGAATGAAAAGGTATACTGGAACCTCTGGAATTCTTTAAACAGTTCGGTACCATTTATTAACTTTCTTTTTAATCTTTCACAAGGTGATGTATATCCTGCAATTTCAGTCTTACTGTGTCATTATCAGACAGTTTTTTCCCATTAAAATTTTCTATCTTTTGGGCTTTTTTATTTTATCAAAAATTGTCTTATAATTAAAATACCAATATAGCTATTTACATATTTAATATCCAAGACTGAGCTGAGTAATTTTTTGCATTCTGTTTGGCAATTACAACCAATTTTTTCCTATCATAATAGTCAAAATATCCTCTTATCCTATCTCTATTAGTCAAGACAGTCCCAACACCTTTTATTAGGTTTGTAACAACTTCTAAATATAGTTGTTCAAAGACATGAAATTAATGTTCTTTGATATCTTTCTTTCATTTATTTTTATGAAATTATGAGTAAAAGATGCCCAGAAATCTCTTTGTAAAACAAAAATTTTCTTTTAAAATCAAGGATAAAAACATTTTGTTTTCCTTTGAAAATTAGACTTCAGGGATGAACTCAAGGCAGATTAAGGCCTGTAAGTCATTAGGAATAAATTAGTAGAGGCTACAATTGTGAGAGTTATCATATTTGTTTTAATATACAAAGGACTCTAAACAAAATGTGGAACCAGTTTCGTAAGATCATGTGGTTGCGGGCACTGGGTCATTTCTTTACACTAATGTGCCTCATGTACATTTGTGGCCACATTTTATGGAGGGTTAAGTATCGCTGGTGTACTTGGACACCTTACTGCTGTTCCCAATAAGCCTTTTAGTCTATGTCCCATATTTTATTTTTGAATAAAAAGGTAAATTCATTTTTTATATTTTCTCTTAATGTTATATCTTACAATATTATGAGATGATAGGAGACAGAGAAAGAGGCACAATTTTACATACCATATATGACTTCCCTTGCCTATTCAGAAAAAAATAGCAAAAGCCTGATTTGGAGAGAGAAAAACAGATAAAATATTGATACTAATCCAAATATTAAAAAAAAATTACATACTTTTTTTTTTTTTGCTTATGTGGAGTTCTTGAGGAGCTCTTAGTTTATTGATTTGGAATGAGTATGATTTTCTGTTCTTATTGAATGGTCCCTTGAATTTAATGTTCAGCTATTATTAGACTTTTTAAACTAAAAGCAATTTTGAAAGAAGTGTACATGTTATGTTAATACCAATTTCCTTTATTCAGAATTCAGTGTTAGTGTCATCACAGAACATTTTGAGGGCACATAGCTGTCATCCTAGGCTATTTATAGACTAACTCACCCCTTAAAAAATATATCAGGTTTCGAGATGATCTTTATAATTTCTATCATAAGGACAACTTAAAAATGAAAGTGAAATCAAAATTATGACATAATTTTTCCACACAAATGTCATTAATTATATTTTTGTTTATAAAATAGGTTATTTTTATAGTTATACTATAGTTAATCTTTGAATAGCCACATATTTATGTATTTAAAACTTTTTTACATATATGTATACACATGGAAAGGAAGGGAAATGAGTTTTTGTAGTAGTACTAATAGTGTCAGCATTAGTGATTCTCTGCTAATATCTTACAATTAATATCTAATATGGCTGTTATCTTAGTCTTACTTTAGAATAATTATGATGTCTTTTACAGGGTAGATTTTTATAATCCTATGTCCCCTGAGAATCCAGACTCTACATAGATATTATAGTTTTCTTAACACAGAAATTTCCTACCCTAGACTAATATTACCCTAGCAAATTTAACATTCTACTTAATATGCAGAGATTTGAAATTCTAAGTGGATCAGAGAAAGTTCAGTCATGCTAACTTAAAACAAAATAATCAATTTAGCCAATTTAAAATTTAAGATATTTAATAATTTTCAAAAATGACTATCATTATAAAACATCACTTTAAAAATACTATACTAAAATTATTAACCTATTGCTAGTTGACTTATACAGTTATGAAATTGAGTTCATGACTATATTTTATTAGTGAACACCTTATTTATCACTGAGGATTAATACTATTTGCTATCATTTATGTAAGACTGATAGAATTATATGATTTGTTTAAGTATACATGTTAGTTTAAATAGGAAAAATGAACCATAAATATTTCCTGTATTTAAGGATGAAAAATTTGATAGAAGGGGGGAGGGAGAAGGAGAAGAGGGGTAGAAAACTTACCTGTTGGGTACAGTGAACACTATTTGGGGGATGGGCACACACTGAAAGCCCCGACTTAAGCCTTGTAAAAGGTATCCATGTAACAAAAACATTTGTACCCTCTTAATATTTTGAAATAAAAAAATTTGATAGAATTCTAATTTGTTATCATTTGTGGAAATATTGAGATAATTTGACTGTTTTGACTAAGCTTTTAAACAGATAAGACAAGTCAAAATAGTCAATCTGATAGGCAATTAAATGTGATTCTTTATATTGAAATTCATGTGAAAAGTGTTAATGAATTCCACATTACTATCGTCTCTTTTATGTTCTTACTCAACTTTCAGTCCTCATCATCAACATATACCTATTGGTATAGAAATATACAGAAAATATTTATTTAAAAGGTAGTTTAATACTATAGCTGTAGTTACTGGTTTATGTTATCCCTGCAATATATTTTATACTAAAAATAGATACAGAGCTGGCTACAAATTCCTTTATCATGGGACTGAAATTCAATTGATAAATTTTAAAGGATGTAATTTTTTACAGTTTGAGGTAATTGTGCCTGTTTTGTAAGTCTTTGTTGTGATATCTTTGGCAGTTATGTTTAATGTTAGATGAGCAAATGTTCTATTTTAAGCACTTTGGCCAAATCCTTTTGAATGGGTTGTATTCAAACTTCCTTTCTCAGAAGGCAAAATTATATTCTTTGATAATGTTAGATTTTCCTTTTTTCTTTTCCCAAGCCTAATACATTAAGATGATTTTTAAATGAGTTTCCAAGTGCATCATAATTTTGTAGGAAAAGAGTACTAAGATTTTTATTTGTAATTGTGTTTTTTAAACAGAGAGTGAAAAACAAATCACTGGATGATGTGGTGATATTGAATGTTGACACCAACACTTTGGAATCACCGTTTAACGACTTGTACAACCTCCCAAGTGACGTGGTGAGTCTGAAGGATGTTCTGTGATGAACATACATGTTTTCTCCTAGACCCTTGGATTACGAAGAGTTATTTTTCCCACTTTTTCTATCTGAAATAAAAGGATTGGGAATGTGCATGGGGTATGAGAGGAATTGATGTAGATTCTGTATTTAATATTTTTACCTTTTGGCAGTTGAGGAGATACTGGATGGAACATCATATTCCTTATTGTAGAAGTAGGCTTATAATTAAAAAGCTAGATGCATTCATTAGGCAGAGTTTCTTTAAACGCAAGTCTCTTCATCTCATCTTAATCATTATATTACAAAGTAGGCATTTCTGTCTGCCTGGTGGCATGTCTTGCAGGAGAATGAGAGGGTTTCTGAAGGCAAGAAGAAGAAGGGGGCCAATTACCGGCTCCTGCTTCCCTGCCACCTGCCAGCGCTTTTCCTTTTAATTAATGATCTGATGTTACTGGTCAATATAATAAGAAATGCTTGTACAGTTGGGGTCAGAAAATTCTGGCTTTGATCTCCCTCAACTTTCTGAAACATTTATTTGTTTTCTCTAAATTATTTCAGTTTTATTTTAATCTTTTCTATCCTGCTGAGGGCTGCAAGAATGAAAACCTACACTGTTTGTCATTTGCTTTGGCAGAGCAAAGACTGCTTGCTTAGAATTCTATTTGTAAATTAAACTGCAAACCCAGTTTGTCATAAAAGACATCTGATCCTTTTGAAATGACGAAAACTGTCTTTTGTCTATAAAGGCTGATAAATTAAGTGCCAGTTTTCTTCTGGTCTTTGATCTTACAGAGGGGGTGTGTGTGTGTGTGTGTGTGTAGCTTGTAATGGAACATATTCTGTATTTCATGTTAAATAGTCTCCAAAAGTGCATTTTTGGGCCTGCATATTCCTTAGTACAGGGCAAAAATGCAAGCTACTGTTTCTGTGTGTATTTTAATGGCTTTTTAAAAATGTCTTTATAACATAGGTCTAAGTTAAAATAACTTCCCTTTTAAAAAAATCAAAGCATTCATTCTTTTCAAGGATATTAAAATTTGGGAATAAAAAAACCTTCAGAATGTATTTTTCTGTAATATTGCAAGTGGTTTGAAATCCATTATTAAGGAGTTTGAGAAAGTAAGCTTAAAAATCCCAAACTCAAAAAATACAGTAATATACTAGCCTTGATTGTTCTTATGGTTAGTGATTGCAAAAATATGATTTGAAAGTCAAAATCAAATTATTAATGCCCATACATAAATAACCTAAAATACTTGCTGACCTTGAGGCACATTAAAATTGAACTATTTTTTCTTTCTATAGTAAAATTGATCCCACATATGAACAAATCTAAATTGTTCACCAAAGGCCAGTGAAAAATTCTCTTTTTAACTCATTATAACTACATTGCCTCATTATAAAATTTTGCAGAAACTGCTAGAAATGATTATAGTTATTAATTTAAAAATCCGTCAAAGTATTCTTCACTGGATAGAGAAATAATTATGAAAATAGAATGTCAGCTTTTAAGAATGTTTTCCTTATGTGCATGTATTTCCCATTGTTAATTCCTAAGGAGAAAAATTGTTAAAAAAGAAAGAAGAAGAAAAAGAAGAAAAAAAAGGAAATTCAGTTTTTCTGTGTAGGATATTAAAATTTTTATTAGTCAGCTTCAGTGGTAGATGATTGCTGGAGGAAAAACAGTCTTTGAAATTTCATTTTTTGATGGATGATTCTTGATTCTTTTTTAATTGAGCAGTACTACTTCCTAGTAGAATTAGTTTGATAATTAGAACATTTATTTAAACATATATGGAGAAGTTAAACATATAATATAGAAGTCTAAATATATAAAATGACAAAAGTGAACATCTTGTAGTTTACATAAGCAACAGTATAACTAAACATAACTGAAATATTAAAAATGTAGGTTAAAAAGGAACACTGAAAAGCAGTATAGATTGATTAAATATGTGCTTGAAATTAAGGGCTATATACTTATAGACAAATTTGAAGATTGCAGAAATCAAAATAGCTCTGAGATGGAACTCAGACCATTTACTGAAATTATGAGATGTTTTAAAGTTATAGCAATTTTCTAAAAATATATTGAGTGATTGTTTAATCCATCTCTAGTAAATTTAGCTTTTTCCTCAGTTTTCCAAAGCTATCTCTTATAATTCTAGAGGAAATATGATGAAATATCACGTCGTATTTTTACAATTATAAGTATTTTAAATGAGATGTGTTAAAATCACAAATGAACTTACTGAAATTTTTTGTGATTTGATTAATAAAATATCCTAGAAGCCTGAAAAATATTACTATTGGTATTGTTTGATTGTTTAACAAGTTAACTGAGATTTGCGTGGGGGGACTTTTGAAACCGTTCCCCAAAGCATTTAAACTGCGCTTGCAGGCCGGAGGCCTTGCCGTGCGTGTGCCCTCCATCCCCCTGTCAGCCTGACCGCCGTCTTGGCTGTGCGAAGGTCAGTGGTCACAGTTGTCCTGAATTACTGCTGCTTTCTTCCTGGGGACCCTCTGCTGTGTCGCATGCTGTAATCTTCTTAATGGCTTCATTCCAATATTCACACATAATATTTTAGATTTATTGACTGTTAGAAATACTACCATGCCAGTAGCAGTTCCGCTACTCTTAAGGTATTTAAAATTGGAAAAATAAATCAGGGCAAAGCTTTCAGGAATCCTTTGTTTTCCTTAAGGGAGGGGAAAAAACTTTCTTCCTGTCTTCTGACAAGAACACTTGTTTTTCAATTTCATCATTTCAGTATAGATTTGGATCATTAAAAGAAAAAAAACATTTTATTGGGAGTGATTTTAATGATATTGATTATTATTACATGGAATAACTTTTAAAAGCAGTATATCCATTAAAAATATACTTTTGTAGTTTTTGTGTATGAATATATTGTGACTTTACTTTTTCAGTGGCTATGCCAAATAGACACCTTCAAACATCTGTAGTTTGTTTTGAAATAAAAAAAGTAAATTTTCGGGCTAAGTAACAGTTCCAATTAAAGTTAGTGTTACTGTGGTATTTTTATAAGGGTGGGAAAAAAATAACCAGTTGAATTATATCATTTGAGATCTCAAACAAGTTCATTTTAATTTATGAAAAGTGCACTACTGAAACTTTGCATTTTAAATACATACACAAATTTAATTTCTATTACATGATAATTTAAAGTGTTCTATTTCTAAGGTATTACTGCTCACTTTAATATTTATCATCATTAACATTTTAAAAAAGTAATTTGGAGAGTTGTTACTATTTCAGAGATAAATAGGGTAAGCCACTTATTAGAAAATTAAGCTAGTAGTAATTAGCATTATAATAAGTTTTAGGAATTCTATCTTCATAAGAAATTAAGTTAAGCAATTATAAACTAAGTCCTATAGATGAAAGCAAGTTAGAACTGACATCTGAAACAGTTACATGCATTAGAATATTCATTACAAGGGACAAGTAAATTTTAACCTATATTGCTTAACTGTCTTTGAATAATTTTAACTAATCGTAAAAAATAATTTACTTAGAGTTAGGTCAATATGCTTACCTCTATTTTAGATAAGAAAATCAAGGCACAGAAAGTATACCGTTAATGGTATATCTAGAGCTTTAGTTCATAGAGGTTGATCCTCAGACCTATACTCCAAACACTAGACTATGGTCCCTCTCATATAAACATAATATACAATGTAATGAATAACTCTTAAAATTTAATAGAGATGCTTATTTGACATTCTAATCTTGTTAAGGAAATATCAGTCTGATCCATTTGATTTAAATTGGAATTTTCTGCACTGTTCTTAAAACTTCATTTTCTTCTGTAGATAATACTACTGGAAAATTATTTTCTATTAGGGTTATAGAAGATAAAATGGACTTAAGAGTTATCATATAATTTATTGGAGACCATTGTATGTTATAGGATAGCTATATTTTGTGGGAAGCATATTTAATTAGTAAAACATTGAAAAGACCTTATTGTAAATGGGTGTTATCTATTAATAAAATACCTCACATGTTGCAGTGAAGCTTTCAGGAATTGTATGAGGGGAATACATTAGTGGTTTTATTGTGATATGAAAAGGAAAGATACAAATTGCTCTGAATTATCAGAAATCATTAAAAGCATAAAGAACTAAAAGCATAAAGCATAAAAACCTGAAGAAGGTTTTGGAAGAAAACCTCCAAAATTCTGACATTAAATAGGATCTTTGAATATCTACATTCAAATCAGTTTATTAATTTGGGAATAAATGTGGAAATGAATTAGTTTTTCCAGAGAATTTTGAAATCAAATGTTTTAAAAATAGTAAAGTATATAAACAAATTAAGTTCTTAGAACCACACAGATTGTCAGTAGATATTTCAATTCATTGAATATTTCCTCTAACCTAACATGATGGTTTAACATGTTAAATTGTCATAATATATGTTATAAAGAAAAAGAAGGCCCCAGAGAGTATAATATTAGTTCCAGGTTTGCCACAATTCTGCTATAATCCTGATTGGGTTTAATAGTAAGTGAAGTCCCTCACAAGTTTCTAGGGTGGCCAGGTTGGAAAGATAACACAATTTCATTCAGCCTCTAGAGTAACTTGCAGAACGTTTCATTTAGTTTGTCAAGGACACTTCAGGAGACAAACATTGCTTTCAGTTTGCTCTGGAGAAGCATAGTCATGCTCTTTCTTTCTCAGTCTGCAGCTGTTAGAATTCAGGCATTTGGTTGTGCATTGCCCCTACCATACAGCCCTGGTGTGGTGCTTTGTAAACAGTAGGCGTTCAGTAAATGATCATTGAAGGGAAATACAATTGCACTTCTTTTATCTTTTGTAATAGAAGTTTGCTTTTAAGGTCCCTGTTAATAGGTACCTTCTAGAACATTTTATAAAGATATTTTCATTTAACTTTCATCCTAATGAAAACAAGGAACCTGGAAGCGTATTTAAAGTATATTTTTTGACTGTGAGCGCAATCTTTTGGTTCCTGTCCCTGGAAAAGGAAACCGTGTTGAGGTGGCAGTCACTGTGCTTCTGCACCCTCATGTGCGTGTGTGCGGAAACTCACCACTCTTTTAAAGTTATTTTTGGAGAAGTGATTATTTACAAAATTTTCTTTTTTTTTGGTTTGTAGGTAAACTATTACAGATTTTGCTGTTTTCCCTACTGTTTTCTTGGTGTGTGCTTTTAAAATATAAAGCTTAAACGCAAAAACAAAATAAAAAATACAAGCAAAACCACAAAGCTAATTGTACTTCTGAACATTTGAAAGATTTTTATTTTCTCTCAACTGAAGGAGGGAATCTGTGCTTCCCACTGTAGTGATCCGGGCTTTGGTAATCCTCCATGTGTGTCTCTGCACTTTTGCCATTCTAAAGTTGATTTATTGTTTGTCCCTTTCAGTGACTGGAAGTGCTCCTTGGCTTTCTCATGGCCTTTCATGTCCAACTGAATTCCCCAGACTGTCTTTCAATGTCTCCCCCCTACCCCTGTTCTAGCCTAATAGCATGCTTCTCTCTGTTCTTACTGCTGATGTTTAAAAAAAGGTAAACCTTAATTTTGGCTTTTAAAATTATCTTCAGTTTATTTCTACTGTTAAATTCTTGACTTTTCTATATTCAAGAAATGTTTTTGTTTGTGATACTGTGAGCACTGTCACAATAGTGGTTCCTAAATCTTGCTGATAACATAATAACCTGCTGAACTTTTAAATTAATTAGGTCCCTAGAATCTACCACAGATATTTTGATTGAGTAAACTAAAAGGATAAATGTAAAAGTATGCCTGAAACAGGTAATTAATTTATTCATTCATTTGACAAGTATTAACTGACACCTACTATATGCCTATATTGTACTAAGAACTGAGTATACAGTGGTGAATAAACAAACATATTACCCTGATTTCATGGAGCTTACATTGTGTTAACAGCACATTGAGACAAATGTAGTGAAGGATCAGGGAGCAGTGGGAGAGAGGAACAGGGGGATTTAATTTAGATTAAGGGTGGAGTAGGTAGGCTGTACCTGGTACACACTCAACAGTGCAGGGAAACAAAACATGTGTGCCCCTGAGATGCAGCAGGAACTGTCTTCTGTAGCAGCACACAAACTCCTGGGGGCACAGGTGTTCTCGTCCCCAGCATAACAGTGGAGGCTGCAGTCCTGAGGTCTGTTTTTCCTCATGACCTGCCGGGAACCTGGTGCCGTGTCAGCTGCACCGGTGTGAGAGGCTGTGGAGGCAGTCAGGTGCTTGGCCTGTACTCTTGTTTCATCTCTCCCATGTCCTTTGTGGTGATGTTTCTCCTCGAGGTGGTGTATTAATTAGGGTACGGGCTAAGCTGCCGTAACACAGAGACCCAAATACCCGTTCTAAGATCAAGATAGAAATTTATTTCTCTCCTGCATAACTAGCAAGAGCTAAGTTGTCCAGAGATGTGGGACAACTCTGCCGTCCTCAGCACACAGCACCCATCTCTAGATTTAAGTGTAGCTGTCCTGTCCTCTTTGTCCGCCTTGCCCCGGAAGAGAGTGGGTAATCCGGGAGAGGCTACTCATACCCCTTTTGGGGGCACAGCCTGGAGTAGCCCTCTCCTTGGCTCACATTCCGTTTGCCTGAGCCCAGCCTTGTGGCCAGGCCACATCACAGGGGAGGCTGGGAAATAGCTGGGTTAACCTAGCGTGGTTAACCATGCAACAGTCCAAACTGAAGGTTTCCATTACCAAAGGACGGAGAGTGGATGTCGGTGCATTGACAGCCATCTCTGCTCTTACAAGTAAGCCGAGATGAAAATAATTCTAGCCCAGCTGACATGCCATTCTTGCTGGTCTACAAACTGAAATCAGCCTTTTGTGGTCCAAGCTCATGTGTGCCAGAAACTTCTTTTTCCAGAAGTGAAATGAATGATCAGTATGAGTAGGCCAGGCTCAGTGGGAAGGGAAAGATGGGGAGTTATAACTGTACAGAGGTTCTGCTGTGGGGAAGAGTTGGGCGGATTCGGGAATTGGGAAGAAGACCTGTGTAGTGGAGCCCGACCTGTGAGATGAATGAAAGAGAGAATTATGCAAAATGAGGTTGTCTGTAGAGGGGGCAGGGGCGATTATAAAAGACCTGTAGTTCTTGTTTAAAGACCTTTGGGTTTTGTTGGAAATTCATTGAAGATTTTAGCAGAGGAATAATGTGATCCACTTGGAGTTCAGATAATACCGTCTTGGGTTCTGGGTCTGAGACATGAAGCAGGAGGGCAGTTAGAGATGGTTTGTGGTGGCTGAGGGGAAAAATGGTAGTTGCTTCAACCGGACAGTGACAGGGATTTAGAGAAAAGTGGACACATTTGAAATCTGTATCAGAAGTAGAATTGACAGGACTTGCGCACATGCATTGCGAATGGGGAGTAGGAAAGGGTGGATGTTGAGTGGGACCTACCATATTCCTTTTCCGGCAGCTGGGTGAGCGGAGTGACTGGCATGGCGTTGAGCTGGAGGTGGAGACAGGAACAGTTTTGATTATCTTAATTGTAAGGTGCTGCCCCAAGGAAAACCGTAGCAGATGATGCCATGTGAGGGTCTCACAGGCACTTTAAACACACAAAGAAACAGTGTGACGATACCCTCTGTAGCTGAGTGTATCGTAAGCTTTTCATTTACTGAATGTAAAAAGTTACTGTTTTGTTCCTCAAATAGACGCTTGTTAGAAAATTATTATATTAGGGAGGGATGTATTAATTTTGTTCCTTAAAACTGAACAGTTAGAAAGGTTAAAGAAGTGTAGAGACTTAATATCTAATTCATGTGATAACCATAACATGTTTCGTGGGAGAATGAAAGCTTTTAACTTCATAACTTTGTTTTAAAGCAGATGATTCCTTGACACTCTAACTTTTCTAAATGTTTGTCATTTCTAGAGAACTGTTTAGTTATGTAAAAGGAGATATCTGAAAACATGAGGGGTGTTTTAGATTGCGTAGGTTATCTAAATGTTATTTCGAAACACTTATTTTTATCTTCTTTCCTTTATCCTGATGTTTCTCTTTGTGATCTCAGAAAGTAAAATTAAAATGTCTAGGTATAGCAGTTAATTTATTTTTACTGCAAAGATGCATCTAGAAGTCAAGTAAGGGGAACATCTATCCCTTCTCTGAAAAACTCAGCCCCCTCATGTGCCCTTCCTTCCTGACTCCTCTCCGTTGGCATAGTTAGTTCGTTACTCAGGCTGTGTGCACACACCTTGCACACTTAACTCACATCTGTGTGCTGTGTTTACTCATGTAATTCCCTCTTTTATTCATAGTCACTTTGTAGCTAAGAGGGTAAAAGTGGAGAATTAGTTGTAATAGTCATGCTGCAGTGAACTCCAACTCTGCAAAATCCAGGTTATAATTCCTCCCATGGATGGCTGCTTAGAAGTCAGAATTCTCATTGTATGAAAGGAATTTAGACATTTGATAAGAGCAATGCAATGATGTTTATCTCTGAAGTTTCTTTTCACTGTTTAACATTTTTTTGTGGGGGCAGGGGGAACAGCTTAATACCTAGACTAAAAAATTATTTACAGAGTAAAAACTGTCTAAAAACAATAAAATGTCATTTCGGAAGTAATCTTTAGCCATTGAAGGTTGAGGCTAGCTTACTTTCTTAAAAATAAAAAGAACAGTTGATATGTTTTCAGTATTAATAGGATCATGTGATAAAAGCTGCATGACTAAGGTTCCAAATACTTTTCTGAATTAAGAGTTTTATGTGAGTATAAGCCTTAGGATTTCATGGGAAGATGCACATTATATTATAACTAAACTTAGGAAATTAAGGCAGAAAATGCTATTTCCTTGACCAGGTAGTGAAAAAGTGCAGAAGAGACACCATCCTCTTTATAGATAAAAAACTGCTAAAAGCTAATTAGCACTGCAAAGGGCAATGGAAACGTGATAATTTACTCTGGTGATATAAAGGCCAGGAGAACAGCAAGGTTGATACCGTCATTTTATATTGGATCAATATCCTTATATCTAAAACTGATTTTTAAAAATCATTTTTACAGAACATTTTTGAGCATTCAGTTGTGCCTGTAGAGGCACTTAGCTGTCCATCTGGTCTCTGAAGAACCAGGGACAACCTGAGATCTATGGACAGTCAAAGCTCACTAGATAGGTCAAGGGAAAACTCTCTTTTATGTAGTTTGTAAAAGTTGAAATAATGTAGAAAGACGCAAAGGAAAAATGTAAGTATATTTCTTGTTAGGCAATTTGTAGCCTCACATATCTGTATAAAATTAGATAATATAATCATGTAGAATAGCATTGTCCAAAATAATAATAATGTGAGCCACATATATAATTTTAAGTTTTCTATAGCCACATTAAATAGTAAAAAGAAATAGGTAAAAATTTTAATGATATTTGATTTAACCCTTTATTCAGAATATTATTGCTTGAAAATGTAATCAATATAAAAGTTATTCATGAGGGTTTTTTTGTACTAAGTCTTAATACAATGTCTGTTTTACACTTACAGCAAATTTTAATTTGGATGAGTTACATTTTAAGTGCTTATGTGGCTAATGGCTACCTATTGGACAGCACAGTTGTAGAACAAGTATTTTCTTTTTCTTTCCTATTTTCTACACACACATAGGGAGCTCAGGAGTCACCATTGACTGACTAATTTTGGAAGTGAAGGCTGCATATTTCTGTTTTGCTAGGAAGGGCTTGTGGCAGTGTGATTAATAGTCCTGTGTAACTCAAGCAGCAGTTATTCAGTCAAGGACTTAGTGTAATAAAGGCTAAGAATGGTTTGACTTTATTCCATTCTCTGTGAGCACATGTGTTGTGATTGTCCTAAAAATATGTGTCCTTGATTTGTGGAGAACTGAATTGTCAACTTCATGTTTTATAAAAAATACATTTTGGAATTTTCTTTTGCAAAGATAGAAGGCATGACAATTTTTATTGTTTTTTATTTTCTAAAGTAAATTTTTCTTAAAAAACCAACCATTTACTTTTGATAATACTTTAAAAGACAAGAATCATATTCCATATAATCGTTGTGGAGGGCAGTAACTAAATGTTTATTAATATTCATTTGTATTAGTTTTTATTAAAGGCATTTGAAACTTAAAAAAATTACAGATTTCAGAATAAAGGGCATTAATTCAGAATTTTTTTTGTATTTATTATTGTTTGAATATGTGGGTTATCTAAAAAAATGTGCATTTATTTTAATAATAAAAACTCCCTCTTAAATGAATCCTGGTTTATGCACTTTGTGGGCTAAATGAATTAGGTTCTAAACTTTCATCTGAATCTATGGAGCTTGGCTATAAATTGAAAAGATCACAGCTATGGGGAGAAGACCTATACCGCAAAGCCCTTTCTGCATAGATTATGAACATCGTAACTCAATGATTTTTTCAAAACTATGGTTATAATTGGACCCAATGGGGGTCTGTTTCTTTGATCAGATCACAGTAACTGTGACTTTACACTGGAAAATGTCACTACTGTGAAGGTTTATCACCTGTAGAGCTGGTCTTTCCTCTGATGCTGTGTTCATTTCTCATTAGCATTATTCAAAGTTTAGTTGTTAATTAGGTCGACACTTCAATTACAATCATCATCTATATGAGTAGTCAGGACTACTTGCATAAAGAAATAACAATACTCCTTCCCAGGCATGTATATATATGGAGAAATGACATTATCTTGCTACCTGCTAGTTTCATAAGGATAGAATATGGTGGAGGGAGCAATTCAACCAGAATTTGTCTCATCATTTTTCTTCCCCTTAAAAAAATAATTGTTACGCAATTTCACATGTTTCCATTTTAAGCATTGATGAGGAATATATGAGAATCAATATTTTTAAGTGTACAGACTATAGTTTTCTATTTTGTGTGAAAGGAATTGGTGAAATGAATGTGTAGAAACATTTTATATCTCCTCCCCCTTAAAAAAATAAGAGTTTGCATCAGGAGCATAATCTCATTTAAAAATCTAAGTAAAGGCTTTTCATAAATAATATACATTCTCTAAAATTGCTGTCCCCAGTACCTGGACCCTGCACCTGTACTGGTCTGCCTCCTGTAGGTGCCAGGCTGCAGAGCTCAGTGCACCCGCCCCCAGCTCCCACCCCCTCCTGCCCCCCAAAAAATTGTCTCCTCTGACCCTTAGGAGCTGGGTGGGGGGCACAGCAGGAGGTGAGCAGGTGAGCACCAGGCAATCTGCCATCAAAGCGTCATCATCCGTATTTATTTACAGCTGCTCCCCGTCGCCTGCAGTCACCGCCTGAGCCCCCCCTCCCTCCTCCACCCCATCCCCCATCCGTGGAAAAATTGTCCTCCGTGAAACCAGTCTCTGGTGCCAGGAAGGTTGGGGACTGCTGCTCTAAGACATAACACTTGAAATTAAAAGATGCAAAATGTATAAAAAATTATAACATTTAAGTGTCTTTTAAATTATGCAAATTCGTGGATAAGTTTTTCTTTGATTTAAAGACAGGAGTGTTTTAATCTGATTACTGGTTCATGAGGCAATGACATTGAACTCAAACCTAGCATGTGGTAGTAGAAAAAACAGGACAGAACTGCGTTTAAATCACAGCTTTGTCAGTTTTTAGCTACATAGTAAGGGCAAATTAATTCACATCTTTGTGCCCTGTATTTTCATTCATGAATGGGAATATGAAGGCTTTCCTTAAAAGACTGTTGTGAAAATTAAATGAGACAATGTATAACATTTGCATACAATTCTCCACTCATGATATGATCCCAATAACTTTATCTCCTCTCCCTTTTTTATCTAATAATGACAAACACTATTCAACAAATGACTAGAAAATTACATATGCAAATGAGGCTTCCAAAAATAAAATTAAACGGTAAGTGATCCTGAAGGACCTGTAACAAATAACCTTACATAGCAAAAATGAACGACACCCAGCCAGCTTCATCTCAAAACAAGTAGACACATGTTGTACTCGCTAAAAGTCTGCAGAAAAGTGGCTCACAAGCAGTTTACTGTAAAATAATTAAAGCTTATTTATGTCAAGAGGCCTTAGGAGGAAAAAAAGAGAGCATAAACCAATTTGCATTAGCACTTTACCATCCTCTCCTGCTTTCGTTTCAATTAACAGACCAGCAGGTGCTCTCTGCAGTTAAAAAGATAAGCTATCAGGGAGGAGGATGAATTTTTGGCTGACCCGCAGACACTGTGGTTTGCCTGCTGATTGGGTTCGTACCTCCCTGTACCAATTTCTGAGGTGTTAATTTAACTGTTCCTCTCTGTCATGCAGGTCTCGGCCTTGAAAAACAAACTGAAGAAGCAGTCTACAGCAACGGGTGATGGAGTGGCCAGGGCCTTTCTCAGGGCGCAGGCTGCTTTGTTTGGATCCTACAGAGATGCACTGAGATACAAACCTGTAAGCTTCCTATTTCATCACTATTTTAATTTTCTTTTTTTATGGTTCTTTGGAATAAGGCAGAAAAAAGAGACATCATTTTAATATCACACCGTAAACAAAGTATCATGATGGGCTTTTAAAATCCAAAATAATATGCTTTAAAACACATTCATATCCAGTTTCTCAACTTTTTGTTTTTAGTTTTTAGTAATCTTCAATTAGTATTTGCCACATTCCTTTGTGTATCATCTTATTAATGTTCTAAAAATGGAATATTTATTTCTTAACTAATGAATGGTGTTAATGTATTTTAAAGCTTTCCTGATGTTGTTAAGCTAATTAATAAATTCACTGGACAATTGGATTTATTAGATCAGTGAATTTTGAAATGACAAGTACAAAGTAAAAAAAATTATACCTTGAACATTTAACAATATTTGGAAGTTCCCTTCCTATTCATAACAACTCATAAAATTGTTATAAAAATTATTACACTATCCTTCCCTGACCAGGTGAATAAGTTGTAAGAGATAAAAACATTGAATTAGTAATAAGAACTGCCATCTAATAGGAGTTCAGTTACTAAGCTGTGTAACCTTGACCCACTCCCTTTGTCTCTCCAGACTTTGATCTTCTTACTTGTAAAATAAGGTGTAAGAATTCCTTATACCTTCCCTGTCATTTAGGGTTGGTGTGCAAACCTTACTGTAAATTATGAAGCAGTAAACAAATGTGAATGGGTTATATGCTTTCTAAACTGACTTCTGAATCAGTGATTCCCTCCCACTGGTTCTTACGCCTCTGAAGGGTTATTGAGTTATCAGAAGGAATCACTAAATGCTTGGGCAGATCAGCTGGTGTTTCTAGATAAGTACATGTATCCAGTTTACATGCTAATCTTTTTGAACTATGTGTGTATTTTTAAAGCATTATAGAATTCATGGTATTGTACATAGTATACATATCTCACATGGGAGAGTCTTGAAAAATTGTTTGTAGTTATAAGGGTCTCTTTCTATAAATGACTGGAAACCAATCATCCACACTATAGTGGAGCATGTTCATATTCACATTATTCAATATTAATTAAAACATAAAAATGAGTTTGAAAAACAAAATTAGTTAAGTCAGATTTTTAAAATAATTGATTTCAAGTTTACAGTACAGGAGGGAAAGTTAAAAATATCACTTTGTGTGAATTTTGACATATTATTCATCTATATAAACTAATTTTTTTCTTTTCGTTCTCCTTTAAACATTTGTGAGAGACTTCATATTTGAAGAAAGGAGCAAATTAAAGAGAGGATTTTCTTAAATAATTTGAAATTATCAGTGTTAAGTACTGGGTGAAATCATTAAAATATCTCATCTTTAACATTAATTACTATATATTTTATAATTTAATTTTCTCCCCCTTTGAGCTTCATTGAACAGATAGAGGTAGAAAATTTCAAAGACTTTAATTTAAAAAAAAAAAAAAAATCTCAAAAGCCGGATTCCCAGTATCTATGAAAAATTTTGTCATAGACTATCTTTCCTGTTTATTGATCACACCATATTATAAATTTATTTGCTTCTTTATCCATATTTTTTCTTTTTATATTTGATGTCTTCTCCTTTTCTACTGCTAGTTCTAAGATAATATTTTTGTTTTATGTGCCTTTATATTACTTCTAACTGAATATTTGAATGAAAGCTTCCTTTTTAAAGTATACTGAATGCATTTAGATGATTTTTTCTATGTATTTATTTTCACAAAAAATAGTTTTTAAGGAAAATGATTTGTTTCTTTATTGTATATAAAGTATGGTTTCTTCATCTGTGATCTTTACAAATTACCCCGTATCATAGTTTATTAAAAGTATATTTATTTTTTTATTTTAGAACTCTTTTTGGTCATTTATATAACAGGCCTATGTCTTTGGTATGTTTTTTGATTGATGTAAAAAAAGGACTAAGTGTAGAAGGTGCAATTATTTCATGGTTTTGTCTTTTTTCAAAAATCTATTTCAGTAGTATTTTCTAGTTATTATAGTATAATTATAACCCTTTCTAATTAAAATTTGTAAATAGTTTTAAGTGGAGCTGAAATCTTTTACTAGACATTACTTTTTAAAGTTTTGTGATTGTTGATATACATGAAAAATGAACCCTTATTTCCCTTACATTTGACAAAGTTAAGCCTGTCGGTCAGGCCTGCGGCTGACCGGCTCTCAGGGGCCGTCTCTCCACCGGACAGCCCAGGCCTTGCCTTGGGCGGCGTCTCTCTCTGTCTGTGCTGTTCTCTTAGACTGTGACCCCATTTCAGAGAATCCTGCCTGAGACGCCAAATGTCCCAAGCTTCTCAGGCTTCCAAACCTTTATTTATGATATTCTTTCTTCCTGGCTTTTAGTCTTTTTGGCTTTTAGTAGCGATCTCATTCCTCTCTTATTCTTGAAGCTGTCGTTTGTACTGATCCTTTCTTTCTGTGAATTAATTACGATTATTGAACACATTGCTTTTCCCTTTTTCATATATTGTATTTTAAAGACAAGGAAAATGATACTCATAGAATTTAAATAACCTCACTGAGTTGCCCAGGAAGTGAATATTGAGGCTTGGATTTGAGTCTGTTTTTCCCACAGTCTTTCTCTTGCCCCACTGAGGTGTGTTCCTGTTCTGTCTTGTCTCTGTTATCGTATCCTACACTCCTTAAGATAGATTTCCTCAATGTAGATGTCTTCAAAATGAAGATACCTGTAAGGCATTCAGTATTCACTTATGGAAAGACTGAATTGAATACAAAGTCTTAGGAATTTTCTCAAAGGGAACGGGTGGTATAGGCATCTCACAGTGGGTATATAAATTGGGGAGATGATTTGATATTCATGCTATATATTTCCGTTTATGGTTTTGATTAGCTGGGGTAACTGCCGCTCACTGCTCAGCTTCATCCTCTTCCTTCCAGTCTTCCCTTCTTTGTCTCAGTACACCAAATAGCAGGACTGGATATATTGCACTGAAAGGAAGTTTGGATTTGTCTAATTTTCTCCATAGCAAATCATCTAAAGTAGAAGTCAATGGCAAGAATCTTCATTGTATAAGAATATACTTCTTATTCTGTTTATTAAGATGCATTATGGATATAATGTATATATTTAACAAATATATGTTTAGCACTGCTATAATAGAACTTGTCTGAGGCTTCTGGACAGAAAAATAAATAACGTTAAACCTGTGCCTTTCAGGAGCTCATAGCTGATGTAGGCTGATGTAGTTATTTATTCTATAGAAATAGTAAAGAAAATGATGGCAGAAAATGATAAAAGAATTATGCTTTTAAATCTATGAGAAACAGAAGAAAACTGGGAGATACCAATTTAATATGTGTGTTTTCTGGGGAGATTATCCATATCTTTTACCATGTTCTTGAAAAAGAAAAGGACCAAAGCAGGTTAAGATTCATTGCCATAGAAGTTGGCAGAACCAGTTGGTCTTTCTGTATCAATGTGGAGAGTTTTAAATTTATCTTGGAGTTTAATGAACAATTGTTTAGAATTATTTATCATAAGAATGAAGTGCGCAGCATCGTGTGTTAGGAAGATCACTTTGATGAGGGTGTTCTTAGGTCAAAGTTGACAAGCCCAGAGACAGGGAAGCAAGTGGAGCTATTAATGGTCTCATTGACGAGAGAGGAAGAAAGGTCCCTCCTGAGTAGCTTCAAGGCCCAGCTCTGGAAGACTGTAGGGAGGATGACCTCGTATTGGGGAGCGAGTTGGCTGTGGCCCCTTCAGGACGATTTGCACGTTCCTGTGTAAATACGTGCGCTAAATACTGTGCAGGAGTAAATTATTGCATAAATTACTTAGAATGTCTGAGTGGCAGCTTTCAATATATTGTTACTTTTCTTACAATGCCCAGTTTACACTCTCTAAACGACACAGTGGCATGATTGACAAATAAGTGGCACCTGCTCTTAATTATAGAGAAAAACTCCTAAAGTTGTTGGAAAGAGATTTAAATAAAATAATGGGTATTTTACTTTTTTAAACTTTTAGCCAGCAGCAAGTTAGCTACTTTTTAGGAATTCAGAAATGTGAGATAAAACTAATGTGCTGAATGAACTGAAGAAAAATGATAAGACTGTGAGAACAGACTGCCTGGGTCCGTCCTTGTTCTGTGACTAACTAGTTGTTTGACTTTGGGCAAGTTAACCTCTTACTGCGTTAGTTTTCTCATTTGTAAAAAAAAAAAAAAAAAAAAAATGTAATGATACTTCTTGGGTTGGCATATAGTAAATGCTGTATATGTTAGCTATTATAAAAAATGAAATTTTAGAAGTAGTAGATTTGGTAAAGAAATTTGCATTAGTATAACTAAGAAAAAACTCCCTCCTTTGATCTCAGAAAAGGAAAACTTTATCATAAACAAGATAATACTTTTAAATGATTGCATTAAGTAACTCATAAAGAGTCTCTGTATCACTTGGGTTACGTGCTATTAAAAATAAAAGACGGCTAATGCTAAAGAAACATTTGCTTGGGTTAAAATGTTGCTTAGAGTATTCAGAGACACCCTTGATTACCCGTCTGAGAGCAGTGAGGTAACACTCAGGTTCACTCCTTTGAATATGCAGGTGCTGTTGTTCGTTTCAGTCACTTGGGCTTTTCTGGGCTGCCTTGAGCCTCGCTAATGGATACAAAGCAAATTACTTTAAAAGTAAAGGTTGGTTAATAATCTGGGCCTCAGTTTAACAAGTTGGAAGAGTTGTCCTTCAGACATTTTTGGGATTATTTTTCTTTAAAACATTGTCAGCAAGTAATGTTGTATTTAGTGATTGAGTTTAAGCAATTTAAACAGAGGATTGGCATCTATAACTTAAGAGGCCATTCACTAAATCTTTGCCTTAGCACTTCCACTTAAGAAATTTGTAACTGTCAGCTTTTGTTAGAGTTTTAAAACTCCAAGTTGAAATTACCATTTACTCACCCCTCACAGTTTTATGGTTGTGGCAGCATTTTAGGAATCCATTCATCTCATTATGCAGTCTTGAGTTTGGATGGTCCTCCTGACTTCAGAGATGGTTGCTACCAAAGAAATATCTGGTGTGTAGCCAGCATTCTGATGGGAAAAATCTGTATTTACAGCCCTTTTTTTCTTTAATTAACAGGAAGAGAATTTTGCTTAGTTGCCTCAGCAATAATGTAAAATTTCTCCACAACTACTCTGGGACAAGTATTGATAGAACTAGGGGCTTGCTTCCATTCTTAATCACTGATAATGTGTTTCATGAGAATGGAGAGTGTTTTTCTAATTTTCTTAAATTATGGGAAAGAAAAATGTATTTTTTCATAATATGTACAAAATTGATGCATAATCTATTAACTTTTCGAAATGTTCAAATTTAACCAAAATGCTAGAAATAGCAATATCTAGTTTAGAAAAACCAATTTCTTTTTCTAAGTTGTTGAATCATAGGCGAATGGAAGATTGGTAGGTAGCTATATTTTTTCAAGACAGATCCAGTAACTGTAGGATGAACTAGTATGATAATATTTACAAATAGAAGATTTTGCTGCTGATGATTAAGGTTTGCAGTTTGAATATGAGGCCCTTTTTCATTGACTTCCAGCTGAAGTGTCAGCATTAGAAAAAAGTTATTGTTTTCATGGTTAACAAACTCTGAAAGTAGACTTAAGTACCACACGTAATAATAGCATTGGGACGCTTGGAAGAAAAATGGTATCTAATCTCAAAAATCATTTATTATTGTGATAATCTGCACATATTTGAATATTCTTATGAGACACCTGACGGCACAGTCTTTCAGATTTTACAATTTATATAAGCCATCAATATGCAGATATTTTTGCTTATTTATGCTCATGTAATGTTGACATTACATATTAAATCCCAGGTGCATTAAGAAACTGCTTAAATATAATATTGATATTTTGGATTATATTCCAGATTTTGCACGGTATCATTCTTTCTGATACCTTAATTTTCTTTTAGTGTGAACTCTTAGTCTATTATGCATGGTTTGATAGCATAAGATCTAGTCTATGTGTGAAGCATTTTCTTGTTTTTTGAAAAGTTCTCTAGTCCAGAATACAATATGTAGAACTTGAAAGATATCCATTCTTAAAAAGAAACAAACAAAAATAAGTCAATAATGATCATCACTGTGAAGTTGAACGTAATATTAGGGCAGAAAAATAGCCCTATCTCATCTATATCCTCCTCGTGGCTTAATTATCCTGTTTAAATCATTTGCATAATAACTAGCACATATTTATGTAGCTCTCAGAATGCCAGGTACTGTCTTGAGTGCTCTAGGGAATGCAAAGATGAATAAGAGCTTAGTCCCAGACCTCCAGAGTTCACAGATAAGATATGTAAAAATAACTTTTAATACAAGGCAGAAAAGAAGTACCTACGAAATGTACAAAAAAGGTCTGGGTCAGAGGAGGAAGAAATTCTTTTTGTTGAAGATAATGCAAGACTTTGTGAGGTAGATCACTAAAATCATTCAGCTGTTCTCTTCCAGCTGTTTTGGAATGAACAATAGATTAATCAGTCATCTTATCTAGCTAACATTAGATGTTATTTCTTCTATCAAACTGTGCATTTGTATTTATTAATCACCTTTTCTTCATATGCCTTTCACAATATAATGGCATCTTTATTGTGGATTATTGGGTGGTGGCTTGTAGTGGGTGACAACACTTAACAGATTATGGTGTTGTCTTCTCTAATGATTTGTTTGAATTTTTTCTTTTCTCTATAATAATACTCTCTAGGACTGTTTGTGCTGGAAGAAATATTCTGTGTCTCTGCTGTCTCATGCAGCAGCCCCCAGCTACACGTGACCGTTGAGCACTTCAGATGCGGCTGGTGTGACTGAGGAACTGAGTTTGAAGTTTTGTTGAATCTTAATAAATTTACGTGTAAATAGCTGTCTGTGACTAGTGCCCGCTGCGTTTGACAGTCCAGTTCTATCGTGACATTTATTTCATCAGAATATAGTAAGGGTTGAATTATGTACATTGTTATTCATTATTTATGCAGGAGCCTATTTTTAGAATTTTAGTTACAGGTACCTGTAAATAAGGTACTGAGTCTTCTTTAAAATTATAAATAATTGTCATTTTTTCAAAGTTCTGTTAGAAGGTGAACAGGTTCACTTTTTCCTTTTCTTTTCCCCCCACACGATACTGTTTTATTTTTAAAAATACTTTAAGACAGGGTCTCACTCTTGTCCAGGTGGAGTCCTGGGCTCAAGCGGCCTCTTTGCTCAGCCTTCCCGTGGCTGGGACCACAGCACGGCCGGGAAGGCTCCGCAGAGTGGCCGGCAGGGCAGGAGCCAGGGAAACCGGGGCCGGAGCTGCCCTGAGCAGCAGGCGGGCCGGCCGGCTGCCTGCGAAGGCCGGTTAGTGCATCGTAAGTGCAAACACGTTGCTCTTGTAAGACGCCTTTCTCAAACACGGCCACTTTTTCCTTTAACTGCACCCTAAAGATTGGCACAAGATGCATTGTAGTGAATGGATCATTGTCGTTAGTCTCCGTTTTCATTTTGATCCCAAAGCTCAGTCGCTTACCTTCCTTCGTGTGCTGGGGCGGGCAGGGGAAGCCTTAGTGCTGGTGAGGGCGGGGCAGGGGGTGGGGTCAGCCAGTGGGTGATGGTGTCCGAGGTCACATAAGGGAATAAGTGGAACCAGGGGAACCTGTAGCACTCGAGATTCGGTCCTTGCTGACTGGGAGAAGGAGCATGTGGTGGAGCTACCACGAGACACTTGCAAAGATGTGATTGCTTAGCACAAAGCGTTGATAATAGCAGAAGCCGAGTAGGACTTACCCTGGAAAGACAACCAGAACTGTATTTGCAATCAGGAAGATAAGGTGATTGTAAAACATTTTCATTATTTTAAAAATAAATTAATAATCATGAAAGCTAGTATGAATGGCAAAAATCATGCAGCAGTTGTTATAGGTGGAATGTTTTCTAATCATGATTAAATAAAATTACCAGTCCTTTTCAGGTATGCTATTGTTAATACTCATAATTCAATCTGATAATGTCAAATCTTTGTTTTTAGGGGATTTACTCTCACTTTGAGGGAATGAAATTTAGGAATTTTCAGAGTCCAAAGGATCCTTGATTAGAAAGCTACAGTATAGGCTTATCAGTTACAGAATATGCCTACTCACCTGAAACCCAGCTGCTGCTATGTGGAATGTTGTGTTTCTGTGCCTTACCGCCCGTTCGGCTGTCCGTGGGCCTCAGAGAGACCCGTTCCCGTGCCTGACCTTTGACTGATGCCCTTAAAACCTTCGCTTCTGCCCAGGGGGAGCCTGTCACTTTCTGTGAGGAGAGTTTCGTCAAGCACCGCTCAAGTGTGATGAAACAGTTCTTGGAAACTGCAGTTAACCTCCAACTTTTTAAGCAGGTAAGAGTGGGCCTCCACGTTTTCTTTTGTAACAGAGCATTGTCATCGTCACACATTTTCATTGCTGTAAAACTATGTTCAAACCATGAGTAATATCTTTTCTGGAATTGCAGGAAACTTTTCTTTCTTTTGTAAATTTATAGCTAGTTATGGCCTAACACTCCAGAAATATTATGGGATAACTTTGCTGTTAAAAAATTCCTCATCAAAAGTTATTAAGCTTAAGGTCTCACTAAGGAAGGGTGTACATTTACAGAAGAAAGAGCAGCAGGATAGTGTTAGGTAGCACATCTTAGAAGTTAGTTTGTGTGTGGTAGACTGATACGGTAAGTAAACTGTATTTTTTATAGGACTGTTCCAGTGCAATCCAGTTGATACAATAATTCATAAAATGAACAGTTAACTAATTCTTAAGCTTCATAAGACTTCTAATAATCATAAATTCAAAATTCAAAATAATATTCATAGTTTTGCTATATGTCCTGATTTTTCATTGAGATAATATAATTGCCCATTTCAAAAATGCAGTAGCTTGACTCCAGAACTCAGAAATCTTAGATGGACTGCGCCATTGTGTGACCATAGCAAGTCTTTTAAATTGGGTTGTCTTAGTTTCTGTTTATATAATATAAATTAAGTTCTTAACACTTGCTTTTCCTTTTCCACATAACAACTGTAAGTGTAAAGTTATCCATGTGAATTCAGCATTTAATGAAGACCCACAGGTGTGTCATACACTGTGCTCAGGGCCAGAATACAAACATGAAAAAAAACTCAGTTATGCCTTAGAGATGCTAAAATCTAGTAGCAATTTCTTTGGACTGTTAGGAGAAAAAATTCCATATTACTTGAAATAACCTTCAAATTAGGTCATTAAAGAAATTAGCATGGCAACAAATAAATACTATTGTCCATATTCTGAGGAAGTTAAAAAAATTAGATTAGAAAAAACTCTGAGGGAGATCTGTTTTCCAATAAAAAAAGTTTTACATTAAGGAAAGGGTTAGAGTTATTCTATACACAAACTTGAAGAGCATGGATTTCAGGATCAGAGTTGCCTTGGGAATTTCCAAAGATGGAATGAGCTACTTTTGGAGGTTTTTGTCCCTAGAGGTCTCTAAGCCTAGACTGAATTACTACCCAGGATTGATCTTGAACTACTGAACTCAAGCAATACTCCCTCCTCAGCCCTCCAGAGTTCTAGGATGATAGGCATGAGCCACTGTGCCCGGCCTTACTTCCAGCATTGAGAGGAAGATGAGTGTTATCAGTGCTGAAGTGTAGCTTGGTACAGTTTCACGCTAGTCATACACAGCGGATGCCTGTTGAGTTGCACATTAGTGCCCTTTTAGTATTATTTTCTGTTACCAAAACTGGTTCGTGAAGATCTAATTATATGTGGGGGTCAAGGATTGAATGGGTGGGTAGAAAATCTAACTTGTTACTTCCCTTCACCATGAGATTTTCTAACTAGATTCTTACCATTTGATAAAGTTAATAAAGCGTAGTAAATTTTTCTTTTAAAACAACAAAGGTTTATTTCGGCAAAGTTCTTTCGGCAAAGCATCAGCTACTACTTGTCCTTGCTTTATCATTGTTACTTAAAGTATTAATATTTAAAAGTAAGTATTAAATGAAAACATATATTTTTAATATTTCTACATTAGCTAATAATAGGCTGTGACTACTTAACCTCTTTTGGCCTCAGTTTCTGTATTTGTAACAAGAGTAAGGGTAAAAGACCACTAAGTTTTAGACACCTTTTGGCTCTAACATTCCACGATACTCTGAAATAAACATGGCTTAAATGGATGACAGTAGGTTCCATTTGGATGAATTCCTCTGTAGATAATGGATTTGGAAGAAATCCCAGAAACAGCTCCTTAAATCCACAACTCGGACATCACCGTCTTTCTTTAGCTTTCAGCTTTTCAGAGATTTAAGCCATTATTTTTAGGTCTCTTACCTTTATCTCATACTATACTAACACAATAAGAGAAATTATTTTCTTGTTTGTTGTTATGTTTTTTCTGCTCATTTTACTATACACTTGCCATAGGTAAGGACCGTGAGCGTAGTCTAGAACTATTATTAACATAAACTCATGGGATTTCCATGAATATAGGTTCTTTTAACTGGTAATCTAGGTTACTGTTAAGAAATTTATATAATAGTGAAGGAGCACAAAAATGTTGAAATAGATACTTTTTTTTTCCAAAAATAATTCTGCTTGTTTACATCCTAACTCTATTGGGGAGGAAAATGATAGAGGAGATTCCAGTTGGAAAAATCTCTTCTAGTGTTCCCTCAAAACCTTTACTGGCTTTCATAAGATATTATAAATGTATACTTCTCAAAGTTTTCTATCCAACAAAGTACTGCTCAAGGCAGAAGAGAACACGTGTTTTTAGAGTATGGGGAGGTGCCTGTAGGAGCCCACTGAAAAGCAGATTTTAGGAAGCATTTTGCATTTTTCTAAAACATTCATACACATTGTATATTACGTACCACAGTATCACAGTATGTATTTTAAATTGAAACATTTAAAATAAATTACAGGTTAAATTACCCTCCTTCTACTTTCATATTAAGTAAATCTTAAGTAAAATTAAGATTTCAGTTAAACACACCATGTTCATCCGTTGGCTTTGAATTTCTGGCCACATGCCGTAAGTGGCATGCCTGTTACACTGTTAGGAACATTGGCTCGGAGTCCAGCAGACCCGGGTTTGTGTCCTGGTTCTGCCCCATTCCCAGAGCATTGCACTCTGTAAGATGTTCGCTTTCTCTGGGCTTCGGATCCTTGCCTGGGTTCCTGTTCTAATTCGATGTCTGATCACATTGAAAATTCCTTCAGATGTGTCTTTCACAGTGTAACGCTTTGCACACGTTGTATGTATCACCAGTGTTAATATGATCCTGTCACTCTTCTGTAGCCTCTTCAAATGCCAACCCTTACACCAATCGTTCTGTCCCTTTGTACCCTTAGAACTTGTTCACATCTGAGTTACAGCATTTCTCCCATGTTATTGTAATTTGTCTGTCTTTATACCGAGCTTGGCCTTTCGCAGCTTCCCTGAGCATCCCTCCTCTCACTAAGTCTACGTTCCTTTCTCAGAGCCTGTATTACCTGGAGCACATTTTATTTGTTGGTCCACTCTGACAAGTATGTGTTGATTGATTGTTTTGGGTCAGGAACTGCTACTCAAGCACTTGCCATTCAGAGATGCATAGCTGTCTGTCTTGGAGTTGATGTTTCAAATGAAGGAAACAGGTTAACAAACAACCAACAAATAAGAAAAATATCAGCAAGCGAAAAGTTCAGAGGGTATGAGAGATTGACTAGATGGACAATTTAAATTGGATGATCAGAAAAGCCATTCCTGAAAAGGTGATGTTTAAGCTAAGCTCAAGATACTAAGTGTAAAGAAACAGTCAGTTTTGAGATATGAAAAGAAGAACATCTTATTACAGGTGAATGGAATTGCTATTGCAAAGACCTAAGGAGGTCTTAAGATCAGAATCAATCAAGTGTGGTGAGGGGAAGAGTTACAGACTTCTGTTAGTAGAAGGTCATAAAGGGGACAGATCATCCAGGGCTTCAAAGGCATAAGTTGTTTACATTTATTCTGAATTGAACAGTCTGCTATTGGAAAGTTTTAGCAAGGGTATGAATGGATCCAGTTTATAATTTATAAAGATTACACAGATTACTCTGAAAATGTATTAAAAGAGAGAGAGGGGTGGCACAAGTCACTTTATTATTGCCACTTGGCAGATTATAAAACCAAATTACAGAAAGCTTAGCTAAATAATTTGTTGAAAGCTTGCACAGTAGCTGGTATACAGTGGAATCAACATTTGTATCTAGGGAACCATAAAGATATCCATCCAGCTAGGAATAAATGAACAAAAAAATGGAGTATGTGTCCTTGTTTTTGTTTCCTCTGCTTTAAATAACCGTTCTCCATTTAACATACCCCAACTCAGTCATTCTTTATGGCCCAACTCAGATATCCCTTTTCCAGGTTTTGACCTCCCATACTTCCATAAACTCCTCTTCTTTTAGCATTTTGGATTTGCACCATACAGTATTTGTGGTTTCTTTGGCTCCTTCTTGAGTTGTAGACTGTAATGAGGATTGTGTTTTAAGAGTTTTTGTGTCTTAATATGTAATACATAATAGGCATTCAATATTGTTAAAGAAATCAAATACGAGCTGCATAATGACTCGCTATTATAAGGACTATACATGAAAATGTTTTGACAATTTTAGTAGATGAAGAGTTTGTGAAATATAATAGAAAATAACAGAATTTATTTAGGGGTAATACAAAAATCATAGGAATCAAGTGTTACTGCATATTAAATTGAATGATGTGTACAATTTTAATCTTGGAGTCACATAATGGTGTGGTGTGTGGAAGTGAAAACTCTGTAAGATCCTGAGCACACTTTGTATTTTGTACCGTGACCCAGTTTCCCTTACTTACAAGACGCTGGATAAAAGAAGTGGGTCAGAAGCCAAATATTTTCCTTTTATGTTAGCTGGAGATTTTGGAAGATTTTAAGAAGTTTTTAACATAAATAATGTTACAAATTTCTACATTTTTCCATTAATCTTTTTCATGATAGCTACCCATGCTACGTAATCTATATGTAAGATCAACACATGTATTACCAGTAATAAAGATTCAACAGCTTTAGAGTATTAAGGAAACATTTGACATGTTAATGGATGGGAGATGGTAATGGCATCAAGCACATATTTCATAACATGAAAAAAGAGTAAGAATACAGTGTGACACAGGAGAGAGATGGGGACTTAAGGCAGATGGAGAAATGTGCAAGAGGAGAGTGCTTATCTGGGGCAAAGGGTACATCTTTTTCAGCATCTTTTGTTACCTGATTTCAAGTAGTGCCCTAAACAGTGTTTCACAGTGTGATCGTAACCCGCCCGAATCGGACTCACCTAGAGAGCCGCGTGTGTGTTCTTGAGTCTCACCTTCCAAATTCCTGATGCGGAAGGTCTGGATTACAGTCCAGGAATATGCATTATTAATGCAGTAACAAAAAAAATAGGAACACTGAAATTTTAGAAACGCTCATTCGGGTATTCTTTATCCGCTCCTTCATCCATCAGCACAGTTGGAGCTTGGGCACCCCGCGGAGACGTTTGGGTTTGGTGGCAGACCTCTGAGATCAAGGGAGTGTCGCAACCAAGTGAGTTACGTGGAGGTTTTGGTTTCCCACTGCGTATGAAAGTCTGCAAAGTGTGCAACAGCATTAAGTCTAAGAAACAATGTATGTACCTTAATTGAAAATACTTTATTGCCAAGAAATGCTAAAGATCATCTGAGCTTTCAGCAAGTCGTCCTCTCTTTGCTGGTGGAGGGTCGTGCCTCAGTGTCAGTGGTGCTGCCTGGTCAGTGTGGTGGCTGCTGAAGGTGGGGTGTCGGTGGCAATTTCTTAAGATAAGACAACAGTGAGGTTCGCCACGCTGATGGACTCAGTAACATACAGCCTGTTGGACAGCATTTTACCCAGTATAGAACTTCCTGCAGAATTGGAGTCAATTCTCTGAAACCCTATCCCTGCTTTATCAAGGGTAATATTCTAAATCCTTTGTTGTCATTTCAACAGTGTTCATGACATGTTTACCAGGAGTAGATTCTATCCCAAGAAATCACTTTTTGTTCATCAATAAGAAGCAACTCCCCATCCTTTCAAGTTTTATCATGAGGTTGTAGCAATTCACTCGCATCTCCAGGCTCCACTTCTAATTCCAGTTCTCTGTTTCCATCACATCTGCAATGACTTTCTCCACTGAAGTCTTGAACCCGTCAAAGTCATCCGTGAGCATTGGAATCAACTTCTTCCAAACTCCTGTCAATATTTTAACCTCCTCCCCTAAATCACAAATGTTCTTAACGACGTCCACAATGGTGAGTCATTTCCAGAAGGTTTCCAGTGGACTTTGCCCAGATCCATCAGAGGAATCACTGTCTATGTCAGCCATGGCCTGACGAAACGTAGTTCTGAAATAATAAGACTTGAAAGTCAAAATTACTACTTAGTCCGAGGGCTGCAGAGTGGCCGTTGTGTCAGCAGCATGAAAACAACATTGGTCTCCTTGTGCATCTCCATCCGAGCTCTTCGGTGACCAGCTGCATCATCACTGAGCAGTAATATTTTCAAAAGAATCTTTTCTTCCGAGCTGTAGGCCTCAACAGTGGGCTTAGAATACTCAGTAAACCATGCTATCAGGTGCTGTTATCCAGGCTTTGTTGTTCCATTTATAGAGCACAGGCGGAGTGGGTTTGTAATAACTAATTCTTAAGGGCCTTTGGGTTTTTGGAATGGCAAATGAGCATTGGCTTCAACTTTAAGTCATGAGCAGCATAAGCCTTAACAAGAAGGTCAGCCTTTCCTTTGAGCTTTGAAGCCAGGCATTGACTTCTTTTTTCTAGCTATGAAAGTCCTAGATGGGATCTTCTTCCAGTGGAAACCTTTCCTTAAAATCTATGTTGAAAATTTATTGTTTAGTATAGCCACCTTCATCAATGACCTTTGCTACATCTTGTGGATAGCTTGCTGCAGCTTCTCCATCAGCACTTGCTGCTCATTACGCATTTGCATGTTACGGAGACGACTTCTTTCCTTCAACCTCATGAACCAGTCTGTGCTAGCTTTAAACTTTTCTTCTGCAGCTTCCTCACCTCTCTCAGCCTTCATAGAATTGAAGAGAGTTAGGGCCTTGCTCTGGTTAATGGAACAACGTTTCATGGCATATTGTATTAATAATAGAGTCCACATTATAGTTGTTTAAGAGAAATAATGTGGTTTTTTTAGTTCAAAATTACTTCTGTTCAGGAGTAGCTAAAAACGTTCTTATCCCTTTTACTTACTACGCGATGCTCCCGAGTCAGTAGAGTGTCATGACCATGAACCAACTCCACTTGGGGAAAAAAAGCTGTTACTGAATAAAAATTGGAAAAGTATGTTTGGAGAACTGTTAAGTTCTGCATTTTCTCTCCATTAATACCTCTTTTTGGTTTATTTAGTGTCTGTATTTGTGTGAGTGAGTGAGTGTGTGTTTGTAGATAATTGTGCGTGTGTATGTACACGAAATCAATCTTTTAAGAACAAACGTTTTAATTCTGTGTGCATTGGTGAGTGTCTGATTGTCACTGACAGGATTGTTTGCAAAGTCGGTGATAACACGTCGTTTTTACCAGGTGAATAATTTCTGTTGGCTCAAATCACTAGTAACACAAAGAAGTTACTCATGCTCAAAAATGCATAATCAGTAAATAGTTTGGGGATTTATCTCTTTTTAGACTTAAACTATGCCACTCATTTCTAAAATGAATGGATTATTTCCAATAGACACAAAAATGAAAACCTTTTAAAGTCTTGGAGTCTTAATCTTCTAGAGCAAATTAAGTCCTTTAAAAGGGTGTCTTAGTTTTTTTTACTTGTCAGTAATGTAATAGTTTAAATTTATCATTTTGCTTTCAGCTCATTTTTTTAAAAAATGATACTTAATCTGTCAGATTTAGATCACTTTCATTTGATTTATAATGCTGTGTTGAAAATGTGTGCAAGTCAAATTTTGCATGCATTTTAAACTGCCTTGTTTTCAAATTACCATTTATTATATTAATATGTAGCAAAGACATTCACATTATGAGCTACTAGCTTTGATCTCAAGATAGAATGAAATGAATTGATTCTATATATCATAATTATTTAACTTTAAAACCAGGTAAAAGTATATGACCTTTAGCACTTTTTCTGTATACTTCAGTCTTTGAGCAGCATTTATTCAGTTCAAACGGTATGTTGGGCGTTTTGCCAGGTATTTATAAGCTGCATGTAGGAGAAAGACAGTGAGCCTTCCCTCAGGAAGCTCAAAAATGGATAGAGATGGAAAAGGTGGTAGTAGAATGATTTAGTATTTATTCTGTCTATAATATTGACACTTTTTATTATTTTAATTAGTGTTTACAAAACCCAGTAAGGTATTTTGTTATTCCCATTTTTCAGAAGGGGAAACAGAGTCTTACAGATCATGAAATTTAGCAAGTGGCAGAGTTGTGATGCAGGCCTTTCATACCCCGCATTCCGTGTTCAGTTTTGCTACACAAACCTTTTGCATGCCAAGAATGAGGATACAAAAATGGGTAATATGTCTCTGGCCTCAGAGAGTTCTAAGTTTTGTGAGAGTTACTCATGCTCTAAAGAAAGCCAAGACTTTGTTCTTTTAGGCTGTCTTTATTTGAAGCCATCTTACCCCATTTTTTTCACAGAAGCATTTTATGGTAATGAAAAGGTGGTTAAACCATATTTTGAACAGGAATCTGTTAATTCATTTTCCGTTTTTTGTTAATTTTGGTCTGCAAGAGATTTTTGTCTCAAAGTCTTACAGTATAACTGATACAACTTACTGCTATTAATTATCTTCAGTTGCTATCTGAGGAATACTGTGTTGCCCTAGGCAACTCCTCCCGATCAGTTTTGACCACTAGCCATTCAAATAGGAAACGTCGGAAGAGTGAGATTTTTTTTTAAGTCAAGCTGTTTTATTTTAATTCAGTTAAAATTCAAATGTCTAGGATGAAATTAATTATGGTCAGGATTAGTTAATTTTAGCGTGAAACAACATTTCATGTTAATCTTCATATCTGCCGGTCTACTCTGCAAAAAGCGTGTAAATCCTTCCTGTGTGGCCCCTGCCTCTCGCGGAAGGAGCCTCGCAGGCATTTCACCCTCATTATAAATGCAGTGACCTCGACACATCAAATTTCAGATGTCCCAAATCAACAAAATAAAAAGTAAGCAACTACCAGCAAAACGTACACATATAAAATATATCATAGATTTTCACCTGGGGTTGGTCATGTAAAAATACCTGGGAGTATTTTTAAAATGCAATATCAGTACTTGGAGATTCTGTGATATGCATGTGTGTTGGAACAGGTCAGGGATAGGGTCCAATAGGTCGTGGAAGGTACTCTGCAGCGTATCTGCATTTCTGCATTTTGGAAAAGGTCCTCCGGTGCTTTTGATAGCTTGTTTCCCATTCCAGTATCTTTTTTAAGAACAGTGAAAAGTATTGTTTAAAATAACCTTCTGTATGTCAAGTCAATATGTGTTTACTTCAACTGTATTTAGATTAATAATCATAATTCTGATCAGTCAACACGTATGCCAGGAACTGTGAAAGCTGTATTTATTTTATTGTTCAATGGTTAAAATTGTCTGGTGCTCTTATGGTTTAGAACATAATTGTTTAGACTAGGAGTGTTACTTATTTTACTGAGTGAATTTAATAGTAATCTCAAAAGTAGTAACATCTAACATTTCTTTGATACTTTCTGAGTTAGAGACTGTGCTAAGCACATTGGCTAAGTTAATCTAATTTACTGTTTGCAGCGACACCATGAGGGTAGGTACTGGGGAAACTGAGGCCTGGTGAAGGAGGACACAGCCCCCTGGGCAGATAGCTCAGCACGGCAGCAGCGCCTCTGTGCAAAGCCCTGTGTAGAGACTGTGCACTGAGCAAGCTGTCCAGAACCTTGCTCTGCACTGCTGCGCTGGGCTATTTCCTGTTAGTAACGTTAGCCTGCACTGTGCTTTCCTGGTTTAACTAACTAGCTGCTGTTTACTGAACACCTCTTCTCTCCATTGTTTGAGAATTTTCTTGTATGTGTATGTACGTATATCATATTAATATATGTATAATTTATATGAGAGGGTATGCTATTAATATTTTTATGTAAGTAAAAATTTAGTCTTATGAAATAAATAAAAAATTAAAACATTTGACACTTTTTAATTTCAGTTTATTGATGGTCGACTAGCAAAAATAAATGCAGGAAGAGGTTTCTCTGATGTATTTGAAGAAGAGATCACTTCAGGTGGCTTTTGTGGAGGTAAAGACTAATTGCAATATGATTATCCAGTTTCTGAATAACAGTTATTTTGATTTTTGCACTTGTGTCTGATACAATTGATTTCATAAACAACTAATTATTTTCTCCTAAATATATAATGTCTTAAATACATTTTTCACCTTGTAAGAGCTATGGTATTAACTTATTTTGCCTGATATATGTTATTCAAGGCATTAAGATGGTCTCATGAATTGGTAGCTGTTGGCTCAGATAATCTCTTAATATTACTGGAAATAAATAACAGAAATCCAATTAGTTTTTATCTTCCAGCCTTTCCTCCTGAATAGTAGCATTCTTCTGCTAGAAAACTGCTAGTGGGGCTGGATACAGTGCCTCACACCTATAATCCTAGCACTTTGGGAGGCTGAGGTGGGAGGATTGCTTGAGGTCAGGAGTTTGAGACCAGTCTGAGCAAAATAGTGAGACCACACCCCCCCATCTCTACAAAAAAATAGGAAAATTAGCTGAGTATGGTGGTGCACATGCCTGTGGTCCCAGCTACTCGAGAGGCTGAAGCAGGAGGATCACTTGAGCCCAGGAGCTGGAGGTTGCAGTGAGCTATGATGACACCACTGTACTCTAGCCTGGGCAACAGAGCAAGACTCTGTCTCAGAAAAAAAAAAAAAAGAAAAAAAAAGGAAATTACTGGTGATGGCTTTTACTGAATATGAATTTGAGAACTGAGATTATGAATGAAATAGTAGATTGTAATATAATCTGAAAAGAAAGGTTTGAACACAACTCCTTTTATAAGTATATAATTATATAGAAGTCTTTACCTTTTTTACTTTGCAGACCACTGCAGTATTAAGAAAGTTTTCAGTTTACCATTCTATAAATATAATTAATCCTTCAAATGTGAATATTCAAACAATGTTATAATTTTCTAGGCAATTAATTATTTGTGAACTGATACTTTTATGCTACACTGTTCTGGTGTGTAGTCCTGACTTGCAGAGAATTTTGCTTGAGTTCTTGAAATGTCCTATTCATTCATGCATTTAGTATTTGCTGAGTGCTTCCTATGTACTACGCACTGATCTAGATACTAGGTGAACTAAATAAACAAAAATCCCCATCCTCTGTATCTTGGTATGTTCATTTTTGATGTGGTATAATAGTAATTTCTTTTTCTTTGTAGCTTTATTTTGAGAAAAAATTTTTGGTCTATCTTTGAATAAATAGTTGCTAGAATTGAGAAATAAAACATGAAAAGACAAAAAGTAATAAGTACTCATCTTTAAATTTCACAAAATTTAATTTTATTCTTAAGATTTATTTTCATACCACGAGAACATAGAAATCATTGAGATAATTTGTTCATTAAGAGAGATACAAATGAAGTTAGCATTGTAGACCTTTATCTGATATAAGTACAGCATTTCATTGAAAGCATTTGGGGAAAAAGTTAGTTTACCTGACTTGACAAGTCAGCTGGATGTGGAATCGTTCAGCTTCTTGCTTTCCTCGGCTCATGGGTAAAAATTTAGCTTCAATGGAACTTTTGTGTTAAAATAACACCTTTTTACTCCTCAGCGCAGATAAGCAAAATATTGTCAGCTCATTGACAAATTGCTGTAGACATCTACTCAGTATTTACATAACTGCTATCTCATTATCTCTATGACCCGTGGGGCTAGTAGCTTTTATAGAATTGAAGATGACATTCTGTGACAATAAGGGGATAGAACTGTGATCCTTTTGTACAGTTAAATTCTGTAGTCTTAACCATTGGTCCAGAGACTTATGTATTAGAATAGAGGTAGGTGGCTTTTCTGGTGGGAGGGATTACTAAAATTTTCACGAAAGGTCTTATTGTTTAAAGAAGAATGGGGTGTGTATGATTACTGGTTAGCATCTGACTTAGAGACGGCTACATTCACAGCAGCACAACTTGATGCCAACTACTTTGTTGCTCTTTATTAAAATGAAAAGGTTTTGAATTCTTCTTTTAATTTGAGGAAGCCAACACTTACCCAAAAGGAAAGCCCAGTGTGACAAATACTAATTTCAGTGAGTACGGCAAAAACGTATCTTAAAAAGTTGTGCCTGAGTATCACATGTTATTTTTTAATTATTGTATTTTAGATTATTTTTAGAAGAAGATTAATATATTAGAATTTGAAATAAAAAGATGAATAATACAATAAAAATTAGTACTATTCGACTACCAAATAGGAGGAATCTATCTAGGGTATGTGAGAGCATGTGTGTGTGTGTGCTCGTGCATTTCCAAAAATAGTTCCTAGAGTCCAATCCCGAACATTTGTTATTGACCCTGTATTTGTGTGAGAAGGAAGAATATGCCTTTGTCATGGCGTTGACCTGTTCTTCAGAGAAGTAAACTGGTCTAACTTTGTTGTTTCTCTCATAGCGATATAATTAGTCATACTTGTCAAGCACTAGTATGTGGCAGAAATATCTCATTTAGTCCTCACAGCACCGTGTGAGGCATTTTGATTGTGCCGTTTTTAGGAGCCACCCAGCCAGGTGATCTGCTCGAGGTCACGGAGCCCGTGGTCGCGAGACTCTCAGCTCAACATGGATCTGCCTGTCTCCAAAGCTCTTGCTTTATAATAACTGTAATATATTTCTCCTTTACAGTAGGAGATTGTCCTAATGAGAGAACATTCAGTAGGCAAGAGTATTACCCACACTTTCCTACTCTGACTGGATAAAAGCAAAATTCCTATCTTTTCTGAATATCTCTTGAGGATTTTTTACACATAAAGCTCCCAGAAAGATCACTATAGGAGAATCAATATTAATTAAAACTGAAGAAAAAAATTATGTTCTTTACGTAAAAATAATTAGGAAATTTCAGAGAAGCATCTGTTTTCTCCCCTTTATGCATCACGGCAGTGGTAGTTTTCACGGCATTTTTGTTGCTGATGCCCATGGCTATGATTGAATATGATGAGTATGGTGGAACTTTGTAATGATTGTAGCTCTGGTTAAACGTATTCAATGCAGAACAGTCAGAGATAGGACATCGAGGTCCACATTTGAATATAGAACTACAGTTAAAGAATCTATGAATGCATGCGAATTTTCAAAAACCATCTTGGGTCCTGTGAATCCTCTTCTTCAGGGCTACTGAGGAAATCCATGTTACACATAAGATTCCTTTCATGAGACCCTCACAGAATATTTAACCGTAACCTAAAAGAAAATAATAAAAATACCAGGAAAAGTGTAAAGGGAAAAGTATCCATAAGGTTTAAAAGGTGTAAAAGAGGACAAGAATAGAACAAAGGATGCAATTTGGTAAACAAAAATGTCGATCTGTGAAAAAGCAGCTAAGAAATATTGAGTAGTTAGGAGCATGTTCTTTTTCTTATAATTTTTTTCATTTAAAATAAAACTAGGAGAAATATTTTCCTCCTTTGTTAAGGATTGATTTTATGTAGAGGTGCGTGGTTACTTTGTTATTAGCATTTGCTTCATTAGTTTCCTGATAGAATCTGATCAGTCTTTTATTTATTTGTTTCTATGTCCTTTTACTTAGTACCAGATTTGAAGAAGTGGTGTAGGTAATTATCAGTTTCAGTGGCATTTTTCTGGCCTCATTGAACAATTTAGATCAATTTACACTTTTTGACAAATAAGTGCAAATTACTGGAATTTAAAGAAATACCTTTGAAGAGAAAGTCTTGGCACAAGTGAGAAATAAAGATACTTTATCCTCAAATGTGAGGATAAAATCACTTGTTTAAGAAAAACAACTTAAACTTTCCTCAGTAATGTTTATTGTACCGTAATCCAGTTATTTTAAAAGAAGGACTCTGAGGGATTTTTTTTTTAGCATTCACATTAATTTTAAAGAAAAAGGTCTTTTTAAAAAATTACTAAAGAATGTGCTTGTCTCATAAGTTTTATGGAAATAGGAACCTTAAATCATAAAAACACTAAAATTTAAAGAGACAATTAGCATTTTTTTTTTTTTTTTTAAAGAAACAGGGGCTATCTCTGTCACTCAGGCTCAAATACGGTGGCATGATCATAGCTCACAGCAGCCTCAAACTCCTGGGCTCAAGGGATCCTCCTGTCTCTGCCTTTCAAGTAGCTGGGACTACAGGCATGTGCCACCACGCCTGCCTAATTTTTTTTTTTTTTTTTTTTTGGTAGGAATAAGTCTTGCTATGTTGCCCAGGCTGGTCTTGAACCTCTGGCCTCAAGTGATCCTCCGGCCTTGGCTTCCTAAAGTGGGATTGCAGGCGTGAGCCAGGGTGCCCAGCCAAAATAATCTTTTTAACAGGAATCTGCCTAAATTGTACCACATTTCCCTATCATCTTTAACAATGTATTTATTCTTAGAGACTTTCTATTTGCTCCCACACTACATAATTCTAGATTATTACTGGTAATTCTCACTATTAACTTTCTTTTCAGTGGATTAGCTTTGAGCAGCCCCTTTTGCTTTCTAATGTAATTGCTTTGGAAGTGATACAGAGGAAACTTTTTTAATTTCAGAATATTATGGAGGTACAAATGCTTTGGTTACATAAATTGCTTTTGTACCATTTGAGTCAAAGTTATAAGTGTGCCCGTCACCCACATACAGTGCCTGGTACCCATTAGGTGCGAATTTACCCATCGCCTTCTCCCCCTCCCACCTGCTTGATTTCCAGTGAATGTTATTTCCACATGTGCACATAAGTATTGATCTATTAGTTCCAATTTAATGGTGAGTACATGTGGTGTTTGTTTTTCCATTCTTATGACACTTAACTTAGAGGCATGGTCTCCAGTTCCATCCAGGCTAATACAAGAGGTATTAGTTCACCATTTTTTATGGCTAATACTCCATGGTATACATATACTACATTTTATTAATCCACTCATGTACTGATAAGCACTTAGGTTGTTTCCACATCTTTGCAATTTTGAACTGTTCTGAGCACACCTAAGGCCGTCTGATCTCAGAAGCTAAGCAGGGTCGGGCCTGGCTGGTACTTGGATGGAGAAAACTTCTATATAAGTTAATTTTTACTATATTTTGTTTAGCAGTCTTACAGGTAGTATTTCAGAGTTGAAGGAATAATGAACCATGAAGTAAAATACCCAGATTCTTATTCTTTCTTTGCTTTCTTTCTATTCTGTTCTGTTTCTTTCTTTGCTTAACATTTCCTTGGATAATATTTTTCCAAATTACAGATTTACAGGTAGAGAATATTTTCAGAGGTAAAACTATAGTTGACTTGCATGAACAATTAGCTGTTAATTTGTGTTAATATTTAATAGCCATAGAAGAAGCTTTTTTTATTCCCATGGTTCTTTGCATTTCTAAATTTCCTTTTAGTTTTCTTTATTTCCCTATACACATGAAATACTGTTTTAAAATAAACCAAATTGTGTAAAAGATAAATTTTTGAAAAGCAACATAGACATAAAACATTGAAAAATCAGTTTAAAAAGCAAAGGAATTTTGGATTTCAAAAGAAAGGTTTTATTTCCCCTTCTGAAGCTAATGTTAAGATGAAAGAAGTCAGAATAATATTAATGTATTAACTTCATATATGAATGAAGAAAAAGTGATTGTCTATTTGTAAAAGTGCTAAGTGGTTGTCTGTTCTTAAAAGTGCTAACTACTCTGTTCCTAAGAATTAGAGCAATTTATTAGTTCTTACAATGCCATTACGTCTTTTACAACATTGCAGATAAAATTTGCCTACTAAAATCCTGGAAATACTAGTTTTTGGTAAATTTTCACTTCTGGAATTTATTTTTGATCAACTATTCCTGACATCTAATTTTTATATATTCCAGGGAACCCGAGGTCCTATCAACAGTGGGTGCATACAGTCAAGGTAATAATAAGTCTTCAAAGTTTATTCTTTTGCTCTAACATATGGAGAAGTGTTCAGTAAAAGTATGCTGTTTATATTTATGCTGTTTATTTGCAATATTTGAAATGTTTATATATTGTGTTACATTTAAAATATTTTTAGTTTATGCTTATAGTTTGTTGATATTCATAAAGATAATTTTAAAATAGAAACTTTTTTTCCAGAGATAATTGGGTTTTTTTGAAAAGCAAGATTTCACTGTTGCCTTATATTACATTCCAGAACAAGGAATTAGCTGAGGTAGGAGGATTTGATAAGAATTTTAAAATCCTTCACAGATTGAGACTTTATTGCCCAACATTAAAATCATTGATAAACATTGTATTTCACTTCTTTTAAGCTTTAAATATATACATATTCCTGGTCATATCATTCAAGTCTTCCTAAACTTAAGAAATGATTTTTAAGTGGTATATTACACTAACTAAAAGAACAGAGTAGAATGTTTATAATTTGTTTGAAATTATTATAGTATATAAAAACTTGAAAACACGAAATATGAAATAATTTTTATATGTCTTTAAGTTGTGATTAAAGTTCTTTTTTATACCACTAATAATGCTTTGTTTTTAGGACATTTTGGGGAAAGGATTTTGGGCATGTGTTTGTGTTTTTCTTTTCAGAAAGGAGGAGCTCTGTTCAACACAGCGATGACCAAAGCCACTCCCGCTGTACGGACAGCATATAAATTTGTAAGTTTTTATTTGATATTTAACATTTTCCTAGGTGATAAACATGTAAATTTAGAATATTTTCTACTTTTCTTTTAGATAAGCTTTTTAAAAACCTTAGGGTTAATAACAACCAAAGCAAATTAAGTTATTAAATTATAACACTGCACAGAGAGGGTATTTCTTTTATATAACGTAAAAATGATTCTTCATTTTATTTCAAAGGTGTCAGCAAAATTGTTTAGCAAATTGAAACAGTCCACGATGAAGAATACCATTTTTAAAAATTTGATTCTTTCATTCAAGAACATATTTTAAATTCTTGTTGTGTATTTGAGGCTCAAGTAGAAAAGAAAATAGAAAAATATAGCAAGATCTTTTTCCTCAAAGATGTATTGGCTCTCCATAATTAATATTCTTCATTAATTCTTCATGGCATATAATAAAATAATTACAGGAACACTAGCAACAAGTAAATAATAAAATAAAAATCTCTTTAATATTACAGCTAAGACCCTGAAAACCTAGCCCCTCCTGTGTCCGGTTCCTCTCATTCCCCCAAAACCTTCTGTAGCTAAGGACACGTAGCTGCTCCTTCCATGAGTGTGAATGTTCACTTTTGCTCTTCTGCTCTTGCTCAAGCTGTTCCTACAAGTTGGAAGGTCCATTTCTTGGCCTTTATTCTCCTAGTAAACACCACTCCATTTTTATACGGCTTAGTTCAGGCAGTTTTTCCCTGAAAAAAAAATTTTCTAACCCTACACAAAAAGAGTTTGTGTACCTATTTTTGTGTGTCCATAGGATCTGTAGGACCCTCTGTTTCAGCACTTGTTTTGTCTTTGGATGTGTTTATCTCTGATATTAGACTAGTAACTTCTTGAGAGATAAGCTAGTATGTTGGTATTCAGTAAAATTTTTTTAATTCAACAGGTCATATATTTTATATTTCTGAAAATATTTAGGGCGATGGTTTTGGTTTTGTAAGAATTTATCTTCACAAGCCTTCTCAGTAAGAGAATTGATGTGATTGAATTAATAATAAAATAATGTATTTTAATAAAAGTTTAGAACTCATATTCTTTTCTTGACTTACAATTGGAATATGAATGCAGCCACCCTTTCTGTCTAAAAAGCCTGTTTCACAGATTACATTTTATCATAGGGAAACCAGTCTACATAGTTGATTCAAAAATAGAGTCCCAAAATTCTGAACTATTTGAAGCCTAACGTGAAGGAAAAGCAAGAGGTTGTCATTTTGCCTTGGAAACATCAGCCTCTGCCTTTTGTTTGGTTTCCATGTCTTTGCTGGAAGACCTCTCTGGTTGCATGATTTAAACAGTGTTTAAAGAGATTTTCTTCAGGATAAAATAGCACGTAGCTGCCGTGTGAAAAAACAAACCAACGTTGAGCCTCATTTCTCGTATCTAAATGGGTATCATTGAAGATTCTAAAGGTGGTTTCGCAGTCGACAGCCCCACGTTTTTTCCTTTTTTTTTTTGAGACAGAGTCTTGCTTTGTCGCCCGGGCTAGAGTGAGTGCCGTGGCATCAACCTAGCTCGCAGCAACCTCAAACTCCTGGGCTGAAGTGATCCTACTGCCTCAGCCTCCTGGGTAGCTGGGACTACAGACATGCGCCACCATGCCCGGCTAATTTTTTCTATATAGATTTTTAGCTGTCCAAATCATTTCTTTCTATTTTTGGTAGAGACGGGGTCTCACTCTTGCTCAGGCTGGTCTTGAACTCCTGACCTCGAGCAATCCACCCGCCTCGGCCTCCCAGAGTGCTAGGATTACAGGCGTGAGCCACCGCGCCCGGCCCCCGCGTTTTTTTCTTGAGTGAGCACTTGAAGTTTCCTTTAGGCTTAGAGAAGATGTATTGTTTTACCAAATATGTGTTTTTCTTCTTAATTTCACTTGTATCTTTCATAAAAGCTCAATGATGAAGCAAACATGCTCAAAACCTTATTATTTAAAAATTTATCCTTTAAATTGGTAGAGTATTTTATTTTGAATACTTCTTTACAAGGCAGTAAAATTTTTCCAAATTAAAAATTCTGCTCTTTGGAAGATTATTCCCTAAATTAATTTCAGGCAAATTAAGGTCTTTATATAGTATACTTAATGATTTTTATCATTTATTTTGTGATCATGTCATACATGAAATTCCTTCTTTGACCTCGAATTGCTATGAAGAAAATGCCCAATTTCTTTTGTGTAGGTATAACCATTTATTCGCCTTGGTTTTCATAGATAGTAAATTTTTCAAAGGTGAGATCTGTTTCATTCACTCAACAAATTACTTGAGCTCCTGTCGTGACATGTAGGCCTCGTGCTTGTCATTGGAGTGAGAGCAAAGAATGTGACAGGTTCTGTGTGAGTGGCAGAGGGGCCGTCCCTGCTTTTGCATCTGTGTCCCTATCTCTTTGTCCTGTGCTTTGACTGTACTAGTGAAGTACTAAATGTATATATTTGTCAAGGCAAATGATTTGTCCTATACTTACATAACATTTTTCTGTACTTATTTCTATGCTTAATTTTTTCTGTAGTTCCTATGCTTATGCTTTTCCATCCTTACAGGAGCCATAAAGAATACTAGAGTTAACACACACTCTTTCCTATAAACCTAAGGATATCAGCAAAGTGAATTGTATGTTTTATTTGGCTAAAAGTTTTCTTGGTCATCAGTGCATGGATTACGGAACCGTGGAAGAGACTGACACTAGTTTCAGCTCCATACACTGAGAAGCATTTGAAAAGATTCCTGTGATCGGGTGGATTAGAGGATATTTAGATAAACTAGAATATAGTCTAAATGTGAGCAAAGCAAAGGTGGGCACAAGTTTTAGGGGATGGGAACAGAAGCATTTTTTGTTGGTAATTATATATTTGTACCTAATGGAAATATAGGGATTAATATAGGACCCTTTAAATAGATTCAGTGGCTTTTCAAATACAACAATGTGCAAATGTTTTATTGATTCTAAAGAACCATGGCATATAATTTAATGTTATTTGGCTTTTCAGATTATCTTTTATCATGTGTGCAGTGTGTTTTGGTTTTGCCTCACTTACAATAAAGAAATAATTGTTCACTTCCAGACATTTCTCCAGCAGTTTTTCTATGCCAAATAACTGTGCTTGAGCAATACAGATATTAACTGGAAGGAAATTAAGATCCTTCCCTTGAAGGAACTTGGGAAAGACATGTATTTACTCTTTCCAGAAGCAACTTGGGAAAGCAGGATGGTTTAGTTGGGAGCATGGCTTTGGCATTGGAGTCTCAAGTCTGTGTGACCTCAGTTTCTATGTATGTAGAATGAGGTTGTGAATTTTTCTTTTTGGTGAGACCTAAGTTCAGTGGATGTCTTTTTAAAACCTTAGTTCCTCTTTTCCCTTTGAGAAGGGAGGAAATTAGACTTCATAATTAAATGGACCTAGGCTATGAGGACTTACCCACCCCCGCAGTTATTTTCCTTATTTGTAAAATGTGATGATAATAATGCTAATCTCACAGCGTTGTTATGATGACTAAATGAGGTAATTCAAGCTAAGCACCCAGACTGCAGTCACATATTTAGGAAACACAAAATACATGTGAATTCCTTTCCTCTTCTTTTCACTCTGGCCCCCGTGAGTGGGGGTTTCCAGTGGAGCAAAGGCTGAAGCTTGCGTGGAAGCCCAGTTGTCTTTGGTTAAGCTACACCCCAGAGGGACCCCCGCAGGACCCCCGAGACTCAGGCGTTGGAGCCAGATTCCTGGTGAAACATAAGCATAACTTTTACATTGTTAAATGACTCTTAATTTTTGCCAGGGAAACCATGTATGAAATAGCCATTCCATCAAGATGGCTCTGCTAATAAGTCTGTGTCTGCCTATAAAAGTACTTCAGTAAAGCTTCGTAAAGTTGCCTGAGCTTCTTAGTGTTCCAACCTTTGCCCAGATAAACTTGCTGCTGGGATGTACTTTCTCCTCCTCCAGTTTGTCACAGTTTTAAATTAAAATCGGGCATTAGTAATCTGGTTGATGCCCTTTGTGTCCTTTATAGTTTAGAAGGCAAAATAGGCTAAGTGTTAGCCTTCATAGGATATTTGTATGCAAATAACAGACTAAGTGTGTTTTTACCAGCTAATTTAGGTATAATAAAAAAGTAAGTGGTATGGTATCCCTGAAAATAGAGTTTTAGATTATAATCTGTTCATTTTCTAAATAATGTGAATAGTTAGACATTTTCATTAAATGTAATCTTGTGTGCTTATTCTTTAAATGGTAATAAAATCATGCTGAGCCAGACACATTTATTATTATTTTCTAGGCAAAAAGTCATGCAAAGCTGGGACTAAAGGAAGTGAGGAGTAAGTTAAAACACAAGGTGTGTTATATTCTTTTTTTCTGTTCTACCTTGATTCTTGAATTAGTTTGAAGTTTATACTTTACAAATCACATGAGATTTATGTTTTTAATGACTTTTGAAATATACTTAGCCCTTTGTTCCAGAATGTATTTTTTATAACGAGCCCTCTGGCAACTCTCTGCCATTCTATACGCAGCCCCTGAATAATCTCCTTATTGTTTGCATATTTTATCACAGAACCAGGGAGATCTTCAAAGACGCTTTAACAGGATGTATGTTTTCATAAAGTTGATTGCCTTGATATCACAACTGAAGTTCTTATTTCAAGCTGAGAATTTTTTAAAAAGATACCTTTGGTGTAGAATTAAGCCAGGAATGCCATCATTCGGTTTTGTAGGCTCTTTCCAGTAGTAGTTACTTTAAATTGAAGAATGTTCTTAATTTATGAAAGAGTATATATGAGGGTTTGTATTGGAAGCTATGAATAATGCAAGTATATGAATATTTATGTGTATACATATGTATATGATTTGATTATATATTATATCTTTGCAGATTTTATTATAAATTATTATGCTTTCAATTTTTACCTTTGGAGAAAACATACTACTTAAAACTTCCAGTGTGGTGATAGAGCAAATTGTCCCATATAAATTTTATTCAAATTATTCAAGATATAAGATTATTTTGGAAATTATTCATTTTATTGAAAAATATATTTTCTTCCTAATAGATTCTGTAAGCTTACAGCTGAAGTGTTATTTCGTTATTTGCATGTGTATCAGATACTTTGTTTATTCATCTAATAATTTTCATAATAAAAGGAGTACTTTGAAATAACTGTGTATTCTTTCATATGTAGGAAAATGAAGACGATTATGGGGCCTGTTCTGGCTCAGTACAGTACACACCGGTCTACGTGCTACACAATGAAAAGGGAGGAAACGAAAAGTGCAAGCTTGCCCAGGTGAGGCCGTTTTACCTTTTGAGCCTCCATATTCTCAAATTATGAAATTCCAATGAATTCTTTAGGAACAGTTTTGGAACCATTAATCTTTTACGTGTGGTAAGAAAACCTGCAGTATTGATCGAGGAAAGGAGTAGGTAGAATCTGGGCAGGCTACAGTCAGATTGAGAATCGAATGTTCCAGATATCAGTCCCTGTGTGCAAAGTGCTCAGAATCATAGCTGTGTGTGTCCCTGACTTTGTATCGTAAGTAGGCTTCTAAAGGTTTTAACTAGGCAAAATTGGTATACACCAAATCATACTTTTAGTGGCTTTAGAAAACTAGCTTTAGAAAGTAATTTTTGAGTAGATTATAGTTACAAAATTATAGACATGGAAGCGATTGCAAAGTTTCATTTATCATGGTAATTTTACAATGTATTGCTGATTTCTGTTTTTGCTTATTTTCTGTTAATTCCTACAGACACAATTTCTTTTTTTATTGTGTATATTTAAGGTACATAAACATGATGTTCTGATATACATAGTAAAGTGATGACCGCACTCAAGCAAATTAACACATCCCTCACCTCACGGTTACCTTTCTTGTGTGTACGGTAAAAGCACCTGAAATCTACTCTCTTAGCAAATTTCTAGTGTATGGTATTATTAATTATCATCCTCACACTGTACATTCTGATGGAGAAAATTGTATTAGGTTCCACAAAACCTTACGGAACAATAGGTTGCATTCATTGTATACCTTTGAATCTTCATGGCTGTTATGGGTTATAATATCATTAATTCTGTCATCTGCATTCATTAGCATTTTATGGTTTGCAAGTGGACATGACAAAAATGATGACTCTAACAAGAATTAAGAGAAGTTGGGCTTATTGTGTTAAGAATTCTAACATGATTTTCCTGCTTGGTATGTAGGAATTTGTTAAACCAACATATTTAGAATTATGATGCAGATGTTGATAGTGTCTGAATAACAATCTTGATCTTTACTTTTCAAGTGAAAAATACCTGAGTTTCAGGAAATGTATATACCCAGTATATATGTTTCTGTTTGTGTGTGTCCCATTATTTAAATAGGTGTATATATCTGTGCGTTGTATGTATTTTAACAGTTAAATTTTTCAAGACTTCATATGGCAATCATTTGTGACCTAATAATATTTATGATAATGTTTTGCTTGTGTTTTTTGACATTTGATTGTTTAGTTTTAGACTCATATCTGTATGTCAAAAGGCTAAATTTTTGGCCCTCTGACAGTTTTTTCTGTGCTACCTTTCTCCCTTAATATTCTTCCCCAAGGCTCCCAGAATCCGTGCTTTGTGTACAAGGCTAATGCTAATTCTTTGAGTTGATAGTTAATATTGCTCTGAAATGATAGCCAATTTGTGGCCAGTAGCTTATTTATAAAATGAGAGCATGGTACACTTAAATTGAAATTGTCATCTAATCCTTGATTTGAATTATTGTATAGTGCTAGTGAACTCACACAAATGAAAAAAGACAGTATCAGGGCATTTTTAATAAGGATACAAGTATTGCTTAGGGCAGCCAAGTGCATGGACATGTGTGGACCTCTGGTAGGACCGGAACTAGCTAGGAAAAGGGACACGCAGTCAGGGAAGAGTGTCAGCTCCTCTCCCCATCCTATTCCGCTCCTCTTCCTCCCTCCTCTCCCTCTCCCCTTCTCTCCTTCCTCCTCTCCCTTTTCCCGTCTCCCTCCCTCTGCCCACCCCCTGCAGCGCCTGTACCAGGCCTGTTCTCTTTGTGTGCTGTGCGTGCTACTTCTGTAGACTGGCTTTCTCTGCTTCTCTGTGCCCGACACAGATGTTGCAGGCAGGCACTAAGTTGAAGCAGATACTAGAAATGGATAACAATTCTGGAATCCAGTTTCTTATGGACAAAATGGAACAAGCTCACTTGGACCAGGTGTTGGTCTCTGGTTCTGTAAATTCCAGCCAGAGAGGCAGGGGGAGGGCCACATTGCTGGGGACAGCGGAGGGCAGCAGGAGTCGGAGGGGCGAGCAGGCCTCAGAAATGGGGTTTTGAGGACTGTGACATTTCACAAGGTGTCTTCTATTTCTAATTGCCTTATTCAGTAGTTCCCCCCTTTCAGTTTTGCCTTTCACTACTTCACTTACTCACAATCAGCCGTGGTCCCAAAATATCGAATGAGAAATTCCAGAAATAAAAATTCATAAGCTTTAAATTGCATGCCGTTCTGAGTATTGTTATAATTGCTCTATTTTATTATTGTTAATCTTTTAGTGTGTCTAATTGATAAATTAAACTTTATCATAGGTATGTATGTATAGGAAAAAATGTAGTATAGTTAGGGTTTGGTACTATATGGTTTTCTTAGGCACCCGGTGAGGGTCTTATATAGGAAAAATCATACTAATATAGGGTTTGCTACTATCTGTGGTTTTGGGCACCCACTAGGGGTCTTGAACATACTCCCCGCAGATAAAGGGGGACTATCGTAATACTGTTGGCTAAAAAGTCATCTTTGCAAAAAAAAAAAAAAGAAAGAAAAAGAAAAACAAATCTATATTTTTAACTGCCTAGGTTATCACAGATCTGAAACTTGATAAGTTTAAGATCAGCCCACCCTGTTGGGTTGCTGTTGCCTTAATTCTCATGTGAGGACTGAGCCGCTTACACAGACAGAAAAGGCTACAAGTGGGAATAACTTAAGATGTACTGTTTGCGCGCTGGGCAAGGAAACGAAGATGGAACAGCCACAGTCCACTGCCTTTTCTTTATTGTCTGATCTGCAGAATCCCCCTTGGCTCACTGTTGGGAGCTAATCTAGTCCCGCTGATGTAACGGAGCTATGACCCAGTGTTACGGCAGAGTTGGAAGGCTGATGCTGAGCCCGCAACCCCCTGTTCTATGATGGTCACCAAATCCATGAGTTCTCTCACTCCTAATTCTCTGAGTGTACTCATGTTAGGATCTGAGCATATTAAGATTTTCAGCTAAATATGTAAGTATTTCTGGGAGTAGTTAGGTGTAGTTAAAGGCAGAATCTATCAATAAGTATGTCAGAAACACCAATGTTTATTTATTCGTTTATATTACCCTTATTTCCAAAAGTAATTTGAAAATAATTTGACATCTTACAAAGAATCACAGAATAAAAGATTAAGCTTTATTTAAATTGATAAATGTAAGACAGAGATGAGTAAGTGCAGTAAGAAGCCTGAGGGCCCATCCCTTGCTTAGCAGCCAAAGTGAAGAAAAAGCACAACAGCGTGATTCATGATGCACAAGGTTTTCTGTATTTGTTTTGTTTTTTGTTTGTTTAAGTTGCTCAGGACTTCCACAGTCATTCCGGGAAATAGGGTCGACGTTGCGGATCCACAGATGATTTCGTTGTCCCAAGAGCTCACACTCTGGTGGGCGTGCCTCGTAGAGGCAAGGATCTTATTTTGGGAAGCAGAAATCTGGTTTTCTTCACTTGGTCTCTTCTATGTAGTTTCTATTATTTGAAATGTTCAATCTCATTAATACCTCTCTCGAAGACAGCTTAGTTACCTAGCCATAGAAGCTCATAAAAAAATAACAATGGCTACAAGTGGAAATAAAACACACTGTCCCCTTTCTACTGTAAGGCTCTTGGAGCTGGAAGAGGAGCATCACTTTCTCACGTTAGAGCTGGTCTTAGTTACGCCTCACAAGGAGCCACGGTCTGCGTATCATCTTCTGTTTGGTTCTTTCAGTAACCAAATTCTCTTTGAAGATTCGCCATGTGGTAAATTTAATTACCTAAAAGCAAGCAAGATACTATAGAAACCGTTGGGATTTTTAATCCAGATAATTTTCATGTTCTTACTGCTGTTTTCTAAACCTCAATTCTTACAGAGTTGAAATCATATAAAAGCCTCAGCAAACCTGGGGAAGACGGACGGTGAGGCTGCCCGTGTGTTGGTGTGTGTAGCACGATTCGTGTCAAACTTCCCACAGTCCTGAGTGGAAACCATTACCCCACTTTTCACATTCAGAAACAGGGGAGCAGAGAGATTAAGAAATGTGGCTGAAGTCCTACAGGTCATAAATAACATAGTAGAAATTCGAAAACGGGCAGACTGATTCTAGAACTTAAGTACCTAACCACTGTCATGTGGAGTGATTGTGGAGAAGGATATGGAATTGACAGCCAAACATAACTTTGAGAAAGGTACTAGCAGTTAGCATTGGGGCAAAACAAAACATCGCTAAGCCGAAGTTTCTACATTTGTATAATGGTATAACAATACATGTAATTTTTTTTAGAATGCAGTAGGCGTTATAGATAATGTATATCTTAATAAAATAGCTGCTACATAATAGGTACTCAGTAATTGGTGGCTATTCATTTATATGTACACTGTACATATACCTTGAGTTCCAGGTCTTTGTTAGCAATGGCACCACCCGACTTTCTCCTCTCTTGGTAGTTACTATCCAGAGTCACTAATAATCCTCTAAAGTCGTGGGGACCCCTAAAATTATCTGCCTTCATTCTAAGTAAAGATGACTATAGATCCCAGTATATTATCTGAAAAGAAATAGACAACTTATCGTAGTAAGAAATCCTTTACTTATAAGTTTATGAAACTTTGTGTCATTTTATTATCAGTAAAATTAAGTAAAGAATATGATCTTGACTCATCCCATCCTAGTCCATTCAGTTATCCAATTTGATATTGGATATAATATCCTTTATATACCTCAGTGTATAAAAAGAATCTCCCATTGCCAGTTTTCAGCTAGATTTGTCAGCAAAAGACTTTATTTTCATCTGTTTTCAAAAGGTGAAAAATAGGATTATTATAATTTGAATTGCAAGAATGTATTTTAAAGTAAAATATTATAATCTGGGTGCTGTAGAAGACAAGATCTAAATGTGTCTTGTTTTAAGCCTGTGTTACATTATTTAGCTTATTTTGGAAAAGATTATGAATCTATAGCCCACCTCTAGCAAACAGTAATTTGTGTGCCGGTCTGCTAATTAGTATGGTTACTTCCCATTTTGTTGATGAGGCTTAAATAAATGTCAAGGGTCCAGCCATGAAGCTCTCCCAATTAGGCGTCACATTTGTAGAAAGCAACCCTTTTCCCTTTTGTGCAGAGATGACAGTTCCAGCCGCAGCCCGGCCTAACAGGACTCCCGGGAGAGGATCCTCCGCTGGTTTTATTGAAAACAGGGCCGGCGGCGGCCGGTGAGAATACTGCCACTGGTCACGGTGCAGAACACTTTTAATCCTGACTCTGCACTCACCTTCCCTCGTGGGTTTTGTTTTAGAACATAATACTGAAGAATTAGTGAACAATATTTAGATCATTAAGTCTATCATCTGAAATTATGTTTAAAAATATTTACTTGTAAACATTTGTTAGAATTTTCCAAGCATAAGACATTCCTTCACGTAATACGAAAAATTTATATATATATCTAAAATACTGCTCCATTTTTAATAATATTAGCCATTCTTGGTTTACTCTAGCAACGATAATGTGTATCTGCATGAGACACACAGACACCAGCCACACTGGTGAGCGAGCACGAGAGCTCCGCTGTGTTAGAGGCGACATTAACAGATGGATGGCCCTAAGCAAGGCACAGTCACGGCAACAAAACCTCTGAAAGTAGAGGATTGAAGCTTTTTGTTGTTAAGCCCTATTAAAACCCTGGCACACATAGCACTTTTAACTATTGCCTGTCTGGGACAAACAGCAGCCTACTCGGATTTTCAACCTATCCAATTAATTATATAAAAGCAGCATGATAAAATATAAACGCAAAGTTATTTTTCATTTGTACTGTGATATAAAGCAGTGTAGTGTGCCTGTTGATAAATACACTTGGAATGTAGTGTGAGGACTTACCCAAATATAGTGTTTACTATCGAAATATGTTTAATAGTCGTAATTTCTATTAATAAGACCAAGCACTATTAAACTAGGAGACATTTATTCTCATTTTTAATATAGTCACATACAGACTGTTTGAGATTGAAATAGTTATCTTTTGAATGCACAAATAAGAAAGGTGTTTTCACCATAAAATAGGATCTATGTGATTTTCCATTCGTATCCATTATGCAAGGTTAAGAGCACACTTAATGAAACTGCTCTTTTTAGTCTTTGTATATTTAATGGCTTATAAATCAAATTCTCATGGATTTTTGGAATATAGCACAACAGCTATGACTTCATTTTATAATTGATGAGTAATATATTTTCATCTTTAAAAATATGCTCAGAAGTTATATGTGCTTTTCTGCATGCAGAGACTTGTCAGGAAGGCATTTCAGAACCTTGTTTTGGTTGAATAGAGAATAAGAGAAATTCCAGTGTGTTGGTATCTTTGAAAAAATATGAGCAGTCCGATAGTTTGTCTTACAGATAATAAATCTCATATTTTAAAATGAAGATGAAATTAAGTTTCTGTGAAACTTAAAAGATAACTTAGATTCTCTTAAATTACTTAGTTCCTAAGCTTTATAAACCATGGGATGTCTATTAGGATGTGGTTTATAGTATTGTACAGTGACACTTTCCTTCATAGGAATTCACTCAACTCTGGTAATGAATGAGTGGTAATTAAAGGTAGTGTTTCTTGCTCAGGTGACAGTAGATTTCAGAAAATGGTTCACTTGTTAGGATCTTTGTACAAATTACAGTCCATTGAACAGTCTGCTTTATTGGTCAGGCGAGAAATGTCATATCATTATTTACAGAGGGAAGTAGCCACTTGCTTTTGACAAAGAAGAAAGTGATTATAAATCAAAAGATGAGAAATATAATTGTGACCTGATGGGGGAAGATAATGGGAAAAAATATTTTGTAAATTAAATTTTACAAAATAATACAAATAAGTTTAGCCAAATTATGATAGAACAATATTAACTGTATATTTTTAGCACTCCATTTGGCTCAATATTTAGAACACTATTATTATCAAGCTTAAAATGTTAGATTAAAGTGATAAGGTAATCTCTTAGAAGGTTTCAAATGACAAAACTCTTGAAATAAGCGAGCAAACTTCCTTTAACAGACACTTACAAGAAATTTTGCCTAAATGAAAACACATTTTAGCAGTCTCCATGCCAGTGTCGGGTGTTTCATATAGATTGTATGTAGTCTAATATTAATGTCAATAACTATATTATAAAGTTGATCTTTTCAGTACACTTTGAAAAATATGGATATACTGTTAATTTGAAAGAGTTATTTTCTCTTTTGTTCCTCTATCAAAATATTAATTTCCAACATGTCAAATTTGATTATAATTAAATGTTTATCAGTTGTGGATTACAATAGTGCCCTCTAGTGGACATTCTATAGTACTTTCCTTAAAAGAAGATAACAGCAAACAAAACTCAGAGCACCTTTCAGAGTAGTCTCTTTTAGAAACACAGTAGAATAGACATGGAGATGCTTATGTTGTCATAACATTATTCAAGAATATTATTCTATACAAGGAATAATTCAAGACCAAATCCTTTCAGTAACTGGCTGGGACTTCATTTTTAAAATGTTTAGCTCTGCTGAACAATACTTAGTATATTAAAAAGATATAGTGGAAGATAATCATACTTACGTAAACATGTTCAGTATAATATTTTGAGGTATTTTAAGGATGACATATATCTTTTTAATGTTATAATTTTACTCTTCAGATATATTGCCATGTCATTTATTACAAAGTTTTGAAACAAAAACAAAGGTACTCAATTTTTCCATCTAGTAAATCTAATGGATATATTACCACTCTAGACTCGACACCAGTAATCACATCACTAATATTTTTCCTCACTGTTTTCTCTCGTGTTTAACTGTGTAAAAGTTTTTCCTGTTTTACCTTTTTAATTTGTAAGGGTTTTGATTAAATTAACAATAGTTCTTTATTCCAAAAGTACCTAATTTTTGTAGACAAATTCTTATTTTTTTCCGCAGGTGTCTTAGGATATAGAAAGGACAATTTTCCTCTGATTGTGTATATAGAACTGCTTTAAAACTTTGTCACAGATGAGTGTTGGTGTTGAGGAAAGGAAAAGCCAGTCTTGTCTTTGTAGCATCTGCTTCTGCCGCCTATTAGTATCGCCCCAGGGAAAGAAATTGCCAGAAATGTCATAGATGTATGACTGTAGGAATATAATAGGATCTTACTATAATTTGAGCTGGATTTATATTTACTACACATTGTTATATTTCCTAATATGTATATAACACAAAACTTCTTGAGGTCTATTGAAACATTAAGTTCCATGGTTTTGTGACATGGTCCTACTCCTGTGCCTTTCTGTGTACACTTTTTACATCTTTTTCTTCCATATAAAACACCTTGCCTTCTTATCTTTGCCGGCCTATTCACCTCCTTTCATTCAATGTCTAGCTGTAGGGTCAGCGCCCCTGGAAGAGTGTCTTCTCTAGTGAGCTTCATTCCGTGTTGATGACCTTTCTTCTTCATTGATGTAGTTGCTTTTCACATTCTTAGCAAGCATCCTTTGTCAAATGAATGTCCATTTCATGATTATATACATAAACTGCATAAAGTACACTAGATGTTCACATTTTACATTTTCATGGGAGCAAAGTTTTGTAATTACGTGTATTTAGACCCTAGTAGGTGTCTGATTGAGCATGTGTGACATCTAGTTCCCCATGTTATTTTAGTTCTTTGTATTAGTGATAAAGCTATTTAGTTTTCTTATGATGTGTTTTACATGAAAAAATGAACCCTTATTTTATATAGTGCTGCCTCCTAGGAGCATTGCTAATTTGCATACTCCCCACATAACCTTTGTTAATGTAGCTGGCGCAGGGTCCGTACACTTAAAATTTCTGTGCCTTCTCCTTTGATCCCAGATTTTACCATTGCTTATAGTACGTAATTACAATTCTATATTGCTAATATTAGTAGTCTGTTGACTGGACCCACTTTTCCATTATTAGGAATATTTACAGTTTAATATCACCTTAATTATGATCGGTATTAATGGTTTTTCCTGTAAGTTTCTATGATCAAAAAGATTAAATTTGATTATATTCACACCATGAGCACTAAGAAGTTTTTTTATCAATAACTTGTATTATATTTAATATTTTGACATTTTTCAACCTATATTTTTTAAATGTCTTGAGCAGAAGGACTGCCTTTCATAGGAATGGGCCTCCCAGGGTGGACGGCGGTAGCCCGCGGTAAATGGGTGGAAGGTGTTGCAGCGAAGGGACAGTGAGCCGTGAGGGAAAGCCACAGCGGCCGCCCCCTTATTTCCAGGGAGTGCACGGTGGCCGCATGCAGCAGGTTCTCCGTGAGCATTTGTGGATTACATGGCTCTGTTGCTCTTCAGTATTTGGACCTGCGAGTCCAGGTCCAGCCCTGGCCTGGCTCCCCCACCAGCTCTCCAAAGCCCCCCACGGATTCAACTTCCTGGTCTTTTGCCTTCTTAGTATGTGTCTGCCATCTAGTGATCAAAAGGGTAACTGCAGTTGTAAGGGACCCCTTAAACAGTTCCGTGCCCCAACACGGGTTCTAGTCCACAGTGCACCAAACGTCATCTTCCATTGCCTTACGGTTTTCCACCTGTGTACGTGCTCTGCTGTCTCTTTCCTCTGTGTTTCATAGTTGTCCCCGTAGAGGTCTTTTACCTCCTTAGTGAAAGGTATTCCTAGGTACTTTATTTTCTTTGTTGCTATGGTGAAGGGTATTGAGTCTTTGATTTGGTTCTCAGTTTGACTGTTAGTGGTGTATATGAATGCCTCCGATTTGTGTGTATTGATTTTGTATCCTGAGACTTTACTGAACTCATTTATCAGTTCCAGGAGTCTCTTGGTTGAATCCTTGGGGTTTTCTAGATATAATACCCTATCATCTGCAAAGAGTGATGCCTGATTGCTCTCGCAGGGACTTCCAGCACTGTGTTGAATAGCATTGGGGACAGTGGGCAGCCTTGTGTGGTTCCAGTTCTAAGTGGGAAGGCTTTCAGTCTTTCCCTGCTCAGTGTGATGTTGGCTGTGGGTTTGTCATATATGGCTTGTCTCCCGCGGTGACTTTGCACCAACTTGGGGCAGGTGCAAGGCAGGGGCAAGGCAGGACGTCCTCCTGGGGGACTGACCCCACCTCCCTTGCTCTACTCTCTAGTGATGGTCTCGCACTCTCCAGATTTCACGATCCTATCTCTCGCTCACCTTGTCTTTTTCCTGCTTTTTGTGTCCCCCGCCGATTCTCCCTGATTCACTGCGCTGTTCTTGCGGGGGAGCAATCCACTCACTTGCAGCAGACTGAGATCCACGCCTCCCTCGCTGGGAGCAGGAATCCGGGAGGTCACCTCCACTCTGCCATGTTTTCCTTCACTCTCACTGTTCATTTATTAATAAAATTCACTATACAGACTTATTGTAAACTGCTAATGCCTATTTATTTTCAATTTGTTTTTCTAGGCCCGCTTAAAAAGACCTCTTAAGAGCCTCGATGGTGCTCTGAATAATGAGGATGATGATGACAGTGAAAGAGCAAGCAAGTACGTGACAGAGTTGGGTATCCTACCTGGTATGGTGCACTGGCAGGAGTGTAGGTTGTTAGGGAGATTGCAAAGAATGTGCCCTTCGAACTCAGATTGTGCTTCCTTGGGAGGCCGTGGGGGGTGTCTTGGGACAGGGAAGCAAGAGGGACCTGAACTATCTTGCTCTGGGAAAGTGGTAACGGTTCCAGAGCTCTCGGGGATAGTGTTGAAGGAAACAGAAGCCCACCCAGGTTCGGCTCTTGCCCTCAGACTAAAGAGGGGAGGTTGAGGATCAGGAACAGGGAGGAGACTCAAGTCCATGGTGACAACAGGAGAGGAATATTTAGTAAACAGTGTTTAATTTTAATATAAGGGAAATAATACATATTTAACAATCTTAAGATACATGGGGATGACAAAATGGATTTTTTCCTGCATTAAGTATTTCTGTATGTAAGGGAATGTGCCTTCTTGTCTAACGGGAAACCATATAAAATATTGAAAGTGAACTTGGGCTACAGCAAACTTTCCAAGTGTTCACTCTAATATTCCTAAAGTAATAGTCCCAAATTCCACAGAGTTAGACTGCGTTAAAAGTCCTACTGCTAACTTCAGATTGATGAGGTATAATAAACGTTTTGCTTGTTCTTATTGCATGTACTTAAATTGTCCAGTAATCAAATTGATATGTACATCACTTTAAAGAATTTTATAATGAACCAATTATCAATTTTGTTCTTTGCCAGTGAAATATCACTTTGATTTTAAAACTCTCATTAATTGAATGTAATTGGTACTATACTCCTGACCTGCAGCACATGTGGTTGTGTGTCTACTACTGTGTGTGTTTCAGGCTGTCTTCGGAAGATGGCGAAGAAGCTTCTGCTTATTTTTATGAAAGTGACGACTCTGTTGAAACCAGAGCGAAGACGCCGTACCCGGGCGAGATGGACTTGCTGGGCGAGATCCTGGATACCCTGAGCACACACAGCTCCGACCAGGGAAAGCTGGCGGCTGCCAAGAGCTTGGATTTTTTTAGATCAATGGATGATATTGATTACAAACCTACGGTTAGTTGATTTTTCCACTTAAAACATTCTTGTCCTTGCTGTGATTTCCTGATCTTATACTCTTAAAATTTGGTAGAAATAGTTGACTTCTAAATAGTTAAATGTGAAAACATTTGAAACATGGTAAAATTTAATCACTAAAGAATTATTTCTAGTAATAAAATCCTACTATTTTTTCTCTGTCACCTATTTCTGGTGGTTACTGATGTTTATCGAAATTCTTTTGTTAGGCAGAAATGTGTTTTTGCAATCTAGTTTTACAGTCGTCTTCTCTGGGTAAATTTTTAAACGTGAAAGCAGTCCACTTTTTTGTCTTTACTTCCTGAGTGCAAAAAAATTTTTAACATATGCATTCATTTAGGTCATTTTTTCCCATTGTAGTACTTCAAAAATGAGTATTTTAAACAAATTAAACTAAATGCTTTAGAAACAGGAAATGCAGAAGTGTGAGTAATGGCAATGTTGTTCTGATTGATTGGCAGCGACTCCAGAACTTGCCATTAGTAATACAACCTCGTTTGGATTTGGAAGGCGACAACTGCAAGGACCTGAAAACCAAAGTCTGTCCCTGTTAACAGAGCTCTGGGGGGGACTTCAACAAGTTCCCCGCCTTGAAGTGTTGACTTCAAAGTGGAAAACAAAAATTGCTAAATTAATGCTTACTGAAAGTTTTCTGTATTTGTTGTTTCTTCTTTTAGAATAAATCCAACGCTCCCAGTGAGAACAACCTGGCTCTCCTTGGCGGTGGCTCTGGGGACCAGGCCGAGTGGAACCTGGGGCAGGACGACAGCGCCCTGCACGGCAAGCACCTCCCTCCGTCCCCCAGGAAGCGAGTCTCCTCCAGTGGGTTGACTGACGCCCTGTTCATCCTGAGAGAGGAAACCAGTGAGAAGCAACGTGGTGCGGACAGCGGGGGTGGCCCTGCGGTGACGGGGACGGCAGAGCCGGCTGCAGCTGCAGGGGTGGATCTCCAGCTCGCGGCCCCGGAGGTTTCCCAAACTGACGGAGGAAAAACAGAAAAGCAGGCAACACTACGTCCGATTCCAGAGGATCTGCTTAGCCCCAGCCCTGGGCGGCATCCGTCTACTTTCGTTCCTTGGGAAAAAGAAGGGAAAGGAGCCCCAGAGAGATCAGGCGCTGGCGGGCTGCTGCACGAGGTCGTGTCGCTGTGTCGGATGACGTCCGACTTCCAGCAGGGCCTGAGCATCGCCGAGGACAACGCAGGTGGACACCAAGCTTAGGTCTGGAGACACTCTGGGATTCTATGTCATCTGAATAATAAACAGAACTACTCGTAGGAATGACAACAACTCTTACTACTATTTAATTTTTTTCCATGGGGAACATGTATTTCCCCCACTTGTGTTCATTTCATGGATATGTGTTATCTATTGATTTTTAAATATAAAGCAAATTATTCTACTGTGCTCTTAAATCAGGTACTAGTATTATGTGTATGTTGAACCTGTGATCTCCCAGCATTTGGTGCTTACTGCCACTCACCTTAGTTAACTAAGTCTGCAGACGTCACCTGTGCACATGACCAGTCGCTACTGTACTGATCTGGTTGAGCATGAACTGATCAAAGTATCAAAACTAGCCTGAAACTGTTAACCCACTAATTGCCTTAATCTTAAAGCTGTATTAAGCATACTTATATAATTTATGAAATTATGTGTAAAGTTTGAAGGATAAGTTATTGGTGTTCAGAGCAATAATGACATTTTCTATTCATCAAATCAAGGTTAAAATTCATTTTTTTCAAGATTAAAAAGCTCTTTTATAGAAATACTTAATTTGCTTATTTAAGGGCATTGTAGCCATGTTTCCCAAAAAATATAAAGGTCTACACTTACCTTGTATTCAGTGAAATATATGAAGTGCTGAATCCTAATGTGAAGTTAACAACTTCTGTTTACAAGCGAGACAGTTTCCAGTCTCTGTCTGCCTTTGCTGCCGGGGTCCACCCTACGAAAGCCAAATGCAACGTCAACTGTCCTGATAAAAATCTTTTTTTTTCTTAACTAATAATTCTCTATCAAAATATTTCATATCATCATCTCAAATTTACTTTTTAAAAATACTTGACTTTGTAATAATTGACTCACAGGAAAAAGACAAAGATATAGTACCCAGAGTTCCCACCAGTCACCGTTATTTCTCTATTGTTAACATTGTGCGCCACAATGAATGAACCAATATTGAGGACAGTCAGTGTGTCCTTCCCCAGTGGCTGTCTCCTGTCCCAGGACCCTGTGCAGGACACCGCAGTACGTTACCGGGCCTGTTTCCTCAGGCTGCTCCTGGTTGTGGCAGTTTCTCAGACCGTCCTGGACTGGATTCATCTGAGCAGGAATCATGTGCTGATGACTTCATGATAGACTAGACTGACAGGTAGAATCAGGGAAAAACCACTGACGTTATAGTTAATTTGTTGTTACAGGTTCAGAATATCTACTCTATACATCCCCCCATCTTTTTTTTTTAAATTGTCTTTTTAGAAAAGAAGTTTGAGAAACTATATTCTGAAATATTTGCTGAAAGAATATAATTTCATTTAAAATCCTAGAAGGGGGTTTTGTTAAAAACATTGCTTAAAAATATTTATTAAGGTCAGTCTTTAAATTATTTAAAGAAAATGACCAAGTTTTTTAAAATCTAGTTTTCAGGGTCTAAATGAATATCTTTTATTTGAGACAATTATTCATTCTTGATTATGAAGAAAGAGGAATCTGGTTTTTCTTATAAGGATAGACTCTGTATATATTAAGTAAAAAAGTGTGTAATCCTTTTTTTTTTTTTACACAGAAGACAAAGTTCTTGTCAAATTTTGCTTTTATGTGATCATTACACAATTCCAACCTACCTTACTGAAGTATTTAATGGAAGTAGCCCACGTATCAAAAGAACTGTTTTAAACGAGAAGGAAAAAAGGTTGCTCTGGTTGTTAATCTGCTTGGCAAATATTCTTCATAATTTGTGCAAAGAATGTAAAGCCACCTTTTAAGATGAATTTGGAAATGTGAAGTGGGTTTTTTATTTTCAGAACTCACACTCTGAAGAACGAGATAACCGTTGAGTGTAGCGTAGGCCAGATTTGAGGCTTCGTCCATTTACATAATAAACATTGTGGCCTCAGAAATCTGAATTCTTTTTGTATCTTTGCCACCTCACAAGATGTCTGGCTGTAATGCTGTGCTGGTTGAGGATATTTACCCATTCACAAATAACAGAATCCTCTCAAGGTACTTTACAGTGATTTGTGCCTTATTTTAACATGCAAAATTGGCTGTTTTATTCCATGTTAAAAACAAAAGCAAAAATAAAAACTCTACATATTATTCTTGAAAAAAATCCAGACTACTAGTAGCAAGTATTAATAATTCAAATCATTACAATTTTGAGTATTCAAAGACTTCTCTCAAACCAGACTTCCCAGGACTATGGTGGGCAGAGTGAGCATGAAGGGAAATGAGGGTGAGTTCTGAAATAAATGAAAGTGTTGTCTTATTTTCTGCAATGCCTGTAACTAAACCAAATATTTAAAAGGTCCTCTGCTGTTTGAAATTAATTTTCAAGGAAGTAATAGCTATTGTACAGCAGAATTGTCTGAACTCCTAAGACGTTTGCCTTTGCTACAGAGTCTTTTGTGTGGCCTCGAACCCGAGTCCCGACTCTCACTGTTGTCCTTGTGCCCTTAGATGCTGCATCCTGGGCAGCTCCGGGGGGTGAGGAAGGGGTGTGTGACCTTAGGAGCTAGTGTCTTGTTGAGTGAAAATGTTGCTAAGTGGTATATTTTGATAGTTGCCTATTTTGGCACATATTACTAGAATGGTACCAAATACAGCATGGTTATTTTCTTGATTAGAAATTACTTACTCATTCACTTAGACAATACTTACTTTTTGTGCCAGTCACATACAAGATACAGTCACTGAGGATGAACAGAAGTAAAATAATTGACAATAGTCTTTGCTCTGAAGGAACCAATTACAGGAAAAGGAACTGCCAATCTGTTAATAACAACAATAGCACCAACAGTATACTTTGCTTAGAAGTTATTAGCCCAAGATTCTGACACTGAAAAAAAAGTTTGTTTTTATGACTGCTTAACTGAAAGCATACTCTAAGAATGGAAACATAGCACCCTTTCTATTGTGTCAACTTTCTCAATTATTATGCTAAGTACAACAATGCTGCTAAGATACCCACTTTTGAAGGACAGATTCAGACACTCTTAGATGCTGCTGAGTGTCTGTATCTGAAAATCTGCCGGATACCCGGACAGCACCGGGCTCTCTGTAAGGGGACGAGGCTCCTTTCAACACGCACGGAGGAATAAAACTGAGGGTGTGGACGCAGGTCAATGGGAATCCAGTTTTTACTGCTTTTGATTTTGATGACATCATACTCTAGAAACAGTCACTCCCCTTTAAGTTAAAACTGTCTATGACAGTGTTGTTATTAGGACTCTGTGTTACATATCCTAACAGTAGGACCCAGGACAGACAGTGAATCAGTTGTTTCTTAAATAAGGTGAAGGAGAGACTCCTGATCAAGCGGAGAAAACTGTGACTATTCTTACAATCAGCAAACCTTCATTCTCTTCTAGAATATTTGGATTTTCAGGAAAGGATTGATTATTTTGATAAGTAAATTTTCTAACATGAATTCCATTTTGCTTGGTATGCATAAAAGCCCTGATTCTGAGAAGGTATTTGTAACTCCGAATATTTAAGAATATAAAATGAATTCCCCAATCTAATTTTCTCTGAGCACTTCTCAGTGTGAGAAATAGTTTTGCAAACTGTGTGTCAGTCTGAGTGTGTTTCCTCTGCCCAGGCCAGGGATACTGTCAGTGTGTGTTTCTTAAAGCTTACGTAAGAGGCAGAATGGTTTTGAGCAAACCAGTTAACCTTATGATTTAGTGAAGAAATAAGGAATTATGTAGAGGCATTTTATTTTGAAAATAATAGGATTTCGTGCAATATTTTTTCTTTATGTAATTTAGTTCCTGTAAGTACGCACATCTGCTTGCCTAGCAGGTGCCTTAAGGTCATGTTTTTCAGTATTTGCGTAAAACTGTATGTAGCAATGTTCTTTGTGATTTTAGAAAAAATATATTCTCTATATTGTAGGCTGGAGAAATTTTTCTGTTTATTTAAAGTAATTATGGATATTGGTTACTGTATCATAGCTAGCTGCCTCAGCAACAGTGAATATGCAATAAGAAAATCCTGCACCTTAGTGGTGACAATACTGTTACTTTACAGGAAATGTATATGGTACAAATTGCTGATGCTACGCATGTACACGTGACAGATAGTTCTGCACCACAGAAGTCGAAACGGCGTTTGTAAGGTGATGACCACGTGTGTAGACTGTGATATCCTTTGTGATGAATCTTTGCTAAGATTTATAAAGGGCATTGCCAATACTTTTCGACTGTAAATTAAGTTAATTTTTTGTATGATGTACAGTTTGTTTAACCTTAGAGCTTCTATAGATTTCTACCTTTATTATACTTGAACGAGGCAGAGAAGCACTGTGGAAAAAACCTGTAGCTCTGGATGCAACAGACAAACATACCAAAAAAATAAAGCAAGGTACTGAACAGCAATGTCGACAGAATGCTTTACATCCGGAGAGCTATGTTTTTGTTCAAGCCACATTTTAGTTAAATGATGTGATTGAAGATATACAATTTTTTAATGTTAAAATGTTGCAAAAATCACGAATGATTACCTCTTTGATATGATGACCCTGTAAGTCTATTCATCTGTTGTTTCAGTTCTCACATGCGAGCCTTGTTGAGCTGCACTAACAAATATATCCTCTGCTTGATTATGACATTTAGGTCAAGACAAGATTAGAACACTGTGCATGTTAAATGCATCACCTGTCTAGTCACCACCCCCTTCCAGTAGTGTAAGTCCCATAAGGTTATTTCTGAGAACCATTCAACAATCGTACACCAAAAACGAGGCTTCTTGAATCTGTTACACTTCAGTGCTTTCAGCAGTGCCTATAACAGCAGCCAATACCAACTGCATGAGTTCTGTAACTTAAAATGCATAAAGCTTTTTTACATAAAAGCCACAAGCAGGGTTCAAAATTGAACTTTTCCAGAGCTTATTTCTTGTGCTTTAGAGGAAGAACTGTTTAGAAGGACTGAAACCCTGAGCTTTTTGCTCAACTTGGTAGCAGATACCTGTAAACACCGACTCAGCATTGAGGTTTGCTTCATTGTTCTCGCGTCCTTGAGGCTACAGTGTAAACCATCTCCAAAGCTGACTACTGTCGGGAAGGCATTGTGTATAAAAGTATTGCTTTGGGAATTTAAAAAAATATGCAAAAATAAATATTGGATGACTATTACCCTAAAGTACCCAACAATGCAGCTATGAAATAAAATTGGTCACAATCAAACTTTCTGCACGGTGGTGACTCTTCTTTTATAATTGAACAGCTATCCCGCACAGAGTCGGAGGGGGACAGCTGTAAGGATCCTACTGGCTCTATCTCCAAGCTTTGCCACTGCTGCAGTGTGAATTTAAGCCTCAGTTCTTACTGGCTGGCCTGCCTGAGATCTATCCATTGTTCTGTGCATAGTCAACATTTTCTTAGGCTATAAAAATCACAGAAGAATTGTCAAGTAGTTAGTTAGCATTGCACTAGTTATGTAAGAGCAGGACCGTCCAACTGTTCATTGACTTTCATTTAAGGCTTGAGGACAGAGAGAGATGAAATATGGTCAAGTGGATATGAACGTGCTTCCGGGACCACAAGGATGAACTTCTCATCCAAGACCTCTGATGTTTCCACCTAGAGCAAAGGTCTAAATTCCTATTGAAATAACACAACTTTTCTCTCTGGGTACAGAATTTCTGGGAATAATATGCTGAACTGTTGTCAGAGCTTTGCTGCTTCTATGCAAACAACAAGAACAAGGGTATTATCCCTGCAAGCCTAGAGTTCAGCTATCTTTTAGTGATTTGATTGTTAAAACTTTGCCTGCCAGCTTCGCTGGGGTTATCATCTCTCTGTGTCTCTGTATGGGAGCGAGGGTCATATCTTAATTTTTTAGCAGACATCTTTCCCAGTTTAAAAAGAAGACATGTCCCATAAAGTTAGTCACTGATGTGCAGTCTAGTTATAAACATTCCATTTCTAGGTTACTTTCTAGGAAGGTTGAGCAAAAGTCAACATTTCTGCTTATAGGTGGAAAACCATACCGTGCTCGTGGATCGGAACAATCAACATTGTTAAACTGTCTATACTACCCAAAGTGACCTACAGATTCAATGCAATCCCTATTAAATTACCAACATCATTTTTCACGGATATGGAAAAAATAATTTTATGCTTTGTATGGGACTAGAGAAGACTCCATTTAGCAAAAGCAATTTTAGGCAACAAAAACAAAATGGGAGGTATTAATTTACCAGACTTCAAACTATACTACAAGGCTGTGGTTATTAAAACCACTTGGTATTGGCATAAGTGCAGGGATACAGACCACTGGAACAGAACAGAAAAATCCAGATATAAAACCATCCTCATATAACCATCTACTCTTTGACAAAGCAGACAAAAACATACTCTGGGGAAAAGATTCCTTATTCAATAAATGGTGCTGGGAAACTGGATAGCCACATGTAGAAGACTAAAACAGGACCCACAGCTTTCACCTCTCACAAAAATCAACTCACAATGGATAACAGACTTAAACCTTAGGTGTGAAACTATTAGAATTCTAGAAGAAAATGTGGGAAAGACTCTTATAGACATTGGCCGAGGGTAAGAATTTATGAAGAAGACCCTAAAGGCAATCACAGCAACAACAAAAATAAATGAATAGGACCTGACCAAATTAAAAAGCTTCTGCACAGCCAAAGAAACTGGCAAGAGACCAGACAACCTACAGAATGGGAAAAAATTTTCACATACTACACATCCGATAAATGACTGGTAACTACAATCTATTTAGAATTCAAGATAATCAGCAAGAAAAAATCAAGCAACCCTATCAAAAAGTGGGCAAAGGACATGAACAGAAACTTTTCAAAAGAAGACAAAATAATGGCCCAAAAACCTATGAAAAAATGCTCAACATCTCTAATCATCAGGGAAATGCAAATCAAAACCACAATGAGATGTCACTTATCTCCAGTGAGAATTGCCTTTATCAAAAAGTCCCATAACAACAAATGTTGGCATGGATGAGGAGAGACAGGAACACTCATACACAGCTGGTGGGGCTGCAAACTTATGCAACCCCTGTGGAAAGCAATATGGAGATACCTCAAAGAGATACAAGTAGACCTACAATTTGATCCAGCAATCCCATTACTGGGCATCTACCCAAAAGAATGAGAGACATTCTATAAAAAAGACATCTGCACTTGAATGTTTATGGCAGCACAATTCACAACTGCAAAAATGTGGAAACAACTCAATTGCCTATCAATACATGAGTGGATTAATAAAATGTGGTATATGTATACCATGGAGTTCTACTCAGCCACAAAAAACAATGGTGATCTAGCACCTCTTGTATTATCCCGGATAGAGCTGGAACCCATTCTACTAAGTGAAGTATCCCAAGAATGGAAAAATAAGCACCACATATACTCACCATCAAATTGGTTTCACTGATCATCACCTAAGAGCACATTTAGGAATAACACTGATCGGGTGTCAGGCAGATGGAGGGGGAAGGGGCTGGGTGTATACACACACATAATGAGTGTGATGTGCACCATCTGGGGGATGGACACGCTTGAAGCTCTGACTGAGGGGGGACAAGGGCAACATACGTAACCTAAACATTTGCATCCCCATAATATGCTGAAATAAAAAAACAAAAAAACTAAAAATTCATGTCATTGAGCATATGCCCAAATATATATGCATATATTTTATTTATTTTAAAATCTGATTTATATTCTACTACAGTAGCATGTTATATGCATTCAAAACATGTACCAAATATAACCAATGACTGGGTAGAAAAACACATAAATGGAAGCCCCAGTGTTTTCTCCCCAGACCCCCCAGTCTTAGACTCATCCCCTTCAAGTGCACACACTTCACTTGGGGGTCTTGCCTTTAGAGAATGTCACCGTGTGACACTGAGTTATCAAAAAGCAGCCGGGAAGGAGGAGCTCGATCTTTCAGACTAGACAATCTGTTTTCCTCCTGTGTTCATTTCTGCCTAGGAAGTGTTTTGACCCGAAGTGATGCTTCACAAAGAATAATGCCTGTAAATGTAACCAACTTGAGATGATTTAGTTAAAAGATCAACTTCCTAAGTAGGTTCTTCCAATACTACTAGAGGTTACTTTTGTCACATGTACTGTTACAAAATGCAAAAAAAAAAAAATACTCGAAAAGGAGAACCACCACACTTCAATGTTCATTTTTTGCCACTGGATTATTTTTTTAAACCGCAAGTCATTCCCACGGCTTCCTCTGAATCCGTGACTGAAGGACAAAAGCCGACACCTCACAGCAGGGATACAACCAAACCTCTGACCACGTGTTTTCTATTTTTTTCCTGCACTTTCTCTGCAAACCGACGGCCGGCTAGGGTGCAAACTACAAGGCTGTTTCCAGGGTGCAAAGAGCAAAGAGCTGAGCCGACACCACTGGAGCTTTTCCCAGGAGACACTCGTCTCTGGAAGATGCTTTTGCTAATTATGAGGCTGAAAGTGCTGTCACGAAGCCACGGTTCTGTGGGCTGGGGTACGAGGACAGTGATGTCAATCGAACCACCGCGAATGTCTTTAAGGCGGTCACAGGAATCGTCCCCGCAGTGCCAGCGTCATCCCCGTTGCGAATTAACGTCTCCAGGTGTGGCAGGAACCAGGGAAGAACGATCATCCCGTCCTCGGTGTGCGGGTCCCCTTCTCACGGGGACGGGGACGCCCCTAGAGCAGCCTCTCCACGGCAGGGGCCGGCGCCAGGCTGCCCATCTCCACGCGGGGCCCGTCCCTCTCCTGCCGGCGGGGGCTGTAGGTCCCCTGCGTGGCTCTCCTGCTGGAGGCGGCCGAGGCGGCCACGGCCAGGAGCAGCAGCAGCAGCGAGACCAGGGTCGCCGAGCCCACGGCTGTGAAGACGCCCGAGAGCAGGCCGGCCGCCAGCTGCGGGTGGAAACGAGGGTGACGTGAATCCCGAGAAGGACAAACGCTCGAGACAACGGACTGCCCTGGAGTGAAACCCACCGGGGGGCCGGCACCACCCAGCGCTGCAGAAAGACCAAGGTACTGAGGACAAGTCCAAGCCCCTCTTCCCAGGTCATGGAAAACGCTCATGGATCTCGCAGCCAAGATCTGCATGCAGAAAACGTGGCACGACACGAGTATCTCCTGTGGTCACTCAGCGTGTCCACCCGAGAGCCTGAGATCACACGTGTGGCATCGGGGGCAAGAGACGAACCCGCACATTCATTCGCGAGATCGTTCTAGCTCTACGGCACTCTAGTATTCAGTCTCTGTCCTCCCTGGCCAAAAAATTCTGATTTGGGACTGAAGAAATGATTGTTTTATAGCCTTTTGAGTGAAAGGAAGCAAATTAAATTAGTTGTGTCGCGTGGGAAAGATCCTGAGACACAGGAGGGACCGAAGGCGGTTTCTGTAGTAATAACTGTGATTTGGATTCGATGTGACAGTTGAGTGAGCTCAACCCTGACCCCGGGCACCGGGCAGCTGCAGGTGGAGCCCGGCGGGAGGGGCCGGTTCCGGCTCTCAGCGTTGTTACCTGTGCACAGGGGTCTGCTCAGTGCTGATACAAGTGTCTGCAAAGCACTTCAGCAGACTCGAACCCTATCAATCAGCGCAGCAACCGGCAACATGAAACTAGGACCAAGTTGCACGGAAATATTAATATTAGTTAAAAAATTCAAATAGCGACTGCTTCCTGTTTTTTTCAAAGAAATGTTTCTGTCAGAGTGAAAGCAGGAGCCAACGATTTCACCTGCTCATTTAGCTTCCTCTGTGACCCGTCCCCATGTCACCAAACCAATCTGCTCTTGCAGATGAAATCTTTGCTCCTTTTAACATCCCAGGGAGTTTTAATATCTGTGTTACCCTTAGTCGTTTTGGTCCCTGTGCCTTGGTTTAAGTCATTGTACAACTAACATGAGACTGTAACGTCTTTACAGCGTTGTCTTGGACCTGCTCACTATGAGCCTCGCTCAGTGTGGTTCCTCAGTTTGCTTATTCATTCAGCGATACTGACTGGCCATTCACGGTGGGCACGTACTGAGCTAAGAAATAATAAGACAAAGATAACTCAAAGGCTCTGGGGACAGGAGACAAGGAGACATACAGACACACGCACATCTACAAGCATCACAGCACACTGTGAAGACGTGTAATGACTGTGTGTGTCATACGTGTATCGTACCGGGTGTAGGTGGAGTGGGATTGAAATGAGGCATGTGATTGTTCTTTAAAGGACTAGTGGACATTCAGGTATTCGAAGGAGGAAATTCCATTTGGATGAAACAATTTGAAATCTTAAAAAAAGGCAAGAGGATATAAAGCCTTTAGAATTGGGGGAAACTGTAAGAAACCTAGTGTGACCAAAGATATTGTCCGTGAATGTGCATATGTGAATCGGGAAAGGATTAAAAGAGTTTGTGAGAAATAAAACCATAAAGGAGATGACTCTTGTCAAGAAACTCGGATGCCGCACTCCAATTCAGACTCTGTCCCGTGGTCAGTGGGAGCCACTGAAGATGTTAGAGCAGGAGCATCACATGACAAGACCCAGTAACAGCGCAGAGGATGGGAGACAGTGAAGATGCGGGAGAAACTCGAGGTAGAAAAAGGGGAGTTTGTGTTATCGGTCATGATAGGAGATGACCTGGGTCTAAACGTAGCCAAGGAGCGAGAATGGAAGGAAGAGAACAGCCGAGAGAGATTCCCGGGCCAGAGCCGGCATCACTGATGCCAGACTGTGTGGGGTTGGGAGGAGCAGAGGACAGGCAGAGATGATGCCGTATTGGATGACCAGGGGAACTGGGGACGTCGGAGGGGAACAGTTTGTGTAGGAAGAGCGTAAGTTCAGTTTGGGGAAAGCTAGTTTCAGGTGCCCAGAAAACACTCAGGAACTTGGTACTTACTCAGGTAGTTAGAAATAATCACTACCCACCCCTCTCCACTTTCACATTACTACGGAAAATTCTGGGTCGTGACAACTGTTCATCCTCTGGTTACTGCAGACTTAGGAGTGACGCATGTAGAGTGTCATAGACCTCACTCAACAGTTCACCTCAGCTAGAGGACAAGCTCCCATCCGTACTGTGTGGTCCTGCTTTTGTGAGTAATTATGTCTTTTATCAATAAAAACAACTCTAGGCTGGGAAAAATGAACAGAGCCATAGACTTGGCCTTGAAAGGTCAAAAGTCTGGGACACACAAGGGCAGATGGAATCCGGCCAACAAAATCCCTTAGTGTCATCTAGGGACGTTTAGATCACACGCACTCTCGTTCTTAGATGTTGATTTAATCTTAATCTGTCCTGTAAATTGTGTCATCTTCGAAAGTGAATCAATGGCTGTTCTCCCGGAAGGGTTTGCTGGGGAGCGTCCACACCCACCGAGAGAAATCGCCTGCTTTTCTGAACTTTTCTGGGCCCTTCTCTTCCCCTTCGGCCTGAGACTGATCACGCGGGGGAAGCTGAGCCTCCCCTGCTGCACCTCAACCCGGCAGGAAGAGGGACTCTGGGGGCAGATCCTGCGTCCTCCTGAGTCCCACAGTTCTGGTTGGACCAGGGGACGGTTTCACATATCTTGTGAATTGGCGGAACCAAGACCCTCAATCTGCAGCTGCTTCACTGTCCTCAGAAGTGTGGGGAGGCCGGGCACGGTGGCTCACGCCTGCCATCCCAGCACTCTGGGAGGCCGAGGCGGGAGGATCGCTCAAGGTCAGGAGTTCGAGACCAGCCTGAGCAAGAGCGAGACCCCGTCTCTACTAAGAATAGAAAGAAATTATCTGGCCAACTAAAAATATACATAGAAAAAATTAGCCGGGCACGGTGGCGCATGCCTGTAGTCCCAGCTACTCGGGAGGCTGAGGCAGGAGGATCGCTTGAGCCCAGGAGTCGGAGGTTGCTGTGAGCTAGGCTGACGCCACGGCACTCACTCCAGCCCGGGTGACAGGGTGAGACTCTGTCTCAAAAAAAAAAAAAAAAGAAGTGTGGGGAGAAAGAAGACAGAGCAAATTCAAGGTCGGGACCCAGCCCCGTCCCTGCCACTCCCGGCTGGGTCGCGAAGAGGTTAAGGGCTCGGTTCGAGGCAGGGGCTTGGGACACTAGCAAGTCACTTCCCCTCTCAGAGACTCATCCTCCTCACCTACAAAGCCGAGTATTAGTATCTGCTTTACATTAAGACGCGACTAAATGAAACACAAGGAACGCAAAATACACAAAGCACAGCTTCTCGTAAGTTCTCCACACATAAAGATGTTAGTGGCCATTAACATGCCATTTATCATCATCCCTAACTCTATTTACTTACAAAGGATGAGCCAGGATTCCCTCAGGACCCTGCAGTGCGACCGAGGGAGCCAACCCACAAACCTCAATTGCAGGTCCCAGCCTCACGTCAAGTTTTTGATGAAACCGTCCCCCCGACTGTGTCAAACGGTCACTAAGCTCCAGAGGGAACCGCACGAGCCGGGTCTGAAATCGCCTCTTGAGGACACTTTGCTTTTGAATTCCCACGGCTGGAAGGATTTTTTTGCTCTGCTATTCTTCAATTATGCTTAAAATACACAGCATTGGGCTGGATCTTTTGATAATTGACACTATTGTGACACATGAGCTGACGGTGGATCCCTCCAGGTGCAATGAGATTTCAGGGCAGACCTGGTGGTTCTGTTTCCAACACTGAGCGTTCGAATAACCTTTTCCTGAAAGGATACCCCCCAAATTCATTGCAAATACCATGTGAAGGTTTTTTGCTAAAGAAACGATGATGTAATCTGTAGTCACTTATGTTCACATCTTTTTTAAATGTATATTTTATATGTGATTAATTTAAACTGTGATTACTTTGAACCCTGTATCTGCAGAATAAATAGGTGTCTCAGGTTTTCCCCCAAAAAAGTTTCATTCTGAAGGATCGATTGGGTCTGGCTGTAAAGGACCCAAGCGAGGTCAAGCCATGGTATTCTGAGGTGACACTGTCAAAACTTATTTTGAACCTTCTCACCTGACTAGTGCGTGCCAGAATATGCTAGAACCATACCTTAGTGCCTTTTATTTTTTAAATCCAGAAAAGAAATTGCATACTGCTTCTTCTGACAGGGGACTGGAAACGGCATGTACCTGCTGAACAGACAAGCAAGTTTGAGTCCAGTTTTGCCCCCTAAATATGCTAAATTTTACTCTACAGATGTTTTCCCATCTGCAAAATGGGGCCAGTAACTCTGGCGTCTCAGAACCAATCTGAGGACTGTGGCCGTCAGCGTACAAAGGGACCCTCCCCGCGCACAAGCTCAGAATGAGAACTGGGTTCCTGCTTTGCTCTTGTTAGAAACCCTCCCCTGGTTATTGTCTTGGTCCTGCTTGGAGTTCAGGACTCCTGCCACCCACAGCCCGCTCTTGCAAAATGTCATCTTTCAGCTGCACTTGGGAGGGACGAGGCTTCCCGGCACCCTCTCCCTGGAGCCGAGGGCACCGGCAGACGGGGCCGCGGTCTGGGCCCATCGGAATCGCCTGTCCCCTCATTAACTGATCGCTGAACCACTCATCCGATTCTGAAAACACAAAATGAGTTAGCTTGTCTGGAAAGAAAAAAGAAATGAGACAACTCTGTCTTTAGCCTCAGGATCTGCCCGTCATAATATTTAAGGCCGACGACAGCAGGTGGAAGATGTGAAAACACACAACACATCAGAAGCAGCCCTGGAAAAACGTGAAGCGTTGCAGGATTTCTTGGAAAACTGTACCTTGCATTTCCAAGTGAACAGAACTGAAACATTAGAGCTTCGGCTTACAGTAAGAAAATTCAAGAACTGATGCTGTTACCATCACCCTTTGGGTCCTTCTTTGTCTCGTGGCTAAATTTTATAAAATCAGCGGGAGAATGTTTGTGGTTAAAGCAGTGGCTGTATTTAGGGTGGAAAAGTGGCTCCTGGAGAGCACTGTGTTGGGGTGAATCAGCTCACGCCCTTCTTGGAATCCAGCTGTGTGTGTCGGTCGTGTAGAAATGTGTGCAGACAGTTGAAAACGGGAAGTCACGACGTTTGAATGTGACAGTTGGTTACAGGTTATGTTCCGGCCTCACCATTCGAGCTTCGGGAACTAGCTGTGCGTGTGTGTTCCGTGTTACACGCGTCATCGCGGAAGACCATCATGTACGATTATGAGAATTAGTGATTGATGGAAAAACTCACTTCAAATACGTTGTTTTTAAAGTGCTAGTTAGAACATTTTCCGTCTGCTTATCTAAAGCAAAATAAAGACATCTCTTTCATGCTCGTCCTCCGATTGTTTTTAAATGAGAGGAAGAGTCTGTGTTTGGGACTTCAGAGAGTTCCTGCGAATCTCTGTGGTGACAAGCAGGTCCCCCATGTGGTGGACGGCCACAGCCTCCCCCACGGACTGTGTCCTTGAACTACGTCCTGTCAGTGAATTGCTAGAAACAGCCGTTTCCATAGTAATATTGAATATGTGCCAAAACTCTGTTTTTAAAATTAATATTGCTCCAGCAGCCAATTCTCACCCATAAACACACTGTCCACTTCGTAGTTATGGGGGGATAAGGCAGTAAAGAGCCCGAAGAGAGGACGTGGGAGGTGGCAGAGGAGGGTACACGTCAGCCAGACGACCCCTTTACGGAACGAGAAGAAATGATGTGATCGGAGACCACCACCCCCTTCCCTCCGGGCGACAGGGCACAGGGGCGGGAGGGCCCTGCATGTGCCGGATGTCACCCTCCCCTGCGCTGCCGCGTCCCTGCATCTCGCTGCTCTGCTCCCCCCAGAGACGGACACACACACCCCCAGCATCGAGAGGACAAAGCCACGGTGAGCTCCAGCCCCCCAGGGCGGAGAGGCAGCATCGGGCAGGGCTGCGGTCCCTCCTGGGAAAGGGGGAACCCGACAGGAGTCATTCCCGTCGCTCCCGCTGCACAGCTGCAGTTTCTCCCGGCTGTGCTGGGGGAGGGTCCTCCTGGCAGCCGGGGAGCACAGGGCAGGCAGAGCCGGGACAGGCGGGGAGCCCCAGCCCAGAGGCTTCGTCCTGGGACCTTCCGTGCGATTTCCACGCCAGGCCCTGCTGGAGAGGCCGGAGTAGCTACTGCGGACATTTCCTGTGGACGCACAGGACACACACGAGAGAAACGAACTGGTCTCACATCGGGATGTGTATTTGGAATTCTGGCTTCAGTTTGAACGATCGGACTCTCATGCATCAGCCCGAGCATGGCCTGTTCCGTCTCGTAAGAAAGAATTCAACTTCAGTTAGGGAAAGAGCTCAGTTGCACTGACATTTGAGATGCGCTGTGACCTTGGTCATAAAGGGACACATTTATTCCCGCATTCAGTTAGTAATCACTGAGCACGTGCTCCGTGTGAGCACCTTGCTAGCTAGAACACGCTGGTGGCCCGAGTCCCTGCCCCTGCCTGTTTGGGCTCCGGGTCCCGAGGAGCCAGGGTCGGGCAACTGCCCTGAGAGTTCACGGCCTCCTTCCTACTTAGGACACTGGATTTGGGGCAGAAGTACAGATACAGCTGGAAGTTTGGAGACAGTGACTTTATACTTTTCTCTCTGTAAGCAGGTGGTTTATGTGACATTGTTTTCCTTGGAACACAGGCCTTCGGAATAACAATTCTCTCTCTTTGTCTCATATAAGAAGCAAGTCCCAGCAGCCCAAACTCAGATTTCATTATTGCAAATTTACTGTTTACAGATAACAGTTACCCATGTCTGACCCTGTGTCAGGGGTTTGCAGATGTTTCACACACAGAAACCAATTTACTTCTAATGACCCAGCAAGGTAGGTGCTATTATTTCCCGTCACCTTCCTGGGGGGACGTCCGCGCCCACCTTTGTAATTGCAATCCGCTTTAATTCTCCCAAGCGCAGAGCACCGCGGGGCGTCTACCTGGTTCACGTGTCCCCCCATAGTGTGGCTCCAGACATGCATGTGGCAGCTCGGGGACCACGGGACGGGGAGCCGAGGGGGCCTGAGGACAGCCGAGTGGGATCCCTTTTTTTGAAATCAATCACAAACAATCTGTTTGTTTCCACCTTGTCCTGCCCCTTGTATCCAGGATGGAAACGTCATCAGGTGACACAACCAGGGGCTAATGAGGATTAAAAAATAAAGATAAAAAATCAGCAGCAGCAGCCGCTGTCACTTTCCACACATGCCTTGTTCTTTTTGTCTCTGTTAGGGCAACGGCCGGACGTTCTCTCTGCCTGTCTCTGTCTCAGAGAAGCTGGTGGATACTCGTGCCTCGCTGTCTCCTCTTCCTGCCTGTATTTCATGTCAGGATACAGCGGCCGCCAGCTCACGACTCTGCATCCCGCAGCACCGCGGGCGGCCGACACGGCTCTCAGTCCAGATTCCTCCAGGTCCTCGTCACTCAGCGCCCGTTCATGGCCGATCCCCCCCGGCCGCCCACATTCGGCTCTTCTGCACCCGCCGGCCACAGCCCTGGTCCCGGTCAGAGCCGTCCCCCGGGCCCCTAAACCGTCCTCCAGACACTGCTCCCCCAGAATGTGCATCCTCCGTCCCGCCCGACACAAAAGACCCTACTTATCTGACTTGGAAGCCCACGGAAAACAGCATCAAACCCAACCCTATCAAACACAAATTGCCAATATTTACGTCAATGCCCGTCATTAGTGAGTCCCCATTTCCTCGAGAGGCTCCTGCCAGGGGCACCCCGTGTCCCAGCCAGGCAGCTCTCGTGTCCCACAGGGATCCTCGGTCCCACCAAGCCACCATTCTCCATCCTGAAACGCGCCCTTGGTTCGATCCTATCTCCCCTCTTTCCAGAACACTCTCCAGGCGTTCCCTGCACCCTGCAAAGCCCCCCAGGGAAGCCGTGTGACTCTCCCCTCCCGAGTCCCCTGTGTGACACCCGGCACCGGTGGCTTTGGGAAGGGCCGTCACCAGGCCCGAGTGGTGGGATTGTGCCGAGAATGTGTCGCCACAGCTCACGGCGAATTAAGCAAATTCTACCCCCACCCCACGACTGCCAGGAAGGAGTATACGTTTCCTCTGGAACTTTCCAGTAATACGAAATGCAGTGCTGTGCACAAAGTGGCTGATCAATTCTCACTGACTCACACACTTGGAACGCTCATTGCTCCGATTAACGCATTATTAAATTCTTTATAGTCGGAAGAGTTCGGTACAGCCCGGAAAGCTTACCGGTGGTGCAATTCATTCACTCAATACATTTCCCTGAACGCCTTCGACCATCCAGACCGCGTATTAGGTCCTGGAGACACACCATTAAACGTCATAGTCATTGTCCTTTTTAAAAAACAAATTTGCTGTTTAGCAGTGTTGTGCTGGAGGTGGGCAGGAAGGACAGGCCGGGAGGAGGGAAGGTGCCTCGGGGCGGCCCCCACGTGTCCCAGCGGAAGCTGCCGGGTGCACGAGGGAAGGAAGCGTGTTCTAGGCAGAACACCGTGAGGGGGACGAGGGACGGGCCGGGCGTGCTGGGACATGTCCCTCTTGCCAGGGAAGCTTTACAGAGGGCACGTCCTTAGGGACAGTCACACACAGAGAAGTGGAATGGGAGGGGCAGCCACTGGCCAGAAGGTGTTCCCCCCCTGGGAATGAAAACCTGTGGCCACCACCGTTTGGACGTCCCCTCCCTCGGGAAGCAGAAGGCCAGACCTGCACGAGCAGCGTCACTGTCACGTGTCCTCACTGACGGGTCCTCCCTCGCCCGTGTGACCCACACCAGTTACTCGAAACGCAGTGGCTTCATTTAGTTCCCTTTCTACGTATGTGCCAAGAGTCCTCCACCGGCCTGTACTTTGTCACGCAGAAAAGATTCGAGTTTCTTCATATCCCATCTCTGCTGTACTACATAGATTTTGGAAGGCGATGGACAAATATGCCAATTGATTTTATAATTTCAAAAGCAAGAGGATCTTCAGTGGCAAACGAATTAAAAGGGCAGGGGACTGTTTGAGGTTCAAACAAGATACTAAAAAGGCAGGACAACTGACAACTAAATGCAACTGATGCTATCCTGGATCAAAATAATAATAATAATAATCTATAAAGGACATTATTAGGGCAAGTGGAGGAATCTGAATGAGGATACGGCACACGGGATGGTACATTTCTTGAATGCAAAGCCAGCGTGGTGGTTGTACAAGAAGGCCTCTTTGTTAGGAGACACCTGCTGAAACATTTAATGGTACATTGTTACGATGTCTGCAACCTCCTGTCTAACAATTCAGCAAAAGACAAAACCAAAAAACCCCCACATATACAGGTAGTGATAAACAACGGTAGCAAAATGTTGTTAAAAGGTGGTGAATCTGGGCGAAGGACATACACGTGCTCATTGTATCTTTTTTCTGATTCTCTTTAGGCTTGCATTTTTTACAAAAAAAAGGTTGGAAAAATAACATCTTAAAAAATAATTTTTATATTGGAACTCGTTCCTCCAACTCCCGAATGTGCAGATCCTGCTCCTCCCAGGACCCTTCCCTGGCTGGTCCAGACTTGGCCGACTCCTCTCTGCTCCACAGTTCTACTGCTCGATAAATCCCACTGACGGTCTCATCTCCCCTCAGACACCAAGACGCGGATCACGTCACACGCTGGTTCCCTCACCTGCCCGGCCCTGAACCCGCCAGCGCCCAGCAGAGTCAGACACACGGTGGTGACGGCCTTAATGACCTGCCGGCGTCACCGTGCTTCGCCTGGAAGCCACGTGATTTTCTCGCTGGGGTTTCCTTCTTCCCAACTTTCCTCAGCTGTCTGGAAGCTGCTATTAATTCCTTCCCACATTATGCAGAAAAAAGGTGCCGAATCTCTGACATCCTGGTGGCTTATCACATATCCCTTTGGCAAAGGTAATCTAGTCTGGGTCGTCATGTTTATTGCCCCCAAATCAAAACCAGTTGCCAAAGTAATGAAGGTCTGTTGCTTTGTGTTGACTTAATCCACGTCAGGGCAGCTTTGGGAGCACATAAGGATAATTTGACCAGCAAAAGGAAGGCCATAAAAATGATCAAAAAGCCAACAGATATGCTCAGAACACCAAGCTTATTTCACTGAGGATTTATGGCCAACTTATCAAGAAAATTATTTGGTCCAAGTCTACATTCAGATAAGTCCCTCAGTAATTCAGCAAAGATTCCAGCCTCCGGGGGAAAAAAAAATAGCCTCCAATAATGAGATGCCCTAGTAACCCCTAACTTGCAGCACATGCAGTTTAATTTTCAACAGTTGTGAGACTGCAGTAAATCCAGCTTTCAGATCACTGGTTCCACTCACACCTCAGACCTGCATTCAGTCACCAGAGCGAACTGCACCGTCCTTCCGACGTACCTGGGCAAGTATGTACCAACCAGATCGGCTCAAATGTCACCACACCCCAGATGGCGGAAGTGCCAGCCCCTGCTGCGTCCCAGCAGAAGTGGCTGCCAGATCACCAGGCCCTGCCACACTGTGGTGGCTTCGCCCCCGGCCCAACTCTGGGGGCTGCATTTTTATGGACCAGACTCCAATCGGCTCCCCCCCATAGGTGCCAGAGTATGGCGTCCACTCACCCACGTGAAATATGTAACTTCAACTTTGACAGCCTGTCATGGAAGTCCTTGTTTATATAATCTATTGTGCCACTTACTCTATTCTTATTTTAAAAAGCAAACATAGAAATAAAAACCCTTCCTTTCAGGGTTTCATTGATGAATGTCTACACCCTGCACCTTCTCTTAAATACTCTCAGAAGGAGCCATTTCTATTGTCACTGTCAGTTTACATCCAATTATCAGACTTGCCGTTCAAACTCTGCCTGGTGGAAGATAAAAGACACACATAATGGTTTGATGGGAAGCCTGGCGCTGCCCACCCTTGTCTCTTCAACACAGCCTGAGACTTGGTCTAAACATGAAGCTGAGAGGCTGTCAGATGCCACGTGAATTTTACTAAAATTTGTGAGCTCGTAGAAACTTAAAACACCAAGCTGTCTGACACCCAGCAAACTTACATATTGGGAGGCTTTGTTGAAATAATATTTAGTCTTAAAACCAAAGAGTTCTTTCCGAAGTTGGGCTTTCAGAAGCCATTTGCTAAAAGTCTATAGGTTTTAAAGTTAGCAGGATTAAAAAAATAACAAAAACTTTATGTTTGACTTTACTAAACAGTGCACCTAAGTGCCCAAAAGCACAGCTGGGAAAAGGACACGTTTACATTAGGATCGAAGAATCTAGAGCCTTCCTTCTTGGAAGCGACAAAAACAAAGTCTAACAGCATTTTCCTGTTAGTTTACAAATAGTGCTGAACTAAAATTGCTCTATGTATATAGATTTAGTACAGAATTTAATAACCATTATAAAATGAGATCAGACAATATAGCTGCAATGGTTATTTTATACTTTTGACTCTCTAATTCTGTGTGATGTACAGTACACACAGTAATTATGATATTCACAACATCAATATCTTCCTTTGAAATGACAGATTAGGAGATCCTTGCCCGAGAAAGTAGGGGAACAGAAGTGCCACAACCTCTGCTCCTTTCCTAGGCTCAAAACACAAATCACATTGACTCCTCTTCTTTTTTGCCACTGGTTTTTAGTGGCCATTTTAATAAAATGAAAGATCAGATTCTGTTTCCTGCCCAGCTCAGAGACCTATCTGAGAACAAATGAGATAGCCCAGGTAAAGTGCTTGATTATGTTATATTTCTATACTTTGCTATCAATATAAGGGTTTTAATATAAAATTCAAAAGGGTTTTTTCCTGAATAATCCTTGTCTCATATTCTGTGTCATATTGACATGTGGATTATTTACATTCTCTTTTCTGAATGTGGAAGTAATTGCTAAAAGCATATTCCCCGTGCTAACTTACATAATCTGAACCGTAGGGATATTGTATTTTCTTAACTCCCGAGGAGACCCAGAACTGAGATTCAGACTCTAAACGAAGCCTCTCCAATTCTGCCGTGCTGCACAACCAACTCCCTCTGCTTTTTCCCACACCTCAGAACACTCCCTCTGCCCCTTCTTTGCAAAAAACATTTCCCTGGGGTCTGTAACTTCTCTACTGCAACATGTCTAGATTGCTTGTCCTCAGGGATACGGCTGTGGTAGGAGCCTCGGGAAGAAAACCACGATCAGTCACCAGGCTTGAAACATCCTCCCCGGTCCTGTTTACGAGGACGGACGCCAGCTCTGCAAATGTGCTCAGAGCCCGTGTTCTTTTCAGGGTCACTCTGCAGATTAGACACACGGCCGCCGTGCCTGCCGTGTTGTGTGGAGACGCATTTGCATTCCGCCAGCGGCACCGGGTGTGAAAAACAGCCATCTGCTGCGGTTCAGCAACACGACCTGGAGCTGCAACTTCCACAAGAGACAAGGAGTCGCAACACGGCCCAGCTCAGCCCAAATACTCCTGTTTGTGAGGCTACCTGGGTAGAAATCGCCTTGCTATAAAAGGCATTTCTATTAACTGGTTCTTAGAAGCTGGTCTTCTACCAAGTGACTTTATTGTTCCCCTTTTGTAAACTTTGTTTGCAACTAATGATTTAGGGCTCTTTTGCTAGTTTCAGGAACCCAGAATAAATATATTATTTCTACTGCAAAGATGATAACTAGATCTTTGGTTACTTGTGCATTCCCGCCAGGCAATTAATCCTTCTGATACCTAGTTCATTCTCTGCAGCCGGATTACCTATAAAATACACTGGAACTCAACCGCGGAACATGGACAGGGAGAAGCAATCACAAGATGAGGATTTAATACGTTCCTGGCATTTACCTCCCATCTCATTGATTTGCACAACAATCTAGTGCTATAGAGAGTATTGCAATTATTAAAAAATGATTTAAGCCATTTGTCCAAAGTCACACAGCAAAGCAGCAGGCTCGGAATCCAAACCGTCAGAGCGTGTTCGATCGTGCACGGCTGAAACCTTAGACAGAGCAGGTTTATTAACACATGTAACCTATAATCTCCCTGTAATTTCAACCGTGTTACCCTTAGTTGGCATATTCACACGCCGAAGGAAGAGTAATAATATGTTACTTGGTTTCAAGTCTTTTGCTATGGACAGAGCTTCTATAACCAGTCACCCCTGATGTTTAATTTTTTAGGCCTTTACACAGGAGAATAAGCTTCACCAGAGGAGGCTGAGGGGTGGAAGGGGTTTGTCTGAGTCCCAGGAAGGGGCCCGGCACACAGCAGGTGTCTGGGAAGGGAACGTCTCTGCGGACAGTCTGCACAGCCCTTGAACATTTCAGCCGGAGAACAAAAAAAAGGACCATAACGCACAACTTTCAGTCCTGTGCTTTGAGCACCCCAGCATGTCTATCAGAAATAAAACAACTAAACAGTGCAGAAAATCTCCAGGGTTGTGGCTTGTATAAAACACCCATGTGCCGCCCTCCGGTTTTAACGCACGTTACCAGGGGATGATTAAGAAGGTAGCTGCTTCCGCGCTTCACGGTGTCAGAAAACAAGGTATCGAGCCAACAGCTCCCCTTCTAGGTGCAGCACTCGGATTGCAGCCATGTGCGGCTTCCAACCGTAAATACTCAGAAAGGAAAGAGCTGCATGGGCCACAGGCTGCCTGAGCTCAGCATGTACCACTAACAGGACGCTCTGGCGTTATCTGCTGAGATGGAGATAATTTTACTGCTTGTTAACAAGTTTCCATGCAGTTTTTACTCCATCAGCAGGTTCTTGGATCAATGCCTAGATTAGGTTTGACTAACGTCAGCACAATCTGACTTTGACGAAAGTTTGAAATTTGTACATAATTAAAAATTACACTTCCAGTTTCTAATTCTCCAGTAAAGGCAGCTAATGCTTTCGGATGTCCTAGCGTTCGTACCTGTTCCCCAAGACACATCCGTCCTTTGCCTCCGACTGACCCAAGCAGCCCGCAGTGCATTCAGGACGACAGGAGCCGTTCACCCACCGCCACGAGGGTTTAAGGCTTCCCTAGTACGTGGGAACTATGGGGTTGTTTTTCATACTCCTTTTGAGACATTAAGTTTCAAAACCATTACACAGAGCTCATATTTTCTTGTAGATGTAACATAAAAAAAAGAGACGGCCTGAGAACAATTTATGTGAAAACATACATGCGTATTTCTTTATATATAAAGTTAAATGTTATCTATAGTGCTTGACTTCAGTAAATGCCAGGTGATGAGGATGGTGATACAGTAACCCTTAAAATAAAAATGTTGTTTCTTTGCAAAGGCACATTACTGCCTGTGAAAAGTCTGATGCAAAAGGGTATCTGACATCACCATGAACAAAATCAAGGGAGACAGCATGACATGTCTATAAAACGTGGAAAGTCAAACTACTTTTACTTATAAAAACATACTTCTAAATTTATGATGCAAAAACTCTAATTGGCACGTTCTCTGCCACGGACTCCTACAATTCAGGGCATGTGACACTTTTCATGCAGGATTTCGAGACTCGAACGTTTCTATATTTGAAAAGCCATGTTCAAACAACTTACCGTTGTCTTCTCCTCGTTCCACCAGCTTCAGAGTTCGCGACGCTCCGCGGGCACCCAGGTGTCCCGAACTGAACTGATAAACCAGAGGCCTCGTCAAACATACGCAGCCCTCCTGGATGTAAATGATGGGCAGGGCGTGATGCATCCAGGTGCAACTTGTTAGGGTTGCCAGGTAGAGGGGAAGGCGCTACGCTTTTAACCAAGAGAACGTGCCAGAAGCTCGTGATTACAATGCATTCTGGGATCGCTGGAATAAATCAGTCAACAAATCTTTAAAAGGAAATTGGACGAAGGATGGTGGCCTTGTTGTTTATACCCCTCCCTCGCTGTGGGAGCTAACACAGGGTGCAGCCTCTTCTCTTACAGAACATTCAATCTGATGAGGTAACTACCCAAACGCCTTCCCTGTGCACACGTGCACACCTTCACGGTTCTCGTGTTCCATCTCGAGCTCTCCCCGTCCCGGAGTGTCCCTTTACAAAGTGCAAATTTGTCCCTCAAAGGGTCCGCAGCCTGTCCTCCCAGCCGTGGTGGGGACCGTGAGAAATACCCCATTTCTGTTTCCAGGCAGAAGACAAATCACACACAGAAGCTGCACCTCTGGCTCACCCCCCTCGGTCATTACTCAGTGTCAGTACTCAGGGTTCTGCAAATAAATCTTTAAGCTGAGATGCTTGTCTTGCTTTCTATAATTTGAGAGCCTTTGTACTTGTAATTAAGTGGCAACACAGTTCTACCAGCCAGACACACACAACTTTTAACCTCAAGGAGCTGCAAATTAGGATAATTTACATACTGCCAGCTGTGATTACCTCTTGCATTCAGAGGACTTAACGGTAGAAATAAATAGATACCGGATCCCATAGGGCCACAGAGCCAATCTTACAGTCTCTTTCCCGTTTACAGGGTTCATCCACCCCCTGCAATTGTTCTCCAGACAATTCCAGAGTTACCTGGACACAGCTGATCCCCTGAAAAACTTGTGTTTTTGTTAACTTCACGTAACAGCAGCTATTTTAAAATGCTCATTTTACAACTAAGAAATGTTACCATTTCTAGAATTTTCTGGTAGGACAGTCTGCTTTAATACAATCTCCAAAGTGTTATATTTTACAAATTAGGAGATAGAAACCCAGGATTAGATACTGGGAAATGGAACGAGGGTTTGCTGTTACATGAACTATGTGACCCTGAGGAAATCACTTAACCTCTCTGGACCTTAGTTTCTGCATCTATTGCAGGGAAACAAGAGCACTCCCGACGGCGGGGACTAAACGAGGTGTTGCATGTTGAGCACTTGTCATCAGCGTTGCCTGGAGTCAGAGAAGGCTCAACTCCTGGCCAAAACAAGCACCTGGGCAGCCTGGTCATCTCGTGCGCTGGGCTGTCACCTGCCTCGGGCAGGTAAGGGTCTGCTGTCATAATCTCTGGCTTCCTTAGCTCTGAAGATAAATTGCACTAATCACAGAAATGCTCACACCACCCACGGCTCAGTACAAGGCACGGTTTTCTTTTAATTAATTTATTTTTTTGAGATACTGTCTCGCTCTGTTGCCCAGGCTAGAGTGAGTGCCGTGGCATCAGCCTAGCTCACAGCAACCTCAAACTCCAGGGCTCAAGCGATCCTCCTGCCCGACCCACCTCCCCACCACGCCCGGCTGATTTTTTCTATTTTTAGTAGAGGAGGGTCTGTCTCATTCCTGCTCAGGCTGGTCTCGAACTCCGGAGCTCCTGCCAGGATCACGGGTGAGCCACCACGTCCGGACAGTGTAGGGCACATTGTGTATTGCTCTGCACGACTGGGACATTTTCTGAAGGGAGTAAGTGTAAGTTTCTTAATTTTATGTACTCTAAGACGATGAATAACATCCATCTGCTGCCCCAGAGACCTTTTTTCTTTTTTTTTTAGTGGTGCTGATCCAGGGACTTTGCTCGATTTTTAGTGAAGGAAAACTTAATCTGACTATATCCAAACCTCCCCAGACCAGAACATGTCTCGGGTCCTTTGAGAGAAATAGGAACGCATCGCAGCCCTGAAAATCCTCAATTAAAACCCTCAATTAAGAACTTTAGAAAGATTCAAATGAAGTTTTTTTTAAAAAGGGCTTAAAGCAAGACTTAGTAACATAACTATGCCTGGAGAAAACTTTTAATTAGCAGAAATCAAAAACTGGGCTACAGACTATGTGCATTTAACAAGCTGGTTAAAAAACCAAACTCCGAACAAAAAGTCTGCTCAAGCAAAACTCCCTGTCTGTATAGCATGATAAAAAATTCCGGAATGTTTGCACTGGTTTGTATTGATTTGAGTTCCAAAGTGAAAGCACAGGTATAAGAATATCATTGGGGACTTTTTATTGATATTAACACTAGCATGAAAGAAACACGCTACCATTTTGGTGTGAGGTCCTGCAATGGACTGAATATCTGCGTCCCCCCCACCAAATCCATCCCTTGAAACCTACTCACCTCCAACGTGATGGGGTCAGGAGACGGGGTCTGTGGCGGTTGATGGCCCTCATGACCATAAGAGATTAGTGACCTTATAAAAGAGGCCCCAGGGGTGCTTACATCAAGCTGGCACTGACCGACCAACGCTAAGGTGCTCACGTGGCAGTGATACTCTCTGGGTGCTGGTCAGTGTGGGGGTGTGGGTGGGGGGTAAACCCACAACTAATGGAGGCAGAGTGCACTGTGTGGGGGAAGGGCAGGCTTGTAGCCCTGGCTTGGGTGAGGCAAACGCATTGCATGTAACCGAAATGTTTGTACCCCCATAATATCCTGAAAAAAAAATGGGCCGGGTGCGGTGGCTCACGCCTGTAATCCTGGCACTCTGGGAGGCCGAGGCGGGTGGATTGTTTGAGCTCAGGAGTTCAAGATCAGCCTGAGCAAGAGCGAGACCCCGTCTCTACTAAAAATAGCAAGAAATTAGCTGGACAACTAAAAATATATATAGAAAAAATTAGCCGGGCATGGTGGCGCATGCCTGTAGTCCCAGCTACTTGGGAGGCTGAGGCAGGACGATCGCGTGAGCCCAGGAGTTTGAGGTTGCTGTGAGCAAGGCTGACGCCATGGCACTCACTCTGGCCCGGGCAACAGAGCAAGACTCTGTCTCAAAACAAAAAACAACAACAGCCCGAACATACTTATCTTACTGTGAAGAGAAATTACACTCCTCCCTGCAAGGCATAGAGATTTCGAGCAATCCTGTCCATTCTGATAGAATGTAAAGTTCTTCTAAAAGCAAAGAGGACATCAAATGGACCCGAGCCTGGACGGCTGTCGTGAGCGTGTGCTTGGGTGTCCCCGTGATTATCCCTGGTGACTATCTGTGTCTTTATGGATCTAAACTTCCTCTGAGATTGGTTCAGGAAGTAACTAATTTATATCAAATTCCGATTCAACATAAATGACATGGTTTCTGTGCACTTGGTTCCCCTAATGGAGAGCGTGCAGTACTTATCCCGAAGACACGACCATCAACAGGGTGGCTCCTACTGACCAAGCCTGGCCTGCCGCATCCTGTAAGACTGGTAGGGAAAATGGAACAATTTTCTGCAGTTAGTACGTACTATAATTTTCATCTTAATTTCAGTAACTATGGGGCAAGCTGAATAAACACACACACAAATTATTCTCGAAGTTAGATATGTGCTATAATCTTGAGAAATTTCATATGTACAAAGTACACTAGTTGTGCTTCATCAGCTAATTATAGACGCTTAAAGATCGTGGGGTTCATGCATCTCTCCCAATCAGCGCGTATTCGCCATAATGTTCCTGACATACGGGCACCTAGATTCTCTCTGAATGCTTCCAGGGATGGGAGTCGGTTTGGTGTGATCAGTCATCACATTACTGAATCCTTCTAATGTGAACTCGCTTCCCCGTATGTTCACTTGAAATCTTCTTCCTATAAATTCCACCCCTTTGTCTCATTTCTACTGTGTGTATTAATATAGAAAAAAAATCCACTTTTCCACTCTCATGATAACCATTCAAATACGTGAAGGCAGTTTCATGTTTTCCCTAAGTCTTCTCTGTCTAGACAAAATATTCCTTTATCCTTAACTGTTTCTAAAATGCCTTTCTCTGGGCCCCGGCAGCCATCAGGGTTTTCCTCAGAACGTGGTGCCCACAAGTAGGGACCTGGTTGGTGCGAAGTCAACAGAAAAACCCACATCCCCGTTCTGGGCCCACGTAGGTACGTTGATATAATCTAAGATTACCTACTCAAAATGACAGTTTCCACTTGTGATGGTAACAAAATAGCTTCTATTAAACCACCTCTTAGGCAGATAACAGCTATAAAATCTAGATAGAATAGCAAAAACAATAATCTAAGGACACTGGTGAGTAACCAAAAGTACGCAGTGAACTTCAGGAGAATTGAGCTTAGAACACTGAAGGGCCCTGGGTCATTGTCATTTTTTTTTTTTTTTCTGAGTTGCAATTCCTAATCAACACCACGGTGTTTAACTAAAACTAGGAGAGAAATCTGCAATCTTGCGGGCTTGAAGGACCAGAGAAGAGTAGGGGTTCCCTGTCGCAGCTAGAAAGTAAAGGAGAAATTCTGGAAAGCAGAGAGAGACAGAGCAGGTGCCTCAAACTCTGAAAATGATTTCTGTCTAAGTCTCCGGCTAACCCCCGACAGACACACCTGGGGCAGACTCAGCTACAGGCAGAATAACCGGGAGATCCCAGCTGTGGTGAACCACGGAGGCACCACTGTGGACTTGAGAGTTTGACTTGGCTAGTTGCCTCCTAAAACAAACTAACAAAACTATTATGGGGAAAATAATAGTCTCTACAACATATAATATACGATGCCCAGGATGTAATCCAAAATTACTAGACTAAAAAAAAAAAAAAAACAGAAAAATGAGACACATATGCCAGAGGCAATTTGATTAATGGAGACCAATCGCAAGATGACCCAGCTGTTGGAATTAGCAAGGATTTCAAAGCAGCTGTCACCACCATGCCGACGTACCCAAAGGGAAATAAAAACGCAGACTGACATCATCACTACTCTTTGGACATTGCTGCACATACCACTAGCAATAAATTCTTACTTGTATTATCAAATATGCTGCATTTGCTCACGTAGCTACAAGTATATCATGATAAATTTCATTCTAGGTAAACATTTAGCCTTATTAACATAAGAATATTAAATACCATAATTTCTTCTCAAGATCCCCATGTTACTGTAATTCTTTTACAAATATTTGTAAAGCTCTGTCAGCTGTTAGATGGCCCCTGCCTTTGAGAAGTTTATTACTGAATGTTGTTTTTGTTTATATGCACAGATCATTCGATTACCGAATAATAAGCACGAGAAAAGAACTACAAAGTAACAAGAAAGTGAAACAATGAAACCTGAAGCTTTTTCTGGGGCAGAGAAAGGGTGAATTCATAGTGGATCTGAGGCGTCAGGAAGGACGGGAGTTCGCCGGGCAGGGAAGAGGGGACCGAAGCCGGCTGGGCGGAGCAGCGTGTCGGGGAAGAGTCGTGACAAGCCATGCACAGCTCCACGCGGCTTGAGAGTGGAGTTTGTGAGGGGACAGGGGGAGATGCGGCTGGACAGACAGTTTACATCATATTTACGAAGGGCTTGTACCAAAATCGGATGTGGAGACCAAATTCACACTATCCAGACGTAAGAACCCCCAAACTGAGAAGACAGAAGCAGGCACCAGACTAACGCACCCCCCGGCTGCCCAGCAAAAGACTAAAGCTGGAACCGTGGCCAGGGATGGTTTTGCAACTCGGCGCCCAAGGACTCCCACAGGGAGAGGAGAATCCTCTTCAAGTTGTGACCACCCGTAAAAATGACAAATCACAAGGAGACAAACTCTGTGGGTAAAATTTAGCAGGAACAAACCCAGGAGGCTGAGCCCTCCAAGAGCTTGAACAATAGAACGGTCTGAAAGAGACTATGAGACTAGTTCACAGTTATGTGAAAGTCGAATAAAGAACAGCCATTAGAGTGAGAAAATAGGACACAGGCAAAAGAAAAGTTTGGTTTGTAAGATGATAAAATGTCCAGACATTTAAAAAGTAGTAGGATTTACACTCCATCAGTGGATTGTACACAATCAGTGCCTGGTTAATCCGTATTAACATGAGGAATATGTGCGAAGGCAGCACAGAGCGAAAACGAGAATGTGAGAGAAGGTGAGACCAACAGACTTTCCAGGTGGACCCCACGGTCCCCACCTGCTGGCGTTTATATCCGTGTGATCCTCACCCTGAGTGTGGCCGGGACCTGTGACTTGCTTCTAACCAATGGAATATGGTAAAGCTCAGAGTATATATGCGATTGTGTTAACCGCACACAATTACGTGATTGTGTAATGTAAGACTGTAACATCCGTCTTTTTCTGGCTGGAGGCAGGGAGCAGCCGTGCGGGGGACCCCGTGCCAGGATCCGTGGCTTCGTCTAGGACACGGGGGCCGTGGCCAACAGCCTCCGTGGACTTGCAAGTGGACCCTCCTTAGCCGGGCTGGCGAGACCACGACCCTGGCTGACAGTTCGCTGCCTCCAGGAGCCTACGCGGAGAACCCAGTTAATCCACGCCTGGACTCCTGGTCCACAGAAACTGTGAGATAATTATTGTGTATCGTGCGAAGGTGCAAAGTTAGAGGTAAGATTGTGACAGAGCAATAGATAAACAAATCAATTACATGTACGTCGAATGGAATACAAAGTTCAATACATCTATAACATGAAACCCTAATTTATACACCCAGCGCAGATATGTCTCTTGAATTCCAGACTGGAATATTCACACTGATTAATTAACAACTATTTAGATATCCCACAGAACCTTGCACTCATTCAGTCAACAAAGATTTAAAAAATAATATTCACCAAAGTTGGCTCACCGCTCCCTCAGACCTACGCCTTCTCCCAAGCAATCATGAGGCCTTCCTGCTGCAAACTCTGTCACTCCACCCTCTCCCCTGCCACCCTTCAGCTACACACGTGGTGCCAACTCGCCTGCGCTCTTGTCCGTGTCACCGAACAGGCTTCTGACTGTGTCTTCCCGGGTCCAGTCTTGCCCTTCTTCTAAGCCACTCTCTGTGTAGAAACCTAAGGGACCTTCCTGGAGCGCAAGTGTGACCATGACACTGTCTTGTTTGAAACCCTTCAGAGACTCGCTACTGCTGTTAGGAGGAAAAGCCAAAGTCTCTGCCACAGTGCACTGGCACGAGTTCTGCTCCACAGCCTGTGTCACCATGTCCCCGCACCGTGCCGTCTCCAGCCACCACGCACAGCCCTGCAGCCCCGTCTGCCTGAAACGCTACGGCTCCACCCCCCCTTCCCAGGCCTAATGGCTTTGGGACATTTCCTTGACCTCACACATCCACCTGCAAGGCTGGGCAAGGTGCCCTCCTGCGTCCTGCGTTCCCGCCGTAGCTTGGCGCTGACCCAGGAGCTGCCCTGCCGTCTGCTCACCTGCGTCAACAGACTTTCAACTTGTCGTGAGCAAGCGTCTTGTCTAATGCATACTTGTATGCCCAGGACGTCGTATGGCACAAAGTAGTTATGCGCTAAACATTTATCGAAGAAATCCACAGGAGCAGAGCTGTGGCATGGTCCATCAGCAACATTGGCAGTTGAAAGGCACAGATTTCTTTTCCTCACTGGTTTCCCACCTAAGTCACTAAACTCAGATTTCATGTGGCACCACTTCCAGAAACAACTTCGTTTTAATTTTGCAAAATTAAAGCTTAATACCTTTGATTTTAAAACCTAGAAATAGTAGAACGATCTTTAAACAAAATCTGGTGAAGAGTTTGCAAGGTGAGTAATTTTAATTGACCCTGTATTGAAAACACATAATTGGAAACATTACGTATTCTTAAATGGCTGATCACAGCCCCTGGCACAGGTAAGTCCTTGACAGCACGAGGTGAACTGAGTTGTCTCTCTGTGCCGCCAAGTTCTCCAGCCCTGCCCGTCCTCCTCCTCCCCCATCCTGCAGAAAGATGGTGCTGAAACCCACCCCCACGTACGTGCACACAGTGGGGGAGGCGGCAATGTTAAATCCCCCTGTTTAGCGGGAATGTTAAGTCTGAAAGATGAGCAAAATGCAATTAATTTTTATCCAGGTAAATACGGGCTACGTTTTAGGAGTTTGGTCCAGAGGAATCTGCGTGAATTTCTGTCACTTGGGTTACAGAAACCTGAGAGCTGGGTTGGCCCATGGCTGCACTCGGCAGGGGCAACCAGCACTAAGGACAATCGATCCCAGAAAGCCAACTAGAGCGTTCCTCGTCAGAGAAGGATAGTACGTGGGACCTTGACCTTGACGCCACAGGTGTTTACTTGCAGTGACACAACTGGGGAACGAGATTACAGTTCAGGATGATCAGCAGCCGTGCTGCGGCGTTCATTGTGTGTGTGTGTGGGGGGGGTGTTCACTGTGTGGTGTGTGTTCACTGTGTGGTGTGTGTGTGTTCATTGTGTGGTGTGTGTGTTCACTATGTGGTGTGTGTGTGTGTGTGTGTTCACTGTGTGGGGTGTGTGTGTGTTCATTGTGTGGGGTGTGTGTGTGTTCATTGTGTGGTGTGTGTTCACTGTGTGGTGTGTGTTCACTGTGTGTGTGTGTTCATTGTGTGGGGTGTGTTCACTGTGTGGTGTGTGTTCACTGTGTGTGTGTGTTCACTGTGTGGGGTGTGTGTGTGTTCATTGTGTGGTGTGTGTTCACTGTGTGGTGTGTTCACTGTGTGGTGAGGTGTGTGTGTGTGGTGAGGTGTGTGTGTTCACTGTGTGGTGTGTGTGTGTGTGTGTGTGTGTGCACGTCTGGCTGGTGGACATTCTACCGTGCAAGACACAGTCAAGGCAAACGAAGACAGACACCATCAGAGGATGAGAAATAGAAGATATAGAAACAAAGGTTTTATTTTTCTGTGCAAACATGTAAAAGCCATAGTCACACACAAGGAAGTTGAAAGTACAGAAGAATAAAGAGAAAGGGGACAGTTTTTAAGTCAGATACCTCATGACAGCAAGCCATCTGGAAAACTGAGAAGCAACTGACAATTACAGTGACAACAGAGAAAGACTGTGACTATTTCTTACATGTATTTGGTAGGGGACATATTACATTTGGAATGACCTCAACGTAAGTCTAGATATGTCTAGAAGGGAGTAAAGCTGAAAACTATACATATGGTCTCTGGCTACAATCTAGTTTGTGCTTATTGAAAATACTTGTGAATGCAAATATTGCTGGGAAGGTTTTCTCGAAGATTCTTGGCCACAAAATCTAACTCTGGGACAGATCATCCGAAGCAGCAGTCTTGGACGTGAGGGAGACGGATGAGTCTAAAGGAAACTTCCAATGAGTCGCTCCCAGTTTGAAGCGACTCCCCGTCCTCCAAAGGACGTGAATTTGCTACATAAGATCTTCTATTACTGTTGCAAAATAAAATGAGATACATTTCCTTTGCCTTTATAGTGTACTATTTTAGCCTTGTTTATTTGAATGGTATATTTAATTTTACCTTGGTCATTTCCACAGGAAAAAAACTTTCTTAAAACAATTGGTGTTCAATGAGCATTGGATATCATCCAATGAATAAATTATCCTTACATTTTCAAACCAGGGCAGCTCCTAAAGACACAGACAGACACGTTGACAAAATGACACTAGCAGGCCACTGTTATTTCAGTTGCTTTCTGAATTAATTCATAGGATCAAACTATTTTCATTTTAAATGAATATAAATAATGCCTTCTTTGGAAGGATATATCCATGCAAAGACATTTAGTGTAAATGATAACATGTCAGTAGAAACAATAAAAATGTTAGCAGTTTTTTTCTTATTATTTTATAATCTCTATAATCTTTATAATTAAGAACATATTAACTTTTGTATCTTGTTAATTTACTTTATGTAACCATCATTTTAAAATACATTTATTTTAAAAAATAATGCCAAATATATTTTGATTATAATAGGTACTATGTTTTTATGGTTTTTTCAGAAAGATACTTGAAGAGTATAAATTTACTTGCAAATTTCCGATAAACATGCCTCTAGGAAAACTCAGGTTTTGTAATATATACCTTTTTGGTGTATGTATAAACTACAGTCCTTATTTTTGTTAAATATTCATTGAAAAGCAACTGAAATCAGTCCAATAGAGAACTCAACAAGCTCATAAATTCATAAGCAATCAGCAAAAAATTTTTCTCTTGGTGAGAAAAAGGGAAAATAACCCAGCAAAAGACAGAGAAAAAAGGTTATTTTGTTGGAGAACAAGGTGGTTTTATGGAATCAGAAATTATATTGGTGAGGTGTAATTTGCGTATTGATACCAGATGATTCCCTTTCTCCATCTTTAGGGATGTGACGTAACTCCCTGCCCTTTCTTCATATATTTATCACGTATCAGAGAACTGGCGACAGTTCGCTGAAATAGCTTTGTACGAAAACATAGATGAACACACTCAGTACGTCTAATCAGTACCTTTCAGATTTTCATGTCATGAGTAACAGATGGGCATGAAAGGACGTAAAATGAAAATAGAATCATCGTGGTTGAGGGCAACTCACGACATGCAAGTACTTACGCACAGAACAGAGTGGGAAGAAAACGATTTCTTAACTGCAGATGGTCACTGAAACACAGAAGTGTTAAGGGTGACAATATATCTGCATCAAACACACTCAAAAATGAGGTATTTCTGACTGTGCGAAGAAAATATTTTTTCATATTTCAAACTAGTGGGCACAATACCTTCTGTGCACACCAAGTGCTTGTGATACGCCTATCACAGGCCCTGAATGTATTTTCATTTGCAAGTTGGTCCCCTCCCCTTTTCCCCAGGGATCTACAGTGAGCCAAGGCCCTGCGTCTGGGAACGCTGGGCCCGTGTCAGGGGTCTTCCTGTCCGCCCCACTCGACCACGGGCCGGTCGTCCAGGCGCAGCACCAGGTAGGACAGCAGCTGGAAGAGGTTCTGCCAGAGCAGCAGGGACACGTAGAGGGACAGGCCGCTCACGTCCAGCTCGCAGCGCGGGCCGGCGAAGGCCGCGGGGCACAGGCACTGGAACCCGCCGGGCAGGTCGCGGCACCGGCCCCCGTGGAGGCAGGGGTCCGAGGCGCACTCGTCCACGTCCTCTTCACACCTTGAACACAAACAGAGGCGGCAGGAACCCGGGCCCCTGCTGAGTAAACGGGCTGCAAAACGGGGAAAGAGACAATCTGCCTTCTCCACCTGGCTCAGCCTCCCAGCCCCGCACAGTCTGCACGGACTGGGCTCTGGGGGAGATGATCCCCAAACTGCCTTTAACAAAGCTTGGTTTCAACGGAAATAATTTGTGCACATACAGACACACAGAGAATTGATTAGAACGGGAAAGCATGCAAATATTTAGAAAACCAGAGAAAACTGGGCCGTGCGTGAGCCAGTCTCTCCCTCAAGCGCACTAATGACTAAAATAAAATTTTAAGGCTCACCCTGCTACCGGGTGACTAAATGGACCCCTTCGTGGCCAAAAGGAATATACTAAAACTAAATTGCCTGCCAGGAGGAAGGAGGTCAGACGTATCTTATCATGCCCCTCCCTCCCTTGGGGACACCCTTTGTCACTCATTAACAGGCCTAAGGGTTTGCAAGACACAGCTGCAGGTCCTCAATTTACACAACAAATAGATGTCCAAGGCTCATCTCTGATAAACAGCAACTATGTTAAAACATTCCAAGCCTTTAGACAAAGCTTCCTGTCTTTAGCCAATTACAAGCCAAAGAATCTCTAAACCCACCTATAACCTGCAAGCCCCCTGCTTCGAGACGGCCCACCTTTTCAGGCCAAACCAATGTACGCGCCCCACGTATTGATCTGTGACTTTACCTATAACCCCTGTCTACCTGAAACGTATAAAACCCACCTGTGACCCAGCCACAGTGAGTCCACTTGCTCAAGGCCTCTTGGGCGTGGCTCCGGGTCATGGTCCTCAAATTTGGCTCAGAGTAAATCTGTTTAAAATTATTTTACAGAGTTTGGCTTTTTCCCCACTGACAACAGTGATGCTCAGTTTGTGGGGCTCACTGGAGTGAGGCTGCATTTTGCCAGCCCCGAGTCCATGCGGCAAACCTGCCTCAGGCTGTCGGGACCCTGATGCATCCGTTCCCTCCGGCCAAGGGGAAAAACTCACCAAAGAGAGATTTAAAAAAAAAAAAAAAAATGGTTTATTTTGGGAGATTTTGAATTATTTTCTTTGAAATGCCCCTCCTTTTTTTTTTTTTTTTTTTAGCAAAAGCAAAAGTAAATAATTAGAAGATTTGACTTGCTAATAAATGTGTTCCAATAGCCAGCCATAATTTCTGAATGTTTAGGTAGAGTGACTTTCAAAAGCCAAATTTTCCAAAGCAAGAGATATCAATTCTGAGGTAAACTGAATGTTTTCCTTTCCCTGGGCACTGTCATTTTTTTTTTTTTTTTTTTTTTTGCCTAATTTTCCACCAAGAACTTCTCTTTCTGTGTATTCATTGATTAATTCCCCAATCATTCATTCAGTTATTCAGCAGATATTTATTTAACACTTACTATGTGCCAAACACGCTGCTAAGACCTTGGATGGAGAACTAATGAAGGCATCTATTTTGCAAAATTCATATAAAATCTCTGCAGTGCAGCTTATGATGTTGAGGTTTGATATAAACAATTTTTAATTTCCCCTTTTTCTTTCCTTTACCTCCCCAAACGGTAAGACCTGCATGTCTGAGTCAGAGACTAATCGCCAGGCTCGAAATGAAAGCGGATGAGGTAGTGAGCTGGGCCAACACAAGGTAGAAAGGAAAACAAAGATTTCTTCCAAGAAAAACAGCTCCTTATCCCGCCGGATACCACGCATAGCTGAGACATTTTGTTTTCCTTTTTTGGCTCATGCTTCTGGGTTGGAAGGAACTTCTCTGATTAGATCTGAGCAGAACTCGACAGCTCTCGGGCGCCGGCCAAGCACTCTCTGTCCTGGGTGGGCCGAGCGTTCACACCATCTATCACTCCAAACCTGCCGGGACGACACTATGAAGCTGGAGGTTTAAGCCAGGCAGGAGAGAAGTCAGCTTATTAGAGGACGAATATCTTCAATATCCTCGGGCGTTGTGGAAGTCACATTTTCCTAGCCTGTGAGAGACTGCCCAGCATTTTCCAGTCTTCCTCTAGCCAGCCACTCTCCGTTGCTTTCTTTCCTATTTTTCTTCTGAACTAAACAGTGAACAGCACATACATGTGCTTTACAAGCACCACTGGAGCTTTCATGACCAGTTACTTAATGGATGGAAAGTAAAAATACATCCATCAGTGTTTAGTGAATGAACGAATAATGGTTAAGGTTAAGGATTTTGCAAGAACAGAATCTATTGCACAAACACAGTTTCACTGTTTTAGAAATAATTTTGCCTCAGAGAAGTTTATCCAGACGAAAAGTTTATAGGGAAGAGGAAGTAAAACTCTGAGCTTTCTTTTCTTTCCATGTTTCAAATCAATAATTTGAATTTAAATGCCAAATGTAATTTTTTTTAAGCAAATAAATAGCAGAGGAAACGGAAACGTTTGTTATAAATAGAGACAATGAGTGAGTAGCAGAGAAAAATAACGCGGGGCTTTGGGTGCCGCTCTGGGGCAGTTTGCCACTGAGCAGACACGGTGACACTCAGCCAGGGAGTTATCAGCACTCAAAGGCAGTTAAGGAGTTGTTAAAATTTAGGAACAAAAAAAACTACAGTATTTTGAGGACATATAGAATCGGAGGCCAACTGAGTGGTGTCTGTTAATAAGCTGACAATAGAAATTGAGCAGAGGAAAGGACCGGTGACTTAAGGCCTCTCCTTCCACCCACAGATGCACTCGGGCTGCCCGAGCCACGCAAGCCCGACAGCAGAAGGAGGGTTAGACAGCTCATCGGACGTAAAGTGCAAGTGTACCCTAGATTCCCTGCTGTTTTGTAAAAATGGCAAAAAATCTGTATCTGAGTGATACCAAAAGAGCCAGCTGAAAACTAGAAAATTCAAAGTAATCCAAAGTGTAATTGCCATGGAGTGCAAACGTATCCACGATCGTATTAACTATCCTTTATGGGAAACTTAATTCAGTGGAAATCTCTTTGTCAAGTGTGTTTGATTTCAATTTATTTAATTCATTCAATGTAGAAAGCCTGATCAGATATCAGTGTATCTTACCGTGGGTGGTATAGGAGACAGAGCAGCACTTTTCCCATTTTTAAAAAATTACGGTGAGCGGGGTTGTATTCGCAGTGTTGCCAGCGCATCAAATAGATGAGCAGAGCTGGGAAGGCAGTTCGACCTCGCTGCAGCAACACATGTGGATTGGAACCTAATCTGCCAATTCTCAGCCTCAGTTTACACGTATGCAAAGTGCAAATCGTAAAACCTTCCTTGCAGAGCTATAAGGATTAGGGATGGTATTTGTAAGGTGCATGGCACGGAGCTAAACGAATGGTTAACTATTTATTATCTGTTTGTATGATATCTGTATTAAAGAGAGCCTGGTTTGCAACTGTTTTGGGAACTTAGGTCCCTTTGAGAATCTGATACAAAAGCCATGGAGTATTCATCCCCTCTACCCTTGACGCACCCCTAGCCAGTCCAATCCATAACCGAAATTTGCCACATTTTCAGCAGGTCACAGACCATCTGAAGCCGTTGACCAACAACTCCACACTAACAATGCCTGCACTGGTTGAAGGAGTTTTCTCTGGGAGAGGCAGACTCACTTGGATAAGGTGCATATACCTTTCGGGTTGGAGGCGGTGCTATGAGGTATAGAATTAGGTGTATTTTATTTCACTTCAAAGCCACCACCTTTGCACCATGTGTTAGAGTTAGTGGGGAAAAACCACGAATCCAGAAGTACTTACAAGAAAGAAAAACAGCACATTATGCATTTTTAAAAAATCATATTTTCCTATTTGAAGTCTTGGCTGATAAATTGTTCTCTCCTTTGACCTAAACTGTAATTTTTCTTCTTTTTTTATTGTCTGACTCTGTCTGGACCCACATTTCAGCACAGATTTTCCTATGGGAACTGAGATGAAAAATTGGAGGAAAAAGTGAACTTCCAGTAATCCCATCGTTCTTTAGCCCAGAACTCTGGCCCGTGACGTTCTCCCGCGACTCACCGCTCTCCCGCGAAGCCGGCCCGGCACACGCACCGCAGCCCGGCCCGCAGCTCCGCGCAGCTGCCGCCGTTGTGGCACGTGAGGTTTGCGTGCTGGTTCCCACAGACTGTCTCGGGCAATCGGCTCTGTCTGCAGAGATAAAAGGACCAGTCACAGCGGCTCATTGTTCATTTCATTCAAGAAAAATTTTTTGATAAACTCATATACGTAGTCAATGCCAAACTAATTAAGGACTCAGGCTGGAGGAGCTACAAATGCTCAATTCTGCTGCATCATAAAAGCATCACTTTCCCCAGTAAAAGCTCCTGCTGGAGGGACCGTGACAAGCACCGCTATACATCTTCCGCCTCCTCGCAGTTTTCACTCGTGACTCAAGATCTATGCCGTGAGGTGGCCATAAATTAAGGGCTGGAAAAGAACTTGCTATAACTACATTTGCCGCTGCCTTGCTAATAAATCAACCAAGGCCATAGGAAAATGGCATCTCTATAAAGGCCAGGAAAGCAAGGACAGCACTCTGGTACCCAAGCACTCACGCGATTTCCTGTCGGCTTTCGGAGCTGAACTCCGGTTGCCCTGCCAAAGCCTTGCCGCTCCCTGTCTAGTAAATCATAACTGCAGAAAGCCGGCCACATGCTGTCCAGGAGGTGTGTAGACAGCACTGAATGTGACTGCATGTGAATTCAGAGCGTGACTTTCTGGTACAGCAACAGAGCTGTGCATTAGAGAATCCTTACAGAAGAAAGAACAAATTGTTAGAAGATAAGCAGAGCTAAACTGCAAGATAAAATCCATTGCTTTGGAGGCTCCACGTTTGAGATGATTTGCAGAGTGTTGCTCAGGCCTTTGACACACTGTATATGTGCCCGGCATCGGATACATAATAAATATTCAGGAAATGTAGGATGAACTGGATTTTGTCCTGTTGTGTTTGCTGCAGCTAATTTGGAGAAATGGCCTACATGAGGCTAAGTGTGTCTCTTCCCACAAGAGCTAATCAATTCTACTTTAAAAAGAAGATATCATAAGGACTTTTCAGAAGAGCCAAAAATGTCAACCAGCTTTGAAAGGCGCCAATTAGCAATGCAAATATCGAGCTTTGTATACATCTTAGGTTTAATAAACAATTCCTGAATCTCATTAGAAGGTACTTTTGAGAACTTTTGTCTTCGAGAACTTGACTTTGATGAATTAGGCAGAAAAAAAAAATTGGAGAACTAGTTACTAGGGCCTATATGTTTATTCTGCTTATCCGAAGTCACTGTGGAATACTACTGATTTTGATCCTGAATTTCTCTTGCTTTTAAATAGGCAGATTATCCATTGGCAAAGGAGCTGGTTAACTCAGGGGAAACAACGTCTCACAGGAATGTCAGCACTTAGCACCTGTCACTGTGTCTTGCCTCACAGCCTCTGGGCAACAGTAAATGCTGCGGAGAGACACACAACTGCCGACAGGGGTGGCTAAACATTGTGTCTGCTAGGAGATTCCTGCAACTAAGCTGCCACCTCTGCATCAGTGTGTCGTCCACAGGCCAACCCATTCCAGGTGTTCTTGCCAAAGTCCTGGAGTTAATGATAACCCTCTCACCTCCCCGTAATGACTCAATTATTTAGTAAATTTAAAGCAATATAAGTTGTAAAAACAATAACGACTTCTACTTACATGGAAATAGTGAAGCAATGTGACTTAGAAGGAAAATATTTTTCTTATCTCTGTTTATATAACATGAAATGGAGGTCGTTGCTAGAACTAAAATACTGCTTTTGTAGTTTTAGGAAAAAATTGTGAAGTACTTTGAAATGGCTAAGAGATGACGGGGTATTCTTTCAGTGGCGTGTGCGGACCCTCTGAGCAAGCCTGGTTTTGTAGTGATGTGTGGCTTAGATTTGCTTTACTAAGCTACATTACAACCCTGTAAGTTTTAGAAAATGATATTAATATGTATGAATCTTGTTCATTGAAATGCAAATACATTTTTAATGAGCAATGCCATTGATTGTCAGACTACAGAAAAGATGATTTCAAACATTAATTTTGTTGCCTTATAGGATAGTAAGCAGTTTTGCATTTATTTGTAAATCCGCTTACTTGTTCTCATTTAAATATAAATATGCATGTGTGTGTGTGTGTGTGTGTGTGTGTGTGTGTGTATATATATGTATTCTTTAGATTGTCTTTTGACCTGGTTTTTATATTTCATAAATTCCCTCATTAAATCATAGCAAAATTATCAAAACGTTTTCACTTTCTATTTGTGTGAGAGTCATATTTCACAGTGTTGAACTTACAGTTGACCCCGAACAACTCGTGTTTGAATGGCAGAGGTCCACTCACACGCAGATCTTCTTCTGCCCCTGCCACCCTGAGACATCAAGATCAACCCCTCCTCCTCCGCCTGCTCAGTGTCAAGACGAGGATGAGGACCCTTCAGGATGACCCACTTCCACTTAATAAATAGTAAACATATTTTCTCTTCCTTACCATTTTCTTAGTTACATTTTCTTTTCTCTAGCTTACTTTATTGCAAGAGTACAGTACATAACACACATACGAAACATGCACTAATTGACTGTTTATGTTATTGGTAACGCTTCTGGTCAACAGTAGGCTATTAATGATTGTTTTGGGGGAGTCAAAAGTTATATGTGGGTTTCGACTGCACGGGGTTGGGCACTGCTAACCCTGAGCTGTTCGGGGGTCTACTGTATACTGTAATGTAGTCTTTTCAGGATTTTACAATATTTACCTGCATGAAATAACCCAGGGCATTATTTTAGCGGTAAAAGTCAGGCCTTCCCTAACAATACTAAAATTCGACTTTCGTGTTTATTGTAAATGTATCTGTTTCCTGAGGCCTTCGATCTGTCAGCCCCTGGGGCTGTAGCTCATGAGAGATGTTCTAGCACAGACGACTGAGAAGACACTTTGCTTCAAGTCTGGCGGAAACACCACCGTTCCTACCTGGGGGACATCCCAGCGAGTGAGGCCCTGTCTTGACACGAGCAAACCGTGGTGAAGTGACAAGGGTCAGCCCTGTTCCGCTCAGCACATGTGCACACAGCGAAGAGAGGGTTTTCCAGTTTGACAAGAAAAGCGCTGCAGAGCATAGCTCCAAAGGCCACAGTGTACACAGACTTCATGCTCACCTGCAAAATTTCCCCGTAAAATTTCCCAAACAGAGGCAGGAATAGCCATTGACGCCGCCAACGCAGGTGGCCCCGTTTGCACACTGGTGACCCTGGCAATGGTCTACCTGCACCTCACAGTTCACACCGGTGTACCCGGGCTCACACCTGCAGCGGGAGCCCGCCGCTCCGGCCGAGCAGTTGCCATGGATACAGGGGTCTGAGGAGCAGTCGTCGGCGTGGAGCTCGCAGTGCGTCCCTGACCGTCCCCGAGGACAAGAGCAGCGGTAAGAGCTGTAGGTGTCTTCGCAGCTCCCTCCCTGCAGACAGGGGCCGGAGGCGCAGCCATCCCGCTGCAAACACCCGGTAGCCACCGAATGCGCAGAGATTTGGAGAAATTGCTCTTCCTGAGGTTTATCAGCGAAACCACGAACATTTCCAAAGTAAGGGAGAAATATGCCTCCGATTGCTATCGTGCTCAGACACCCCTCCAGGCCCCTGGTGCTGGCAGTGGCTTGGCCACCCACGTGGATGTCCGTGTCGTCCTTCAGAAACCCGAGGCTCCCGGTCGCAGTCGCGCTGGTCACAGGGGGTGTCTGGTCGTCCACTTCCATTTGCCACCGGGAGGCCTGGGCCAGCGGGTCTGTCATGGAAAACGTCACCTCGTGCCACGTGCCGTCGTTCACGGACTGCACACTCGTCAGACGCAGCACATAGAAGCTGTTGCCACTTCGCAGCTGAAAGAATAATCTGGAATCTCGAATGCTAATGTTAAGAAATTCAGGCTCTTTTTCTGCACGCAGTAGCATCACATTTGCGTCCCTGGTTCTGAAACCAAATGTGATATTGGTGAGTTCCCTGGTGATCTTCCCATTGCTTCTGAATAATACTTCACTGCTTTGTCCATCGAAAACGGCATTTGCAATACCTAAAGAGAGAAGGCAATACCAATCAGCAACTTTATTAAAGCTGTAGTTTGCTTAAATACCTTTATTAATAGTAACGATCACTGTGTTAATGACATCACATATTGATTGATACATGCCAGGCACTGTGATAGTTGCTTTTATATTATTCCTAATATAGAGCTCTTCAATACAGGTATTATTATTATTATCCCTGTTTTATGAAAGAAGAATTTGAGACTCACAGAAGTTAAGTAATTTGTTGATGGCCACGTAATTAATAAATAATAAAGGTAGCACGTAAAACCTGGATGGTCTGGTACCGAAACCCAAACCATACATTTGTTTTCCACGGAAATCCTAATGCATGCCAATTTTTATTTTGCATTTGCTCCCACAAATAAAGCATTCATTATCCATTTTATACATAAAGAAACTGAGCACAAAGAAATTACAAATCTAGCTATGGTGACAGACCAAATTAACCATGGAGTCTGGTTTCTAATTAAGCTGATCAGTAGGCAGCTAAAAATAGTATTCCAAGTTACTGACCCACTTGCCTGGCAAAACACGAGTCACGTGCCAGCTACCAGCTCTGTACTGCACTCGAGTACTTTCACACGGCTGGGAGAGAAATACATAATCGTACCGATTGCTTCACTCTGTGCCCCTATATCACACATGAGCACAGCACTGCTGGGCAATCTTATTGCATTTCTCTACTAAAAATATTCCTTCCATTCTGCAAGATCATTGATTCACAGCTTGCTCTGTCTCTTATAGTATCTGATACTGTCTCAGCGTATCATCTCCAATGATACTGTCTTGAGAAAACAGGAGAGATAGTAGCTGTCCCAGCTTTGCCCCAGATCTGGAAAACTAACAGTGTCTCGACGCACTCTGCCTTCCGTCCTGTAACAATCCTCATTCCCATCCTCGATCAGCCCTTCCAGGGACGCGCTGGAGGTTTTCACGTTCATATTCTGAGGCTTTATTCCTACACACACCCTCGTTCTGTGCTGCGTCACCTTCTCCCTTCCTTTTTGTTGCTTCTCATCAGTATACGCCTGAGCTGTAACTGTCTCAATCTTGAAAAGTGCAAGCACACACACGACCCAGAAACACAGCCTGACACCCCCGATCCTGCTGCTTTCCTATTTCCTTATTCGCTTCACCAGCAAAACTTCTCCCCATAGTTTCATGTCATCATCGTGTCCACTCTCTCGCGTCCCAGTCTCTCCTGCATATATGACCCTCAAGCCCTTGTCCCGACCACTGCCCCGAATCCGCTCTCACCAAGGCCACGATGAAGGACGTCGTGTCACTCAATCCAGGGGCCAGTTCTCTCTTCTCATCATGTCTCCTGCTCAGTAGCAACGACCTTAAAACACGGTCATGACCTCATGAGTCAGCACCACACCCAACCGGCATGATCTTCCAAACGGACTAATCAATACTCCTAGTGTCCCTGCTTCCACTGCCGAGCGGATCAACACAACAGCCGCTCCTTGACGGAGACCGGCATTAGCGACCATCACATCCAGGAAGAAATCCTGAGTTCTAATCACCGCAAGCGTCTGCACGATCTCACTCCTGGCTACCTCTCCAATTCCAAATGCTACCGCTCCCTTCTTACCCACATGCTATGGCCACAAAAACTTCTTACCATTCATCGAAGACACCACGCTCGTTCCCCTCCCAGGCCTGTTACACCTGCTGCTATTTACACCTGGAGGATCCTCCCCCGGATCTTCCCGCTCCCCCTCGAAGTTGGCATCTGCTCAAATGTCACCTCCTCTGAGCAGCTCTGACTATCCAAGTTGAAACAGCTTCCTCCCGGCATCTGCTCTCTTTTCCACCACTCTGCTTAACTTTCTGCATAGCTGTGACCATTTGCAATTATGTTGTTTATTTGTCTACTCGTTCATTGATCTTCTGTTTTAGACTATGACGTTTGCGAGGTCAGGGATCTTCTCTGACGAGGTTTTCACTAAATCCCTGTGCCTGGAATATTGCCTCCTGCAGAGCAGGTGCTCAGTAAACATTAGTAAATGAATATCCTGTGAAAATAACTCCACCCTGATTCTGGAAACTGAGATAAGTATTAGAAACCACAGCAGGAGGAAACGTAAGTATATCATTCGATTGTTATAATTCAGGTACATTATTTGACTAGATTAAAATTTTGTTGATCTTATTTCTTTTAATTGTTGTGTTTTTTTCCTGCCAGGTTTGGATCTGGGGATTTAAGGAGGGAAAGAGCAAAAAGTGTCTCATTACATGTTTTAACATAAATATTAAAATGACAAATCTCATCATCTCCAACTCCTAAACGAAGAATACTGTCTGTGATACTATATGAATTTATTTTACTAACACGGCTGAGCACACTGAAATCACTCTTGTCAACTAGCTAAAAACCACAATACACATGACAACATTTATCCTTTGCATTTTCTTCAGGGAACTTTGCCACAGTAAACACCTCGGTTTCTAAGGTGAGTTGTAAATTTTTGAATCTTGGTTTAAACTTTGGTACGATACAGAGATAGAAATGACTAAAACTCCTACAGGCAAACTCAGGGTCACGTGTCAGCCGCACTCTCAAGAGTACGTTGTTCTCTCTACTGGACCTAATCTTCTCAAGATATATTACTTGAAAACAAAATACAATAGGGTCACAAGATCACATAAAATTAAATTATACAAGTAACAGAAATGAATTCTAGGGCTCATACATGTCAGGCCAGCAGTCCCCCAGTGTTTTCAGCACCAGGGACTGGTTTCATGGAGGACGATTTTTCCACAGACCAATGGGTTGGGGGGACAGTGCCAGGATGATTCGGGCGCATTACATTTATCGTGCAGCCCAACCTCTCTGCTAATGATGATCTGTATTTGCCACTGGCTATGTCTGCGTTCTTTTCCTGTGTTTCCTCTTAGAACAAATGAAATGCCCCAATTTAGTCGGGGGACGATGGCTTGAGCTCTACCTACATTCAAATCCCTGGGGCACCGGCTGGCACTGCGCTGCGGGGGGACAGGGGCTGAGTCCGCACCACCGGGCTTCCTCGCAGGCCCTCCCGGCCGCGTGTGCGGGGCAGGAGCAGGAGAAGTCGTCCCATAGCGTGTGGCAGACGCCTCCATTGAGACAGGGCGTGGCCTGGGCAGGGAAGAAATCGGAGGCAACTGAATGTGAGAACGGTGAAGCTGAGACCACATACCTGTTATTTCGAAACGCTAATTTCCCTACACATTTATGCTTTAAACTTTTAATTTCCGTTGTTTATTAAACAGAACAAAACTGGCTACTCCCATTGCAAACTGCTTTCTAAAAGAGGGTGGGGAGAGACAGAAAGAGGAGAAAGGGAGAAACTATGTAAAATGGATAAATAACACAAGGAGGATTTTTTTTAAGTATAACAATACTCTCTGCAATTTACAAATTACCAGTGACTTTTTCACATGCACTAATTGTCATTTTAGGTAGAAGCTATTACACGTTTTTACACATGAGGAAACTGAGGCCTCTATGATTTCCCAAGATCCTGTAAATAAATGAAATAATGAAACTTGGTACTTAGATCCTCTGGGTCCCAATTCAGTGAACCCCCAACCCCACTGGCTGTTCTGCCTCTGAATCAGAGAGATACTATTATTTGACATCTCACAAGATCACTCACAAAGTATTCAGAAGTATTTAAAAAGAAGTTTATTAGAGCCTGGACTGTATTTGTTCCAGATTTACTATTAACATGTGACTTGGGCTAGTAGCATAACCTTTCTAACCTTCAATTACTTTATCTGTAAATAACATCAATTGGGAGGACAATAATGCCTGCTCCATATAGTAGTCCTTTGGCAGAATTAAACAGATTAATTCATGCGAAATAGTGCCTGATACATTGTAAGTATTCCTGTAATAACGTTACAATAATTCATTTGTTTTGTGTTTAGAACCAAACCTAGCATGGAAATAGTTGGAGACACATGTAAATATGTTTCCTTCTTTTCCTTTGGAAGGTCACACAGGGCTGACATTTCTTACATTTAAGCAGCTCTTAGAGGAGTGTACAAAATATCCAAATAAAGCATGGGCTCTGAGAAATTATATTTCATAAGATTTCAAATCCAACTACCAAAAAGAAGTTGCCTCTCAGATTTTCTCTTCTTGTTAACTTAATAAGAGATCAAAACAATAGTAGCTGCACATTCAAGATACAGTTTACAGTATCTTCATAAAAACGCTAATTATGTTAAACCTCTGGGATGTTATTAAGAATTTAGGAATTAAAATGCTATTGTTGTTAAGTGACTTCATTGTTGTGAGCGAGGAGAACCCTGTAGCTGGAGTTGCCTTGATCAGTTAAGTAGCCCATGATGCCAGTAAGATCAGGGTTGTATTTCTATGGCTCACTGTAAATTGCCCAGTCTTGCAGGGAAAAATATACATGAAGCTTTATTCTATGTCCGAAGGCTCAGTAACATTGTCTTCATGGACAAGGAATGGTTTTAATAAATTATCTACTTAATAAAATAACATTTTAGCACATAATACATACATCGTTGGTATGAATAGTCTTACCTTACACATATTGTCTCCGGGACAGCCTTTGGTCACGTTAACAAGAATTGAATTGAGAGATGCATTATTTGTTGAATTTGGGAACAATTCCAGGGTTTGGTCGTTCAGTCTTATATCTTGGATACAGCCTTTGAAAAACCCACCACTCACTTCGGTCTCCTGCTTGTCAGGTAGGCCGCCGATGTAGAGGACATCTCCCCTCTGGATTCTCCAGGTAGGAGCAGAAATAAATCCCAGGTTTTGTGAAGACTGATAGAGTTCAATTTTACTTGGCTCGATTTTCAAAGATATCAAGTGGACATTTCCATCACTAATGACAAATTCCACTACCAGTTTGGGGGAGCCTGGAGCCAGCACTGCCAGTCTCCCGCGCTCTATCCAGACACGGATGAACTGGTGAGTTCTGTTTTCCAAAGCGAGAAGCAAGCCGGACGGTCGGCGGGTCCGGACAAACATGGACAGGCTGATGTTCTCCTCGTGGCTGTCACCAAGCGTGAAGGCAGCGTAGCCGGTGGAGTCCTCGTGGCCGAATCTGCCTGCCACGTACTCTTCAACGTCAAAATAGAGGAGGAGGAGGAGGAGGAGAAAAACGAAACATCTTGAGAGGTCACAGTAAGAAGGGACAGAAGATGAATATTTTGTATACACTTGTGAAAATTTTGCACACGCTCTCAGACATACTTTTTAAAGTTCACGACAGGCTTATTCTATAGAATAATGATTTGGCCTCATTTTCTGAACTTCTGGGTTTACTCTATCCCTCAAATAACTACATTTTGGTTTACAGTTTATAGATGAGTGATCAAAAGAGAGACAAAGAAGATCTCTGCACTTATGAACTAAAGCACCTCCCCTTCGCTGCCCTAAAGTGCTGGGGCTTAACGGTGGAATGTCAGTGCTCTAACTGGGCGGAAGAAACTCTGGAGCAAAAGCACTTCGCGTAGCATCTGTAAGCAGACCGTTCAGGCAGTCATCATCTTTGCAATTTGAAGGCATGCTGAAACAAGCATGTCATTACACTTAATTATTCTTTGCAAAGAACAGAAATCAAGAATTAGATTATCATATCCCCTTTTGGTATAATGACTTCTTTTCCTCTGGGTAGATGCCCAGTAATGGAATTGCTTGTATGTTTGTCGTAGCACAATTCACAATTGCAAAGACACGGAGTTAGCCTAAGTGCCCACTCACTGATGAGTAGATAAGGAAACTGTGACATATAAATATATACAGACACACAGACACACACACACACCACAGAACACTACTCAGCCATATAACAAAAAACAACTTGTCCCCCCTAAATCTATTGGAATTAAAAAAACAATCCTTTTTTGGGATGACGCCGCACATACAAGGCAAAGCAAGTGAAGAGAGGAGGAGGAGGACTCCCCGTCCGTGGCCCTGGTTGGGGGCAGGGAGCAGGCAGCGGGGGGCAGGCAGCGGGGGGCAGGCAGTGGGGGGCAGCGCTGAGCGCTCAGCTCACCCAGCACTTCCTGAGGTCGGGGGTCAGCAATGCACGTGCGTGGCGACACGCGGACATGCATCACCTGGAGAAAACTCTTGAGCTCTAGAAAAACGAAACCTCTGACATTTAAACATACTGGTAATATAGTAGGAACAAAAATTCCTGTCCTCATACAGCTTACGTTCCAGTTGGAGGAGACACACCGGGCACAGTTAGGGAAGCCAACTATTCAGTGCGTCAGATGGTGACAAAGCAAGTCAGACAGAGGAAGGGAATAAACACAGAGATCTGGGGCAGGGGTGAAGCTGTCATTTTAAATAGAACAATCAGGGAGGAACTCTCTGACAAGGTGACATTTGAGCAAAAACTCAAAGCAAGTAGAGACATTACTGTAGCAACCCAGGATAGGAATGACGATGGCTTGGGTCAGTATTAATGTGGAAATGCTAAGAAGCAGTCAGATGTTTTAAATACTTAGACCTAAAACAGCCTCACAGGTTTAGGGAGGGACAGGACTCAGTGGCATCAAGAGTGACAATGACTCGCAACGAGGCAATCAGGACACGTAGCTGCCAAAACCTCAATGTAGTATCAGCCTCGCTGCAGAGGAAAAGCACGAGATACAGAACGAGGAAGATCATCGTCCTGTGTCCCTCTGTGCCCTCAAGCACACCCAGGTACCACAATGTAGAATATTCCACAGCAAGCAGGGGACGAAGCGTCTGAAACTATGTCATACGGCAAAGGTTAGAAGAAACAGAGATGTCTAGCATGACAGAAGAGATGGCTCAAGTTACTTTTCTTCAAATATTTAAGTATTCTCAAGAGGAAAAGATGTGAAGACTTCTTCACACGCATCAAGACTTGTTAATACAATGCAGCCAATGAAGGAAAGCTATGGGCCAACCCTATTCTACTCAAATGTAAGGCGAGGCCTTCGGGGAGATGGAGGAGTGAGCTGTCCGATCCTGAGGGTGTGCAAGCAGAGGCTTGGGCCACCACACTCGGCAGGCACAGAGCGTAAGGAATTCGGTCGTGGACGGAAGCCCTTCTGTCCCTAAGAGACTGAGATTCTGAGACGTCAGATTCCCAGAGTCTGCGTGTACGGCTGAAGACGAAACATACCCAAGTCGCTTCTATAAATCAAATATTCCTGCGTATTGAAAGCTCTACGTCCTGACCCACGGTCAACACAAAACAAGCCGACATAACCTTAACACGCCCTTCTGGGAACAGAGCTCAGGGAAACCCTTCTCATGACTTTTTTCCTTGAGAAACTAGATGATTTTTTAAAAGATCAGCTTTAGGAAGCTGGAATCCCTACGTCTTGTGTGTTCAGTCAGCCAGCTCGATCCTGCGTCCGGCCGGATGGTTCGTTGCGACGAGCCCCGTGGGTGGGAAACACGGAGCCAAAACCATGAACCGGGGGGAGTTTGCCTGGTGCGTGTTAGTGCATCTCCTCGTCCGGAACACGCGTGTGCGATGGCAGAAACATGCCACGTTCCCGTGACTGCTTTTCAGCGTCACTTGTAAACACGAATACATTCTCCAGAAACATTCCTCGTAGATAACAGAAAATACAGAATATTTTAATGTAATGATAAAGAGGTGATATGAAAAATGTAGTTTCCCTTAAATTTATACCAAGAATTTTCAGAAAGAAAAAAATGTCGCAGAACTCCCTCTCTGTAATGTTTTGAAGCCAAACATTTTCACGAGGGTTCAACAGTTTGGAACAGCGTGGGGGGAAGGATGCAGGGGAAGCAGAGGGAAGGGTCCCCAATTCGGGAGCTTGGTTTAAAAAGTTCACGGTTTTCCAAGTGGGAGAAAATAAACTAAAGACACCAGAACCCCTGTACGGGCACCGCCTGATCCTACTTCGGCACCACCGAGGCCAGCGCTGGCCTCACGGGTCACCGCGTCTGGGAGCCGGTCAGAATGAGTCAGCATCTGTTTGCTATTTTGTGTATGTAGTAAAAATATTGGCTTGGGTCAATTAAATTTTTCTTCAAAAAATGAACATTGCCGAAGCATGATTTCCTCCTTTCTCCCCTTAAAAAATCACAACGCAAGCTGCCATTCGAGTTAAAATATTACGTAGAGCTAGCAGATGCCAAGCCTCATTGTCAAACAGCGCCGTGATTTGTAATGAACGCCGTGGTCGGGAGGAGCCCCCCGACCAGTTTCTAATAATTCTTAGCCATGTGGACACGGGGCGGGGGACAGGCTAAGACTGGTTTTAATTTTACTTCATCCAAAGCAGAGAAGAGTATTTACCAGATGTGGTCCTCCTTCAAGTTACTCTCAAATTTTGGGGTAAATTACAGCCGAACTTCAAAGCCGTCTGTTACAATTACCTCTCAGACTTTTTTAATGTATGATAATAATAATAAAAAGAAACAGCTACGTATTGATCACTATCAACAGCAATCCTCGGAACAATGTTGGAAGATAAGGACTTTGAAATATTTTTCAAGCTGTGATTTGCTAGAGAAATTAGATCAATTCGTTTACAGCATCTACCAAGTTTCACTGCTGTTGCTTCCACATTTCCTTCTTTTTTTTTTTCCCCCAAAATACCTAAGTAGAGCATCTATTTTCTCCAAAGAAACCCTAGGGAAGATACCTTTGAATAAAATGGGTGTTTTCATAAAAGTGCTAAACTTAAGCGTGACTCTGGGGCACGTGTGAACCCACAGGAAGCGGAGCGGGGGAGCGACTGTCTCCTGAGAGTCGGCCACGCACACGGGCTAGTGTGTGGCACTCACGAGTCTGGTATCTAAAAGTCTTTTTTTTCAAAAGATGCTCTTTCAAATAAGATTCATGATACATTTCTGATGTGCGACAAAACGGTAAAAGTGTAACAGCGTTTTGCAAACGTCAGGATGGAAACCCATTTGGAAAGAAGCTGTCTGCTTATTAGGTCACTTCTCTGCAGCAGTGACACTCCGGTGTCACACGAACCCACTCAGAATTAACCAAGGCACATCGCCGCCCTCCTCTTCCTCTCTCACCTGGGGGGGCGGCAGGAGTCCCGCGGTCAGGATGCTGCAGACCGGGCGGAGGCGGCCGCTGTTTGTCTCTGCTCTGAGGACAGCGCCCCGCACCCCGCACCCCTCGCACCCCGCCCCGCACCCCGCACACACCCCCGCGCCCCGCACCCCGCGCCCCCCCCACCGCACCGCACCCTGCACCCGGCCCCCCCCTGCCCCGCGCCCCACACCCCACGCCACCCCCGCACCCCGCACCCCCTGCACCCCGCGCCACCCCCCCGCCCTCGCCCCGCACCCCCCGCACCTCGCACCCCCGCACCCCGCACCCACCCCCGCGCCCCGCACCCCGCACCGCACGCCACCCCCCGCCCCTCGCCCCGCACCCCCCGCACCTCGCACCCCCGCGTCCCCCCCGCACCTCGCAGGCAGCCGGGGCCCGCGTAGGGCCGGGGACAGTCGCACCGCCGGCCCAGCCACAGGTTCACGCAGCGCCCCCGGCCCCCGCACGGGCGGCCTCGGCACCAGTCCCGCCTGGCGCAGCCGGCCCTGACGTCGCGGGACGAGCCGTTCTCCAGGGTGACGTGGCTCCCGTCCAGCCTGACGTCCCGGAGGCAGCCCACGAACGGCACGACACGGGCGTCGCCTGTCGCCCCCGGCAGCCCCCCCAGCAGGGCGCCCCGCGCCGCGCACGCCGAGCGGCCGCCGGGGGACGGGGACGGCGCCGCAGCCTCGCACCGCGCCGCGCAGGAGTCGTCCGCCAAGCGCAGGGTCACGGCCTCTGCCACCGTGACCTCCACGGAATGCCACTGTCCGTCGCTGGTGCTGTGGGGCAGGGACAGAAGCACGTCCGGCCGGTCCCCGGCCCCAACCGACAGGTGGACGTGGCCTCTCAGCAGCTCCAACCGCACCGCCGCGTCCCCGCGGCCCCGGACGAGCAGCAGCGCCGTCGGCTGGACGGTCTGGAACCGGAGGGCCACGCTACACGCCGGGCCCGGGGTTGTCACCGAGCTGGTCGTCACCCGCAGGAAGCCGCTGCCCCCAAATGCAAGTGTAGTGACGGCCTCGCACGAGGGCCCGGCGAAGCCAGGGGGACACAGGCAGCGGAAGCCGTGCTGGCCGTCGTGCAAGTGAGGGACGCACGTGCCGTCGTGCAGACAGGGGTGGTGGGCACAGCCCAGGAGGATGTCAGAACAGTCCCTGCCTCCATAGAATGTTCTAGAAAGGCCATCAAAGGGGCAGTGGCAGGTGTAATTCCCAGGCAGGTTCTCACAAGTGCCACCATTCTGGCAAGGGCTTGAAGAGCATTCGTTGATGTCTTCTTCACAGTGGATTCCTGTTAAATAATAATAAAAAAAAAGGTTACAATTGTGTATATTCAAATCAGAAATAGGGGTTGCATGTCACTTCCACGTATAATCTGGCAGAAGCGCGGAGCCAGCCCAGGCCACGGCTGTGACGGAGGGAACCGTAAACAGTTATCGAGGAAACCGAGATCAGTCACGTCATCCCACAGAGGTCGTGGAGACAGAACCGTGGTCATGGAAGACTTTGAATTCTGCCTCCAGAAAAAGATAATTTGCCAGATTCACTCTTTTACTCCAACTACTGTTGTCAAACATACACACGACACTGAAAACCGTAAAAATGAAAACGGGAAAACGACCACTGTTGGTGAGGCCAGATACAAGTTATTTATCTGGGGACTCGTTTCTGTGACACTGTTTTCCTGTCCCGGGGGGCAGATTTCACTCCATCCTGTTTGGAAACAGAAATTTCACCTTCTGTCTTCTTTGCACCTGCCCATAACTCCTAAAACCAAAGTTTGCCAGATACACAGTCTGGAAACCGCCACCGAGGAGGATTTCTAAACATGCTTCCCGAGGAAAGGTTTTCCTTGCCTCTGTGTAAAGTCGCCAGCAGAGCCCACGACTTCTCTGCTCACTCCTGCATGAGAGTGTCACGGCCACTTTTAAAAAACCCACAGCAATCAGCACGGCCAGGCACACGGCATGAGCAAAAGTCTCAGTGCAGCTTAGGATGAAAGCGTCTTTCTCTGCCTGCCGGGCTGACGTCAGGCTTCTTCCTGCTGTCCCCATTCCTCCACCGTCCCCAGCCCAGGTCCTCCCGGAGGGTTCTGGGCCCTGGAAGATGGAAGCCTGTGAGGAAGAGAAGGGGACGGAAGCTCTCCGTGTCCCGGTGCTGACGTGGCACCCTCCGTGCTCTCTGGACCTGGCAGGTGTGCAAAGCCGACACTTGCTCTGGGGACATATCTGTCCTCGCGCCAGCTCTGCCCTGTTCCTCCCTCCGAGCTCACTCCGGAGACCCAGGGGGCAGGTGCTGCCCCGCGTTGCCCGCGGCTCTCGCACCCCTCCCCGGCCGTGGGCTGCCGGTTTGCTGGCCGCGACTCCCCCTTCTTCACCAACCCACCGTGTTGGGGTCCCCTCGTCTCTGACAGAGGCCTGCGGCAAAGGACCCCTTCTGTACGGACCGTGACTGATACTCCCGTCACGGGTTCCCACCCGACCTCTGCACCTTGAGCTGCAGGGGGAGGGAGCGCGTTCCCCCTGCAGCAGGAGTTCTCCTCTCTGTCCTGCGGCCTCAGGTTAACAGTGTCCCTTTCTCCTGAGTCCCCCGGCGGGTGGAGAGTCCAGTCTAAGTTACATTCGTCCCCCACCCCCAAGGGTGGGTGGCACTGCAGGGCCTCGCTCTGCGTGGACGGGACGCAGCTTCCAGCCCCCAATTCCACGGGTGGCACAGCCGCGAGTGGCTCCGGCGAAGTCCCTTCCAGTCGCCTCTCGGGAATGTTCACGTAGCCTTGAAACACAGACAAGCCTTGGAGAAGCCCGAGGCCTGTGTATCTTCACACTCTGCATTTTGGCCTCTCTCACAGTTCCCTTTGGCAACCGACAGCAATCACACCGGGACCCCTTGGCTGAAACCTCAGTTTACCGTTCTCTCAACGCTGCAGAACACCCGCTCCGTGTCCCACTCAAAGCTGCAGAGGACACGGGGCAGGAGACACAGATCTGGCCTCAGGACGGTGATCCTGTAACAGAATCACAAACGCAGGTTTATGAAAACACGTTGTCCACAGCAGGGTCCCCGTGGATGTGGATAATACGTGAGAATCTAGACACAGACATTAGCGCATATTTAGAGAAGTTTTAGGGAAAAGGCTTTGAATGATAAAGGATGCTAAATCTTTAGATGTGAAAACTTGATGTTATAAACGAAGTCAAACAAGCAAATACTGACCGTGTAGCTGCCATGTACAAAGTGTTGTGGATAACAAGGAAAATTAACTAGTCCCTGTCCTCAATGAGTTTAATAGGAGAGTAAGACAAATTTGAGAAAAAGTAACTGACAGGGTAAGTCAAGATACCACGGAAGGGACACTATCGAGCAGTATGTAAGGGATCCAAGTTAACTATATAGACAATCGCTGCTGCAGAACCTCTGGAGAAAGGATTTCTTAAGGCTGGGCTGGGAAGGTTTATGGAGATAGGACTTAATATAAAATTGCAAGTGCTGATCAGATTAACAAAGGCATCACTGTATGTGAAAATAAGTGAATAAACAAAACACTCCTCAACGGACAAGCGTAAGACATTCAGAGGTGACAATCAGTTTGGCAGTCTGATTGGCACGGAGGATTAATGTAGAAAAATCAGCTCAGAAAGGTTAGATGTAGCCAGACTGGAGAAGGTCTGGGAACTTAGGATTTTTATTGTTTCATTTTATTTTTACGTATTTATTGATTTTCTGGCAGTGGCTAATAACAGGTAATTGTTGAATAGAAGACAAAGATGGTTTCTCGTAAGGATCCATTTCACAGGGAAACGTAACACAGAACAAAGTGAGAAGAAACTAGAGACAGGAAGGAAGACCAGCCAGGCAGCTACTAAGGCTACTACGGTCTAAAATTGGATGTTTGTTTCTTTAAAATGTATAGGACTCTTTCATTTATCCTTGGTCAGCACGTAAGTGTGGAAGGTAGTGCTTTCTTGACTGTTGCTTACTGTGTTTTTTCTTATAATTGCTAATGTTTCTGAATTTGATCTTTCACATAATAGCTACCAATAATTTGATTATGTATTTCCTGTAAATATAAACAAAGAAGCTAGTTTTAAATTTTTATCATCATTAAAAAAAAAGAAAAATAGAGAGGAGAGAAATCCTGCACTAGGGTTAATAGTCTGAAGAACAATAAACAGAAGTAGGTATGAAAAGGAGAATGACAAATAGTGATTTGTGCCTTTACCTCATTTAAAATCAATTCTATTGACATCTAAATGTAAAATAAGGTCAGACATATTTATTTGATGAACCCAGAAAACTAAAAGTGGGAAAAAGATCAAAATTTCTTTTATTGGTTATTTGACTAGCTGGGCAAATCTGCTGTCAATCAAGATAAAAAGATTAGACAATAGTTACGGGATTATCTGGGCCATTCAGTCTTCTTAACTGGGTATTTTCATTAACTATGAATTGGTTGTTTATGTCCAAATATTTATAGTATGGGGTGGATTACTTGCAGCTTATTGTTATTGTATGTGAGGTCGATTCTTTTAATGCATTTGATTCTATAATAAGACTGCATTTTAAAAATAATCATGACAGGAAAACTTTCTACTATCTAGTATATCTCTTATTTTCATCAGAATAAATTAAATTAATGAATAAAAAAGATATAGGGTTTAGGTTTAATATAATTGATACGAAGATGATTTTTCCATAATTCTCACTTTCTTGAAAGTCATAGTTAATGAAATAGCTAGTAGAAAGTTATTTCTACAAAGATTTATAAGTTCTAGATTGAGCTGTTTTAACTAACCTAATTTTTTTCTATTTTAATAAATAGGAGTCCAAGAAGAGATTATGTAAGACAAAGCGTTCAGTGCATAAGTATATCCACTTTTCCCTACTCAAAAGTTCTAATTTTCATTTGACGGTAATATCTGTTATAGCATTAAGCATTAGTTGCTAAGTACACATCTTAAACACTCTAATGACGGTACAAATTAGCTTATTTAAGTAATAAGGAAAGAGTGAGTTACCTATGAGCATGGCCATCAATATGTGAAAACCAGGTGTCCTGGCTCCAAACATTTTTCTGTACAAAAAGGGACATCCATCCACACGCCTAGTAGGCTGACAGAGTGAGTGACGATGTCGTACCATTTCCGAAGCTGTGGCTTGTTCTCGACTGTCACGTCTTCCTTTCGGGTAGAGAGTGGGGACCTAGTTTGGACTCATTTCTCCCCAGGCCGGGTCAGCAGGGCTCAGGGTAAGACCCGTCTGTCTGACCAGGCAGCCTGGTTGTATTCTTAGCTCCTTCCGGCTTAGCTCAGGTGGCTCCTCCTAAGTCACCCTGAGGCGTGTTCACGTCACCTCGGCACTGCACGCTGGCACCGCGATCATGGAATCTAAATACAGACCGGCCTTCTGGCAGCTTCTATCATAGAGAACTAGGATTTGATTTGATTTTTCTTCACAATGGAAATGCTGTTTTTTGTTTTGGTTTTCATTTTTTTTGTTGTTGTTTTTGTTTTGCTTTTGAAATGTTATGAACCATATGGCAACTTCAAATCTATTAGATATCTATGCAGGGAATGGAAAGGAGAGAAAAAGAAAAAAAGAGCCGGGGCTTTTGTTTATTGAGATGGTGGAAAGAGTTACTCGTGTGGTGTGCTCAGACTTAAACTCTACCCTGTGCGAAAAAATAACTATGCTCCAGTTTTAAATCCAATAGCATTTGATTTTGTACAACAGAATAATTTGGATATGTGAGGTGCTTGAGATGTATTAGAGTAGCTGGTACTTGACATTTTTTCTTAAACATTTTTTGAAAGGGGGACCTAAGGATCTGTGAAGGTTTCATCTAGGTCACTAAGCCTCCCGAACTATTGTAGCACCTAAAATTCTTACCATGAGAGCAGTTGCTTTAGTTTGAGACCTTGTGTCTTAGAAGCATCAGACAAGATACAAATGTTACCTGAGGGGGAGCAATTGCACCACAAGGCCGTCCTCAGCACCTCCTCACTGAGCAGCGTGACCTGAAACACCTGTGTGTAACTGAGGTCAGACTGAAGGAGGAAGTTAATCCACAGGGGTGGGAGGAGGGGAGGAGGGGAGGGGGAGGGGAAGAATTATAAAAATGTATTACGTAAAAAGCTCTTTTACCTGGGCCACCTCCAACCTTAATGATTTCAGCAAAACGTGGTAATTTATTGGTAATTTGTTTTCCTTTGTGTATTACGATTGTGAATATGTACGGCATAAACATGAGATTGTTTCTTCAGGATCCATTCCTTTGCTACACTTTATTATTACACTGTTTTAAAGTTATGATACAAGAGACACATGGACACACTCTCTAGACCTGACATTTGTTCAGAAACATTTGGTAGCTCAGGTAAAAAATACTGACCCAGAGGAAGATTTGATTCAGTCCCTTGTGAGAAAAGTATTCTGAGATCTTCAAATGAAAGACAAAATAGCTGCAAAAAGCTTTGCATTTCAGTTCCACATTTCACTCAATTTTGCACTTCAAAAGTCGCACTTTGAAGCTCAGTGGATACAGGTAAGTGATTTTTAGCTATTTTACAGACTAATAAGTACAGTGTTGCACATGCTCGCTCTTGTTGACTTCTTTGAAAAGTAATTTCAGAGAAACTCAACCCCAACTATCCTAATTGGCTTTGATCAGTAAATCATCAGAAATGGCTCTGCTCTTGCTTAGTCCTTTTTTCCTTCTTCTTGTCAAAAGTGAATGATTAAACACTCAAGTTACAGAGTTACAAAAAACCTGCTTTGTATCGGGTTGGACGTGTCACTGTTCTACGTAATGTTTGCTTTCCCTCTGCCACGGTAAGAATTGACTTTATGTTCTTTAGTGGTGCTGTTTGACACGTCTCACAAATTTATTAATATTTTTGTTCTGTACAGCTACAGAAATGTCAAAGGCCAAGGCTATTCTTGACCTGGTGAGACCTGACATTCAAGGCCCCTAAAATCTGGCTTTTATTTACCTTCCAGCATTCCTTTCTGGCCCACTACATAAATGGTTGTATTAAAACGTATTTTTAGTAGAATAAAAATTAAAACACATTTTCTCTCTCTCTCTCTCTCTCTCTCTCTCTCTCCCCACTTATTCAAAATCCCAACTCCCTTTCAGGCTCAGCTCAGCTGCTGCAAGCCCACACTGAAATGCCTTCCCTGGGTAACTCTCACTCCTGTTAGTTCTCGAGCATCTGAAGCTTCTCCATACGGAACCCACCATGCAGCGCACTGTGTGGCTATTTACTGTTGAGTATTTGTGATTTACTGTCCTTAACTGTATTGTCAGACTTCTTTTTCTGTCTTTACTTCCTAGCACACTGTATTATATAATACAGCACACAGTCCTACACAATAATACAGTGTTGGGTGTATGTCTTGAAAAAATGTTTGCAATGCTGTCATCAATTCCAAAAATTAAAACAAACATGCATTCCTTCTTTTTTCATGCATAAAGAATCTAATGTATTGGAAGACAAATCTAGTCTTTATTCGGTGCAAATGTTGTGCACCTGGCATTCATCCTCAGCAGAGATGGGAGGATCAGAATCACCAACTGCAGTTCAACGGCGACTGCCTGAAGCTAAGAACCTGCCCTGTAAAAGCTCTGTGTTTCTGCTCATTGTTGGGGACCACGGCATATTTCAGACCGGAGTCTCCATCCTCTTCTTTTGCTGGCAAAGTAATAAACTTCTCTTTCCTTCTCAAACCACTTGTTCTCATTCTTCTGCTGCAGCCTCGAGGACAAGGGCAAAGCTTTCAGTAACCTTCTTACAATCAAGTAAGTCACAGAAAACAAAATGCTATTAAGAAAATACTAAGAAAGAGAAAAAATATTTACTATTCATTCAGTGAAAGTGGATCATCGTAAAGGTCTTCATTCTCGTTGTCTCCACACTGAGAAGAGGAAGAGGAAGAGGACGGTCCTGCCGTCTGGGGAGGGGGTCAGGCAGAGAAAATCCACGTGTCAGGGGAACCATGCAGTTCACACCCGTGTTGTTCAAGGTCAACTGTGTATAACACCCCCCAAAACATTATAAGTATTAATATTATGGAAATTTTAAGTATGCCTAAACACTATTTATACAGAGTGAGATTCTAAAATTGGTCTTGAGATCGTTATTCTAGCTTTTGGCAAAAAAAAAAAATGCAGAAGAACCTTATATTGCTATGTATTCACGTATCTTTATTCTATTTTCTCAATGCTTACTGAAATGCATTTTATAAAGCCAAGCAATTTGGAAAAAACAGAATAGAAGAACAGATGAATGTGACTTAATCTTCACAAAAATCCAATTCTTGCTGATGGAAGTAGAGTTTATAATGGGCTATGGCTCGAATACTATGTACATTTTAAATTGCTCTGGGTGAAACATGAGCTGTAGTATTAGTTTGAACTACTGGGGCAATACTTTTTTGGCATGAGTTTGATCACTCAAATCCTATAAATCCTTAGTCCTTTTCTAGTAAAATAATAGTATTTTTCCCCTTTGATTTCACCTCTTAAATAATGAGGTTTTTATCCTTGGAAAAAAGGACTACTTTTCAAGCAATTAGTGGTGCTGAGAGTACCTGGCACAATCACTTAGATCCGCAAAGGAAGACTAAACACAGTCTTGCTGTTACATTTAACTGCAAGTATTAGCTACTGAGCAACTGTAGCCAGCCCTCCTGCTACATTGTAGCTGGGCTCCACCAATCCTTATTTGTGGATTTTCCATCCAGCACCGGGTAGAGACTGAGGTCCTGAAGGATTAATTTAGCAGCAGCAAACCTGACTTTAAGAAACCATAGTTTATATAGTTTCCATGACTACTTCTAGAAAGGAAGATAAAACATTGAACAAGCAGCCCTATTTTTTCATCTTGTGTTCATTCCTGTGCCTCTTTTGCATGTGCTTTTTGATTTTAATCAACTTTTTTGTCTATATTTTTAACTCTATAAAAAATACTGTTTGATTTACAGCTCTAAGTACATTTATGTTTTAAAAGAGATACTCAGTCTGATTGTCTACTGTAAATTCGGATACCATGTAGTATATGTGTTTATATGTACATATATTCCCCAGGAAACAGTAAGTACCTTCTCTGGGGACATTACCTCATCAGGTGCCAGGTTTAAAATCCACCTGCATTTGTGACCTGAGCCCTGCTTGGCTGCTGCCGTGGCAGTTCCAGAAAATGAAATTCCCAAATCTGCACTTGCATTTTCTCATTCCAAATCGGGCTCAATTTCCTTGCAAGGACAGCTTCCCTGGTCCACTGAAGATCTGGCAGATTTTGCACATCTCATATTGATCCACAGTATTTTTTAAGTTCTATTTTATTATTCATAAAAATGCTCTGTAGTCATATTGAGTCATTCAAGTGATGCTCTAGAGCTCCAGAGTTTATGAAAACAGCACTTCCATAAAAGAAAGAAATTCATCCTGATTCCCTTTTCCCCTTTTAGTTTGTTGGGTCCCTTCTTGGGAGTCAACAATATTGCCAGCAGAGTTCGGAAAGTGAATACCCAGTATTGGTACCAGGAGAAATGATTATTAAAACCCGGCTAAACAAAGCTATACTTCCAAATATCAGTGTAAAAATGTATTTGTTTCCATTTGAACTCTTTTCTAAAAAAATTAAATATACTTTTAAAAATCCTGCCCATTCCTAAATTGGTATTAGTTATTTTTATGTTGTGCCTAAGCACATAATTCTGTCTATTTTCTGAGCAACCTATTTCTTTACTACTCAGAGGCTGTTCAAGTAAAAAGGGTTGAAATATAAAAATTATGGAAACAAATTATCTGAGTTATCTTCATAGTATCTGTTCTATCCCACACAACTCTTATTCCAGCTGTCTACAATTACCATCCTGTTAATCTGAGCGTTTTCTCACCCAGCCATACAACCTTTGAGGCCTTAGCTAGACCGAAATATTTTCAGCATTTTTTTCTCACTTTCAAGTGGGAAATCATATGTGTGTGTATATTGTATGTGAACATATGTAACATATATGTTATATGTGTGTGTTGCTTTTCTTGCCTTGTCACCAGAGTGGCAACTCAGGAGACAGGCATGGAGGAGGAGCAGAGGAAGGACAGGCAGGACCCCAGGTGCAGGTGACAAGAAGCTACCAGGATTCCTAAGCTCCTCTCCCCAGGATTCAGGCGGGCCACACGACACCGTACCCTGCACCAGCCTGGTCAGCCCTCTCTGCTGGCCTCATCCTTAATTCCTCCGTTTCTTGCATAAATGTCTCAGAATAAAACTTGCCTTTGCACTGGGACCCCCAAGTTTCAGCCGCCAACTCTATAAGTAGACCCCCTATCACACCCAGCCTGGACCCTCTTGGATATTGACTCTATCCTAGACTTGAACTTGAGTTGTCACCCTGGTATATATCATGAGAGTCTATTGCTTCCTCCTGACATTTTTTTTTTTTTTAATTCTTGTTTGTTCTACCCACAGTCAGCCTCACCAACAGCTCTTAGAAAGCCTTTTAGTTACGGCCGTACACTGCGAGGAACTGGTTAAGTTCAACTCCAATAAACAAGAAGTCAGCCACCTGGATGTGTAAAACCCGAGAGTGGAATTTATTATAGAGTTTCAGGATGCAACTATCAAAAGCGAAGGTGCCTGCCCGTCTGCGGAGTTATGGATGGTGCTCACTTTCCTTGTTATCAGGAAGCTGCAAGGCAACTACAAACATTTTTTCCCCATTTGAACTTCCTCTGATGTAATCACCTTCCATTACAGTGACAACTTCACAGCAGCAACTTGGTTTGCTTCTTTATACTCTTCAAAATGGTATCATTAAACAACTCTTCTGAAGGGATCCGAAGGAACCACAAGAAATTTATGAGGCTCTGTCTACCTCTAGACCCTTTGCCCCTCAGTCAAAGTGGGTTGAGATTGGCCTGTGGGATCAATAGTTATTACAGGAGGTGGACGGGCCAACAAGGCAGATGATTTTGTAAGGTTTCTTTCCTGAGGCCCCCACACTGAAAACAGATTTGTTTTCACTCCAACAACCTCTTAAGGGGATTTCAGAATGTTCGCTGTTTGACGAATACCACCATTGAGAAAGATTGGGATGTTTCTAATATGCCATAAAAGGAATTGTGTTTTTGCTCTGTTGGTGAACTCTCTTGCTTGTTCTAATTGCAACTGGCGTGTGCCTCTTGGTGCTGTCTTCCCAGGAAACCGTTTCTGCCTCCAACTCTTGCCTGGGGAAATAGTTTCCTGGGAAAGTATTTCAAAAATTCTTAGAATTTTTAAAAATTCTGCCCCAAAATACATGAATCTGCAATGGATAAGAGACTAAGGTTTATATAACCTTATTCTTAAGGCCTATTATAGTGTATTCTTAAAAGCCTCAGGCTAGAAAATGAGAGTTTTAACAGGACATATCTCTACACCTAAGCAGAGATCAATCACCAGGAATCAAGTAGACCCTTGCATTATCTTTTCCATGGGATTCAGAATATTTTGATTTGCTATTTTCTTATGTCTAATTAAAAAGGTTCATGTGCTTAATTTAAAAATTTCTGAGGCAGGGCATGGTGGCTCCGATCCCAGCACTTGGGAGGCTGAGATAGGAGGATCACTCAAGGCCAGGAGTTTCAGACTAGCCTGGGCAACATAGTGAGACCCCTGTCTCTACATAAAAATTTTTAAAAATTAGCTGACCATGGTGGTGTGTGCCTGTAGTCCCAGCTACTCGGGAGGCTGTGGGAGGAACGTTGTATACACCCAGGAATTTGAGAATATAGTGAGCTATGATTAGGCCACTGCACTCCAGTCTGTGGAACAGAGTGAGACCCTGCCTCAAAAAAAAAAAAAAAAAATTCCGAATGATACTTTATTCTGTTTTAAAGTGTCAACAATGGAACTTTATGGGTAAATCAAACAGGACATTGCATCGTGTGCAATGAAGGGAACCAAGATCTTGCCATACCTCCTACTCTGTTTGCTGGAAAAAAGGAAGAAGTTAAAAGGTTGGAGGAGGGTCTACTAACATGTCAACAAGTACCATTTTTGTTTGGTAGCAATGAAATTGCTTCCCACCTCCTTTTTTTTTTTTTTTCTTACTGTATTTTTCAAATGTTCCTCCAAACTTGTATTCTTCTTATAGTGAAAAAAAAATTAAAATAACTAAAAGGCTCTCCTACTTATGCCAATACATTTTCAGAAAAATTTTGTTACATCCAATAAAAATTGCATAATAAATGAATGAAATGAAACAAAACAATCATTTATTTCCTTCAATGAAGGTTCCTAAAAACATTATTAAATTCTTCATAACACATCTGAGGGAAAGTCGTCTTTACTGTGCCAGATGCCAAAATCAAACACGGCTTCAGTCAACATGTAGAGAGATTTAAAGAATCCCATGGAGGGGGACAGGGAGCTCCCTGCTAAATTCAGACATAGAAAGATACGCACAAATCCGGAAGGAGGGAGCATCATCAAAAACAAACGCCAAAGAGAAACGTGCCTCTCTAAGAGTGCCCAAAAGAATTAAGCTCATGATGAGCTATATTTGGTAAACTGTTCCAGACTTTGTGCTTTACATATTATAAAGTTGATAGAGGTTGATACTCATGGCTACAGCAAAGAAATCTGCAGATAGGACTATGGAATCACCTTTTATAATAATTATAAAAACACTGACAGATGAGAAAGTTACTAGACTAACAAAACAAGGAAAACGTTCCGATTTTCTTAAGAGATCTTAATATTAACATATCCCTCAAAAACAGTTTAAACAGAGAATTCAGTAACACTCAACATAACAGACTGCTTATTTTCCCTATTTATTCTCCTTCTTTCATTGTGTGGCAGAACTTCCTGAGCTAACGAGGAGCATGTGAAAACCATATAAAGATTGTTGTATGTGTAATTCTCCCTTGCAGCTGGTTTTGACCATGTGATTAAATTCTGAGAAATAGAACATGTGGATAAATAAAGTAATACAGCTTTCAGATCATGCTGTGTTTTTTTTTAATCAAAGTTCTATGAGAGAAGAATTCAGGTAAGTGCTGTTTGCTTTGCACACAGAGATGCAGAGACTTCAGCTCTGCTCCGGGACACTCTTTCCCTACAGTCTGCAATACACTGACTGGGGGATTGGCAATTGGGGCCTCAAAGGTTTGGAAAAAAAACAACAGTTTTGAAATCCTAAAGAGCATGAAAGGAAATGCAAAGACAGTGAACAGTACCAAACATTTACAAAGCCCTTACTAGGTACCAGAAGTGTTCTAGGAGCTTTACATTTATCACATCATTTGATCCTTTGTTATTAGGTCCCTTAACAGCACGTGACAAGTAAATAACGTGCTCTTGGTCACACAGCACCAACGTAGCACGGGCTGGTTTTCGAAGCCAGGTGATCACATTCCAGAACCCAGGCTCTTAAAACACTCTCTGACTAGTGGGGGTATTAAAATAGACATGTGAACGTCAGAATGCATTCCTGTACAAATTGCTTTAGAAGCATAAAGATCAACAGCCTTGCTGGAGAAAGACAGTTTCTCTTAGAGAAGTTTCAAGATAACTGAATGTAACTCAATTACAATTTCAAGTCCTGAGACTTTTTTAAACCCATTTCTGATTTTACGAACACCTTTAAAAAAAAGCTCTAAACTCATCTTTGTCTTCTCTGGGTCATTAAAAAGAGATTCCTAAATGTTAGCTACTTTTTTTTTTTTACCTAAAGTGATTATTATGAATTTCAGTGCAAAGGAGTTGTCGAGGTCCTGCCGCTGCCTCGAAGCAGTCTCTTCCAATCCAGGAGAATTAAAGACTGCCATAAAATTGTAATGGTGATAATAGTAATGATAACAGTGGTATATTTATAATAGTATAATTACGTATGTTCTAGCATATTAATAGCCTGCTGAGCTTGGCTTTCTGAAGAGCGGGGTGACACGAGGAGGACCCTGGAGGAGGCAGAGGAACCTGACAACTCGCTTCCCGCTCCACCATTTAGCGTCCCACATCACAGACACAAACTTTCTTGACAGAATATCAAAGAGAAAACCAAACAGCAGCTTTGAGAAATGCCTCATCTATCTCTCTACATTTAAAAGAAGACGCTGTTTTGGGAAAAGCAATTTTCAACTGCTTTTTAAAAAAATCACAATTTGAGAATCAGTAACACAATTTTCACAGACGATAACATGCAACTGTACAACTGATTAACAGCAGCAGGTTTGGGGGCCGGAAGTTGTGATGCGGGTGGGGTCGGGGGAGGGGGAGGCCCACAACGGCGGCATTTCAGAGGAAAATTCCCTTTTTAGAAACAAGTTACCTGAATTAATGAGCTTAGCTGACTGGCTGACTGAATCATATCCTTTCCTCCCTGGAAACTCCTCAGATAGAAAATCCTTCAAAGGTTTCTGCTGATCCTCTGAAGTGCAGAGCAAGCCTCATTTTATTAAAAGTCTTTCTACCTTTAATGAAGGAGATTAGGTGCACTTTTCCTTGCGTCTATCCGAGCATCTCTGACAGAGAAGAGATAAGTGACAGACAACAGGTGGGCACGAATCTCTCCACAGTGCAACTTCTGCATCAGGGCAGAGGAGCACCACGGATATGCAAATGTGGTCGTTCACGTCCTTAGTATCCATAAACGCTAAACAATTAAGTGTGAAACGCTCTGGGGAATAATTTAGGTAAAACTGCTTTTATGGGCTGCTCGGTTCTCATTGGGCCATTTTATTGTCACCGTTGAGGACTGCACAGGAGGCTGTGAAGACCTGTGGGAATCGTAGTGTTGATTAACTTCCAGCAGAGACTAACCCTGCAGGAGGCAGCAAGTGCGGTTAAGATGCAGCTCCCATCTCAGGATGATGCACGAGGGTCATAAACCGAAACCCGACAGACGCCAGGCGACTGTCTGAGGAGGCTCCTGGTCTCAGTCCCAGCTACTTGGTGCCACATTGGAGACTGGGCTCACGGTTACCAGGCGAGGACCTGGGTCTAGGCCTTTGGGTTGTTCTTTTCCGGTGACAGCATGGCCTACCTGGGAGTGTCTGGAACCCCGTCATTCAAGTTCAGGTCCTAGCTTTGCCATTTGGCCCTGTGGGACCCTGAAAAATAAACTACTGAACCTCTCTCTCTATGCCTCAGTTTCCTTATCTGTGAAATCTGGATTATGAGAATGATGATACTTTGGAGGATTTTTGAAAAGGTTAAATATTAAAACAGAGTCCGGCACAGACAGTACTTATTTAATGTAAGCCGTTATCATTTAAGAGAAGCCAGAAATCCAGGTTTGTATATCCTAAATCTTCTTTCAAGTGTTGGTAACTAACTTTTGTTTTAAAATTACTGAGTCTGCTAAATAAATCACACCCGAGGCTCTCAGTTAGTGACTTCTGCATGAGGCGTATTTGAGACTGTTACAAAGCTCCTACAACTTCCCACGTGTTTGAAGGCTCCATAGCCTTTGCTCAGAATTACTGACTTGCTGACACATTCTCTCGACTTGCCAAAAGCACCTTTGGTAGCTTACACTAAAAGGGATAGTTTCAATTAAACTGGTACTTAGTAAAACGAAATAAAAAATACAAGAACAATTTAATAAAGATGCATAAAGAAGAGAGAAAATTTCCCAGAAAACCAAAGCTCGGAAACCTACTGACATCAAGGAGAGAAAAAAAAAATAAACTCCGAGTTTCATGGCAGTGAAGACAAAAAGAGAAATAATATTACAAAAGTTTGTTCGGGTCACACTGTTCAACAGAAGGAAGCAGAATATCAGATTGTCGAAACAGATTTCTTTCCACTTTGAACTCTAAAATTTCTCAAAAGAGTCTTCGTAAAAGGGACACCTGACAACTCAACAAAGAATATCTTAAGCAGCAGTTCTACTGAGAAAGTAGAGACATTCTGTACGTAGCAGCTCCTCAGCTCATCCTTCCGGACCAACTCCAGGCTCACCTGACTCAGTCGTGGAAAGACATTTGCAAGCGGCAGAGAATGGAGAGGGTGGCGGGTCCGGGCGCACCGTGTTTAAGGTTATCTGACGCTTCAGAGATGAAGCTCAGAAAATTTCGAGGAATGAACTGTCAGTATGATCCTTCTTTTAGTTTTCCCAAATATCAATAATCTCAGTCTGAGTTCCTATGGAAACGCTACAGCTGTTACAGACATCTTACGTGTTGACTGAAAGATCGGGGGGGGGGGGGGGGGTGGACGGTGTGCAGGAGGGAGGCGAGAGCAGCACAGAAGGGCCAAGAACCCGCAGAAGGCAACCTTGGCCCCATTCAAGTCCTTGAGAGATTCCGGAACAGAGGTCTAGGGTCCTGCACCAAAAGCAGAGGACAAATAATTGTAGCCTAAAATTTTTGAGGGCGGTCACCAATTTTGTACTTCTGTTATAGAAGAACCTTAATCTAATTCCTGCAGAATGTTTGGCCCGGAGCAGATCGGCTTCCTGCTAGGTCGGTGAGGCTGGAAGGAGCTGCAGAAGGTGCCAGAAAACGAGTCCTTGTGCACGAGCCTTTCCTGCTTCCCTCCCTCTCTAGAACATCAGCTGCACCCGGGCAGGATCACTGTGCTGAGCAGATTCTGGGCATGCGATGCCCGGTACAGTCTGCTCTCGATAAATATTTGCTGAGTATGTGACCAGAATTTTCTGTTATTGTTCATCTGGATACACATATGTGTCTGATTTTTTTTAAAGACAGTTTTGGTTTTGGCATATTTTCTACTTTGCAGCTTCTGTTGGATATAACTGATAAACAGATTCACTGGATACTTAAAACGGGCTGCTTTAAAACATAGATGTTTCTTTGAAAAATGTCTTACCATCTTTGAATAATCTTTGTGGTATCTTTTGTGAGATTTCCTTTCTTATTCTGATAAATAAATAAATTGCTGAACGAATTAGCAAATTAAAATGCCTATATATATTATTAAAAGAATTAAGAGTTTTTTGGGCTGAATTCATGTATCTGTTCATTTATCACGTATTTCATTGGTTATCAAGTCTGAGCGAGGTTGGTGCAAAGTATTGGAATTATTCACATTGGGCTTTCTCCGCACCATCCGCTGTTCTAGGCATTTTCAATATATTAACTCACTTATTTCGTTGACAACCACCCTGTGAGTTAGGTGACTGTTACTGTCCACATTCTGCAGATGAAGAAACAGGGGGACACAGAATGATTTGCCTTCGCACCGTGAAGTCTGGATCCGCGGCCCCCGGTCCCCGGCCGGCTCTCCTGGACAAGCAGTGTCCACGCGGTGCCGGGTGCACACATGGGTCTGAGAGGCCACAGCCCGTGGTCTCAAGGAGGACAAGCCATTTGGAAAGCGTCAAACACATCTGCAGGGAAGAGTTTACTCCCCAACGTCCATAAATTATTTGGCTCCCGCACAATAAAGAGCGTGGAACGTTTTTAAGGAGTTCGGCTATCTCACTGGTTGGTATGCAGCGGACTCTGCCAATCAGTGTGTAAATTTCTAAAATTTTTTATGTTCGTTAAGTGGCTGTGGAAAGTTTTCCTATGAATTTAAGACAGGAACAATACTCATTATTACCATGGCGATGAGTTTTGCTGTCATCTGACAGATTGAAGGCCATATGAGTAACCTCCCGTGTCTGGAATCCGTTTCTACAGGTTCTCGGTTTCTCCAAATTAAATATGTGCATTACAGCTAGAGACTTTACTACGAAGAACAGAAATGATTGCGTTTGTTGAGGAAATACTTTCAGTTACACATATACAGATGAAAGTGATGCCTGAATTCTTCACAGAGAAAACCTTTGTTTCTCTTTCCCAGAGAAAACCTAAAGAAAATAATTACTGATTCTGTACAACTGAAACTAGAATCCTCTATTTGATTATTATGTCAGCACGTTTATTATGATCTAAATCTCCCTGTAAAATATGAAGTAAATGAGTCTGGTTTTTTTTGCAGACAATCTGAGCGACTCAAATATAATCGTAGTCGAGTCTCCTTTTATTTCTCTATTATATTTCTTAAAATCACTGAAAAATTCTCCTAATATTGCAAAGCACAATGTCTGAATTGGCTAAAACATTAACAGGAGGAGAATGAGAGTGAACTAGAATAAGAGACTCATTTCATAGAAGCTGGCTGAAGGCCCTAGAGAGATATTGCTCAAGTGACACTCACAAAGATGATATTAATTAATGATTTTTCAGGATCCAAGACTAATAATTCCAGTGGGAATGGTTGTCAGATGAGATATTGGGGCCCTGAAGGGAAACATCCTTCGCTAGAAACAGGGAGGAGCCAAGGAACTCTTCCCTTTCCTGCTGCTTTCGGGGATGGGCGTTTTGTGCTAAAAAGTCCTCACCGGCAAGGAGGCTCCACCAGCAGAGCAGCTCCAGACGACTTGCATGGGCTCCTGGCCTTGTCGGTCCTGCTGGGCCGCGCTGTGCAAGGCGGCACCTGCTACCCCAGGCAGGGCCGATCACAGCCCATCAGAGCCCACGGTGCGAATTCAAAGGCAAAAGAGGCTTCAGATCATCTGCAAAGCATCTTAGTGTAAAGCTTCCTGGTGTTTCCATTTCTTGTAGCATTTTACCTTTGGGGGCTTCACAAAATGTAACGATGGCTGAAGTTAAGTGCTCAGCTGGGGGTGCTAGCTTCTCTCATTTTTCCTAACGAATGTACTATGAGAAATGCTTGAGAAATTGGATTATCTTATTTGGATTTTCTTACCTATTTGTCTAAGCTGGTCAAATCTTTTCACTGGAACAAATTCACTGAGCGTCTTCCTGCTTCTGTGGGAAAATAAGAGATGCAGGGACGCCCTGAGCTGCTGGATAAATCCAGCCCCTTCCCAGTGAACGGCCACAGCTGGACGGCCGCTCCAGGCAGTGTTATGAAAGTGGGTCAGGACAAGAAATATGGGGCCTTATTAAAATTTCAAGGACGATTGAGACAGGCAAAACATAACTAATGGTGTTGGAGTTTGGCCAGGTCAGTGGTGTTAAAACTCACTGAAAGAAATAGATAAATTTGAGGCCCTGGTCTCTGTTTAACCTCCCACCCCAAAAATGATCCTCTTTGCCAAAACTTTTGATGATATTCCAGGGAATTGTCTCATGGGCGACTCAAAAGGAATACTGCCCCCAATTTAATCACCTTCGGCTCCACAGAGCCAGATGTCAAGCAGAAATTGGGCCATTTTTTATCTTTAGATGCTTTTCCCCCTATTTATTAAATTACTGAAGCAATTAAAACATTTAAATCACAAAATGAGATGATCACATACGAAAGAATACTAAAGAAACAAACCTTTTGTGAAAAAGTGCATGAAGATGAAATCTTAACCCTGTTGCTGAATCTGGAGTGCAGAGTTATAGAAATTTTGTTTTAGTCATCATCTAAACCTAAGAGCTTTGTGCTAAAATAAACTTACGTTAGCATTAACAGGAAGAGACATCATAATTTCACTATTTACCAAAGTTTATCCAGAGTAGAGAACAGGCTTAAACATAAATCTTCCATCTTGTTAAATCTATCATACACTTTCCCCCAGACTTCACTGAGAGTATCCTTAACTGCTATTCTGAGAAGGGGGACTTTGAAGAAAGCTTAGTGCAGAGGCAATAAAGATACTTGCAGGGTCTCTGTGACTTTCACCAAATGTTTCCTTCAGACCCGCTTCCTTGCTGGCATCAAACTACCAGAGGAGGAAAATGAGCCTAAAATCTGCAAAGCTGCATCTCAGAGGCATCCAAAGTGCCTCTCTTGTCAGAAAGCGTTGATCGAGTTTTTGGATTTGAGAATCCTGCATATGATGGACTGATCCAGAACCACTGTGGGTGAGAGAGAGAGAGAAAGCAAGAGCGAGTGAGCAAGAAAGAGAGAAAAAATAGAGACAGATGGAGTAGATCAGGCCAATCTGTATCTATAAAACAGCAATACGACTACCTGGAAAAATTCAGCAATAAATACATCTTGATCTAAACTGTGAATTCAATGTAAAGAAACATGAACTTCTTGGGGAGAAAGAAAATTCTGCTTGACTGAATTTGAAAAATCTTAAACAACTGCTCAGCATCTACACCGCTAGACGATCACAAGACACTTGGACAGGGCTGATAGTTTTGCATATGCCAAAAGGGCTTATTCACACGTGGCCTTTTCTACCTACCCTCCTGCTTTTTAAACTCTACAGGAGATAAACGTGGAAGTCAAAATGGGAAAAACAACCAGGAAACACTGCATGCCAACAAAACCTCGAGGCTCTGTCTTGAGAAGCTAACTCACCAAAGGCGGCTCTACTAAAACATCTACCTGGTAAAATTACTTTGGTCATAAAACAATGAAGTAAAAATACATGCATGACTCAGAGACAGTGCCAGAGGGTAACAGCCTGGAGCTAGACCAACTTTGCCGTAAGCATAGAGGGGCTTTATTACCCAAATGATTCTAATCACGTTCCCAGTAACAACTCCTACAGGTTTGGCACAATCCGTTAAAAAAAGAAGTCATGAAATCATGAAAAAGGGTTCCATGAAATTTTAAAGAATTTCGTTTTTAACAAAAGAATTTGTCACAAAAATACAAGCTCTCATCTTTGAGTTTTTCTTTGTAAACTCTTAAATTCTTGATAGGAAGAAAGTGGAACTGAGAAACTTGAAGATAAGGTATTAGACACTCCTGAAAATTGAAAATCAATCAGGAATAAGGAGAACACATTTTTCAGATTATAATATATCAACTAGCATGGAAAACTTAATGTATCAAAATTGGCACAGACTATAATTAGAGCAAGAATTCCAAACCTCAACTAATTACATCTGGTTTAGAAGAATGAAAGAATCTTCCTAAGGTTTCTCAAACTTCTTAGCTGCTAAGGGCAAAACTTTATCTGAGATGTGAGTTGATGACCAATACTTGCCACTGAGAGCCCTGAGATTTTGACTGAAGATTCAGTTGAGTGATTTTAGCCTTTTTAAATTCAAAAATATTTGTTGGGCCGTCCGTTATGAGCTGGGCACAGTGCCAGGTCCTGGAGCTACTTAATCAACTAGCTGTTCAAAGTCTCGTTCCTGGTGGGAAGTTCTAGTCAAGGCTGAAAGAGGGGAGCTAAAAAAGAGACAGAAGAGTGTGTGTGTGCATGCAGGTAGTGACAAATAATATACATAAATTAAAGTAAGGAAATGGAGTATGTGTGTGCGTAGGTTGGGTGCAGAGAAAGGTGGCATTTTATTTACAGAGGTCCAGAAAAACCTCTGGAAAAGTGGCATTTGAACAAAGATTCAAAAGAGGCAAAGGAACCACCATGCAAAAATCTGGATTCTTCTAGACAAAGGGAAAGTAAAGGTAACGCTCCCAGGGCAGGAATGAGCTTGGCCTAACTGCGTAACTTCAAGAGCCTAGTCTGGCAGGAGTGAGGATAGTGAGCCAGGAAGAGTTTGGAGGGGAAGGTCAAGGGCAATTGTCTACGGGAAAGAGAGAACATGTTGAGGGTACAGGTTTTAATCAGAGTGGGATGTGCACTCCTAGCCGGGGGACAGTGTGATTTCTGGTGCTGTTGCTATAATCCCTAATGCACGCACGGGTTATCTAGTCCTTAGTAACCAGCGGGTCCCCATTCACTGGGTGCAGTTTGGACGAGGCTCGCAGTGAGAAGGGAGAGTCACAGTGACCTTACGGGTAGACAGTGAGCTTTAGGGCTCCGGGAGGTTCGCAGGAGAGGGGGACTGAGGCTCATCTCACAGTTCAGAGTCAGCACTGCACACCGGCAGGACAGTCAGGTGGTCTAGCTGAATCCCGCAACAGCTGCAGGTGACAATTTAAACTTAGCACAGGGTTTGTCACCCTGTCTGCATGTTATAAAGACAGAAAAACTTGTACGGACTTGGCTGGTCCTAAATCATTCTGACCCCACCCACGGCAGTTCCTGCACCCGACCCCTTTCCAACCCTGAGTGTGCACAAACAGGTCAACTCCACAACCTTGTTCAGTCCTAACGATGTGGATCCAAAGGCTTCTCCTGAGGCCCAGGCAGCGTTGGGTGAGGCCATCTGGGGCCACAGAAGCTGCAACTACTCAGGGACGCTGCTCAATGCTGCCAATTAACCAAACCGATGCAATAATAAATTAAATCCAGTTTATAGACAAATTCCAAGCTGGAGTGAAGTGTATCCTTTGTGCTACGTGTTTGCACGGGGGAAACGTCTCTCCCTGGGGGTCAGGACTATTCATCTACCCCCCTTGGTGATGGCATCGAAGGTCAGTGGGTCGAGCTAACTCCCTGCAGGGGTCACGGTGGAGAACAGACTGGCCTTAGACTTCACTCTGGCTACCCAGCGTAAGACCCACTGGGGGCCCTGGGATTTGTTTACGGGTTGCCCTGTCTCGGGCCCCGAGGTGCAGAGTTGAGTCAGTAAGGTAAGTTCACCTCGTCCTGCTTCTTAGGGTCCTCTTGGCGGCATCCGTGACTAAACGCCGTGCGAGGCAGGCTGAAGAGGTGTAACCCCAGTCTCTGTCCGTGAGACGGAGCAGGCGGCTGACGCAGTGGCACATTCGCATGAAAACTTGGGTTCAGACGGGAACACGCAGGGTCAGGGACGGATTTCGGGAAAAGGCAACTCACCGTGGGCCTGGTGTCCCTGCAGCCTCTTGCAGAGAACGCCAGCAGGGCCAGGCCCCGGCTGCTCTTTGCCCGGCCATTGTGGCGGATGAAGTAATGTCTCCCTCTGGGACAGAGACCAGGCTTCTTCCTGCTCCCCATAAAACCAGCAAACCCCCAACTCAGCGTCGTGACACAAACCTGCCCGTGCAGGACGCGTCTGGGCCCTGCGGGAGTTGGGTACAAGAGCAGCCGACAGAGACACCAGGCTCCTGCTTCTTGCTGCGCCTTTTTTTCTGACCCAAAGGTTTTATTTCTTTTGCCAGCATCCGCAAAGCAGTAGCAAGATAACTTATGAGCTTGTGAAAAGGATAAAATCAAACCTCAGACCTGGCGATACTTCTGGTGGAGGGAAGATAATGTTCTTTTCCCTGAGTGAAATTTTAAAACTTGATAATCAACTTAGATCACAAAGAGGGAGGAGGCGTTGGGAGTCTGAAGAAAGAAAAGATGTAACAATGCCATCCCGGGAAGCAGGGTTCAAAAAGGGCTGATGCCTAACGTTAAAGGCCCCGGTGAGATTTAGGGTCAGAAAGTTAAATGCGGCTCATCAGCTCAGCTAGGGCTCGTGATTCCGTTCTGCAGCCACATCCAAACTGCTCGTAGGGGAGGAGAGGGTGGATGGACACGTTGAACCACAGCTGTTCTGTCTCAGGCGAGTGCGATGGAGAGGGATGTGGCCAGGAGCCGAGGACGTGTGCAAGGGAGAAGTCACAGTGCTGGACCTGGGAGTCTTAGCTGAGGCAGAAGGTACGTGAGGCCAGGAGGAAGGAAAATGGTTAAGACGGCAGACCGGGTGCGAGGAGAAAAGCGCTGCAGTAGAAGCGCACTGGAAAAAGTAGAGGTTCTACTCAGAGAATAGCATGATTTAAAGCGAGGGTTTTAGGGCGGTGACTGGTGATGCTAAGGTCTAGGCTGTGACCAAAGACGCAGTTAGAAGTGCGGAGCGGTGGTCACAGTCACTGGAAATAGTGAGTTCGAATGACAGGGAGACAATGGTTTGCACAGATCGTCTACGTGGGAATCGCAACCTCAAAATGACGACAAGAGGAAGATATGAAATAATCAACGGCTGCAGGGAAGGACCAGGAGGCAGAAAGAACTTTGCAGTAAGGAGAGTTCACGGGCAGCATCGTCCAGACACGTGTGCTGCGAAACGAGCCGGGGTTTGAATGAGACGGAGAAGTAATTGCCTGGATGCAGCAATGAGGTGATAAGGACATTTCACTTAACTTTGGGACCCGTCAAACATGGGAGTTTTGAAGAATAAAAGATACCACCGTTTGAGAGGATCGCATGAGAAATAGTGTTCTGAGAAAACAGCGAGGTTTTAGCTTAAGCAAGTAGACGAAGGAAATGTTCCGAAAAGAAGTCGAGGGTATTGGTGATTGGGTTTATAATGGACTTTGAGAGCTTCAGTATACAGGGGGAAGTTCAGAGGGGGGTGGGAAGCGGCATGAAGTTGGGGAATGTGCAGCTCATTCTGGGATCAGAGACCAGGACTCGCCCAGTGACCAGGGTGCGGGGACGTCTGTGGGTGACAGAGGTGAGCAGACCTGCAAGTCCCAGTGGGATTGTTCCTGAGGGACTTCAGGGGAAGTTATAGTCAATGTTGGTTATAGCCTCTTCAGAAATTGTTGCTTGAGTAATGACAAAAACATACTCTTGGGAAAAGAATCCTTATTCAATAAATGGTGCTGGGAAACTGGATAGCCACATGTAGAAGACTGAAACAGGACCCCCAGCTTTCACCTCTCACAAAAATCAACTCACAGTGGATAACAGACTTAAACCTTAGGAGTGAAACTATTAGAATTCTAGAAGAAAATATGGGAAAGACTCTTCTAGACATTGGCCTAGGCAAAGAATTTATGAAGAAGACCCCAAAGGCAATCACAGCAACAACAAAAATAAATGAATGGGACCTGATCAAGTTAAACAGCTTCTGCACAACTAGAGAAACTGTCACGAGAGCAAACAGACAACCTACAGAATGGGGAAAAAATCTCGCAGGCTACACAGCCGATAAAGGACTGATAACTGGAAGCTATTTAGAAGCAACTATTCAAGGTGGAGGGGAGGCAAGGGAAGTAATGAATTATTAATAATAAATATATTCATCTCATTGATTAAGCTAAATGATATTTTCAGCTTCTTGGTTATACGGGGAAGTGAAGAGAAGGTTAGCATCAGCTTTTCTTCCTAGAGCACTAAACATGACGGTTCTCTTCCTGCTGCTACTGTGACATTTACGTGTTTTTTCAAACTTCGACACAGGGGCCTTCGGTGCCCACGGGACGGTGCAGACTCATCGCCCCCTGCTCCTGCACGCGGAGCACAACTGCACGCCGAGCACGACCGCACACGGAGCACAACCGAGCACAGCCGCACACGGAGCACGACCGCACACGGAGCACAACCGAGCACAGCCGCACACGGAGCACAACCGCACACGGAGCACAACTGCACACGGAGCACAACCGAGCACAATCGCACACGGAGCGCAGCCGCACACGGAGCACAACCGAGCACAACCGCACACGAGCACAACCGAGCACAGCCGCATACCGAGCACGACCGAGCACGACCGCACACGAGCACGACTGCACACGGAGCACAACCGCACACGGAGCACAACCGAGCACGACCGCACACGGAGCACGACCACACGCCGAGCACGACCGAGCACGACCGCACACGAGCACGACCGCACGCGGAGCACGACCGCACACGAGCACGACCGCACACGAGCACGACCGCACGCGGAGCACGACCGCACACGAGCACGACCGCACGCGGAGCACGACCGCACACGAGCACGACCGCACACAAGCACGACCGCACGCGGAGCACAACCGCACACGAGCACAACCGCACGCGGAGCACGACCGCACGCGGAGCACGACCGCACGCGGAGCACGACCGCCAAAGGGAGCCGTGAGAGGCGGAAGGACCCGGTGAGCGGCGCGGGGCCGAGCAGCGCCCGAGCGTCAGGCCGTCTCCCAGCGCCCGCACGTCAGCAGGCGGCCCCGGCCCCGGCGACTCCCGAGCCGCAGTCAGGGTCGGAGCAGAAGGCAGCCGGGGGGGCTCATTCTTTCCGCAGATCGAACGGGGGTCCCCCTGACGCCAGCGAGCCCAGACCCGGCAGGGGAACAGACGCCCTGCTGGTGCGGGGCAGCCAGGGAGAGAGACAGCCCCCCCCCTGCTGCGGGGCCGCCCGGGCACACCTGGAGCGCCTGGCACAGGGAGCCACGTTACAGCGGTGGCCGGCGTGTGACCTGGGTTCCTTCCCTGGCAGACTGCCTGCCTCTATCGGGAGAGACCCCGCGCCTGGAGGGCCGGCACGGGGCACGCAGCCTGAGCAACGCCCCCCAGCCCCAGCGGCGGGGCGAAGCCCACCGCAACACGCCCCACAGCAGCCTCTGCACCCTCAGGGCTCTGAGACCCTCCCTCCCCGGGGCGCCCCGGCCTGAGAAAACGCCTCGTCCCCACACGGGAGTCATCAGCAGGGACCGCGGGGGCCCCAGTGGTTCGAGACGGACCAAAAATGCCAAAATAACGCTGCAAAGACTCTGAACATCGACGGAGCATTGGACCCACCATCCACGTGAAGTAGGTTAGGACCTGTTTTCCAAACCCACGAAGGTGACTGTCTGATAAATTCAAAAATTCAAGTAATACTTGAAGTCTCCTCACAGGACATCCAAAACGTTCGCATGCCACCACCTGTCACCACAAGAATCAGGAGGACCACAACTCGAATGAGAAAACAGAAGCACCTGACGCCCACACTTAGACGGATCAGATGCTAGAATTATCTGACAAGAATTTTAAAGTAACCATCATAAAAATGATTCAATAAGCAATTGCAGATTCTCTTGAGATTAAAGAAAAAATAGAAAATGTCGGCAAAAAAGATAGTTATTTAAAAGAACAAAACGGAAATTATAGAATTGGAAAATACAATAGAAAAAGTAAACTCCCTGTATGGTTTGAGAAATCAGAGGACATGGAAAAGAACAGAATGAGTGAACTTGAGGACAGATCGATAAAATTTGCCCAATTTGAGTAACAGGGAGAAAACAGGAAAAAGAAAATAAAAACAAACAGAAAAGCCTCAGGGGCCCATGGAAAAACAGCAAAAGACCCAGAGTTTGTATGATCAGAGTCCCAGAAGTAAAAAAAGAGAATGGGACTGAAAGACTATATAAAGAAAAACTGGTTCAAAATTCCCCAAATTTGGTAAAAGACATTAATCCGTAGATATGAAAAGCTGAGCAAATCTCAAACAGGATAAACCCAAATAAGTTGACACCAAGGCACATTATAAATACGCTTCTGAGAACTACAGACAGAGGAAAAAACACCGAGAGCAGCCAGAGCGATGGTGCGTCTCCGGCAGGGCGGCACAGACAGGCACAGCCACTGTGGGGGCGGCAGGGGAGCTCCTCGCACAACTGAGCACAGAGCTACCACGTGACGTGGCGGTCCCACTGCAGGGCACACGTCTGAAGGAAAGGGTACCAGCATACTGCCGAGATGTCTGAGCTCCATGCTCATTGCAGCGCTATTCACAATGGCCAGGATATAGAATCAACCTCAGCCTCCATCAAGGATTAACGGATGAAGCAAATGCGGTACATTTACACAACGGAGTATCATTCAGCCATGAACAAGGATGAAATCCTGTCATTCGCAGCAACGCGGATGGGACTGGAGGACATCATGTCATGAGAAACAAGCCAGGCACAAAAAGATGCACATTGTGTGTTCTCTCGTGGAGACAGAGGGTAGGATCACGGCTGCCAGAGCCGGGAAGGGGCGTGGCGAGGGGATGAAAAGGTCACAAAATCACAGTTAGGACGAATAAGATCTAGTGGTTGGCAGTATTCATACAATAGGGGACTACAGGTAACAACGATTTTAAAATTGTATATTTTAAAATATCTAAAAGAATGGAATTGGAATGGCCCTGACACAAAGAAATGACAAATGCTTGACGTGCTGGACAATCCAATTACCCTGATTGGATCATCACACGCCGTACGCCAGTATAAAATATCCCACATACCCCGTAGATACGCACAACAATTATGTATCCATAATAATTAAAAAGAAAAAATATTTTCAAAGACACGGAGAAACATTTTGCTGAAGAAAAAAAAAGAAAAAAAAAGATGTCAAATAATCCCATGGAAAAATGTCATTAACAAATAGGGCACTGCCCCAAATATTCCAAGAGATTTTGGAACATGAAGCAGACACAAACACAACTGTTCACTGGAAAACACACATGAAAATTTCCTTTGGGTTTTAGGAGTCAGAATGTTGTTAAAAAAAAACAAAAAATAGAGTAATTTAACTTTGATATACGGAACAACTTTAGCTATACAACCATTGAGGAAGATTACTTAAAACTACTTCACTGTTTCCAGTGTAAATATAAACAAGTAGCATAACTTTTTTAAGAAAATGCGAATACTATAAAATTTAACACCATGATCCAGTTTAACAACATAAAAATTACAGCGTGTTCTGTTTATAAGGTGTGAGAGGCACTCTAATTCCCAGGATAATGTAGGGAAGTATTGCCCCTTTCATGCCTATTTTATCCCTACTTTTGACATGACCCTCTCGCTTTGAGGAATTATACGTGAAACGAGGTATTTTTCACGCCCACAAGGGGGCCCCTTTGCACCACAGCAACAGAGTGTAGACAGCGCGGGTCTCCCTGCTGATGCACCGTTCGGTTAAATGCACGGTTGGCCTCACCTGTGAGTCCCGGGGGACAGATGCAGACGTAGCCTGCGGCTTCGGGGTGGCCGAGTGACGAGGGCAGCCCGGCCACGCGCCCGTGTTGCTCCTCCGAGGACAGCTCCACGCACTGGCCCCCGGCCTGGCAGGGGCCGCTGCTGCATTCGGGGACGTGGGTCTCACACTGGGCCCCCGTGTACCCTGCGGGGGAAACGTCCAGAGAAGCCGCTGAGTGGAACCTCCTGAGCCTGCAGGGCGAGCACCTGCCGAGACTGGCCCTGCGCGGGCATCCCTGGGCCAGGAACCCGCAAGGCCAGGCTGGGAGGGGGAGGCTCACGGGGAAACAAACAGCAGCAGCACTGAAATCACTTGTGTAATTCTGACCAAAAAATGTTTAGAAGGATTTGATTAATGAGGCTTCAATTAAAACGGGATGTCAGGAGAACCTGGATTTAATCCAATGAAAGACCCCAATTTTGCAAATATTCCACATCTGTGAATTTTTATCAAGGAAAAAAATGAAACAGTTTTCAAGAGAATAGCTGAAAAATCAGCAAGTGTCCTTGTAGCCAATCCTAAATTCTTCTTGTAAAACTCAAAGTAAAGGTAAATGGTTATTTCCTAACACTCAAGGAAACACAGCACTTTGGGAGGCCAAGGCAGGAGGATCACTTGAGGCCAGGAGTTCGAGACCAGCCTGGGCAACATAGTGAGACCTCATTATTCCAAAAAAAAAAAAAATTTTTTTTAATTACCCAGGCATGGTGGCATGTGCTGTAGTCCCAGCTACTCGGGAGGCTGAGGGAAGAGGCTTGAGCCCAGGAGCTTGAGGTTGCTGTGAGCTATGATGATGCCACTGCACTACAGCCTGGGTGACAGAGTGAGACCCTGTCTCAAAAATAATAAATAAACAAAATCATTCAATGGCTTCCCATTTCATGTAGGATAAAATTCAAAACCCTTCATGTGGCCTAAAAACTCCCTGCATGACCTGGTTTCCTTCGCATCTCAGCATTCCTCCCTTACCCTGTTCTCTCTTACTCCTCATTGCCCTCATTATCTATTCTCTCTTCTAGAAAACTCTCCTCCAAGCATTCGCTTTGCTAACTTACTCAAGTTTCAGACTCGGTCTTGTATTCCTCTCTCAGAATAACTTTCCCTCGTGCCAGATCTAGATGAGACCCCGTTGTTTTCTCTCCTGCCACCCGATTATTTCCTTTCACTGCTCTTATGATAACATTTAATTATGAATTTATTTGTGTGTGTAGGTTCTTCCCTCATAGAGGGAGAGCGTCACGAACACAGAGCCTGCGTCTGTTTTATTCCCCCTCCACCGCTGAGCGGTGCATAAGCAGCGACCTTGTCCCTAGTATCAACCAGTGGCTGAACATAACTATCTAGATTATAATCCCAGCTTAGCCCATAAACCAGAAAATTGACTATTAATAGGCAAATAATGAGAGTATAATGCGATTGCTCATTTTGTAATTTTAATAAAACCCGAATGAGTTCACGTGTCAAATCATAACCACAGCATAAGTTACCTGTTGCTCAACAGTATAATGTATTTGTTACGTATGACCCTTGGGGCCTTTCTCAACCACCTGAAGAAGAAACTTGTAGTCAAAAGAAAAGAAAAGAAACTCTAAGAACATGTCGGATTGAGACCCCCCCAATCCTTCATAGTGACCCCCCACAAAGCACCCTGACAGCCTCCTGAACTTGAACATCTAATTTTTTAAACACTATTACTTCACACTTAAGGTTATGTGCATACATTAAATAATAGTATTTACAACAAGATTTTATGAATTGTTATTTGTTGCGAGACAGCAGACGTACTGAAGAAAGCCCGGACTATTTTCAGTTTTCTTCTCATTCTAAGACTCAAGACTCACACACAAGCCGGGCTCGGAAGTGGTTTAGGACCATCGTAAACTCGGTTCTGCTTTTCCGGCTCATGTGTTCTCTCCTTCCAACCCTGGACATCAGGAAGGTTCTGATTCACAGTCTTGCCGTCCTGTCTCCACCACTGAGGCCCTGAGGGGATTTTATTTGCTGTTCTCTGTTATTAGCCATGTATGTAAATAGATGCCTTCAGTCAAGGCTACAGTCAATAGTTTTAACAAGTTTTTCTATAAAACTCTGTGCACAGAAACAATATGATCCTGAATCAAGTTCCCAGGGTTCTTACATCACATTTGTTTGTTTTTAACAAATCCCATCATATCTGGGCATCAGGAAAACTTTTAAGGTAAGCATTTAAGGTAACTTACACTTCTTGCAGTTAATTAATTACTTTTGCAGTAAGGACCCTAGGCAACTGTACCAGTGGATTCTTGCCACACTGTGTTCCATGGCGGTGGTTTCGGGATGCAAAGGAATGCTCCCCTTTTCTTAGGAATAGTGTAGTTTGCAGTGTTAAATCCTCTTTATATATGACAGTGAGAATAGGGTATGAAAATACTTTGAATTTTCTATCTAGGCAAAATCACCATCCATCCAGCGACCAAGGCAGAACTGTCCTAAATCTGTGCCCCTTCTCACTCCACGTCATTTCCGCCTCCCAGCTGACTCTCACGATTCCCACCTCCTCCTCCACACCCGGCCGCTCTTGTGTCGGTTCTGACAAACAGGCTCGTCTCTTGTTGACGCTACTGCAGAATCCTCTCCCTGCAGCCCCTGCCGTTAGTTTTGTTCCCCTCAGTCATCTTCCGCTAAGCCGGACAGACCTTCCTAAACCAGGTCAGATTCTGTGACTTCGCTCCCCACGGTGTGCTCCGTCTCTCCGCCATCAGCCCCACAGAGCCCAGCGTTTGCAGACAGTCACTCAGTTCCACAACTGGACGTGATGTTTCCCATGTGTGGCTGCCGCCCCTTCCCCTCCCCACTTGAGTGAGCAGGGATGACTTCACGCCCCTACAGGGCCCTGGATGTCAGCCTCCTGATTTCAGCATCCACTTAGCATTTACGGAGTGCTTTCTACGGTCCAGGCTGAGCTAGGAGCTTTATATACGTTACTAATCTCCAAAACAACTCTATGAGGCAGATGTTATAAATGAGGAAAGTGAGAAAACTGAGGCTCAGAGCAGTCAAGTCATTTTTCCAAAACCACACAGCTAGTGAGTGCATTTCTGGAACACGCTCTGCTGTCTTTCGGGTTTTCTGAGACGGTGCCTCTGTGATCAAGCCACCTCTGCACTTTTCCTCCTATTCCCTTTCACAGGATTTATTACAGCATCTTATTGCACCAAACATGGTACTACATATTCATACATTTTGGCACATCTCCCTACTAGAATTTAAGCTCCTAGAAGAAGGGACTATACCTGTTTGATTCCCAGGCCCCTGATAAATGTAGCTGGAACTGAAATCCACGTGGCTTGAAAAACCGAGTCATGAATGACTTATCTTACTCTATGTAACTTTTTTACTGTATAAGCTTTTTAATTTTAACTTTTTGACTTTGGTAAAAAGACTTAGCTTAAAACAACACAACACATCGTATAGCCGTACAAAAATATTTTCTTCCTTTATATTTTATCCTATGAACTTTATTCTATTTTTACATTTTCGTTTTTACTTTGAAACTTTTTGTTAAAAACCGAGACACAAGCACATGTCGGCCTCGGCCTGGACAGGGTCAGGGGCATCAGGGTCGCCGTCTTCCGCCTCTGCATCTTGTCCCACCGGAAGGTCTCCAGGGGCAACGACACGCATGGAGCTGTCACCCCCCCGTGAGGACAACGCCTTCTCCTGGGCACCTCGGGAAGGGCCACCACAATCCTGTGCGTGACGCCATGACACCATGACGGCTAGGACATCACTGGGTGACAGGAATGTTTCAGCCTCATTAGAACCTTACGGGACAAGCGTTGAATACGCAGTTCTCCGCTGGCCGCGGTGCCGTTCCGTGGGGCACGGCTGCACGTCAAGCAGCCTGTCCACCAAAGCTGACACCAGTGCTGCCGCATGGCCTGCCGGGTGAGGCAGGTGTTGTGTACTGTCCTCCACTGTCCCTTGTGTCATCTCTTCATTCCAGTCCGATTACCCCTCTATGTAAACTTCAGTTCTGGTTTATGGATGCTTCACTGACATCACAGACGCCCAGGGGAATGTTCCTGCCTCTGGGACATCATTCTGCCCTGTCTGCAGACACTGTCATCGGCACCTTGGTGTCGTGTCTGTCCTGACGCCTTCCGGAGGCAGCAACGCACGGAGGGGACTGAGTGAATCGTGAGGCGAACCGCTGGTAGTTCAGCATCGTCTCGTGCGTGTCTACATGTTCCTGGCGTCCAAGAGAACATCTCAGAGGACAAGAAAGCACCTTCCGGTGACTTGTCCTTCATGAAGGCCACACTGAATTTCATCTTCCCATTGATTTCTTCCCCTCTCTGTTTGCTCTTAGGCGCTCGCTAGGAAACCTACTTTGGATAATCCGTAGTACAGGAGTGAGTGTGTGTGGGCGCTGAAGCATACACTAAATTAAACAGTGTTAACTCGAAGAAGGAACTGGTTTCAAACATTGAACAAGAAGTTTTAGTTGCTGTAAGCAGTATGTTTCTATTCTAAGCAAAAAAAAAAAAAAACAATTGCTGGAAGATATTTTGTCACTTACCGGGCCAGCAGTGACAAGTGTAATTGCCAACACGGTCCTCACACGTAGCATTGTTGTGACAGGGTTCGGACCAGCAAAGAGGCATCGGGGTCTCACAGCGCGCTCCTGTGTATCCGCTGCCCGCGCAGTTACAGCTGTATCTGGGAGTGAAGGACATTGTCACGTCACCCCTGGTCACACTGAGATCAGTGTCTTCATACTGTCTCTCCTGTCCATCAACCTGAGACCCCCGGGACAACCTTAATACCCCAAAAACTCTGAGGAATTATCTCTAGAGGACTGGACACATTATGTGTTTCCATATTGAGGTCTTACCATTATCTTTTAAAAATTTTATAGTACAGAGCTTCATGCAAATTTACTTGGAAACCGTGATGACTTACTTTAGGTTCTTTGTCTATGAATTGAAGACCATACTACCTACATCACAAGGTTATTTTGGTAATTAAATATGCATATAAAGAATAGACACAGTATCTCAAATATCTGAAGGCATTAAATAAATTGCTACTAAATAGTAACTAAATAACATTGTTAATATTTTTAAGGCAATAGAGAATGATTTATACCATCATGGTGCTCTTTTATAGAGAGCCCACTGAGAAGGTCCCTTAAGAAACGTGAAACAATAAATTATGAAAAACTCAGAAAACCCCCTAGTGAAATAAATTGTGACTTATGATGTTCTCTTATTTTCAGTTTACAAGAATATTTTAGTCTTGCTATTTCTAATCTTTCATGGATTGAGTGGAATTATCTGACACTTCCAAAATACAGACATGACGAGAAAGTTGCTGGCTTTATTAAGAGGGGGGTTCTTTATTAATTTGGGTGGGGTCTCATCAAGGATTTAGTATTGTAACAACTGGACCTGTGCACTCAGCTTACATTAAATGAGGGTTTTGGGAAGAGGATACTTATGGATTTATAAAGCACTCATAGTCCTACTCACCGGGCATGTGTATATTTACCACCAAACACAGATATTAGGACTTAACTAAGGAAACTGAAATAGCAAATGTTACAAGTGATTGCAACTTTTATATGTACTGCTAGTTAGAAATCTTCTATTCACTATTATATTTGTTTAATTATAAATACTCACTAAAAATCTACCATAATAAGACTTTAGAGACAAGGGCCCTGCATGCGAGGGCGTTGGCTGGCTGGTGGACCTCGGTGTATGGAATTAGAAACTCCTTTTTCATGATTTCTTTGGTCTGCAAGGACTTTTTTCTGGCTTTCTGATCTACCTTCTAGCAAATATGTTAATTTTTTGTGAGAAAATAAAGTCAGATCATATTGGTTGACTTCGTGATTGTCTTCTCAAAATCTAGGTGATAACAGAGACAATGGTAAAATAGAGAAATTTTTCATGACATGCTCAAGGGAGGAGAATCAAGTTGGCTAAGTTGCAGCCTTGTTCTGTTTGCATTTCCATCAGAATCAAAAGCTTTGCGTCATTTCTGTCCTGACAGTAGAGCATGGAGGGGGAGCCGCCTCCTTTTCCACCGGAGATCTTGTGTGGAACTTTCATCCTGGTCTGTCTTTGTGTGCAGGTACCTGTCTCCAGGACTGCGAATCTGGGCCACTGGAGCCTTATGTGGGCACAGCAAGACTCAGAGACAGGGCATGGAATGTGGCTAACAGTTATGTTTTATATTCTACAAAAGAAATGTACAACCACATTGCTCTATTTAAAATTCTGTTATTAAATATTTTGTTGGATGTATTTGAAAAACACATGCTTTTTACGGCTCTCCTTTTGACTCTGATTCACTTCAAAATTTAGATTTGGGATAAATTATGTCCTATTTACTACATGAAGGGAAACTGGATTCTAGTCCTCCTTTTGCAAATGATTAACTGTGTGAACTCGTGGGAGTTTTCTAACTTTCCTGAACTTTAGACTTTTTGTTGTAATGTGGAAACCTTAATGCTCATCTTGCCTTCTGCTGAGCTGTTGAAGGCTCAAACAAGATAATTTAAGCGCCAACGCTGTTAAAAATTGTTATGCATTGGATAAGTCAGTAGTTATCCTAGAACGTTCTTTATAAAATATTTTATGTGAACTCAATGATCGTTACATAAATTTATTATATTCATCATACTAAGGTGTAATTTATGGTTGTTATTTTTGCCTGAAAGCCAATGATAGATTTGGATTTGGAGCAGAATCACATGGCTACTTCTCACCAGTATGCTTTCTCAAAAGTTTTCACCCAATTAATTCCACAAACACCTGGACATTCAAGGCATAAATAATTCATTATCACTGCCCTTTCCAACGCTTTATACAAAATTTCTAAAGGATTTATTTTTGCCACTTGATTTATATTCTTCTCATCGTGTGGATAACAACCTTCTATTCACATACAGAATAATCTCTAGCTTTGTTTTTGTACCTTCCTTGGCTACAGCAGTTTTATTTCATGGAATTGAAAACCTGGTACTTTCCTGTAATACAAACAGTTCTAAACGATTACAAGGATGACTTGGAAAACCATCCCTTTGGGGACAGAAGATGGATTTTTTAATAAAATCTGAATGTTACAACTTTTCATCATTTAAAGTATAAAGTAAGACGGGACGCGGTGGCTCACACCTGTAATCCTAGCACTTTGGGAGGCCGAGGTGGGTGGATCGCTCAAGGTCAGGAGTTCGAGACCAGCCTGAGCAAGACCCACACCGCATCTCCTGTCTCTACTAAAAATAGAAAGAAATTAACCGGACAACTAAAAATATATAGAAAAAATTAGCTGGGCATGGTGGCGCATGCCTGTAGTCCCAGCGACTCTCGAGGCTGAGGCAGGAGGGTTGCTTGAGCCCAGGAGTTTGAGGTTGCTGTGAGCTAGGTTGACGCCACGGCACTCACTCTAGCCCAGGCAACAGAGTGAGACTCTGTCTCAAAAAAATAAAATAAAATAAAGTATAAAGTAATCTGAAAATTTTAAGCTGAGGATGTGAGATCTCTCAATTCACCGGGCGGTCCAACAGTTCTGGGTCAGTCTCCAAGCCAGGCCCCAAGCGAGGAGAAACCGTACCTGTTTGCTGCATCCACACACAGTCCCCCGTGGAGACAGGGCTCACTGGCACACTCGTCAGCGTCGAGCTCGCAGTGGCCCCCCAGGAACCCAGGGGCACAGTCGCAGGAATAAGACCCCACGGCATCCCGGCAAGTTGCACCGTTTAAACAGGGCTGGGACCAGCATTCGTCAATTTCCAGCTCACAATTTACACCTTTTAAAAAAGTCAGCACAGAAAAACAGAAGAAGTTTCAGCGACGTGTTAATACTCTAGCTATTCGACAATGCTTTATGTACCAAAGCACTCGTCAAGTGTTATGTTACCCAAAATAATTTTTCTCCTTAATTGTAATTGATTTTAACTTCTGGTGCTTGTGGGGAGTCGCACAGAGTGGAGCAGCTGCTACTTACTAAGAATTGTTGCTCACAACAGCTTGTGGCTTTTTAGTCTGCGGAACCAAAAATGTCATTTTTAGAACAAACTTATTGTGAACTGTACTTTTGCTGGAAGCCTAAAATGGGCTGGTCAATGTTTTTATGTTATTTTTAAACAGTTAGCTTAGTTAGGGCAGCATATCAAATAGTGGGTAGAAGCTTAGACTCCAAAGCCAGAGAGCTTGGGTTGGGATCTTGGCACAGAAACCTACTAGCTGCGTGACTTGGGCAAGTTTCTTAACCTTGTTACCTTGCCGTAACTCAGCTTCCTCACCCGAAAAATCAGAATGATAGTTGCAATTACCTTATAAGATTATCTCTATAATTAAATGTGTTCTAAAGTGCTTATACATTATAAAAATACTTATAACAGTACTTGATACATTTGAGTATGTGCTACAGAAAAAATAGCACTTGTTTTTCCACAAGTGTCTATTGTACCAATGCAGTGTGCAATTATTTGCCTAAGTGCTCCTTTTGCATAGCAGACGTTTTTAAATTTTTTGTGTTTTAAAATACTACTTTTAAATATAAAATCAGTTTGTGACAAACTTAATGTAATTAATGGCTTCATTAGAAGCTACTTCATTTTAAGGTACTGTTACATGAAAACAAAAATCTGTATTTATCCTCCCAAAAATAATAGGTGAAGATTATTTGCTAAGCAACGTAAGTTTCAGATTTATAAAAGCTGTAGTCATATTGAGATAACAAACTATTCTACTGAATCTGTCAAAATAGTATCTGATATACAGTAATCAAATATGCATACAGGTCTTAAGAGACAGAAAAGGAGAAATACCTATACTTACCCATCTTTATTTCTGTGTCTATATCCCAGAATAATAAATTATGTATTATTAATAAAATGATATTGAAGGGTTTTCAAATAACTCAGAAGTCGTTAGTAGTTTGATTGATTTTGTACCCTTTTCTCCTGATAGAAAATGCAGTAGGATATTCTAACACCATCTATTATTTACAACTGTTACTAGAGTCTACAAAGATCCAACTTAAAAGGGATGCCAGCATATTAAATTTGATTGTTTTTGAAAAGAAAAAGAACTTAAAATTTAAATTTATATCAATAAAAATGGAAATTTGTGCAACAGCATTTGCTTCTAGATAAATGGTTTGCTCCTTTGGGCTCAGCTATTTCTTTCTCAGTCTGTGAAGGAGATTTTCCACATCTGTGTTATTTGGCATCAACAAGTTCAAAGGAAAGAGGACGAAACTGGCCAGCGGAGACCTGGGTTCTCATTCTCTTTGTAACAGTCTCTCTTTTCAGCAATGTTCATGTATCTTTACTTCTATGTAAAATAAGATAATAATAGATATCTCTTTATTTTCAAGAGTGCATGAAAAACAAAAGTGATTAATTCTTTAAATAATTTGCCTATGATTATCTTTAACCTGTATATTTACTAAAACCATGCGTTAGTACTCAGTAATTGTAAGATGCAAAATCACTGCCCCTAACGCGACACTGTTTGGTGCCGACTCTGGGCCGGGGGAAGCATGCTCATGTAGGCATGTGCAGTCAGCATGGACGCCCACGGCGATCCCTGTGTGGAGGGAAACCGGCACTGACTGAACGCCAACCATACACACGGGCAGGGCACAGGGATGTCACCTGCATCCCTGTACTTCATCCCGTACATTTAAGGTACAGATAGAGAAAGTGAGACTCAAAGATCTTCCCTGACTTGCACAGCTGGCAAGTGACAATATCTCTGCAGTCCCTGTCTCCTCCTAGGGCAGTTCTGCCCGTTCCCTTTGCCTATAAGACACCGGCTCACATCATTTGGCATTTTAACCAGGAAGTGTTTTTGCCGGGAAGTATTAACATACAAAGCCAAACCAGTGGTTTAGAATTTGTTAATGCTTTTCTAAGTTTTATCTTTCCTAATTAAAATAAAATCCGTATGTTCTTCTGATATAAGCCCAGATTACTTCCTAATATATAAGAAATACATTATAAATAAAAGTATTATTTTAAATCTGCAGCTCCATTTATATATTGCAGTTCAAATATTTTGGCATTAAAGTGATCCTGCGACACATTTGTGAGAATGTGTCTCAACAGCTTAAGTACAATTGCAATTCAAACAACTATTGCTTTAGGGTGATTTATTTGTGTTATTCTTAATATTGCTCATAAATGTGATTTTCATTGTAGTGTATCACTGTTGCAGATATAGACAAAAGCGATTGGTCTATGTCTGCATTATGCCAAAACAGATGATAAGTGTAAGTCCAATCAGTCATCCAGATGTTTTTCTGTTCCCAGATACTTGGCTTCATAGATAAAACATCTGTCTGCCTCAGATGCTGCCCCCCTGTGCTCTCAATATTCCCTTTAACATAAATGAACATATTATATCGCACTACAGTTACTTGTCCATTTCATCTACAAAATGGCGGGCTCTTTGAGGTCAAATTCTTTGTCACTTAACAACAACATTTGCAGCATTTAACACATATTCTTTAAACACTGGAAATGCTCAATGAATTTTTTTTTTGAGCACCCAGCCTGGAGTTGCATTGGTGGTCTCAGAGCTCACTGCAGCCTGAAACTTGAACTCCTGGGCTCAGGTGATGCCCCCGCCTCACCCTCCTGTGCAGCGGGGACTACAGGCACATTGCCACACCCAGACAATTTTTCAAAAACATTTTTTATAGAGACGGGGTCTCACTATGTTGCTCAGGCTGCTCTCAAACTCCTGGACTTAAATGACCCTCCCAACACGGCCTCCCAAAGTGCTGGGATTACAGGCCTGAGCCTCTGTGCCTGGCCCATCTCAATGAATTTGGAATGAATGAAAGAGCAAGTCACAGCTAGGGCATATTCTGCCACGTCCCTGGGAAGGCGAGCTGCTGTGCCAGGTCAAGCTTCCCGGGGCTTCTGCTCGCCCGGGCCCTCTCCAAGCCGAAAGCCATAAAGTTAGATTTGTGGCTTTGGCAAATGTATGACATATTGTGGTTCCTGAATGATTGTGTCCCCACCTTCTAATTAGCATTTAGAGATGTTGTATTTCAATACACATCCTTTAGCAGTCAGAGATGAAAGTTAACACTCTGGACCAGGAGACACTGCACAGTGTATGGTATCAGCGTGGAGCAGGTCTCGTCCCCGACGCTGCCCTCGTCACTCATCACACCGGGCAGAAAGGGAACAATACGTGGGCCGTGGCATTGACAACGTGATCTGAACACATTCCTCGTTATCTGCAGAGCCCATGCTTTGGAAACAATCGTACTCTAGCTTTGGGATATCATCCCAAATTTCAGACTCTACCCATTATATTTGATACCTAACAGGGCTCTGTGCATAATGTTTTTCTTTTAAATAAGAATGACGTATGCAGTTGTTTATATTAGTTACAACAGTCATCGGTGCAACTCTGCGGCACAATGTCAGTGCAAGAGGAACTGTAGCGTTTGGTTTCATGGCAGCGACAGAGTGACAGTCAGTTCTCCCCTAGATCACAGTCACAATCTTCTCAACATCCCAGAGCAACAAAGAGAGGCTGGATGACTTCCTGCTCCGGTTCACAGACTCAAACAAGTATACTAATGTTTAGCAAGATGTTATGAGAAATGAATGGTGGATTTTTTTTTTTTTTATTATTTTCAGTGGGAATATCTTTGGAGTTTCAGCCAATAAGATTTCTGGCTTGTGAATTCAGACACACCTTTCTTAAGGATACTGAAAAGTAACAAAATCCTTTTTAAAATCATTTACATAAAGTAGACTTCACAAGGCCAGGATTCCGTCCCTAAAGCACTGCTGAATTCTGTCAGTTCCAAGACTCCCCTTTTCTCCTTCACATTTTTAGCATCTCTGGAAGTAGGAAGCCCTTCACAATCAACAGTGTCTTGGTCTTGTGTTCTGTTTTAGCCGAATCATTTTTCTTTCTTAATGATATATGAAATTTACGTAAAACCAATTATGTGTTAAATCTGATGAAATATGGAAACTGATTTATTCTTTCATCATACTTACAACTATGATTAATACTGTTATTTTATCATTAATTTTATTTAACTAACTTCATTATATGTCATTATTTTGTTATTACAACGATTACAATGCTTCTTGTTCCTACAAGTTTTGCTTTCACTGGGAGACAAAACTGGAATAACCTCTGGTCTCGATATCAAACATGTTTTTTGCTGGTTTCCTTAATCCTTGTCATGCTGCGTCCTCTCCCCTACCCCTTCTACTATCAGTGAAAGTTTGGGAATGTTCTTGACACTGTTTTCACTCCATCTTTCCAGAATATTCATGGAGGCAGAAACTAGTTCTAGGAAGAGAAGGATAGTTAGTTCCTCTTTGTCAGCCGTAGGGACAGAGCGTGAAGAGGTAATTCTCGTGTTTCCTGGTGTCTAACGACACTTCCTGTTGCAGCCGTCTATCTGGAGAACTGTTTTCTCCTAACTCTATGTCAACACATCCTTCGTTCCTCTTCTCCAGCCATTTTTCTCTAAATTCTTTGTTATTCCTTCCACTTTACTCTCGTTGTAAATGTCATCACATGTACCATGTCATTGGATTGTAAAACAGTATTTTCCAATGTCAATAGGCATGCTGTTTTTTAATCTAACTATATTTTATATGTTCATTTATACACACATTTTCAAAAAATTATGAAAATGGTAAGATATACAAACAAGGGCTGTCCGGAAAGTATCCAGCCATGGATACAGTGGATACGTGGATATAACGGCTGTATACTTGCCAGACAGCCCTCGTGGATCAAATATACATCAAGCTTAAGAAGTCAGAGTAACCTATCTCAGAATCTCAAAGATGCCACGTTTGAAAAACACGGCACTTTTATGAATAGTTTACGCCTATCTTAATTTTGTAAGTTTCTTGGGAAGATTATAGGAATTCTGCAATATTTCTATTTTATGTTAAGTATGTTCATATTATGTATTTCATATTTCCATAATTATAATGTTTTAACCATAGCAAATTACTCCTGTGTTTCTCTTCATTAGGATAATGGTTATTCCTAAATATTTTAAAATGTTAAAATATTAATAACTTTTTAAATCTTTTATTTTGTGATGTAACAGTTTTAGAAATTGAGTTTTTGCCTAGATGTATTATAATATTCCAGTTTAAACTCATAAGTGGAGCAGAAGAGTTTGACCTTTAGTTCATCTATTTCTGAGTCTGGTTCTGACACTACTCAGAAAAGAAAGCAATTCAAGTACAAGAAAATGATACCTATAAAAAATATAGATAAACATCGTTTAAACAGCATTGGTACTAGTAGCTATGTTTTAAGATGTAGGAATATTGACAATCAGCACTTTCAAAGCCTAAATAGTTCACGGAAAAGTTTTCACCAGATCATTTCATTCTCACCGCGATCAAGAGTTAGGTAGCATTGTCATGCTCGTGTCAGAATGAGGCAGTGCAGGCTCAGAACTGTTGTTATTGATCAAAACCAAACCGCCAGAAAACATCAGAGCTGCGCCTGGAGTCCTTGTCCTTTCCTTCCCAGTCCCACAGCCCCTGCGTGTGTCCTACACGTTCCTGCATGTCGCCAGCTCGCCCCCTCCGGACGCTGACCTGCACATGCCTCCTGCTCGTGCCCACACAGGCATCAGGGAAACACTGGCAGCAAGTCGAGAAAAAGCCGGTTTTCTGGTTCACAGACGGCAGCTTCTTTCCCCGTCCTCACATGGCGGTGGGGGTGGGGGTCTCTCTTGGACCTCTTTCCCGTCACACATAGCTCAGATCCCACTCACGAGGGCCCTACCTGTGACCTACACGCCTCCCACAGGCCCCACCTCCTAACAACACCTTGGGGGTCAGGATTTCACACGTGAATTCTGGGGAGACACAAACATTCAGACCATAACAACCCCTTCACAAAACATCTCTGCTCTCCTTCTCTCTTGACATTGAACATGTTATTATTCAAATAACAATAATAATAATTATATCCAGAGGCCAAAAGTTTCAATTCGACATCCTGAGAGAGATGCATTTTCACCCCACTCATAGGCTGTTTTTTTCCATCAAACATTTCCTGACTCCAAGCAGCACCACCGGCTCCGTCTTGCACCTCCTCACACTCTGTTCACGGACAGACTGTAATTTCTGTCTGCGTTCCTGCTCCCTGGATAAACTGTGAGCATTTTGTCAGGGACAAATTTTGCCCTGGTCATCTTTATGTCTCCGAGGTCCAGCACAACGTCCAGTGCATTGTACATATAAATATTTGCTGAATGAGTAACATCTGTTATTTTGTGTACTCATTCAACAAACATTCATCAAAAGCCAGAAACTCCATTTCTTCATAAAAAGTATTTCAAATGGCTCTAGTTCTGAGCAAAAGCCTGATCATGTGTTTAATTTCCTTCATATGACACTATAAAATGATTAATTTTATGATGAAGAGCATATAAAAATAACCTTTTTCCTTCCATAAAATAACATTATTTCTCTTGAAATAAGTTTATATTTTATAATGTATGATAGTTTTATTTCCCCCAAATTATTGTCCATTACCATTAAATTATCCATATGATTTGTCATAGATGCCTTCAAAGTAATGTAGTTGATCAAAACCCACGAGGCCCAACCCCCGCACGGTTGCCTTGGTAACTCAGTTTCCCACAGGAGTCTGGGAGAGGACCACTGTTCAAACCATGGCGTCGTGTATCTACAACTGTCACCAGCAATCAACGCTTTAGATAAAAGCCCACACTTTATTGACTTTCGTTTCCTTGTCTCACGGACTTTGTGAAATAAGAGCCAAGGATGTCGTGCGAAAATCCACGTAACTGTCTACCTCAACGGTGTCCCCAAGTGGGGTCCCTGGGGCAGCAGCGTGAGATCACATGGGGGCTTCTTACACATGGACTCTCTTAGACCCACCTCAGGTCTATGGGACCAGACCCATATTAATGACAAGCTCTCCAGGTGAATGTGATGTGAACTGAAGTTGGAGATCCATTGATTTACCCTGTAAGTTTGCTACATTAGAACTGACAGTTGAGCTTTTAATGCATACTTTTTTTCATATCAGAGATTTCACAGTTTTTGGAGTAAAATACACTTGAAAATATTCTGACCACGGTAAATGTTCAATGAGTCTTGTTCTTCATGACCCTAAACCTGCCCTCACCTTTCATGCCCACGGCCGTTCTCCCAGGCCAGGTCCTGATGTCTTACGTGTAGGTTATCACGATAGTCTTCTAACTAGTCTTCATGCGCTAACTAGTCTTTTAACTACTCTCCACGTGCTAATACATTTTCTTGAACATAGAACACATTTTAATACATTTTTGTTTCTGAAATAAAGATGCACCTTATAATGGAAGAGTAAATTTCATGTAGTGTATTTTCTTATTTCCCAAAAGATCATTTTTATGCCACGGATCTACCTTACAATAGAGGCAATAAGATATTTTCCAACACTAATTTGTTTCCTCAGACATAGAGTTGCCCTGTCCCTCCCCTCCCACAGCCCTAGCTTTCTCATACTGCCGGCATCTTAACGGGGAAAATGTACATTCATCAATCTAACTTTAAGGAAGACCTCAGTTACAAAATGATTCACTGCATAAATGTGACCTAAAAGCAGTCACATGCTCAGAGCTAATAGTCTTCTCATTAAAAAAAAAAAAAAAAAAAAAAAAAAAAGTTTGCAGCTGCTCACGTTCTGCCTCAGCTGGAGTTTCTGCTTGTGCCCAGCAGATTCCCAGGGGCACCTCCGCGGCTCTCCCAGCCCGTTTCTGTGGCTCATGAATCACCACGGAGCACACAGAGAATTCACACCGTGTGAACCCTCTTCATGCACCACGGCTCTTTCCCCTTCTCCCTCTCTTTTAAAATTTATTGCCTTTTCTTACGTTGCTGCTCAAAGGAACACAGGTTTTTTCCTGTAAGCCAAGTTTTTTATGACCACCCTGAACTGGGACGCGGAGCACAGCAGCCCGGCCGCTGCAATACAGTTTTCAGGACCCACCAGGAGGTCTGGCTGAGCCGGGCACCAGCGCGCCCATCCTGACGGCTGGCGAATCTTGCTCCTTCCTCCTCAACTTTGGCTTTTCCCTTGGTTCTAGCGACCTTCTTTGGGGGTTCTCATCAATTTGCCTGAACTGCCACAAACAACGCTCATCACAAGATAGCAATGAAGTAAACAAACCTCCCTCTGTGTCTAAATAGCGGTAGTGAAAGAGAAGTTTCCAGATTAAGTTCACATAAAGTTTTGGCTCCGAGCCCTAGCTGCACATTGGGACCATCAGTTAACCGTGACCCTCTGAAGGCAGGGCACGGCCACCTCTGCTTCCCGTCTCCCTGGGCAACCGCCAACGAGAACCACCGAGGAGCTGCTGGGACCCAGGCCACTCTGCTCGGGTAGGGGGCTGGTGAGCCAGCCCACAGTTGCATTTTGTACCTGAACTGGCCGAACCAGCTAAGGATAGACCTAATTCTTCCTGCCTTGTGAGTCTCTCGTTCAAATTCTGTTTGCAAGCAAGTTTTACATACGCCATCAGAAAAGCTGAAATAATAAAATTTAGCTGATTTCTTAGAAAACAAAGAAAGAATATAGTCAAGTAGGGAACAGCATCATTATATCAGGGATTGGCAAGCAAAGCATCCCCACTGTTGACTTGGAGTGTTACAGTGAGAAATGGGCGTCACTCTCCCTGGGCCCACAGGGATGTGACATAACACACAGTATTAATGGATTCGTCGCAGGGTGACGTGCATCATGATGGAATTTTACTGCACTGCACATTGGGAATACACCCTTGACATCCTTTATGCCTTAGACCACTGAAAGGATTCATTAAAATCCAATTAAATTAGAATGTAAGAGAAATACACACATTATAAAACATGATTTTTCAAGCTGTGTTTTTGCAATTATGAAACTATTACGGAACACTGTAGTTGAAATGGCTGAAACGTTAATTTGATCTCACGTCTATTCCTTTTAATCTCCTTTCACAGTGTTGAAATGGCAGCAAGAAATAGACGATGCTAACTTAATGAACTACAGTGATTTTTTTAAAAGTGGTCATTATAAACAAAAGCAATTCCAAACCAGGCCCACAACAATTCATTTCTTATCTTAATTCAAAAAATTTTTTAAAAACTGAAATTCAATTGCTATAACTCTAATTAAAGAAAATAGGCACAACAGTATGGCACATAACCAAGGAGGTTTTCATGTATAAATGCCATTTTATTAGCTCCTTTAATATTGCCCATAACTTTTAGCATAGTATTGGTAATGAAGATGCACTTGATAAAATAATTTTCCAGGCCGGGCGCAGTGGCTCACGCCTGTAATCCTAGCTCTGGGAGGCAGAGGCGGGTGGATCGCTCGAGGTCAGGAGTTCGAGACCAGCCTGAGCAAGAGTGAGACCCCGTCTCTACTAAAAATAGAAAGAAATTATCTGGCCAACTAAAAATATATATACAAAAAAAAAAAAAAATTAGCCGGGCATGGTGGCTCATGCCTGTAGTCCCAGCTACTTGGGAGGCTGAGGCAGGAGGATCGCTTAAGCCCAGGAGTGTGAGGTTGCTGTGAGCTAGGCTGATGCCATGGCACTCACTCTAGCCCGGGCAACAAAGTGAGACTCTGTCTCAAAAAAAAAAATAAATAAATAAAATAAAATAATTTTCCACTGACCCAAGCATTCTACCATCAGAAAGTATATATGAGGTAATAGAGAAGGTAAACTCTAGTTTAATACCTATTTACCTCAGTTTCCTGACCAGGAAGTATACCAAGAAATACATGAAAGAATTTAAAAACCTAGAGTAATTCAGTAACAGTTTGTTAAGCGACCTTTCCCACATACGCCGGGCTGGCCCTGGGGGAAGACGGCGCCCTGTGCTCAGTACCCTGCCCCCGGCGGGGAGACCTCACTGTCCCCAGCTGCAAGGCCGGGTCCCCCGGGCCACTCACACAGAGGAGTCTGAGCTGTGACTCACGCAGCTCCACGTGACACGGCAACAGGGACGGTGCACAGCCGCTCAGAGTTCAGGGGACTCGGTCGATTTTTACCAGTTAGGGAAGTTTTCTATCTAGCAATTAACTATTGTCAAGAACTCGGCCATTTTCATAAATGACTGGATGGGACACAGACAAGTCACCTCTGCTTCTGCCACATTTAGGGAAAAGGAAGCTAATGTCACCCCCTGGCGTTGGGATGTGATCACACTCACCAGAGTAAGCGTGGGGACAGACACAGCTGTATCTTCCGACCTCGTTGACGCAGGTGGCCTGGTTCTGGCAGGGCCCCGACACACACTCGTCCACCTCCCGGTCGCACAGGCTGCCCTGGTACCCGGGGACACAGAAGCAGGAGAAGCCACTGACGCCGTCCTGGCACACGGCCCCGTGGCGGCAGGGGCTGGAGGCACACTCGTCGAGGTCTAGCTCGCAGAATGTTCCAGCGAACCCGGCAGGGCAGAGGCACACGGGGGCAGCGGGGTCCTGACGGCAAATGCCCCCGTGCTGACAGGAGTCCTCGCCGCAGGGACCCGCGGTGGCTTCACAGGCCGTCCCTCCGTACCCAGGGGGACATTCGCACTGGAAGCCCCTTTCTCCCGGGGAGCTCACACAAGTGGCCTTTCCCTGACAGGGGCCGGAGAGACAAGGGTCTTCCACGGTGTCACAGCCTTCGTCCGGGTTACTGGCTGTGTCCGAACAACGGCAACTATTGTCTTTTGAAAAACTCTTGCATGTAGAATTGTCTTGGCAAGAATTCGAGAGGCACCTGGTGTCGTTTTTATTGCAAAAGGAGTCTACAAAGAAGTAAAAAAATAGCAAGATTAAACTTACAAATAGTTGAGGAAAATGGCAAAGAACTTCTTTCCTTCTGACCCTTGTGCCACTTCCAAGAAACTCACTATGAAATACGCAGTTGGTGGCATTCAAGTGACACGTTTTGGTTTCCCATTTGTCAAAACTTCTCATCTGCTTGTTAGGAAGAAGCAAACTGGGTTGAGAGTCTTCCTTCTCCTCCACGACCCCTTTCTCAGGTGTGAGTGGAGTCGAGGATTGGGCTGAATTGAAGCAGCTGTTAAACTTTCCCACATACACAGAATTTTGAAATTCATATTCTCTCATGGAAGGATTGTGGGGAATAGTGGGTGAGGAATTACAAAACTGTTTCTGAATAAGTTGTCTAACTGCAACTAATATGTAAATAAATACTATAACTTGGTTTATGACTGCTTTATCACAACACCATTTCATGCTCTAAAACAAAAGGCAGAGAAATTTTAAAAAAAAGAATAAAATTCTGACTACTTGCTAAAGATCTACTTCTGTACTAAGCATGCTAGGTAGTTCACATAGATTATTTCTCATCCTCAAAGCAACACAATATAATTGTGTACATTTTACAGCTGACAGATTAAGTCTCTGCAAGAAAACTGATGTAGTCAAATCTGCAAACTTTCATCTTCCAGAAAATCATCTCTGTTCTAGGAATATATTTTCAAAATTCTAATTGGAATAATAACCTTCAGGAAAGCAATAATTCTACAATTTTCCCCCCAAGTTCATTGGATACTTGCATGTGTGTGAATTTTCACTGAATACACACACATGATGGTCACAACATTTCTATTTTCGTCATCTTGTATACTGAGAAGCTTTATGATTTGGCAACTCAACGTGTCAGTCCACAAAACGCTGTCTTTTCAGGTGGATTCATCCAATACATTATTCTCTTATTTTTACTTCCTTTCTCAAAACATTGCTCACAAACCTCATAGCAGATAACAGTACAGGCCTGTAATAAAAACGGTTACAAAACGGAGAGTTTGCTCTTAAATCATGAGACGCAAATCAGCCCTTCATAATACCATGGGCAAACTCCTTATAGTAAAACACTCTTTCTGTTTCCTCTTTCCCTCTCTCTCTATATCCCATATATATTATATATACATATGTAGATGATCCTCAATTTAAGATGGTTCAGTTTTACAATTGTACCCGTACAACCATTTTGTTTTGCACTTTTAGCACAGTTTTCAATAAATTACATGAGATATTCAACACTTTATTATGAAACAGGCTTTGTATTAGATGATTTTGCCCAACCGTAGGCTACTGTCAGTGTTCTCAGTACTTTTAAGGCAGATTAGGCCAAGCTACGAGGTTTGGTAGGTTAGGTGCCTTAAATGAATTTTATACTTAAGATATTTTCAACCTACAGTGGTTCTATCAGGATATAATCCCACAGCAAGCAAAGGAGCGTCTGTGTGTGTCCTGTCAGTTCCGTTACCCTGGAGAACCTAAACTAATGCAGATTTTGGTACTGAGAGTGGTTGTAGAGGGACAGAATTTTACAAATGAGCTTTCTGAATCCATACTGGGGTTTCTGGAATCGGCTTCCTAACTGGATTAGATTTAGAGATGCTACTGACCCTACTGCCAGTATTGAAGAGAGCACTAACAGTCCACGGGGTGACCTGGCACCAGAGATGCACAAACATCTACACTGGATACATCTGACCAACCACCATCAACAGGAAGCTGGGAGACTGTGTATTTGATCCTTCAGAACATTTTTGGAAAACCAACAAATACAATGACATTGTCTGATCACCCCTTTGTCGCTGGACAAAATGTTGAAAGAAAAGGATCAGCTCGGGGATTTGAATTCCCAGCTCACGCACTGAACGTGAGACTTGAAAGCTTCTACGTGTGCCCCTCACGACACCCTCAGCTTGCAGCCGCAGGGCTGGATCGTGCAAAACCAAATGCAGAATCTCACCCTGCAACTGGCTGAATTAGAATGCAAGCTGAATTCACAGTCGGGCAAGGAGTTTACTGTTCAAGCAATGGCACTGACTGATTTGGAACTAAGGGGATCCTATCCGTTTAGATGGGATGGATGGGAAGGCTGTTTTGCAGCTGGGGACCCTGAGCCCTAAACTCTGATGAGTCTTCATTGCAAGCGTAGTAACCCCTTATCTCCAACTGAAATGATCCACTCTGCACTGCCTGGAGACACCACTGGCTTCCCGGGGCAGTTGTCACGCTGTGCTACGCTGACTCCCTTGGGGACCCTCTCTCCCGTCACTCCTCTTCGCTTCTAGACCTATGACTAGACTCACGTCCCCGCAGGGCCCCTAAAGACGAGGTACAGTTCATGAGAAGGTACACTCCTCTCCAAAACATGACTGTGCTCCTAAATCTATATGGACAGAAACCCGGGAACAAGTGTGGGGTGGATACTGAGAGTGGGACGATGGTGGAAGGAACATAAAGTTGGTCGGGCTGAATTTACTGATATGGCTCCCTAAGCAGAGATTCTGCATTTACTGTTGCAGCTCAGCAAGGGAGTTGGCAAAACTCATAAAAAAACTCTGTAATTAATATGTTTCAAAGAATTAAGAAAGTTTACTGCAATGATGGACCAAGTATACACTATTAAAACAAACCTCCAGAGAACAAAGGAGATCTTTGAAATTAAAAATGTAGTAACAGAAATATTAAACCCAACTGAGTGATGAGAAGACAACGGTGAGAAAAATTTCCCAAACACCAGAAAAAAGCACTGAGAGATGGAAATAGGAGAGCAAGAAATAAGGAAGGAGAAAATCAGTCACAGAGGAGTTCAAAATGAGAGACAAAGAAACGGTGTTGGTTGTGAAGGAGGCAATGAAAGGAGGGAGAAGGCAATTATGACAGAAATAAAAATATTCTGAGAACCAAAAACAGATAGGTTTAGAGATTTCAAGATCCCACTGAATATCCGAGAAAACTGATGAAGACGATAAATTCACCCCAAAGCATGTCACTGTGAAATTTCAGAACATCAGGGACAAAGAGAAAATCCTCAAACCTTTCATGAAGTGGGAGAGAGAACGGTGTATTTACAAAGCAAGAAATTATTACTTTATCAACAGAAGCCTTGGGAGCTAGAAGATACTAGAACGACGCCTTAAAAATCCCGCCAGGAAGTGATTTCCAAATTAGAATTCTATGCCCAGCTAAACTACTAATCAGATTTGAAGGGAAGAAAAACATTTTCAAGAATTAAGATTCAAAATTTTACCTTTCACATTCTGTTTTCAGGAAGATTCTAGGGAATGCACTGAATGAAAAACGAGGTGGGAATCAAGAAAGGGCCGACGTGGAATCTCACAAAGGAAAGAAGCGGAAGCTGCTGAAAGGACGTCCCCGACCCCAGACAGGGTCCCGCACAGTAACCAGCGCAGCAGCAAGAGCTCGAGGAAGGATGTCTCCAAAAGGCCAACGCACAGAGTACCGTATGGAGCAGGAATAGAAAACTAAATAGACCTACTGAAAGAAACCAAAGCAACTTTTACTGACTGGTATTAACTCTAGAGAAAACTAAAAGTTATACAAGAAAGGAAATAAAATCAGCAGATGTCATTGAAATCAATAAGCAAACTGCAAAGAATATGAAATCAACATGTAATTGAAGAGAACGTTACTTTTGAATAACTATGACAGCAATAATACAATGATGTAACTAACACTGGGAGCAATAGAGGGGTGTGTGCATGTGTGTGTGTGTTTGTGCGCACGTGTGGCTGAGAACTGTAGTTGAATCTATTTTCACCATAGTAAGATTCCAACAGATTATTCTAGCATCTGAAACTTAAAAAAAAAAAATCCACCTATTATTTGGAAATATAAAAAAAGGAGAAGAAATAGCTAGAAGAGTTTTAAGTGTTTACTTCTAGAGAATGTACATTCGGAGTGAGACACCAGGAGCAGGGGAGGTAAGAGGGTATTGCCATTTCCTTTGTAATTCGTGAGACTTCAATTATTACTGAATAAATCTGACAGAAATATTTTTAAAGCGATGCAGGTGTATTTACAATCCGCTCACACCCCCTATCCCCACCACTGTTTCTGTGCACACTCTGAATGGTTTTTAGTGCTGGCTCTGGACAAGATCATCTCAACCACAGCCGCTCACTGCGTCTCGTCCGGGATGACTTGTGTCGCCGGCACCGTGTGCTGCGCGGGCCTGTGGGTGCCCACAGGTGCAATGCCGACAGCCCCTCTCGGGAAAGCAGCCCGGGACGCGGGCACTGTTAACCGATGCTACTGCAGAGATGACGGCACTGAACAGACAGACAATTACGTGTTAAAATGAAAATTCTATTTTTCAAACACATAAATCAACTGCAGTTTACTGCACTATTAAAACTAATTAAATAACCATCAATAAAAACAGACTCTGGTCAGACCAATGATGGGAATGTCATGAGGTGAGGATATGGTTATTCCAATTTTTGTGGCCATGCTTGAAAAAAATGTGATGTACGATTGCACCTGCACATGGTGTGCACCTTCAGTGAACAATACAATAATTTCCACAGTGATGACACCTTTAGAATAAGACTTAGACACACACATTAAAAAAAAAAAACCTTACAGGAGTATTTAAAATTATAATTGGAATTTAGTTTCTACAGAAATGACCACAGGGAGTTTTTTCCAGCTTTCACAGGAGACTTATATACAGAGTAGGGAATTTTACTGGGTGTGGAGGGTAATTGATATTTTCAGACCAATTTATTTAGGCTGCAAAGCTGTTTCCTTGCAGTCAAGTTTGCCATCTACTGGCTTTGATGAGAAGTTCTACAGTAGCAGGTTTCAGACTTTTTCTTTTTGTTCTCTTTTTTTCTTTCTTTCTAAGACAGCAGAACTCCTTTGAGAAAAATGTCATCGTAATCGGGAAGTGGTTCTGCTCAGTTGGAGCAGGGCAGGGGCCCTGGCAGCCCGGCTCAGCTGACCCCTGCCCTCCCCAGGAGCTCCAAGGTGCCCTGGGGTTTGAGACCCACAAGTGGAAACCTCCGCACAGGAGAAAATAAAATATGTTATAGAGTTACTATAACTATTTCTGTATTTGCCACTGGTGTTTCTAGTGTTAAAATGAAATTCTTTTGTTTGCTGAGAACTAAACAAGATTAAAGACTAATCTGACCAGTTTTAAGAAGATGAAAACCCAAATAATGCTAAACGTATTGTGTATGTGTATGGGTGTGTGTTTTCTAATAATTGAATTTACTTGCAAAACAGCCATATTGGTAGTGTAGCTTAGTTATAAGGTGGAGTATATTTATTCAGAGCAATGAAATAGTACAAAGTACTTTCAGGAAAGAGCATTTTCACTTCTGGGATTATTAATATTATAAATAGTACTAATTCCTTTGTCCTGGATGGTTTTCATGCACTTACCTATGAAACAGGTAATTGTCTGACTTAAAATCATCAATCAAGAATCTGAAAATTTTATCCAGCCTTTTTTTATTGTCAATATTATTGTCAACTTTCATATTTAGCAATCATAGGAGATTTGTCAGAAAGAGGGTCGTGCTGTGGGCATGGCCCGGACTCACGCCGAGCCTGGAGCTGCCGCTCAGGGCTGTTTCCTCATCTGCAAAAAGACAACAGTGGAACCCACTTCTTAGTGGGGATTAAGCCACTAAATTTAAATGCTTTGCAGACACGTAGTAAGTGCTCAATAAACACTAGCTTTCACAGTTGTGAGATGTTTAGAGGTAGTTGGGGGTTCCTAAGAGAAAATTTACCAGACTAGTAAGAAACATAACAAACACAGGAATAACCAAAAAAGGCCCAATGCACTAATCGTTTTCACTGAAGGGGTTTTACCTTAGGGAACAAAGCAACAAACGCGAGGACACTCTTACACAGGGGGCCTGTCAGTGCTCTGATTCGACACGCCAGATACACCCTTCCTGTAAAGCGCCTGGGCTTTGTCAGGATCTAACAACAATGGGCATGGAACACAGCTAGAAAAGATTTGTTCTCCAGTGTTTGATTTTTGCAAGAAAAATCTTTAACATCTAAGTATAAATTTGAGTACCATTTAAATGTTTGGCTCAGAGAAATCCTAGCTGATGAAATGAGAGCTGCAGTAAGGATGTGGTTGTTCAGGAGATCTGCTATATTGTCTTCAGTACCTACTTATTGGTAACAAATGCCCAATAAATATTTCCTGAGTATTAATTGTCAAAGCCAAGGTTCCTACCTTAATGATGTTTCCTTAGGTATAAACTATACATATGTATCTGTAAATGTGTAATTATTCATACTGGGTCTTTTTAAAAATTGTTTTTTAGTTAAGTATCCTTATAATCACTATGTTCAGTCTTTAAATTTTTTTTAATTTGTTTATTTTATTTTATTTTTTAAGAAATTCTTTTCAGTCTTTTCTTAGGATTTACTAACTTAATTCTCCCCATAACTCTCTAATTATATCTGTCTCTCGGTCTCATTTTAATCAATATTAACTTTAAGCATCAAATTTATCCTCTGCAACACGACTTTCTTACTCCAGTTGAGAAGATTGTGGCCGAAGTTCACTGGTGTCACCTGCACCTCGATATGCTTCAGCAGAAGGAAAGGACGGACGGGTGGATAGAACCGTCACCATTGCTCATATTTGGGTTAAAAAATCAATCTTTAATATGCCTCATATTTAGCTAGGTCAAGCCCTCCCCGATGTGCTCCCACTGGTACCTATGAAGTTATCTGGGCTCATTGCTCCGGGGCTCGGATTTTTCTCGGGTTCCCCCCAAAGTACTGGGAGATGGGCAGGGACTTGGGGACGTCGCTGCCGGGGGTGGGAAGAAAATACGCCGGTTGGGTTACAGAGTAATTTGTTTTTCCAGTGTGTATGGTCAGCTTTATTTGAAAACTGGAGTAATTTTTTAAACACGCAAAGGAAAAGCTCTTTCTACGTTAATTCTATTTTTAATATATATTCAATCTAATTTTACCTAAATGAAAATCAGAGAAACAGAGGAACTGAGAAGATAAAATTGGATATTCCCAACAACATCTACTGAATGGTTTCTTATATTCTTTTATATAAAAAATCTTTTCCTAAAGATGATTTAATAAATACTTGCTGATGAAATGCAGTTAGAATGAAATAGGAAGTATCAACAACGCTACTGGAAACAGAAATGTCAAAATTTCCTGGTCTGAGAGTTTCAGTTGATGAGAATAAAGCGGTTTGCTGAGTTCTCTTTAGCGTGACCTTCTGCAGAGAATGAAATTTAATTCCAGGGCTGGGGATGGAGGAAGGTGGGGCTGGAGGGACACGTCTTTATTCAGGACACAGACGAAATGACTCGCACGTGGCAGGCAGTCAATAGAAATGTGTTGAATAATGAACGAATGAGCAGGAAAACCTGAATTCTCATTTGAGCCTTGCCGTGAAATTCTTGCTGTGGCCTTTTTTGATAGAATCAAGAAGAACAAATCATTGGTTAAGTCGCTTACTTTGATGTGCAGAGTAGTAGAATCCACGTGGAGTTAGAATAAGATGCAGACAGGTTCTTCAAGACCACTCCTTTCCTTTGCATTCCTGTGGCCTCTAAAAACCAGGCATTTACAATCTTACGTGTAGTTATTTTCTGTATAAATGGCCTTAAACACTAAATGGAGGCCAATTTAATGTAACAGAAAGAGTACCGTTTTATGGTCAGAGATTTGAACGTTGGTTCTGCTATTCACCATATCTCTGCGACTTTAAGATCATTTGTCCCTGAGCCTCAGTTTCCCGATTTCTGAAGCAGGTGACAGGCAGCCGTAAGCGCAGGGGGTAGGAGCACGGCCTTTGGAGCCTGGGTGTAAATTCTGGCTCTGCCACCGACTAACTCCATGAGTTTTATCAAGATCAACATCTCTGTGCTCAGTCTCCACTTTTGTAGAAATGACACCTCCCCTAAAGAGTCGTGGTGAAGTTAGATTAACACGAAATGCTGGCGGGACGGCCAGGAGGGAGCATCATCAGCCGTCGTCGTTGGTGACGGTGCTACAATTACCATCAGGAGTAAAAGAGATAATATGCGTAAATTCCCTTGTAAAAATCAAGGATAAAGTAGTTTTAAAATCAGTATTATCTGCCTTTTCTTTCGGTGCAAGGTCCACAGCACATATATCTTGTCACCCTTCTATAGCCTAGCCAAGTACCATGTACATAGTTGGTGCCTGGTGAATGCATGTTTAATAAATGAATAAATTCAAGAAAAAGGAGACTATATGATATTGGAAAGAGAATTTGAGTTCTGGGGGTTGTTAAGAGGTATTAATACAAGTTTACCATCAGTACACATTCTCTGAGAATCACACCTAATAATCCAGGTCCGTGCCCGACGTCGCCAGCTTAGTATTTACCGTAGTAAACTCACATGCAAACTCTCTGAAACACAATTTTTCACTCCAGTTGAGAAGACTGTGGCCAAAGATCACCAGTGTCACCTGTAACTCAATATCCCTATTCAGCTGCTATCTCCTCTTTAGTGGGTCCACAGCCTCACTGAGAAACTTGTCTGTGAACGTATTTTAAATCCCCTGTACATGATGGGCATTTTGCCAGGTGCTTTTGTGCACAATCTCTGGGCATCACCATCATCACAGATGAAATCAGGAGTCTGCTGAAACAAAGACCTCTTTTCCTCTCAAAGCTTCTCCATGAGAATAAAGCCTCTGGGTCCTTCACAAACCTGTGCACTAAGCTCGGGATCTGGCTTGGACCGGGTCTCTGTCGTTAGGGTTAGGGTGACAGACCAAGAGCCTTCGCCGTTGGCTGCAGTCACCCACCCTTAGCCCGTAGAAGATGCCCTGCCCTTTGTCATCCTCGGAACACGACTAAATAACGTACATTGTGAAGGTCATTTTTACCAAATGTCAATCACCGAAAATTTTAATGAGGGTCTAATTATGTTCCTTTGACATTAAATTCATTTAAAGCTAATCAGGCCTGCATTCACTGACCTTATTATAATCCATGTATATTTTAATAATGACAGGCTTCTAAACGACCCTTTTACTCACGGAATAAGACTTACATGTTATTAGCTCCTTTGCCACTAGGAAATCGAAATTCTCACAGTAAAGCTAAAAATGTTCTTAACAAAAAGAAAAATAAATTTTTTTTACCACTCCATAAAGCCGTGTTTTTTAAAACTGATCAATGATCAACAGATACAATTTCAACATCAATTATGAAACAATGGTACCAAAAATTTCAGCTACACAGCACTTTTGTTCTAAAAAGATATTTGACAGTTTTAATATTTTCAATTAGATTCTTATCAGTGTGCTAAGTATTCTATACACACTTAAGGTTAAAGAAAAAATAAGCAACATAGGTAGAATAAATGACAACAGCCTTTCAAATTCCAGCCCATTCCATTGTATATCAAAATAGCATGGGCAATTGATATAAGAAGGAAAAAAATAAGAATCTAATGCTTCAATTTTATTATTGGGATTATAAAAATGTCTCCAATATATTAGCTCCTTGCATAACCCTCGTGTTTCATTTAATCCCTATAGAAAAACTATGGGGTTGGAAGTATCATGTCCTTTTTATAAATATGAAATGGAGGTTCAGGAAGGTCAAACAACTTTCCCAAGGTGATGCAGCTAGTATGTGGTAGATCAGGATGTCAAGATGACTTCAAAACATTTATTTGGAAAAACCCAAAGGAATAGGAAGAAGGAATTGTGCAAAGAAACACCTAGAAGATTATCTAGACCAGCACTTCCCAAACCACCACTGAGGACCTGGTTAAGCTGCAGATTCAGGAGGGGCGGGGCCCGCGACCTGGCGTTTGTCATAAGCTCCCGGGTGACACTGAGGGGTCCCACGGACCACGCTCAGATGGCAACGTCTGCACCAGCGCTGTCTAGCAGGAGTACTACGCGAGCTATATCCGTAACGGTAAGTTTCCAATAACCATATTAAAAAGAAAAATACGCAACATTAATGTTAATATATTTTAATAGCCAATTATATATAAAACATTATCATTTCAAGATATAATCAGTATAAAGAATTACTGACATAGTTACACTTTTTTCATTTTAAGCCCTGGAAATCCAGGGTGTATTTTAGACTCTGAGCACATTCAATTCGATCCAGTCCCATTTCCAGCGCTCAAAAGCCGCGTGTGACTAGTGGCTGCTACACTGAACAGTGTTGCTCTTGACAGTTTCTCATATTTTTGGTTTAGAAAAATAATGTGTGGTAAGACGTTAGACCCCTAGAATTTAAATTATCTTCTTTTATGACACTCCTATAGTAGTAGCCATGAACAAAGACGTCTAAAATACATCTGTGAGTTTAACTACGATGCAGATTCAAACTGTGCACATCCTTAAAAGCCCAGTGCTTCCACGAATCTTTCTCGTATTCTGCATACTTGACTCCTGGCCTGAGCAACCACAGAACTTATCATTGTTAAGACACAATTTAACCTTTATCTACCTATTTCCTAAATCGTTCTTTATTTCATAAAGACTTGTCCTTACAATAAGCAAATAAGCTCTCTGAGTTCAGGAACTATAACGTACGCTCCTTCAGGATGCCTGTGTATGTGTGATCTGTGTATTCCGGTGTTGATCGCTGACTTTGCTGATGGGAAGTTTGTTTTGCTCACTTCGAGGCTCACTCCACATAAGCAGAGACAATGATTTGTTTCTGTCTGTCAGAGCACTCTCAGTTGTGAACCAAATCTGGGGCAAAATCAGGTTACTGTGGTTGCTGGATCACTTGGAAGGCATCATGAACGTATTTCATTTTCTTTTTCTTAAGTCTCCAGGCGCTGAGCACAACAGCCACGATGCCACTGTGCCCACGGTCTGGACGAGACTTCGAGGAGCTCACGAGTGGCTCCCTGCCCCATGTGCTGGCGTGTGCTGGCATGTGCCGTCCTGGCCAGGCCCCTGGTGCACACGGACAGGCCCCGGCACGTCCACACAGCCCAGCCCACATGGAGAGTGGACGGGTCTCGATCTCCCGGGGACGAGCTCTGCCCTGAAGGCCACAGCAAGCGAATGTGTGATGAATTCTGAGGCTTCGCGGCTGGGCACGAAACACCAGGGAAACGGCAATATTGCAGCTCTGTTTGAAATCACAGAGAGACACGTGGTGCTGACGTCCTTCTCAGCGTTGAAAGGGAACAGCTCATACTCTGAATCGGCAGCTTAACTGAGTAGAAAAGAACAAGAATCCCAAGATAGCTCTATTGTAGCAAACGCAGGCGACGCTGTACCTTAGGTGAAATCACTCTTTTGGGGGGGCCGTGGCTGTGCCTTTGTGCTAAGAATACTCCGGGGGTCGGTGGGGAAAGAAGAAGGAAGTCAAGCAAATGGTTCATCAATTTAAAATCAATAAATTTAATACATTAATATTTTGTTTAATAACATAAAGTGCTTTACTTGATACGATAGCTTTTTTAAAACTAAAGCCCGTATTTTAGGCATCACTGTATACACTTCCAGTACACATCATAGAGGGATAATCAATAATTCACTATTGAACTGAACCAAGCAAGTTAGTCCCCAACTCCCTAAATTTAACTATTTGACTAAAAAACCTTCCATCTTTCTTTCTCTTGAAAAATTATATCCAGACTCCCGCAGTCTGCTCTTGTGCCATGTGCCTGCCACGGATTCTCCCTGATCTTTCACTACGAGGGCTCTTGCATGGCACGTATCTGTGAGACAGGGGCTTTTGTTTTTCTCTATGTCACTTTTGACTGCACTAAAACTTACAAATTCAGGAAAATTTTACTAAAATTCCTCTTACAATACTGAATGAATTACAAATCCACTACGGACCGTGCCTAATTCAGAGCACATCGAACAGCACGACAAAGGATGGGTACTCGGGCTCGGTCTGTCAGAGGAGAAAGAGCATCCCCGGTCAGGCAGCCCAGCAAGCGAAATGACAGTGGTACAGAGTTTCACCGATGCCAGAGCCCGTGGGTGACCTGTGAGAGAGTTAACAGACTTTTAATAAGGACGATTTGCGGTTTCCCACCATTGTGCTGAACACTCTGAGATCTACAGCTGTGAGGTTATTTTTGGTTTCATGTGCAGAAAGAGAGGGATCCTATCAATTATTTCCAGAAGTGAAGGAGCCTGAGATCCTATCAGCTAAAGCCAGGTCTTCATAGGATAATTCACCATTTAATCTTTCCAAAAACAGAAGCAATATTTAAAGACCTTCTTCAAATAAACCAAGTAGTACTTATCCCCCAAGAAGACGCTAATCCTGTGGTACAAACGGGTTAAGAGACCTCAGAGAATCCACGCACCGCAGGTCCACTGCCCAAGCACCCTCTCAGTTGTTATAGAAACCACTTGCAGCTGGAAATCTCCCATCACGATTATCGCTATGGTAACCACTGAAAGCCAAGAAGCTGGTGTTTCATACATTTGCCATCGTCCTGGCTCCCCAAGATAGTTTTGCTTCTAAATTCTCCTGTGTCGCTGGAGACACAGGGGGAAAAGAGTCAACAAATTTGATGGGGAAGAAGAAAAGAAAAAGGGAGAAATGAGGACATCGTATAAGCAATAAACTGATCATAAGTATTGTGTTTACACTGTACAGAGAAAAGAACTTAGACAAACCAGCGTTTCAATTGGTGACCAAATCTCTTTATTTCCATCCGTTTGAACTCAAAGTGAGCACTAAAAAATCGTATGTAAAAATATTCTCATATTTTTAAAGCCAACATTGGACATTTCAGAGAATTTCCCAATATTATACCTTTGTCTAATATTATCTCTTCTGCTGTAAATCAAATTAAGTATATAAGGTGATTTTCTTATAACAGTTTATTATAGGATATTATCAGGTTCTAATACAGTAACATGCTTAAAAAGTGAATTTTTGATAACTATAATTCAATGAATCTCTTTCCCCAAAGCATGTATTTATTTCTTATATTTGTTTTTCAAATTTATAATTGACACCTAATAATGATACATTTATATGGGGTACCATATGATGTTTTGGTACACGTGTACATTGTCCAATGATCAAACCAGAGTAATTGGTAATTTTTCTTTATTTTCTTGCTTCAGACTTCATACCTTCACATTGACCTGCCTTCTGTGTTAATAACAAGCAAATTTGTTTGCTGGATTTTACGTTTTTTTAGTTCTTACGTTCTAGCAGACACATACATTAATCTGATTTTGAAATAGTTTAAAATGAGACTTTTGAACCAAAGCTCATGTGATGGGAAGATAAGGCAACAGTGATGATGGGCAATGATGTCTAAAATCCCTGTCACCCCGGGGAAGATCTTAAGATATTTCTGGGGTTTCTTAATAGATCAAAACCTGTAGCAATGACGCATTAACTAAGAAAAGTATGTTGCAAATCAAAGGCTAATATTCAAATACATGAAGTCAAGATAAACGTTATACACTGCTATTGACCTCAGTTCACCTTTAAGATTATCCTTTCAGAATGTCTAGTGTAAGAAACAATTGTTATTTTCTAACCATTTGAAAAGGAATAGCTTAGATTATTCAAATAAGTGTTGGTCATTTTCAGGATACCCAGAGCACAACGAAAACAAAAAATAAAAATTCATCTAATTGGTCATTCAAATAAGAGCAAGGTACTCAGAACAAACTGAACAACTCAACTCATTATACCTGAAGGTTATTTTTAATTAAACACATTTCTTTACAAAAGTCTAAGCAAATACATGGAAGTTGATGCAAATGCTTCTTTGCTTCAGCTGGTTGTCTGTGTATTTACATTCAGGAAGTGTAATTTCACTCTTGGAGGGTCTATATGAATGAAAAAATTAAATGTTGTTTCGGATACTTTTCTCCACACACGTGGATTTTTCTGAGACTCAGCACTTTTACTTTCCATCTGTTTATTTTGGCTTTATGAAGGTGCAGCGTCGGAGCTGAGAGAAATAAATTCTCTGAGATTGTGTCTTTGGCCAAACTGTGTTGACATAGTATTTATAGACAACTCCAAGCTTTTTCCGAAGTGGTTATAATAAAATAATCAACAGTGTATACGTGTAAAACAGTACTTAACACAAAGACACACGGGAAATGTTTAATGCCTTTTTGTGTGTGATCGGAAATGAGTTTGGCCATTTTGACTGGGTCAGCCAGGTGTCAAATGCTTTTCTGTGATGACTCAAACCAACGTAAATGACGACACTCACTGTGACTGCAGATAGTGCACACACCCTTATCTAGTGTCACAGCACGTTTGTCTTACACTAAACACACAATGTGACCAATTTGCTTTTTCCGTTTATTAAGCTCCTACTAAGTGCTAGTAATTTTAAGGGACAGCTACCTTCCACCAATTCCACTCCAGACAACACAGGGTAGCTGGTACCCGACTTGCACTCCTGACGTGAACAGCTAGAAAAGAGGGGAACCCCGTTAGTACAGAACTATGGTTTTTGTTAGAAGTGACGCAGACATAAACACCCCTGTGATCTCCTGGGATTTATGCTCAGAATGACGTCCACGCCGTGGGCAGAGAGCGGGTACAGTCAGAGCAGCAGCGATGCCTCTGAACTTGGGGAGGGGACATCAGAGTCAGCGGCAGTAGAAGCACTGAGCATATACAGGTCAGGGTCCCCGAGAAGAAAGAGGCATTCAGATGACAGCCCAGAAGACGCATCATTGATCAGGAGCCTCCAGGCCCCTTGGAGGGACCTAGCAGATGTCATATGCTGAGAGACAGAGACAAACAAAAATACCAAAAATTAGAGAGCTGGATTCCAGCTCAGCCAGAGTAGGGGACTTCACCGAACATCTCAAGCACCGAGACATCTGAAATGCTTTGCTTTCAGGGTAAAGATGTCACTGTAAGTTCAAAACCAAAATAAAACTACCGAGGCAAGGAATAAAACCAATATTTACAGGAAGAAAACATTTTAAAATGCCTGCCAGAACAAAGTTCCACATCCTTTAAAGGAAATAAAAAAAAAACCCTATAACGATTATCTGAATATCCAGTATACAGTAAAAATTACTGGACAACGTGGCTTTCACAGGAATGGCTGGCAAGTGGGCTCCAAATGGGCTCTCGGGAATGACCCCAGAGCACTCCGGCGCTGGCTCCGCGGCTGCTGGTGCTATCGAGGACCAGACACACGGCCACAGCTGTGACCCAGGCATTAGGACCACCTCACTGCCACTGCCACCACTGTCACGGTCCCAGGACGGCAGGTGAATAAACGCTGGAAGGTGGAGGGTTGTCACTGCCTTTGCACAACCTCCTGACACCTGGGTAGCTGGACAGTGGACAGTGGATGCTGTCACCAAACCTGCCTGTCACACGCCGTGTGGGGCGCAGACACAACCCAGAGGAGGAGAACGGTCCCCACTTCACTGCTGCCTGTCAAGTGTCGTTAAGTGGTGAAGCCTAGTTTATCTGTAAGGAGTTTAAATGATGCCTTTGTGGACGTACAACTAAATGTGGGCCGGAGCCAGAATCTGAATTTACTGACCCTACTTAGTTAAAAATTGATGCTGAATATAAATATTTATTCTTCACCTATATTAAAAGAAAGGATAATGGATAACTAAGAGTAGAGACAGAAATTAAATCATAACAACACATTACCTGTGTGAGAAAAAGCCACTGCTGCTCACCCACGGCTGATGTTTTCAGTCATGACACTGACATGCTAAGAGCTAATTTCATTTTCTCTCCTTGTGTTTAAAACTACAAATTTGAGACTGTCCTACTAGACCCAATTACGAGCTGCACAGAGCCGGTCTCTGTGCAAAGCCAACGGAATCGTGTTGAGACTGAACCATAAACTCAGCCTCATTAGCACCCTGCGCGCTCGTTTGCCTGAAGCCTACTCATCTCAAAGGTTCAGAGAACTTGGAATGTAAAGAAAAGAATCATCCGCCTGGGAATTATCGGGACAATTACGTGGAGAACCAAATAGACGGCACAACGAGGTCTATCTAGGTTACCTATCAGCAATTTCTGCCTTGGCAGATTTTAGTCATCAGAGTGGGGATAGGGGTTGAAGTTGTAAACATTTTTAATTTGGAGAAGCTTTAAAGGTATAGCAGATACATGATTATCTAGGACTAACTTTTCTTTTTAATTCCACCACTCCCAAACTCTAATTTACCGTGTTTGCCAAATTCTGTGATGCAATTACTTCCACCACGGCTGATTCCAAGCTACCAACGCTTTAACGACTGGCTGATAAAATCCCCAAGTGTTTCTCTTTCGGCTTTTGTGAGCTGCAGTGAGGTTCAGAACCTGACAGACCCAGGCTTGAATGTCAGCTGTGTGGCCTTGTAGCTGTGTTTTTAGTGTATTGTGTTGGCCTGGGGTCCCCAACCCCCAGCACCAGGCCAGACACCAGCCTGTGGCTGGTCAGGGACCCGGTGGCAGAGCTCCTACCCCCGTCTGGGGAAAAACTATTTTCCATGAAACCAGTTCCTGGTGCCAAAAAGGCTGGGGACCAATGACTCCTGCACTGTCAGAGCCTAGAACAGTGTCAGACACGTAGACTTACAGCCCTCAGTAAATACTTGTTGGATAAATGAGCAAATGAAGAAATAATTGAATGAATGTTAAACTTTTATTATTTATTAATTATCCCATCTTGGACTGGGGACAACTGACCTCACTCCACTTCCCTCTAAAACCAATAAATTTTCTGCTCCTTCCTCAAATTTTACTGTATGGCAAAAATATCGAAGGAAAATAAAGGATGACATTATATTAATAAACACAGCAACTGATACATGCATAACAAAGAAACTTATAATCAGTGTTTTGAATCAGAAATGAAAGACATCGTAATCTTTTGGTAACCCAAGTAAGTGAATGTAGTTTGTGGGGGGAAAAAATGTAGGTTAAAGAATTGAACCTTCATATAAGAAAGAGCTATTTGTCCCAAGAAAATATGAAAACACATTTATCCCAATTCTACTGCTACTCTGTATATTAATCAGATTCTAAACTAATTTCATATGGCAAATTTATGTAGAAGGAAATTTTTGAGCGCTTAATTCGAATCGAGCATGTAGAAAGTGGGGACAGTGTAAACAAGCGGGAAAAATAAAAGAAAAATATGGGCACATTGTTTAGTATCTTTCTCATATCATCTGCTAATACGTGGATACTCACATCACATCTCATGATGTGACTCATTTTTTGAGCACTAGCTATGCTTTAAAAAATACCGTTATAATCCAATTTGCATGTAAAGTTAATTGTGCCCAATAAAAGTGGCATTAATCAAGTAGTTTTAGGATGTATCAGAGTTTTATTCATAACAGATTTTATAGGTTGAATTGTATCCCCAAGATATGTCAAAGCCCTGACACTCAGGACTTGAGAACGTGACCTTGTTTGTGAACAGGGTCTTGGCAGATGTGATCGAGTTGCGATGACGTCATTAGGGTGAACCCTGCTTCAGTGTGACGATGTCCTTATGAGAAGAGTAGACGAGAGACAGGCAGATAAAGGGACAACAGAGACTGGAGAGAGGTAGTGCAAGCTCAGGGACACCACGGACGGAAGGCCACCACCAGAAGCCAGGAAAAGGCGAGTAAGGGGTCCACGTAGAGTCTCAGACGGAGCAAGGCCCTTTTAGCCTTTCGTTGCAGACATCCGGCCTCCAGACTACGAGAGAATCAAGTGTTGCTGTTTTGAGCCACCCAGTTTGTGGTGCTTTGTTCTAGCAGGCCTTGGAAACTCACATCACAGCTCCAAACTGGAGGCCACCAAGATGTCCCTCAACAGGTGAGTGACACACACACTGCAGTACATCTACACAATGGTATATTAGTCAGGGATAAAAAAAAGAGCTATCAAGTCACAAAAAGACATGGAGGAACCTTCAATAAATATTGGTATGTGAAAGAAGCCACGTGGAAAAGGCTACGTGTTGTATGATTCCAATTAGGTGACATCCTGCTAAAGGCAAAAGTATGGAGACAACAGAATGATCAGGGGAGGCCAGGGGGTTGGGGGCAGGGAGGAGGGACAAACAGGCGAAGCACCAGGGACTTCTGAGTAGTGATAATTCTTCATAATACTTTAGTGGTGCATTTGTCTACAGCACAAAGAGTGAACCTTATCGTGCGCAAATGTAGAAAATCATTTCGGAGGTTGAGGGAAACCAGGAAGTAACGCAGACCTTGGCCCAGCAATCTAACTGTGTCACAAATACACGAAACAATCTCACAGAAGGGGCTGGGGAAAAAGCCTAAGTAGTTTTGTAAGTTTTGAAGTCTGTAAAACTCAAGACAAAAGGAAATGGAGGCAAGTACTTTAACTGATAGAGTTTTTGCCACTGGAGTATGGGCTAACAGTTCAATACTGCTGCATGTGTACACTGCATTTAAACAATTCAGCAGACAAATGGCAGATGATGGAAACCAGGTTTCTCACCGCTGGAGTTTGAATATACAGATAAACACGGGGAAGAGGCTAGAATAGTCCACGTGTCAACAGAGTTAGAGGCATCAACAGGAACTCACGGTGAGCTTAGTACAGGCCCAGCCTTGCACACAGATATACTTATAGAAATGTGCATCTGCACAGCACACAGTCGTGTGTGTCTGTGCTCTGCCAGCCCAGACGGCCTAGAAGACACGACGCCCAGCAGCAGCAAACACACCCTGCACCCAGATCGCGGCTTCCACGACCTTGTGCTCGAACAAGAGGAACAAGGACTCCTGGGAGAAACGGGGGTTCATGCCAGGACTTGGACAGGAAATATGCTGATATACAAGGTACACCTGGAGCATCTTGTAGAGCCTGAAAGTGAAAAACACTCCACATGGATGGGGAGTAAGTCGAAGAGAACAGGAACCAACTGGAAAGAACTCCCAGTGGCCAAGGGTGGAACAATTTGAGTCATAAAAGAAAGTACTATTGAATTGTAACCCACTGCATAAAATAAACACCAGTAAGTTCATACTGATCGAAATACTTAATGAATAAATGGAGGAGAAGAGCCAGATCTCTCATGCAGAATAATTCCAATTAATTTATGTAAATATTCCGCCCTCCAGGATGCAGACCGTAATTTCCCACTCCCTAAGTGTAGGCTGCACATAGCGATGTCCTTTTTTAAGAGTACAGTAAGGAAAGGAGGAAAAGGAGCACATGTGCAGTGGAGAAACCTGGTACCTCCCGGGGGGTTAAGGCTAACATCAGCAGGGACATGTCATGTTGCTCATGTATGTCACTGATATGATATAAGGTGGATGGCCTTTACCTCTGCAGTCTTCATCCTAATAACCAATAACTCCAGTCTTATGAGAAAAACATCAAACTAACTTCAGTATCAGGGAAACCTATAAAACACTTGGCCAGTATTTTAAAATTGTCATTGTTACCAAAAACAAGGCAGGCCCAAGGAACTGCCACAACCAAGAGGAATGTAAGAACGTAGGACAACCAAATATAATGTAGTATTCTGGATGGGATATTCAAATAGGAAAAATTTAAGGAAATCTGATTAAACTATAAGCTTTAGTTAATAATAATGTAGCAATATTAGTTCATTAATCGTAACAAATCTACCGTACTAATGGGAGATGTCAGTAACAAGGGAAACCGGGTATGGGTATGAGAGATCCCTCTGTACCGGCCCCTCGATTTTTCTGTAAATCTAAAACTCTTCTAAAATAATAAAGCATATCATAAAAAGGTAAACTTAAATTCAAAACTCTCATTAGAAAGGAAGATTCTTATGTTAATAACAAGTGCTATGAAAATTCCACCATTGGCCAGGCATGGTGGCTCATGTCTGTAATCCTAGCACTTTGGAAAGCCAAGGCAGAAGAATCCCTTGAGGCCAGGAGTGCGAGACCAGCCTGAGTAATGTAGTGAGACCTGCCTCCCCACAAAAAATAGAAAAAATTAGCCGGGCATGGTGGTACCGTCCTGTAGTCCCTGCTACTAGGGAGGCTGAGGCAGGAGGATCACTTGAGCTTATGCGTTTGAAGTTGCAGTGAGCTCCGATGACGCCCCTGCACTCTACCCCCGACAACAGAGTGAGACCTTGTCTCAAAAAATAAACAAATAAGAAAACTGCATCTTTAATTTATTCATTTTATAACTGTTCCTTCAGTGACTACCCTGAGTTAGGCAGTAGCTCCCCACTGACTTGGGATATGTTTGCTGGCAAAACACCCATGTCTTATGATCTCACAGGTAAAACATAAACAAATTAACACAAAAATAATGTTTTTGAATTGTGGCACACACCAGAGAAGAAAAATGCAAAGCACAGCGTAAGTATAGACCGTGAGGCTTCACCTGGTGTAGACAGAGGACTGTGATAGGGAAAGAATGATCCTCGAGTTTTCATTTGCTAGAGGAGAAAACTGAGCTCCTGAGATTTCCTGACAAATAAGCAATAAAACTGAAAATATAACTAAAAACTCTAACTTTCATTGTCCACTTGAATTTCAGATTTGATATCGTAAGACCATGAAGGGTAATTTTTGAAAATCACCAAAGATGAAAAAAAGTATGCAATTCTCCAGAAAAATTTTATTTGCCTAAGAGAAGAATCTGAAAAAGAAGCTAAAATTAATTCTGCTATAGGATGTGAGGAACCTTGGGTAACCTTCATGAGGTAGAGACCATTGTACTGTAAGCTGGTAATTATTTTATTTACAAAGAAGCAAAGATAGCTTTTTCTCACACTAATAGTTATATAGGCACTCAACAACATGCTGTTGCAAGGATATTAACTTGCACAGTAAATACCAAAGTTTTAAGTGTCTCTACACGTGCAGAATTTTAAAGAAGAGCAGGTGATTACTCCCTAACGAATAACATCAACCTACTCTGACCTACCAGGCAAACTCAATTATTTCTTAATAATGACATTAAGATTGAATAAATCAGACCATATTTTATTCTTTCAGATTCAATTTGTTCTTTATACTTTTAGAGAGATTAAAAAGGAAATATACTTTAAAATAACTTTATTCAAATTCAGTTACTTAATTATTGCTGATGGTTCTAGAAGATTAGATGCTACCCCAAACTATTTAAAGTTGTTTAAATAACTCTAATAATAGTTTTATCAAACCACATTGTATTTACATGCTATGGACCATGCTTTAAGTATGGATTAACACAAATAATTTTAAATTAATCTAGATATGGCATTGACATTGAAAATATTCAATTTACCCCCCAATATATAAAAGACTAGGGAAATATAGCTATAAATAACTTTTCTAGTTCATGGTAGCTTGAATACGGCAGTTTCTTTCAAACCTCTCACAACAGACTCATGGATCAAAATCCCAAACAGAGTTTATTATGAAGTGCTCTCATTATTTAAAACAGTTTCTGAATGACAGACCAGAGGAGTGTCTCGTTCCAATAAAATTCCCGCTTAGTACATCAAAAGCAAAAAAATAATAGTTCTTAAATTATTAAAATTCAGTTGATCCCACACATTAGAACCAGTTTTGCAAAACTGTGGAACGAATATGAAACAATCAGGACAAATTCATTGCAATTCCAGGTGAGGGGACTGTCCACCTACTCAGGAACAGAAAGTGGACGGCACCTCCTGAACTCTGCTCTAATATTCCTCACGTCACACGACCTCACCTGCAGAACACAAAGGATGTCGGACACCGGACAGACAACAGGAACGGCGTTCCCCTGGTAGCAGAGCAAGGCAGAATGTTAAGAACAAAAGGCGTATGGAGCTAGAGGTGACTCTTCTCTCTCAAATCTAAGGAAATATATTTCGAGGTGCAAAAGGAAGCACTGATTCACTCAACTGGTACGATGTCAGAAACTGCAATTTCTTTGTGTGCTTATCATGTTCGGCGTGGAGCTCCTCAGGCCTCCTCACCGCACGGGAGCGAGTCCGTGTGAGCCCAGGGCACAGACCACGGGGGTCAGGGCACAGCTCCACGCTCACCAGCAGTGTGCCCTGGGCAAGCAATGAACCCACGTGCCTCAGTTTCCTCAGCTGTAAAATGGACTTAATGATCAATTCTACCTGACATGGTGGTTATATTTATTATGTAAGTGGGAGTAACACTCTTAAAGCTTATATTGTTTACCTCTTCTCTTAAAAAATCCCTCTCAAAAGAGGAAAATATTTATATTCAACTATTCCAGGGATTCCTAACACCGATTATATAGTGGGTTCTCAGTGGAGATTCATTGTGCAGTTCAGGGCTTCTGATCACCTGTATTTTAGACAGAGAGCCTGTTAAACTGCAAGCGCCTAAGATCCTCTCCAGATACGCTAACTATCGAGGCTAGACTTGAGAGGCTGCGTCTTGAACAAGCATGCCAGCTCTCCGATGCACACTGAAGTTCGAGATATGCTGGTACAGTGATGGTCTTGGTTTCCTCTTTTGTAAAAGGTGGGTGATTATAAAATAGTATCTGTCTCATAGGATTGTTGCAAGAATTAAATTGAATATAGCATGTATCAAATGCTTAATACAACAGCAGCCATTTTTACTATTAGATACTATTTTATTCATTTGGCTGGAACATGGGATTTGTATCAAGAGTACTAAGTGTTCAGAGGGGAAACGAAGGCTGATGCAAGATTGCTGAAAGTTTTAAGATCAGGTAAACAAGTCTACACCATGTGTTTTTGCTAAAAAGACAATATTGTCACACCAGCAAATGCATTGACACAGAAAAAAAGTCTGCCTGCTTAAAAATCAAACAACATGAAGCTTCAAAGTTACTTTTTTAAATTAATAAAAATACTATGCTGGAGAAGAAATCAAATAATTATAAAGTACTTAAATAAATACATAAATAAATGTCAATAAATTGATAGAGTCTATCAGTAAAATCACCCCCTCAAAGACAGAGAACACCAGTGATGTATATATAATTACCAGTTCATAGTTACGATATCCTTAACAAAAAGAGATGTATGCTTTGGAGGTTACATAGCCATTTCTTTTAAAGCAAACTGCCGCAAACATACTGCATGGAAATGACAAATCTCTGCTACAGAATGAACCATGAACTCACGTCACTTTTCACTGTACACGTCTTACCTCCCAGGCACCTCTCAACAGAGCACTTCCGTCCCTTCCGTCCACGGAATGGGGCACCCTTGAAGTGTCAGAGAGGGTGAATCACTATTTAAATAACAACTCTCTAACAACTACCACTCTCAGAAACACCCTGCATGCGTGTGCACACGTGTACTGCAATCAGGGACTTCGCTGTGTTTGTTTGAAGCTTGACTTGCCTTCCCCGCCGAGTCACGGCGTCTACGTGCAGCTGCCCCCAATCTCCGAGACACGCTCAGCTGTGACCCGTGTGAGCAACCCGCTCGCTGGGGCAGCCACAGGTGACCCAGGTCACAGGACACTGCGCACTGCGTTGTCTCGTTCAACCGCAGCTGCTCTGTGCTTCGCCTCATTGACACTCAGACTCAACAGACACAACTCACACGGCCCCTGCAACCGAGCACACGCACTCCCTGCCTTCGTTCCAAGCGTGTGCCATCGCGGCTCCGTGAACACACAGCGGGGCCACGTGGGCTCCTCTGACTGTCCACCCTGCCGCAGAGCTGCCGAGATTACCCCAGAAACGGGCTCTTGTTCCCATCTGGGGAAGTTTATGGAAAATAACGTCTGCATTTACAAAACAGAAGCACGTGGAACAGCCCATTTCTCTAGTGAAAGAAACACCTGGAACCATTATTCTTTGGAAAACACGGAGACCGTCCACTGACAACGAGAGCAAACGGCGCCAAAGGGTGCTCGAGCACACAGTGTGCGGGACTCAAAGGCAACATAACGTGTAGATAAAGGATGTCAATTCAAAATACCAAATCTATTTTGTAAAAGTGTAACCACAACAGAATATCTGCTTTTCTACGTGACTGTTTTGCTCTCCCGCTCACCACTAGAAAGGTGAAGGGAAAAAACATTTTCTAGACCTAAATACCTGTTGGAAATCACAGAATCATAAGACTGACTGTTCACAATGACTGGTATCACTGATTTCTTTAACGCAGGACACCTGCTCACGCCAAATAAATAAATAAAAACAATTTTTTTTAGCATTTAGTATTCTGGAGAACATGCAACAGGATGAACTGTTTGCAAGAAATATAATAATATAATAAGCGAGAAATAAGCCAAGAAAAAGTCCCAGAAGTGCAATAAACGGGAAGGACTTACTTTTTATCGAGATGAGCACGGAGCAACTGAGGCAGGAGACGAGAAGGTAGTTGATTTTCCTAAGCGCCATGGTCGTACGTAGAGAACATCCTCTGGTGCCTGGCAGGTGGTCCCAGCCTGGCTCTGACCCGCCTGTCTCAAAAAGGAGCCGGAGCCTCAGGACCCCCGGGGGCCGCCTCTGCCCCAGCCCAGGCACAGCTCCTCCACGGGAAACACAGGACCCGGCTCCCCAAAGAGGTTGTGCTGCTTCCCCTCTTACTCACACAAGGAGGAGGGGGCGATCCTTCAAACCTGGGACAGAGTTTCTCAGGCTGGACTGGACTCTCTCCCCCTCCAGCCTTTCCGACTGGTTTCCTTCCGTTAGTGCCTCCTAAAAGCGCTCGCACCAGGTGGGCGTCTTCAACTGCTGATCACAGGGGAGTTAATTTCTGACACCTGTCCTGGCACACAATTGTGACGCTCTGGCAACCCTGCAGGAACACCCTGCATTCCTGTGTATTTACCTTCCTCTTAGGAGCACAGTTCACAGACAGGCAAATTTCTCTGTTCATAAACCCTACTCGCACAACTCAGATTTCTGTTGCTGGTAAATGAGGCCAAGATGGAAGCAAAATTAAGCTATCGCATAAAATGGACAGAGTTCTGGACATTAGTTAGGGGTAGTTTTTTGTCCATCAACTCATAGCCCATTTTATACCCTGATCATAATATTCTATCTTCTAGGATTTCTTGAAGTTTTGTTTTACCATAATTAATAAATACAAACATGCTTGCTTATTTTTACAATATATTTATTTTAAATACTACAGTATATTCCCTCAGATTAAATTGTTAAAGTTCTTAAAATTGTATTCTTCTCGAAAACATGTGTTAGTTAAAATCAGAATGCTTATTCTCTGACGGGTGTTAGTGCTAATGCATAGCCTTTTTCCACTGTTAAAACTGGTCACTTATAACACTTAAAATGCAATATATATAACTGATTTTGTATAAAGCTCTGTCATATTTTAACTATATGACACAGATTTTGAAGTCTTATTTTCCTGCCCATATATCTAAGTGGGGTATAATATTTTGATACTTAGTTTAATATTTTTTACTAATGTTATTCTCTGATCTACTGAGACCAACTCTCTGACCAAGGGATTTTACTTGCTGAAGTGGGGTTTATCCACTTAAAATTTTTTACAGAATTCATGACAATTATTACTTTTGAAGATTTTTTCCCCTACTATGCAAATAATTTAACTTGGGTGATTTAACAATTAGAGTAAATAATTTCAGATCGCAGGAGCATTATTAACCTCCTATTCCATCCCCTTCTGTTCTAATTTTGTTGATTGGAGGATTCAGACACAGAGCAATTGTTCTGTGTGCCCAAAGTCATCTGCTGAGCTACTGGCAGCATTAGGGCCAGAGTCTCCCCATTGATTTCTAGAACATTCTTTCTTCAATAAACTTTGTGGCTTCTCTTGTCATCTTTATTCTTGTGTGTCCTTTCGAGCCCTTTGGAACAATCCCACTCTGGGAAGTCTGCATGCTGGGTCAACTTGATCTCCATTCATCCTAAAAAGGCCTCCACCAGGGACCTCCAGGCTAAGGAATTGACAACCTGTCAGGCCAACGGAGAGACTGGAAAGGAAATGCGTGGCTCCAGGTGTAGAACCTGCTGGTCTAGAAAACTTTCGCCTAAGGTGTATTTAATTATGTGTCACAATTAAAGAAACAAGGAAAATTACAGTTTTTCAAAGGACAAAAGTACCACAGAAAATAAGTGGTTGGGAGAACATGTGATACAAAGAATGGCTGTAGGAATCACTGACATGGAGCTTGAATACAGAAAATTAAGCAAATATAGTTATTTAAAAATGAATGAGGCCGGGCACGGTGGCTCACGCCTGTAATCCTAGCACTCTGGGAGGCCGAGGCGGGCAGATCGCTTGAGCTCAGGAGTTCAAGACCAGCCTGAGCGAGAGCAAGACCTCGTCTCTACTAAAAATAGAAAGAAATTATATGGACAGCTAAAAATATATACAGAAAAAAATTAGCCAGGCACGGTGGCGCATGCCTGTAGTCCCAGCTACTCGGGAGGCTGAGGCAGGAGGATCGCTTGAGCCCAGGAGTTTGAGGTTGCCGTGAGCTAGGCTGACGCCACGGCACTCTAGCCCAGGCCACAGAGTGACACTCTGTCTCAAAAAAAAATGTGAAATAATAATTTTATTATTATAATAAACAGAATTTTTAAGGCCCAGGCCAAGTCTCAACTCCATTAGACTTTCTCCTGTCTCAGTCATCTTCTCTGTAGGTGTTTTTCTGTGCAGTATTTGAAGAATTTACTGCACCATTTGGAGTTTGGTTACCTGACACTTGTCCCAACCCCGTATGTACGGTAGGCAGTATCTTCCTGCTTTACACATAAGTAAGCTGAGGCCTAGTAACCAGTTCAGCAATGCAAGGATTCAAAGTCAGGTTTGTCTGATTGCAGAGCCTGGGAGCTTCCACCAAGTTATGTTTTGTTTTGTGTAATTTCTAATTATTTAACTTGCTAATTTTATAACAAATTAGCAGTCAGTCCTTTGTAGATGGAAAAATTGTGTTTAGTTTTTTCCTTCACAGCACCAAGCCCAATTCTGGGAACTTTATAAAATGCTTTTAGATGATGAGGGCATGTTCTGCTGACAATTGTGACATTTAGGAAAAGAGCCGTTAAACATACATTTATAAGTGAAATGTGAAAATACCCTTCCAGACATGAAATATGCAATTTTGATTGATACGAATATAGTAATATTTTTGGTGTCACATTATTTAAAAATGGAAATATTTACACGAGTTTACAACATTTATAATTCCTAAATTGTTAATATTAGCGTCTACGCCTCTGCTTACGGATTTGATATTGACAAAAGCACTTATTCATGACCAATTAGATCATTTAAGGTGCAGATTCATGGGACGGTGGCTGCTCCAAGATTCCAAAGTTTAAACTTTCTTTCACATGCAAAGTTCCCCTGAGCATTTCACATTTCACAGACCAAACAAACGGGCTCAGATAGATGCTAGCTATTCTCTGGAGAGCTGCTGCAAGCAATGGTGTGTGATACAGCTCTGCTCACTTTGGATGAATTCCTCTGTGAAGAGCATGTTTTCCCTGCCTCGGCCGCAGCTGCTGCCACCAGGGAGCAATTCCACCGTCACTGACGGATGCCGGCGAGGTCAGACCTTGTCAGCGCAAGTGAAAGTCGTGTGATTAGTATTCTGTACCTTCTTACTAATGAACCTTCTAATCGTGAGATCTGTCTGTACTTATCATCTTCCTCCAACTGCTAAGTGCCCTTGAAAGG